>NC_081296.1:105901900-106526900 GCF_030435805.1 Mustela lutreola | reverse complement strand
CTGTAACATTCCGGAGACCAGTGATAATTCAGTTGCTGACTGACTGTAGTATATTGGTTTTCTGACATAATGTAGATGTTTAGAGCATGGGTTTGGCGGAAGTGCTGAATTCAAGTCCAAGCTCTGCCAATTATTCATTGTATGACCTTAAAAATATTTGTTAGCCTCTCTAAACCTGTTTTCTCCTCTGTAAAATGAGGCACATCACTGCCTCTACCTTGAAGATTGTTCTGAAGAACATTAAGCATTTTCTACATGACTAAGTCTCAAAAGTATGTAGGAGTAATTAGTGTTTAAGTGTTTGGCACAGATTTTTACGCATACATTTTCCTGAGTGTGTTAAAAGTAGAGAAGGTATAAACTATTCCCACATTCCCTATTTGCTTTCAAATAGCTAGATTTTAGACAAAATGTGTGAATTTTAGAGCAGATTTCTGATTTGATGGTCTAGCCTTCTGAAACCTCATGTTAAGAGGTAGTTTATGTCAAAATTCTAGTATACTCCTTTTAGTTACCATGTAGGCCTGGTTTTATGCTTGTGAAAACTCTGAATCTGATCTTAATAGTCTTCCAGTTTTCAAATAAATTGCTCACTGTTGTGGGATGCTGGGTAAACGGACACTTTTGTCATGCACTCTTTCCTTTTCATTTAGACAGAGCAACCTGGGGGTTCCTGGAGTGTGGGCTTTTCATATCGGCAGCACCTCCCCACTGGACAATATCAGACCAGCCACCCTTGGAGGAGACCTTACCAAAGCCCGCCCTTCACCTCCCCTAGAGCAGTCCTTCGGCCCTACAGCAGCTCCAGAAAGTGACTACACTGAAGACAATCTGGATTACTATGATGAGAATGAGGGAGAAGTGGAGTACCCCCCAAGTGAGCCAGAGGACACATGGAAAGGCCATAGCAGCATTGAGGTTTCCTTCCAGCCGAAAGCTGAGTCAAGACCTTTAGGAGGTGGGATATCTCTACCAGATTCTGATCCGGCCTCCCCTTTGCCACAGCTGACAGCTAGTGATCGGCCCCTCTCGCCTGAAACTGAATCGGCCACCTTGGAGCCTCAAACCAAAGAGGGGAGAGCTCCAGGTGGGGTAGATGCCCCAGATCTAAATGGCGCAGTCGAGTCTTCTGAACAGCAAGGGAACAGAAGCCCAGCACCTTCAAAGATAGAAGAAGATTCACCGGGTCTGACCTGGGGAGCCCCGCCTCCCCACGCAGCGGGACCGTCCCTGCCTTCAGAAGAGGATGTCCCTCCAGCCCACCCCGAAGGAAAGGCCATTCTGAATTACCCCGTGCTAGCTCACACTCCACCACTGGGGCTGGGGAGGCAAGTGCTGGGTGTGGAGGACGTCATCGGTTCCAACACTGAAGGTAAGTGCTTGAGAAGACTGGGTGCTGGGATTTCATTTTGCAAAAGCTGGTTTGCACAAGAGTTGCGATTTTTCTCTTCAGCGAGTTGGTGCAACGTTTAGCAAAACAAAGATTGGAACGGACTTTTTAAACCTATGTTTCAGGAGATGGAGTATCTTTGCCAAATAAATCTTGGCAGGCAAATTCTGTTGGAATCTCTTGACCATTAATAATGTTTTTTGCAAACGGGCCCCATGAAGCAAGTGGGGAAGAACTGGGCTGCTCGTGCCAGCTATGCTCTCAAGTGTAATGAGGTATTTCAGCTTGAAAGTTCAGCAAAGGTGAAACGTTCTGAGGTTTCATATACATTGCAGGGGTGGAGGGGTTAAGGCTGTCGTTTTGAGTGGCTGGGTGTAGTGGCTCAAATGAACATTCCAGATTCGTACTCTGTTGTGGGACAATGCGTGTGCTCCCCTTGGTTAGAGATGCATTGCTGGTGTGTGGGAGCAGAGACCCATGGGGCAAGAAAGTTGCTAACCACCTGTGTCTTGTCATTTCTGGTTCATGGCTGTGCAGCTGTGGTATTCACCTCCCTGGAGTCTTGTCCTCATTTCATGACTCACTGACCAGAGCGAGCGGCCAGAAGAGAAATGCCGAGAGGAGGCAGTGGTTAATTAACACAGACATGGAGCCATTTCGCCTTCTCTTCCTAGTTGAGACTTGTCACATCAGTTCTTTCTTCCCAGTCAGGGATGTAAACACAGGAGTGAGAAACTGAGCAGGGATTCATTCCATTTGTTCCAGGGACTGCTCATCTGATCTCTAATAGGAGAAAAGGGGCCAAAGGTGAAAGCCCTCTTCAGGACTTCTTTCCCCCTTCACCCCCCACCATTTCTGTGTCCCATTCTTTTGTAGTAAAAACATGTTGACCCAGCAAAGGGGACCTTCTGGGTTCTTCTGCTGTGGTAGTGATCTGCAAGAATATGCTTGAAGAAATGTCTATTTTAGGAGGAAAGAAACTATTTTGTGATGAAAGTGGCATTGTGCCTTGAGTAGAGGGAGAGCGCTGGTGTCAGAATTAGGTTTGAATCCTAGCTGTGCTGCCTCGCTTGTTTGCATGCTGCTGCCTGGGTGACTTGAGGCAACTCATGGAACCCTCAAGTCACTCGGATTTCTCCTAAATTTGCTGAGGGAACAAAATGAGATAATCAAGTTCTTAGTGCCTGCACGAGTTGATCCTTTATAAGTGAATCCTTTATAAATGGTGGCTGCTTTAACTCTTCAACAGGCTTGTTGAACCACCAGGCCTTCATGTGTGCTGAAGGGCCACATTTCTGCCAAATCCAAGATGTGAATTTGATCGGAAGGCTTTAGAACCTCCATACCCTTCTGACAACCTCCTGACTTTTCAGCGAAGATTCTGTATATTTAAAGAAAACGTAAAGCCAAGTATCAAAAAGATTTTTGGTAAAGGGATTTTGAAGTGAAGAGGAATCCTAAAATGGTCTTTTCATTTGTGATTTCCTGCCCTGGGAAGAGGTTGGAATATTAAGAAGCAGATTTGTGGAGTGATTTATTAAAGAGTTCAGAAGAAGGGGCCGTACAGCCTGCTTTGAGCTGTGAGAGTTGAGCTCACTGGAGTGACAGGGGAGGAGGCTTAAGGAACATTGAGAACAGAGGGGGCAGCCATCATCCTGGGGCATGAACTCTGATATTTAGCAGCTGCTGGAGGGCGACTCCTCCTGACGCCTTAGAAGTAGCAGAATGCATATGAAAAAGCTGATTAATGTACTAAGACATTTAGAAAAAGAAATGTAACTAGATGTTTTTGAACCTTTAAGGACAAAAAAAGACAGCAACCGCATGTTAGAAAGCACAGAGGGATGACTTTAAAACTTGAAAGCGTAGAGGGAAAATGGGTGAGCTTCTGTTTTCCCTTCAGGCTTTAGGAAGACTGTGTGGATTATGGAACCATACAGTTGTTAGATAATTTTTTTTTTTCCCCAGACAAAACATGGGCACCCAAGAGGTCCGTCAGGCAAAAGTTGACTTCCTCTGGGACAGCTGATGGGTGTGGTAACAAAGACACCCACAGAACATGGCCTACGAGTGCCCAACTCTGAGCCATCTTGCCTGGCTCTTTCTACTGATGGCATGGAGAAGCATCGATTTCAGTGCTAGGTGCACTTGAGTTTGATTCCCAACTCTGCTGGGTGGTTTGGGATAAGGTGTATACTCTGTTTGATCTTCAATTTCCCCAGCTATAACATGGAGGAAATGTGCACCTTGTGAAGCAGCTGTGAGAATTAAAATTGAATATGGGCAGCACCAAGTCCAACACATTTTAATTTCCCCTTTAAACTTAGAAGTCATCTTGTCAAACAAAGATACTAAGATTTAGTTAAAGAACCCCTAAATATCTCTCCCTTTCTTTTAAAAAAAAAATTTCCCCTTAGGGACTCTTTCCATGGACTTTTCTTGTTGTTGAGAAATCTAGATTCTTTTCAGAAAATGTGTACACCACGCCAGAATGTCCCAACCACACTCCAGTTCTGGCCTCAAGTGTATCATTTGCTTTCTTCTGTTTTCATAGAGCACATAACCAGCAATAAAATGGAAATGCAGACATTCTCTGTCTGAGGTGCCTTGTTTCTCCAGGGAGCTCCAGTAGCATATTGACAACCCAGACAGTTCCCTGTGCACCTGACATATGCCCTTCTCTGACCAAGGCACTAGTAGAAGTTTGGGCTGGCATTTCCTGAATTTCCGGTGGGATGCAAAGTGGGACCTTGGCTTTAGTTTGTGCTGTCACCATCAATCTTCTGAACTGCCTTATGAAGCAGATACTGTCATTCTTCCCATACTACAGAGGAAGGAGCTGAAGCCTGGAAATACTGAGTGACTTGTCTAAGAAGCTAGGAAGCCATGGAAGGACTGGCCCAAGCTGTAAGCTAACCAGTAGAGGGAAGCCCCACGTGTGCCTGCAGTCTGGGAAGTCTTCATGGAGGAGGAGGGCTGGGGAAACAGTCCACACAGAGGACTAACGACTGTGGAAATGTAGAGAGGGAGAGAGTTGAGGGAGCAGGTGAGCAAGACAAGGACGACAGCTAATCAGAAAGGACCACCTGTGGGTGGCGAGCAGGGATGATGACCCAGAGCTCGTAGGTATCCTTATACCTGCGGAGGTGGTGCTGTGAGGAGCAGCATCTTGCCTCCGTCTGCATGGTGAGTGAGAAGGGGAGGGACAACTGGCTTTCAAAACCTCTTCATACTCCATTGTGGTTTCCTCGTGTTCCTCCTTAGATGGCAGCTGAGCCGGGAAAGCCCGGGGTGTCACAGGAATTTCCCTGCGGCTTCTAGTCCCACCCTACTTTTGGCTTTGGGAAAGGTTACAGGAATGTGTTCCTCATGTGGCTTCCATCCCGGGATGGACTGGAGCAGGCTCTGCCTCCCCATCCAGGCTTCCAGATGAGAAAGCCTTTCCTGAGGGCCCAGCTCCACGTGGTTTGGGATCTGTGAACACCAGTAGCTCCCATACCCGTGAAGACACCTGCAAGGGAGAACCTGCTGGGGTCACGGTCCTAATAATTATTTGCTCAACCAGCATCGCTATATACACACACACACACACACACGCGCGCGTGCGCGCCCGCGTGTGTGTGGCAAAGCATGCCACTGTTTTTCATTACAAAGTTGGATGCGTTTTTTCTGACTAATCAATCATTCTTCAAGGCAGGGAAACTTAGGAAGATCTTTCCTGCAGTGAAAATGTGGGTCCTTTTCTTGAGCAGTAAAAGCTGTTAAAAATAAAAGTCGCTCCAGCTGCCAGGGGCAGCCCCCTGCTGGACACCCTCTGTCCCCTCTGTGCTCCTACACTGTGCCTGGAGCCTGCCCCCCTTCCATCTTCCACGTGGCTGGGCCAGAGCCCTTAGCAAAGGAGGGCAGCCCAAGGCTGAAGACAGGCACTTAAAGGTTGCCAGCAAAATGAAGACTGAAAGACACATCAAATCTAGGGTAGAGTTTTTCGCTTTCATGAGTAACTTCCAATTAGGACAAATCCCAAGTACTTTGGCCATGCCTTTGCTTCTTTTCTCTTATGTATCCCCACCCCATCTTTTTCTTTCTATTAAGGCTATGAAAAGAGTAAAAAAGCATTAAATGGAAAAAGAAATGAGATTTAAAAGTCCTCATGTGAAGATTGCTTTACCTACTATGTAACCACACTTCACAAAGCCTTTGCAAACTGAGTGCTTCAGACCTGGCAGGCCTCCGCCCTCGTGCTGTGCCCCGAGAAGCCAGTAGGCTGGTCTCAACTGTCTCAGTCTCTGTGACAGGTGCTATCGGGCAGAAGGTGGGTCCCGAAGGGTCTGAAAGCTTGTGGGGAAATTCAGGAGACAGGAGACCATGGGAGAAAAATGATTTCTCAGTGTGGACTCTAGTCCCCTTACATCTGAGTCACCTGGGGCCCTTCTTTAAAATGCCAATTTCGGGGCGCCTGGGTGGCTCAGTGGGTTAAGCCGCTGCCTTCGGCTCGGGTCATGATCTCAGGGTCCTGGGATCGAGTCCCGCATCGGGCTCTCTGCTCAGCAGGGAGCCTGCTTCCTTCTCTCTCTCTCTCTCTCTCTGCCTGCCTCTCAGTGTACTTGTGATTTCTCTCTGTCAAATAAATAAATGAAATCTTTAAAAAAAAAAAAAAATAAATAAAATAAAATGCCAATTTCAACACCCCTCTTTTACCTTCCGAACCAGAATCAGGTCTCTTGCAGATTCCAAAGGCCACGCCCGAGTACTGCCCGGAGTAATGGAAAGATCATGGGATTTAGAGCCGGAAGAACCATCTTATCTCCATGGGCCTTAGTTTTCTCCTTTGTAAAATGGAGATAATATCTCTTTACCAGAATAGGAAGAAGTGTGTGAAAACACATCCAAAATTCTGCTGCGAAGAAGCATACAAATGATCACTGAATTGCCACTTGGTTTTGGGATACGCTTATCGCACATTTCATCCAGCTGGGATTTCAGACATGGATTCTCTACCTTCAAGGCGAGCAGCTTTGGATCTATCTGCATTTCCCATAGAAATCTGAGAAGGCCTGTTGGCCAGAAGTCTGGCTTTCCTTGCCTGGGATTGATAGCTGCATGTGGGATCCTATTTCTAGGTCCAGTTTTGCCTCTTCTCCGGGGAGGGACCTGGCTTCTGGGCTTCCTCCACTAAAGGATCTGCACATTGCATGCCTGTGGACCTGGGCCCAAGTGGAAATAAGCCCTGAGTCCTGTTGCTCAGCTGGCCAGGAATGAATGTGCAAGCGTTCCCTGAAGTCCCAACATCCCAGGAGCTGCTGTCAGATGAAATTCATTAACTACGTTAATGAGCATCTCTAGCTCAGAAGTGGAAGGGTTACCAATGTCCTGAACATCATCATCAGTGGGCATAAGAACCCCCAGGGGAGTGGCTCAGGAGCGGATACCCGGGCTCTGCTGCTGGAGTGTGAATCGGTAGCAAAGGTGTACCTTGGGAACTGACATTTTTAACAGGCACCCCAGGTGATTCAGATGCACTGGTCCCTCCTCCCCAATCCACGGAGAAATGCAACTCCGCTTCTGCATGGTTGGATGGGCCCCTGCTGAGGCTGTAGGTCTTGTCAGAGGGGGGCAAAACTTCCCAGACGCCTCCAAGCTTTGCTGGGACGGATTGCTCCCAGACCTGCTCTGCCACGGTGTCCCTGTCTCAGGGGATGGCAGCTTGCCAAGATGTGAACATCACATGGACTTCTCTCTCTCTGCTCTGTCTCCTCTCTCACAGCTCTTTCTCTCTTGCTATTGCCTTCTCCCCCTTCCTGCTCCCTTAATAGGCTCCATCCAACCCATCAGCAAACACTGCCTGCTCCTTCAAAATATTCCATATTCTGGGCCCTTTTCTCCAACAGTGCTTCCATCCGCCAGGGCACCCACTTACTGGCTCATTCTCGAGGTATCGTAAGTCCGATGTCATCACTCCTCTGCTCCGGATGTCCCAGTGGCTCCCCTTCTCCCTCAGACTGAAGCCCAGTTCCTTCCCCTAACCTACAGGGCCCTCTGCCAACTGGCCAGAACCTCCCCGGGCTTCTCTCGCTGCCTCTGCTCCTCTTCCCATGTCCCTTGGGTCCTGCTTGTCCCTGCCTCCAGGCCAATGTCCGGAGGTCACCTTCTCCCAAGGTCTTTCCTGATCCCGCTGCTTTAAAGAGCAAAGTCCCCTCCCCCGTCAGCCCTCTTGACCTTCCCTGATTTAAGATTCTGCACAGCTCTTAATGACAACCTCTGTACTAAATAATTTACCTGTTTGTTCACTGCTGCCTAGGAGAATGTGAGCTTTGGGACACAATGTTTGTCTGCTCCATCCCTAATTCCTAAGTCAGAGCCAGGCCCATAGGGGTGCTCCCATTATTTGCTGAATTAATAAATGAAAGAAAAGAGCAACAGGCATTTATCTCTTTCCCAACAAGCTGATGTTAAGTTTTAAGTGTGTGTTTTAAGTTTTAAGGCAGGCAGGAAAAAGGGATTGTAAGGGGGGCCCGTTTTCCCCTGTTAGGAGCAAACTCATCTTCTTTCCCTATGGGCTGTCATGAGGCTGGAAGGCTGAACTTCTCTGTTTTTAACTCAATAAGCTCCACCCTGAGAATGCAGTATCCCACAGAGCTGCTTATGAATGTCCCTGAGCCAGCTTTCCAGTAACCAGTAACCTGTCATAATTAGAGTTTCAGTTTCCTAATGGCCTTTCATGGGAGCCTAACCACTATATTGTGAGAAAAATGCAATCCATATGGCAACCAGCTCAAACTTTTGCCCAGTCCACCTTTGTAAGTTGCTGGCTGCATCGCGGAGCTCCTCTCCTTTTGCCCATAGGAAAGCCATGCCTGCGCCTTGTAGGTAAATTAACCTAACCCGCCCTATCCGTGGTCTTCTTGCATCCCATCTCTCCCTGTTCGATTGACCCACTCTTGCAATGGGGACTGAGGGCAAGGACAAGTCTTCACCAAATAACAAATAGAGGGACTATACCATAAACCCACCATTTCTTTAATTCTGGAGAACAGTATTTAGAGTTTGGTTTTATTTTTACTAGACTTAACCTGAAAATGACTGGTCTAACCCTTTAGACCTGTATCAGATTGCGTCTTTACCTTAGTACTTAGAAGTGTGTTCAGAAAAAATGTGATTTCTGGCAACGGAGGTGTGAGAGAGTGTCACCCTGGTTTTAAAGAGGAGCGAACAGAGAGACCATGACTTTCTACGGTTTCACAGAACCACCTGAGTCATGGCCAAGGTTGAGTTCTAAGGGTTGGGGGCCCCTGCAGTTCTCCTCCACCCACAGCTACGGCCCTTCCCACCTGTTCTAGAGGTGAGTCCTGCCTGAGCACCTCTCCGCATGTGAGTTTGTCCACACTCGCTTCTTTACACTTAGCAGTTATCTTCGGAGTTGGAGAAACAGGAGGCTGACAAGATACATTGGTTTCTTTTTCCTTTCCTTTTCCTCTTTCTTTTTTTTCCCCTCCTCCTGCCATTGGTTTTCTTTTACTCAAACTGGGTCCCTCTGGATTTCTTAAACCAATGGTAGACAGTGATAGAATTTCTTTCACAAGAGAGTCTATATTCACCATTCTGGGGTTTTTTGGAGGGGGAGCGATGAAAGGGGAATGTGGGTTCCATATCCCTTTCCTATTTAAAAAAAAATGTCCAGGGTTATGCCTAAATTTCTATTTTTATCAAACTGGAGTTTTTTAGCTGTGTTATCAAGGCGCTATATACCAGGGCTTGAGTCCCTGATTTCATTCTCCCAATGCTTCCGGATGTTCTGCTTGAGACTGTATTACCTGTCTTATCAACCCCTCAGTCTGCTGCTTTCTCAGGAATCTGTAAGCAGCAGACAAGTACTGTCCAAAAGTTAATGCTCCTCCTGTGCCTCTCTCCCCAGCCCCACCCCCACCCAGCATGCTGTAAGCTCCGTCAGGATCATCTCTGCTCCCTCCTACCATTAGGCTTGATTTACAAAGTATGCCTTATGTCGGACTTGCCAAACCCTATGCTGATAACCTCAAACTCCTGATCAGGTCCTTAACCTTGCTCCGGGGCTAGGTACTTGGGTTCCACTGGAGTGCAGCTATTAGGAATCTGGAGCCAGACCTCCTGAGTTCAAGTTCCAACTCTGCTACCTACTGCCTGGGTGACTTCAGAAAAGTCCCTTTCATCTGTGCTTCAGCTTGTTCATCTGCAGAAAGGGAATAAAAATGGCCCCTGCTCGCATGCAAATTGAAAGCCTGAGTGAATTTCATAGAGCAGTATCTGGCATAGAGGAAGCACTATTTAAATGGTAACTGTTCTGTTTTCATTGGTTGATACGTCACTGGCTCTGGTGTTACGTGGTGCTGCTATATCTTTCCTCCCTTGGAAGGGAGGTTTCCTCCTCAGACCTAGACCTGGAACACAGCTGCCAGCTGGGTTTCCCCGGAGTAGGGTATCAATCTTCCTTGGGAACTGGCCCCTCACAGCGACCGCGGGGTCCAGCGCTAGACTTCTGTGCTGTCCCTTCTTGCCCCCGTGTGCCTGGAGTCTGGCCCCCAACTCCTTCCCCCAGGGGAGGTTCAGGCCAGGTGTGCCCCGCTGCTTTGCTTCCTGCTGGCCATGCTCGGAACTAGCATCATCCCTGGTGTCCAGAGAAAGCCCTCTCTTCTCCATTAGCACCCCCAGCCATGCCCCACTCTGTTAGCCATTTCCTTTATGGACAATGGCATCTGCCCCAATCAGTTTCTTTGTTTCTTGGTAGTACAGATGGCCCTCTTTTTTTTTTCAATGGGGAGAATAAGTGGAAGTTGGAAGGAGCCACTACTGGTCTACTCAGGTCTCCTAGAAGAGCTGTGATTGTGGCCCCCACTCTCATACTGGGCGGCAATCTGCTTGTGACATACTGGCCACCGGAAACCCTGCACAGGCACTGGGCATTTACCAGCTGGGTCCCCCTCTTCCCTTCCCCCTTTTCCCTCCCTCCCCATAGACTTTCCTTGTGTGTGCTCTTGAAGACCCTTCTCAGAAAGCAAGCCTACTTCCCTGCCCAGTGAGACAAGCTACAAGCTGTTCTCTCTAGGTTCAGGGTCCCCCCCCTGGAAGAAGACGGTGCTTGGACCTGTGACCGCATTCATGATTTCTCTCTCTGGTCTTCCTCTTGGGGTTGTTATTGTCAGGGTCATTACTCTCAGGTCGAGCCACATATAATTGTTGCTATTTGACCACTGTATACCCACAGGACGGCCGTTTTGGGCAGTTTGGCCTAACACGTGCTTCCTGGTTGGTTTTTCTGTTCCTGCACTCACACCAGAGGGGTGAGCCTCCTCCCACTTCCCAGCCCTGAACTGAGAGCAGACGGGAGCCGTCAGCCGTCTTCCTTGCCAGAAGACCAAGCAAGTTAATTCTCCTGGGCTGGATGTTGTTTGTAACTCTTAAACATCAAAAACCCGTCTGTTTGTTACCATTTAAGCTGATTTTACAGAGCAGATGTGCTGTCCGTAATGAAGCTTGACAGCAAGGATGCTGGAATCAGTCCTTTTAACACAAGTTGGTTTCTGCTTTCCAGTCTTCACGTATAATGCTGCCAACAAAGAAACCTGTGAACACCACCATGGACAGTGCTCCCGGCACGCCTTCTGCACCGACTACGCCACCGGCTTTTGCTGCCACTGCCAGTCCAGGTTTTATGGAAATGGGAAGCACTGTCTCCCAGAAGGTAAGGGGTGAGCTCTTGGCCGGGTTGGGAGCCACACTGTGTATATTTTGCTGCTCGCTTGCTTGCGACCGCCACTGTGAGCTCTACATCTGGACCCTGCATTTCCACTGCATGAATCAAAGTCCTGGCAACTCGCAGGTGCTGGATAAGTGTTTGAGAAATGAACCCATTTGGCTCCTTTCCCGACTTGAGGATTAGGCAGAATTCTTTCCTCCTTTTTGCCAGCTCATTAGAGTCCAAGTGGACAGGAGAAGGGCAGGATGGGAGAAAAGAAATTGAAAACAGGTTTGTTTTGTAATTAGACGGTTATTCGGTCAGTTACGAGATCATGAGAATGGCCAAAGACTGAGTTTGGGAATTGGGAGAGGAATAATTTTCTGTGCACCCATCACCAACCTGGGCGTTGAAGATCCAAGTTGATGGTATTTGCTCTCTTTCAGGGGCACCTCATCGGGTCAACGGGAAAGTGAGTGGCCACCTCCTCGTGGGCCACACACCCGTGCAATTCACAGACGTGGACCTGCACGCTTACATCGTGGGTAATGACGGCAGAGCCTACACGGCCATCAGCCACATCCCTCAGCCTGCCGCCCAAGCCCTTCTCCCGCTCATACCGATCGGAGGCTTATTTGGCTGGCTCTTTGCTTTACAAAAACCTGGCTGGGAGAACGGCTTCAGCTTCACAGGTGAGTAGGAGAGGCCTTTGATGGGGCTGCTGGTCACCAGCCATTGTGCTCTGGTCTGAGTGAGGATTGGTTTGTTTTGCGTTCCAGAACCTCAGGTGTCTTGTTTTCTGTGAGGAAATAGTTGGAAACGGTTTGGTCTTCCACACGTTCTTCCGCGTTCTCCTGAGAAATAGGATGGCTCTCTTTGGAACATGTAGGTCCTCTCACCTAAACTGGTTGAAGCTTGTTTGTCAGGCTTTGTTTGCTTGAGTTGTTAGGCTCAGATCTGTCCAACAACTGATGCACAAGAGGTGATTAGAGGGCATCTGGAGAGGGGTTTCCTTTGTGAGTAAACGTCCTTCCTCCTCTCAGCTCCACCACTCTGACCAATAATGGTGCAGACCAGTGCTTCTCAGACTCTAACCTGCACACAGAGGGCCTGCAGCCCTTGTGAAAAGATGGAATTCTAGCTCTGTGGGCCCCGGGGTGGGGTCTGTGCTTCTGGTTTCCCAGGAAGCTCCCCGGAGATGCCCATGCGGGCCTAAGGAAACACCCTTTGATAGCAGGGGCGTAGAGGATACTTTGGGGCTCCTTCCTTCCTACCTGAAAAGGCTTATTTCCTCCTGGATGTGTCTTCATCTCTGAGAACGTACTGAGAGAAAAGTTCTTCTCCCACCTCCAGCTACAGACTCCAGAGCTGTTTGGAGGATCTTGATTTTCCTCGAGTTTTGAGTAAAACAATCATCATCTGAGTAGCTTAGTAAAAGTATGTGCCAAATATTGTATGAGATTTCATATACTAAAATATATTCATCATTTATCTGACATCGAAATTTAACTGGGGGTCCTAAGTTCTTTGTGCTTGTTTGTTTTTCAAATGTGGCAGCCTTACAAAGAGAAAGGTCAAGATGTTCCTAGTAGCTTCTCACAGAAAACAAGCTGTTAGAAGGAGAAGCGGTATGAAACGAGGCAGGATGAAACCACTGTTAAATAGAAAATTTGGGGAACCGTTGAAATCAGCAGCTGAGATCGTACCTGGTCTTGAAACCAGACACTCTTCTTAGGCGCCATCTCCGACAGCAGTAGAAATTCAGAAGCGTGCATGGTTAGTTATTGCTGGAAGAGGCTACAGCTCATCCTGACTCTGTGCTGAATTCTTTCTTCTTCCCCAGGTGCTTCCTTTACACATGAGATAGAAGTTACTTTCTACCCAGGAGAAGAGAGGGTTCGAATCACTCAGACTGCTGAGGGACTTGACCCGGAGAACTATCTGAGCATTAAGACCGACATTCAAGGCCAGTTGCCTTACATCCCAGCGAATTTCACTGTCCACATAGCTCCCTACAAGGAGATTTACCACTACTCAGACTCGGGTATGTATCACCAGTTGTGACCGTATAGCATGGGGATAGTAGGAAATGTACAGGATAGTTGTCAGGATGATGGGTTATTACATGGAATGTCCTTAGGACAGTGTGTGGTACATAAAAGGAGGCCCATATCCTTCTAATTACTCTTATCAAATACACAGTGTAAGTGAGAAGTGTTGGCTACCCAGATGAATACCAGCATCCATCCCGGGACTAAGGTAATGCCGGTGATAAGGTCAGCTACAGTGACCTTACCTCTGGGGGTGGGGCTTGTCTAAGTACATATGTTTTTAACCATCTGGGCCATAGGAAAATAGGGATTTTTGGAATTTTTACTCATCCTGTACCCTTGTTTCAGCCTGTTTGAAGATGAGATGCCTCACAGTGTTGTAAACAAATGCTAGATTCAGAGTCAGAGGATAGACATTCATATCACGGATCTGTAGTTAAAAATATACAGGGATAAGGTCACTGACCATCAAAGAGCCCATTTTCTCCTCTTCTGAATGAGCACAAGAGTATCTCTTCTCCTTGCCTTCTGTGGTTGATACATGTCAGTCCTGATGAGTTCTAGAAAACCAGCTCTGGATGCAAGATGCTGGCTTAGGCCTGGTTGCTGTCCTGCAGCAGAACAGTCTGCTTTGAGCTGTGCCTTTCCTCCTGTGATGTGAGAGTTGGAAGCTGGGCAGGAGAGGAAGGGAGGAGAGTGGGACAGTGGAGACCCGGACAGTGAACAGAACAGCTGACGGCAGGAGCACTGGCCTGGGCTTCCAACTCCACACAGACTGAGAGAAACAACCCCTTCCTTTGCCCAGAACCCTTCGGACTTAAGTGCAGAGTGTTGGGAGCAGTCACGCCTGTGTCATCTAGAGTGTGGACCGATTGAAAACGTGAAGTATGGAGTCAGGCTGACTTGTGTTCCTGGTCCAGCTCTATCACACATTAACCTCATGTCTTAGGCTACTTCCCGACCTCTGTACGGCTCCCTCTACATGGTCACAGAGCCCACCTCACTGGTATGAGGCTTGAACAAGGCCATGCTTTAGAGCGCTTGGCGTGGCTGGCGTGTAGTAGCAGAATTAATTCCTTGCTAATAATGACAGGAATGACAACACTTTGGCTTTGCATCTGCTCAGATTCCTGGAATTGCCTCACAGGTTTTCCATATAAACTCAGAAATTTCCCAAAGGAGCATGCTCTAGGCATTAGATGAAAAACTCTACAGGAAAAAAAATCTCGGGTCGTGGTCCCGGAGTCTTGGGATGGAGCCCCACATCGGGCTCTCTGCTCAGCGGGGAGCCTACTTCCCCCTCTTTCTCTCTGCCTGCCTCTCTGCCTACTTGTGATCTCTCTCTGTCAAATAAATAAATGAAATCTTAAAAAAAAATTTGGAAACAAGTTCATAAAAAACAAACAAACAAACAAAAACCAAAACAAAAAAAAACACTTACCAGTTGGGCTGACTAATATCTTTTGCAGCTGTGACCTCCACAAGTTCCAGAGACTACTCGCTCACCTCTGGTGCCATCAACCAAACATGGTCCTACCGCATCTACCAGAACATCACTTATGAGGCCTGCAGACACGCCCCCAGACACCTGGCCGTCCCCGCCACCCAGCAGCTGAACGTGGACCGGGTCTTTACCTTGTACACGGATGAAGAAAGGGTGCTTAGATTCGCTGTGACCAATCAGATTGGCCCAGTTGAAGGTATGTTTCCTTCTGTTGTTCTGGGCAAAAATGGAATCTAACATTTCTTTGTTTTTGAGGCACCTCAGAATGATTCACAGAGGTTCCAAAGGGTTACTGAGTGCCAAGCTCTGTGAGGTGCAGAAGGTAAGATGAATAAAGTAGGGGTCTCATCGTGGAGGTGGAGACAGAGGTAGAAATGGAACTTTTAGAACAGTGTCCCTGCCAAATGAATTAGAGTACAACATGTGAAGCTGGTCTGTAGTCAAACACCATATGTGTGCCGGTCTGTGGTGGGGAGACACCTGTGAACCAGGTGAGGCCAAGTCAGGAGGGAAAATGATGCTGACGAGTATTTGTTACAGTTGTCATGAGAACAAGTTACTAGGAGCCTAGTCTGGAGGTTTAGGGAAGAGGTCACTGGAAAGTGACATTTTAGCTAGAATTTAGAGGAGACAGATTTCACCAAGTCAAGGTAAGACAGAGCCAAAAGAGAGAGAGAGATAGAGCAAGCCAGTGCCTGGGAAAACAAAACAAACTGCATGTAAGAAAAACCCAAGTTAACATCGTGCTCGAGGAGGAGAGGTTGGATGCTTTTCCTCAAAGATCAGGAATAAGACAAGGACATGCGCTCTTGCCACTTCCGCTCAGCACTGGATTGGAAGTTTTAGCCCAGGGAAATTAGGCAAGACAATAAAAGGCATCCAGACTGGAGAGGAAGAGGTAAAATTATCTCTGTTCCCCTGTGATGCAATCTTATACATAGCAAATCTAATTCATTAAACTGTTAGAACTAGTAAGATCAGCAAGGTTGCAGGCTATGGGTTTTGTATATTGCTCTTGTATTTCTATACAGTAACAATGAGCAAACTGAACAGGAAATTTTAAACGATTCTGGTCCCAAAAGTGTTTAGGAATAAAAAAAAATTCTAAGTATGGTACTTTTCCATTAAAACCTGTAAACCATTTTTTGGAAAAAAACAAAAACAAAAACTAAGGCCTAAATAAAAAGAAAATAAGAAGACCGAATTCCATATTTATGAATCAGAAGACTTAGTATTAACATGGCAAGCCTTCCTAAATTGACCTATAGATTCAGCACAATCCTATTAGCTGGCTTTTTGGCAAAAACTGAGAAAATGATCCTAAAATTTAAGGAACCCAGAATAGCCAAAACAATACTGAAAAAGAACAAATTTGGAGGAATTCCACTTCCTAATTTCAAAACTTAGAGTAATGAAGGCCATGCAGTCCTAGCATAAGAATGGATCTACAGATCAATGGCATAGAATTGAGAATCCATAAATAAACACATTTACCATCTGTTGATTTTTGACAAAGTTGCCAAAACAGTTCAGTGAGGAGAGTAGGTTTTTTTGTTTTTGTTTTTGTTTTTAGCACCTGGTTCTGGAACAGCTGGATAAGCCAAAGAATGATGATGGACCCCTATCTCATACGCTATACAAAAAGTAACCAAAAATGGGTCAAAGATGTTAATGTAATTTAGCTAAAATTTTAGAAAAAAATATAGGGATGAATTTTTGTGATTCTATATTTGGCAATGGCCTCTTTAGAGAGGATACCAAAAGGATAAGCAATGAAGGAAAACATTGGGTGTCACCAAAATTAAAAATTTTGTGCTTTGGAGGGTATTAATCAACAAAGTGAACATACAACACACAGAATGGGATAAAAATATTTGAAAATCTCACTTTTTTGGTAAAGATTTTATTTGAGAGAGTGAGCGCCAGCAGAGGGGTAAAGTGCAGAGGGAGAGAGAGAAGCAAGCTCCCTGCTGAGCTGGGAGCCTGACACAAGACCTGATCCCAGGACCCCAGGATCATTACCTGAGCAGACACTTAACCAACTGAGCCACCCAGGTGCCCCTGAAAATCCTTTATTTAATAAGAGACTTGTATCTAGAATATATGAAGAAGTCTTACAACACAATAAGAAAAAATTTGGATAAAACATTTGTCAGCAGATACACAAACACCCAAAGCATGTGAAAAGATGCTCGGTATCATTAGTCATCAAGAAAATGCAAACACTATCAAAACCAAAATGATGCTACTTTACATGAATGTGGATAGCTGTAATAAAAAACAGATAATAACAAGTATTGGAGAAGATGTGGAAAAAATGAAACCCTCAATCACTATTGGTGGGACTACAAAATGGTATGCCTCCTGTGGAAAACAGTCCGGCAGTTTCTCAAAGTTAAACTCAAAGTTACCCCTTGAGCAGTTCTACTCCTAGCTATATAACCAAGAGAAATGAAAGTTTACGTCCCCACAAAAACTTGTCCACAAATGTTCATGGCAGCATTATTCAGAATGGCTAAAATGTAGAAACAACCCAAATGTCCATCAATTGATAAATGGACTTTTTAAAATTTAAATTTAAATTTTTTTAAAATTTTCAGCATAACAGTATTCATTATTTTTTCACCACACCCAGTGCTCCATGCAATCCGTTCCGTGCCCTCTATAATACCTACCACCTGGTACCCCAACCTCCCCCCCACCGCCACTTCAAACCCCTCAGATTGTTTTTCAGAGTCCATAGTCTCTCATGGTTCACCTCCCCTTCCAGTTTCCCCCAACTCCCTTCTCCTCTCTAACTCCCCTTGTCCTCCATGCTATTTGTTATGCTCCACAAATAAGTGAAACCATATGATAATTGACTCTCCCTGCTTGACTTATTTCACTCAGCATAATCTCTTCCAGTCCCATCCCTGTTGCTACAAAAGCTGGGTATTCATCCTTTCTGATGGAGGCATAATACTCCATAGTGTATATGGACCACATCTTCTTTATCCATTCGTCCATTGAAGGGCATCTTGGTTCTTTCCACAGTTTGGCGACCATGGCCATTGCTGCTATAAACATTGGGGTACAGATGGCCCTTCTTTTCACGACATCTGTATCTTTGGGGTAGATACCCAGGAGTGCAATTGCAGGGTCATAGGGAAGTTCTATTTTTAATTTCTTGAGGATTTTTTAAAAGATTTTATTTATTTGACACAGAGAGAGCACAAGCAGGGGGTGAAGCAGAGGGAGGGAGAAGCAGGCTCCCTGCAGAGCAGGGGAAGCCCGATATGGGACTCAAACCCAGGTCTTCGGGATCATGACCCGAGCTGAAGGCAGTGGCTTAACCCACTGAGCCACCCAGGCGCCCCAGTGAATGGATTTTTAAAATGTCCTATAACCATACAGCAGAATATTATCAACACATAAAAAGGAATGAAATACTGATAGGAATGAATTTTGAAAATTTCCTGAGTGAAGGTAACTAGTCACCAAGGACAACATACTGCTTGGTTCTATTTAAGGAAATATCCAAAAGAGGCAAATGCACAAAGACAGTGGTTAGTAGTTGCCTCAGGCTGGGGAATAATAGGATAAGGAGTGGATAGCCAAAGGGTACAAGTTTCTTTTGTGGGGAATTAAAATGTTTTAAAATTGATAGGGGTGATGGTTGTGTCACTGTAGATATACTAAAAAACATCAAATTTTGTACTTTAGATGTGTGAATTATATGGTTTGTGAGTTCTATCCTAACTGGGAAAAAAAAATTAGTTGTAGGGGGAAAAGAAAACACCTAAAGCAGTATTTCTCAAACTTCAGTTAGAATCAACCATACCTGTGAAGTTCGATAAATAGGATGGTAAAAATGTTCTAGGCTTATGAAGCATTAAGGACGTGAGGAACCTGAAACACATATTGCTAAGTGAAAGATGTCAATCTGAAAAAGCTACCTCAGTGTTGTTCGAACTACAGGTGACCCTTGAACAACACGTCTGAACTGGGCATGTTACTTCTATGTGGATTTTTTTCAATATAGTACTGAAAATGTATTTTCTTATGATTTTCTTAACATTTCTTTAGCTTACTTGATTATAAGACTATATGCATGTAATGCACAAAATATGTATTATTGGGAAGGCTTTTGGTCAACAATGGACTATTGGTTTGGGGGGAGTCAAGAGTTACTTAGATTTTCAGCTACGCACGGGGTCAGCACGCTTAATCTCCACATTGTTCAAGGGTCAACTGTATGGAACATTCTAGGAAAAGTGAAACTACAGAGAATAAAAAGATCCGTGGTTGCCAGGAGTTCAGGGGGAGGGAGGTAAGGGTGAATGGGGGAGAGCGTGGGATTTTTAGGACAGTGAAGCTATTCTGCATACTGCTGGAATGGTAGACACGTGTCTTTATACATCTGCCCGAACCTATACAACTGCGTAACACAAAGAGTGAGCCCTAACATAAACTAGAAACTTTATGTAAAAATATATCCATATTGGTTTATCAGTTATAAAGGTACCACACTAATACAAGAAGCTAATGAACTTCAAATTGGAGGAAGGGGAGGGTATGGAACCTTTACTTTCTGCTCAGTTTTTCTGTAAACCTCCAACTGGTCTTTAAAAACAAAGATTAAAAAAAAAAAATGTTTAGGCGAGCTAGAAGATGAGCCTGCAAAGTCCAAGAACCCTAGCAGGGAGGAAGTTATCAGATGAAGGGGATTTATTAATTTATTTATGTATTTATATTTAATTTTTTGAGAGCGAGAACATGAACAAAGGGAGAGTGAGAGGGAGAGCGGACTCTCAGCTGAGTAGGAAGCCCGATGGTGGGACTCGATCCCAGGACCCTGAGATCATGACCTGAGCTGAAGGCAGACGCTTAATTGACTGAGCCATCCAGGTGCTCACAAGGGATGTTTTAATTCTGAAAGCCAGTAGCTAGTGCTTCTCCCTAGAATGTGGGGGCACAGGAGGAGAAAAGAGAGAGTATCCCACATGTGGTTCCATATTGATACAGTTGAGGCCCACATTGGTGCCTCTGAGAGGTGATTCTAGGACTCAGCATGGGAGAGGAGGGCTCCAGAAGCCTCCTCCTGCTCAGGTTTCGGTCACTTCAGCAATGTGGTACCGAGATTAAGGCCAGAGGCCTGGACTCTTCAGGGACACAGGGATGACTTGAAATATGAATCTGAGCTTGCTGGTGCGGGGTGGGTGGTGGTTTGGTTTCAGGAAACTTGCTTGGGGTCCAGGCATTGGGTGCCCAAGGATTATAAGGTATTGAATTAATGGCATGAAAGTGTCAGTTGGTTTTAAAGAAAAATACCTTGGAAGAAGGAAAAAGATTATTGCCTCTTTCTCAAGAAAAGACTTGAACAAAAACAACCAAGGAAAACCTTCTGCCCTTCGCTGAGTGTGAGGAGTCTGATGTGTGAAATCAAAGGTTAGTGAAGAAGCCTCCTCGGGCCAAGGAATCCCACTCTGATTCTAGAATCATGTAGGGAAAAGATAAATCTCTGGATGTATTTTTCCTGGAGACTGACCAGATAGGAGTAACAGAAAGCATGCCAGCAAACTGGTAGGTACAAAGCTGCTAATTTGTCTTTAGAACTTTATGTGATTTTCCTTTCCATGCAAGTCAGATCCTAACACTAGCAAAGGATAGCTTTCTTGGTGCCCACTCCTGTTCTGAGTACTTTCATGACCTAGCTCTTTTAGTCACACACAACCCCTCATCGAGTAGGGGGATCATCATCCCCCATTTTATAAAGACTGAAGTATAGACATAAAGTAATTTGCCTAGTCATAGCTATAAAGTGGCCAGCTGGAACCCAGTCCCGGGCACCAGCTCCAGAACCCACTCATCCCCTTGCCTGGCACTGCTTTCCCACATGGACTCTGCTGGCCCAGGACAGCCTCAAAACTTGGGCCAAATTTCAAGAGGGAATGTGTGTTTTATTTAACCCTGTGGGTTTTGTACCCTGTTGCATTCACCCCTATAGAAAATTGCAGTACGGTTTATGCTTCCTGAACAGGAGAAAAACGGGTGTGTGTGGGGGCAAACGACAAAATGAAACTTCCCCCCCTTACCCCTGCACCTCTCTCCCCCACCCTCCACGCAAAGCAGTGTCATCTTGAGGGTTTCCCTCTTTCCAGGGGGAGTGACGGTCAGGCTGGGACATCTGGGACACAGCATGGCCTCCCCACTGATGGGGGCACTCGTGGTTTCCCAGGGCTGGGGAGGCCGCGCTGTTGGGTCTGTATCTGCCCCTTGAGACATCAGAGCCTGGGGCCTGGCTGGCTCCCCAGCTGCGGCCCCCACACCTCGCCAAGTGTTTGCACTTCAGCTGTGGGTCGGCGGTCTCTCCTGGGCTTCTAGAATGGGACACCCTTGTGCCCACTTCAGGGCTCCTTCTGGCGAGTTGAGGAGACTGGGCCAAGGGCCACGTGGGGAAGTGGAACAGATTGTCCCTTGAAGGAAAACCATTCTTTTTCCTCTTGATTAAATGAGTAAATTAGTTCCAGATCTCCTGGCAGGGAGTCAAGCTGTTGGAGAGGGCGAGGGTGAAATCGAACTCGTCGTGAGGAGGTTGCCATTGTCCTTGCTGTAAGAGGAAAAATCCAACACGCTGTGGCTTTAGTATATTTTTTTTTAATTTTTTATTTTTTATAAACATATATTTTTATCCCCAGGGGTACAGGTGTGTGAATCACCAGGTTTACACACTTCACAGCACTCACCAAATCACATACCCTCCCCAATGTCCATAATCCCACCCCCTTCTCCCAAACCCCCTCCCCCCGGCAACCCTCAGTTTGCTTTAGTATATTTTTAAAGATTTTATTTATTTATTTGATAGAGATCGCAAGCAGGCAGATTGGCAGGCAGAGGGAGAGAGAGAAGTAGGCTCCACTGAGCAGGGAGCCTGATGCAGGTCTCGATCACAGGATCCTGGAACCATGAGCTGAGCTGAAGGCAGTCACTTAACTCACTGAGCCACCCAGGCACCCCAGAAATGTATTTCTAAAACAAGGGTTTTGGAAGCCAAATTCCGTGAACAGAGCCTGTGCCCAGAAGGGTTTAATGTTCAGCTGCTGTCCTCCTGAGACTCTTAATTTTGGAGCAAGAGGCTTCCCAATCTTCGTCCTGCACTGGGCTCTGTGAATTATGTGGCCCATCCTGTCAGTGACATATATTTTCAATCAGTGTCCTGTAATTATGGACCCCTTTTGGCCTCAGTTTCAGGTGGGCCGGGGTATCCCGTCCAGTTTGGAAAGTCCACCTCTGCACTGCAGGTTTTGCGTGCCCGGCCGGGTGGTCTGCTCTCGACATCTCTGCACGCTTACTCATCTTTGCCCGAATGTGCTGCCGTGTAAATCAGATGCTGGAAAGTGCTGAGCAAGGAGGTCGGGCGTTCGTGTGTACAAACAAACACATGCCAGAGCTCCCTTCCTGCTTTGGCTGGGTAGGCCTGGCATTTTATACAGAATCTTCTCCTAAAATGGAGAAGTCAGTATTGTCTTGCATCAGGCCTTCAGTGAGGACACGACCTTACTGTTCTTAGCTCTAACCGTGCTGGGGACTGTCTCAGGGACTTGGTCTGTACTGCCCTGTAACCCCAGCCTTGTGCTTCCATCCTGTCCACAAGGAAATGCAGAGGGAAGAACGGGGAACACACAAGGGTGTCTGTTTGCTATGCGAAGGTAGGCTCACGGTGACCTATTGAAGTTCGTCAAGTTTAAAAAGTGCCAGAGCCATTTGTTGGTCTTTTTTTCTTGGCAAAGATTCTGTAACCTACTCCAGCCAGCATCACCGAGGCAATCCAAGAATAAGCCGGTGGCCCTCCTTTATTTCTTTTTAGGCAACAATATGGGAATAAGAATATTCCCCTGCAAGAACACACGGTGTGGTTTTTTTTCTAAGGCAACGGGAGGAATTTACCAGAATGCAAGGAGGTCCCTTTGGAGACTCAGCCAAGGCATCCCAGTTAATAGCAGACTAACACAGAATATTGGAAGAGTCCATGGGGGCAGTGGGGCAAGTGGTGCTGGACCTCCTGAAAGACGGGGTGGGGGGAATCTGGTCTGGGGCATGTGATAGCAGCAAGCCCTTGGGTCTAGACTAGGAGTTACTTGGAAAAGGCCCAACTGCCTGAGGTAAGAGGGGTGAGGAGATGTGGGTGAGCTAGAGAGAAATGAGAGGGAATCCAGGAGAAAGTGATACTAGGAAGTTAAAGTACATGGCAATGTCACCATGTCTACTGATGCCAAGATGCTGGTCTGTGGTGCTGTGAGAGCAGCTGAGAGCGAGGTAGGGCTTGGGGTCTGCTGAGCTGGCTGTCAAGATAGGGACCGGGGCACAGGCAGAAATCCAAGGCAGAAGCTCAAGTTATCACAGACAAAGCCCCATTGGTAGCCAGGATGGCTTGACATGAAGCCTGGGAGGTTTGGGTAAAGCTCCTGAAATCTTTTAGATCTAAGATCAGAATTAATTCTAGGGACTGAGACAAAGCTGAAACCAAGTAAGGATGAGCAGGGGTCCCACTGAGGAGGAAGGAGGAACGTCATCCCTGGGGACTGGGTAGGCCTGTCCACAGTGGTGGGGGGGTGCAGGAGGGGGAAGAGGGAGGATTGTCTTTTACATATATTATGTCAGGCTTTCTTTATTTTCTTCAGTTGTAGCAGATTTTTAAGTATTATCTTTATTTCTTTATTTCTATTTTACACCTGAGGAATCAGAGGAGTGAATGGAAGTGCCCAGAGTTAACGGATTCATTGTGTCTGGGGTTCTTTCCCACATTATCTCTGTGCCCTTGGTTTAGCTAACTTTATGAAGTTTCTTTGGTGGTGGCTTAGCAAAGTGGTGGCAAGCACGGAGAGCCTGGCTTTTTATCCCTGCTCCAGCTGCTTCTGACTGTGTGACCTTTGCCAGGTTACATGGCCTCTCTGTGCTGTAGTAAAAATGAAGATATTAATACCTGCCTCACAGTGTAGTCAAGAAGATTTAAGGGGGGGGGGGGGCGCCTGGGTGGCTCAGTGGGTTAAGCCACTGCCTTCGGCTCAGGTCATGATCTCAGAGTCCTGGGATCGAGCCCCGCATGGGGCTCTCTGCTCAGCGGGGAGCCTGCTTCCTCCTCTCTCTCTGCCTGCCTCTCTGCCTGCTTGTGATCTCCGTCTGTCAAATAAATAAATAAAATCTTTAAAAAGAAAAAAAAAAGAAGAAGATTTAAAGGGATGGCATATGTAAAGGTTTTAGAACAGTGCCTGGCAAATAAGTTTACAATGAGCATTACTATTGTGTTCTATCAAGAAACAAAACTCTCTAGGGAACGTTTCAGATATTGAGCATTTCTCTACCTAGTGAATGGATGGGTCTGTGGCCAGGTTAATCCTATTAAGTAATACCGCAAAAATCATTCTTCTTTAGTCTTCCCAATCTTAAAAAAGCAAGGTTTACCCAGTTATTAAATTTTGACTTAGGAATTAGTGAATTTTAGTGAGAGACTGCCCAGTGTCGAGGCAGAAATTTGGGGTATGAGCTCTTGCTGTACCACTTCTTGGCTTTGTGAGCTGGGGCAATTTTTCTGATGTCTCTCACCTCTCTGCAAAAATTACCGATTGGGGGGGATGATCGCCCCTCACAAAGTCATCCTGAGAATCACACGAGGTGATCCAGTGAGAGCGCTTTACAATAAAATTATGCCGTGTATTGGGATGTTTTTATTCCCCGGACACAAGCCTACTGTAAGCAAGAAAAGGTTAGTTGTCTGTAGGGTAGGCCATTCTTGAATTTAATACTGCAACTTAAATAATCCAGCTCAGCTTGGGGTATTAGTATTTTAGCAAGGTCTCCAGGTGGCCCCCCACAAAGAGAGGAGTATGCGGTCGATCCCGAGGAGTCCTTGATCTCCTGACCATGCCGTTCTCTTTATAACAACCACATTGTGCTTGTGTGATCTATTTCCTCTCTACCTATGCAGGGGACGCAGACCCCATCCTCGTGAATCCTTGCTACGACGGGAGACACACATGTGACATGAGGGCTCAGTGCCATCCAGGGGCAGGGGTAGACTACACCTGCGAGTGTGCCTCTGGGTACCAGGGAGATGGACGCAACTGTGTGGGTAAGTTGTGTGGGCTCTGTCTGTTCTCGGGCTTCTCCAGCTCTGTGTTACCAAAGCCTGGCGTGTCTGTTTAAGGGTCTTCGCTGATGCACCAGACACGTTTAGCAGCTGTTAACCTAAATCTCTTATTTCAACACTAAAGCATATTCTAGTTAGAGTTGAGAGGATAGTTGGGAGGTGGGTATTTGAGGCTGGGACTGGGAAAAGGAGACACGTATTGCAATTCCTGCATATTTTGAGCTCTCAAGTTTGGTCATTTTAACCCTGTAGCAAGTGTTTCTTATATTTACTAAAACGTATGTTTTCTGGTTATCTTTAGGTTTCAAACCTTATGTTCCTTTCACCCATGAAAGGCCTTTTCCCCACAAGCTATAGAAATTCCTTTACATTTCTGAAAGAAGAATTGTTAGTGTGTTTTTCTTTTAAATGTTGAGTGGGTTTTATTTTTTACTGTTCAGAGACTTCTCAGAATATTCAATTATTTTCCCTGTGACTTAACTTGAATGACTTCAAATAAAGATTATAACCTACAACATGCATTCATGTTTGATGCTTAGAAATACTACATTTTGACTACCCTTCCCCCCCCCAAGACACACTAATTTATTTGTTCTGTTGGCGCTTCATGGCAGTGAGAAAACATTGGGTTTTTAGACCTGCCCACTTGGGGAACCTTTGATTTAAGCAGTATTCTTCTGTCCTTATTTCTTCTTAGATGTAAATGAGTGTGCAACTGGCTTCCATCGCTGTGGCCCCAACTCCGTGTGTATCAACTTGCTGGGAAGCTATAGGTGTGAATGCCGGAGTGGTTATGAGTTCACAGATGACGGGCACACTTGCACCTGTGAGTGCTAGGACGCTATTTCTTTGGCCAATATGGCGCTGAACCTTGCTCTTTGATTCTTTAGTGTTTCTTCTCCGACCTACAGGAGTTCTTCCATATGGGTTTAGAACACAGTTTACTTTGAAATCATCCAAAGCTATGGATCAGTTCAGCCCTGTGTTGTTGTTTTTCCCTAAATAGATACTTTGGTATTGAGTTACTAGAAGATGTTCATCCAGTTGGGATTCCCATTTGTCTTGGTATTTGGCCCAATCATGTAACTAGAATCTGAACCTCTAATACCACCAATTCTAGATAGAAGTAAAATAGTTCTCAAATTTAAATGGAACGGATTAGAATTCAAAGATGCTTGTTCCATGTGCCCAGCTATAGATCTCCCTCTGTAATAAATTGAATCTTTCTAGGGTAAAGAAAAAGAAATCTTTGGATCTAAAAGTAGATTCAAAATAACTAGGATTCCAGATTCATCCCATTGGTAGAGCCAGAGGATGATAGAGAAATTACACTTTTTAACCCAGTGGGATGGAAAAGTAACCATGATCATAGAAACTGTGTGTGTGTAACTCTGGTGAGTTACAAACTTTAATCAAGGGCTATTTTAATGACTGACCTCATACCTAGTGTTTTAACCACAAACCCAGAGTAGTGCTTCTCAAACTTAAAGAAGCCTACAGATTATCTTGGGGTCTTGTTCAAAGTCAGATTCTGATTTTCTGGCTCTGGGATGTAAGCCCTCAGATGTCCTGATGCTATTGGTGTGGGGATCACACTGTGAGGGTCAAGTCTCACTCATTCGCAGGTCTGAACTCTTGGATGTTCTTGCCTTCTTCTCTTTTCAGTGATCAGTCCCCCTCCCAACCCCTGTGAGGATGGCAGTCATTCCTGTGCCCCCGCTGGCCAGGCTCGGTGCATTTCCCATGGAGGCAGCACGTTCAGCTGCGCCTGCCTTCCTGGTTACACAGGCAACGGGCACCAGTGTACTGGTGAGTACCTGTGGGTTGTCAGCCTCAGTGACTCTAGACAGTCACCGTGGATGCAACATCCACACATTGCTGGAACCCTTCTCAAAAAGGTCTCTTCCTCAACTCACACAGCCTTGGTATTGTTTGAAGGGCAAGAGAAAAGCTGTCCTTTGAGTCAGAAAGCAGAGCCAAGAGTGTTTTCCCTTGGACTAGATTGTTGAGCACATATGGCTGTCCTGGAGCGCTAGGAAGCCACCACCAGCTTGTAACCTCCTGTTCCTGGGAGCTAGTGTAGGCTGCAGGAACTTTGGGAAAACCCACTCACCTGTCCGGAAGTCTCCATCCTTCAGTGTCTTTGGTTAATGGCTTAATCTGGCACTTCAGTCAGGCCTGACTTTTAGTTGCTATTCCACTGGCTGAAGTGGTATTTTAAGCAGTCTCTAAACATACATGCAATGCTTTCCCTCTAATTTTTTCCCACCCTCTTCTCTCCCTGGTGGGAGGGGGGAGGAGGAAAGAGTGAAAGAACTCGCCATTATAAAAGAGTAGGAATGCATATCTAAGCACTTACAACTTTTTTCCCAGAAATCTAAAGACATTTAAGATGGTTAAGGCTTGATATAAATCACTAACCTGAAATGCAGGACTAACTTAAAATTTAAATTGGTTAGCTAATAATAATGATGCATGAGGTTGTTACTAAACTAGGTATAATTTTTTTATAAACTAGGTATAATTTTCTGGGTATAAATATCCGTGAAACCGGGATTAATAGTACTTTGATATAGAGATTATTCGGCAAATCTACATAATCCGTTAAAGGTTTTCAGAATGTATCCAGTGACGTGATGGAATTGAAACTCGATTTCATGCTGTCAGTAAAATGAGACACTGGGAGCAAGAGAATGGTGGGGAAAGGGTCTGGGGATAAACCTGGGGCACAGACTTTCCCCCTTTCTTCAAATCGCTGCTTGCATTGGCCAGGCCACCGTACACCTGGGTACCCTGAGCTGATTTGCTGGAACAGCTGTGTAACTTCCGGGAGCTTTACAGCTGCTTAAATACCATCTCTCCCCCCTCCCCCACCCCCGTCCTTCCCAGATGTTTGCTTCTCATCCTCCTCCCATTCCTCTTCCCTTCAGTTTTCAGTGGAGGGGCTGCCTGAACCAGCAGACGGAAGCCATATGTTACGGACAGAACAAACGGGTCGGGCAGCACAGCCATTCTCTCCCTCCCAGATATGATGGGCCATTCAGTATTATCTGAATTGGCTCTTTAATGTTCCCACTTCTGTTGTACAGAAGCTCTGCTGTAGGGTTTCCTTAAAAAACACAATTTATACTGAAATGACCCAAAGCCCTTGCTCAGTTCAGCCCCATTTGGTTTTCTTCCCCCCGCCCCCCTGCCAAAAACACCCCCTGCTTTAGAGCTCAAGGGTTTCTCCAGTTAGACTAAGGGAGATTTGGAATTCACAGATGCTTCTCTCACTTGACCAGCCCAAGAGCTCCATCTACCCTAGGAGTCTACAGACAGAGGGCAGCCTCCACAGGTGTGCGGGTTAGGGTATAGGGGGGCACTAACTCCTCCTTGTTCTGTTATTTCTCACAGTGGTAATAATACCTTTTCTGCTCTTGTAAAGTTTTGTCATTTTTTGTTTGTTTTTGTAGATGTATTTATTTAAGATAGAGGGAGAGCACGAGTGGTAGGAAGGGGCAGAGGGAGAAGGAGAAGCAGGGAATCCAACACACAGCTCAACCCCAGGACTCTGAGATCATGACCTGAGCCAAAGGCAGGTGCTTAACCGACTGAGCCACTCATGCAACCCTGTCATTCAGTTTCATTTAACACACTGCTGGTTCTAAAAAATGAGACTGCATGGAGAATCAAAATCTTGTCAGAATTTCATATTTAAACATCTGGTTGCTCGGGACAGCAGAGATGGTGGTTTTAAGGTATTTAACTCCTTAGGTCTTTGGTTTAAAGCTAACAAGTTGAAATTCATTGCAGCCTAGATGTCATGAGTGTTAATAATCAGAATGTTCATTGAGTTAGATGCTTCTTGTCCTAATCCCTTCTAGAATCATTCCCTTTTCCTTCTTTTAACCTCTATTTGTCCTGTAAGACTTTGATTACCTTGGGGGTCATATTGGGACCCTGAAATTGGTCATTTTTCTGTATTGAGAACTCTGGAATAATGCCATTCATTGTTACTACTGCCCTCTTGCTGATTTCTACCTTTTTTAATTGTCCCTATTCAATCTCTGCTTCTCTACTTTTGAGATTTTCTCTGGAACCCACAAACTTGAAAACATGCCAAACCCATCCGTTGCTTCCCTAGTGTATCAGTTATCTACTGCTGCATAACAAATTACCCCCAAATATAGCAGCTGTAAACAAAACACATAGGTCAAGGACCTGGGAATAGCTTAGTTTGGTCCTCTGCTTTAAAAGGTCCTACAAGCCTGCAACAAGGGGTGCGGTAGGCGTGGGGTCTCATGTAAGGCCTAACTGGGGAAAGATTCTCATGTCGTTACTGGCAGGATTCAGTTCCTTGAGGACAGGGTCCTTGGGTCCTTGAGGACAGCTAGCCTTGGGTCCTTGCTAGCTGTTACCTGGAGATATCCTTCAGCTTCTTGACACATAGACCTTGAACAAAGTAGCTTACTTTCCTCAAAGCCAGTGGCAGAAAGTGTACTAGCAAAATGGAAGCTAAAAATCACAAAATTGATATCCCCTCAATATTGCTTTGGTGTATTGGTCAGATGAAAGTTACCAAGGGAAGGAAATTACACAAGATTGCAAATACCAGGAAGGAGGGATCTTTGGGGTTTCTTAGAGGCTGCCTTTCAGAATCAGTTGCCATTCCAGCTTTTCAGACTGGAGTAGTAGAATATGAATAGTCATTTTCCTGAAGACTCTGCCATGCCTATATGGGTCTAGGTTAATCACGAAGGTGACTTTCAGGTTTGTGTGTGTGCGTTTGTGTGTGTGTGCGTGCACACACATATGCACACACACTTTTCAAGGTATACCACAGTATACATGTGTCTCTGTGACCACAGAGAGAGAAAACAGAAAATAGAGAAAAATAGACAAAAAGGCTCTATGTTGTGGAAAGTGTGCATTCTTGAAGCATACGTAGTTTCTCTACTCCATTAAAGTAGCAGTAAAAGGGTGTGTGGGTTTTTCTCTAGCCATTTGGTCAAAAATGGAGTTCCCTGGAGAGGCTGAACTTGGCTTTGGGCTCTCAGTCTAGTCTGAGACACTAGCAGGAATTACTTTTATCCAAGTAGGATTAAATCTTTTCTAGCTTCCCTCAATCAATCCCAGCTTCAACAGTTTCAAGATTGATTTCAACCTTGTGTTGGCGTGAGCTGATATTTCTCAGGCCTGTTTGTCCTCCTAGATCTTGGTGACTTTGCTAGATGCAAAAAAAGATTGTCTTGAGTCAAGGTCTTTCCAGGGAGGAGCAAGTGGCAAGTGTGAGTTGAACAGGCAGGACGTCCCTCCGAGCCCTGAGTGCTCAGGAGCGACACGAGAAGACGTTCTTAGAGTATTCTCTCTCAGGTCTCCTATTCTAAGAATGGAGAAGTTAGGTGAGGTATGGTGATGTTGATGTAAGCACAGGAGAAGAGACGAGGCTGGGAAGGAAGGAGTTCTCTCCACTCATGGGCTCCAGAGAAAGGGTCACCACATACCACACGGGGGCACTACCAGCGGGTACTTGATTGAATAGATGGGGAGTGACAGTTTGTGGCCTGAAGTCTTTCCTGGTCTGGAAATTTCACTGGATGCTTTGGAAGCAAAAGGGTGGGGTAGGGAGTGATGGGTTAGTGGAGAGCTAGAGTCTGATAATCCAATGACTGTTTCAAAGGGACTTCCCCTGGTTTTGGGTGTGGGCAGAAGGACGGCAATGAGAAGAATGTTGAAACACTGAAGTATGAATTCAAAATTGAAGATTTTAACACATTTTCCATACAGGCTTTTGTTTTGTTTTGTTTTTTTGTTTGTTTGTTTTTACTAGTTTGATAGGTAAGAGAATGGAGAATTATGCTGAGATTCAGCCATGTTTCATTATCTGAATAGCAAAGGAGATCTACTATGCCTTGAACCTTGTTGTCTTGACCTCAGTGTCCTAATAGCCCCTGAAGACCCCTGACATTGGTTGTTAAGCATAAATGGCAGCCCCTCCCCCAGTGGTACAACAAGGAGTCTCTCCCTTGCCAAGGGGCTGAAAGTCTTTCCATGCTTTCTGTCCTGACACTTGACATCCTGTGACATAGGGAAGAGCTCCCCATTTTTACTCAAAAGCTCCAGTCCCCTCCAAAACATCCTCAGTGTTAGCACTCCTGAGGTGGAGCCATCACCTGCTCTGAGCACGGGCGCTGGAGTGACTGACTGGACTATTTTCTGTCATGATGGGAGGTCTTTCAAGAGGCACCAGGACTGTTCTATGCTTCAGGAGCCTTAACATCCTCCAGCCTTAGGGGATGGATGCTCCTCATTTGTGATGCTTTCTATCCCCTCAAGGACTTTTCTCCCTGTTGGTCATTTATAACCATTACTGTCCCCTGTATTGGGAAGGGTGACTGCTCTTTCATTCTGACCGGAATTGTTAGGCCATGGGCTTTCCAAACATGAGATAACTTGGTAGCTATGGGGCGTCCCCTCTCTCTGAGTTCCAAATAATCTCAAGGAGCTGATCCCTCAGTTCTAGAAATAGGCCCTGTGTCTCAGGAATTCCTGCTTCCTGTCATTGCCTGGGGTTCCTGTTAGCATGAGAAGTACTTTTAGCATATGTATTATGAATAGCTTTCACTTCCTGCATTGACTTTCCTGGGGGATGTTCATTTTTACAGCTTTGGTTTCCCAGCCCTTTGCAGGCCCCAGGGAGCTGGATAGCCACCAGCTTCCCCTAGCGAAGTACTGGGGTTGCCCTTTTGAAGAGACAGAGAGCCAAACTCAGGGATGATTAAATATGACAAGAGAGAACCTGTATTGATTAGCTCAGAGACAGGAGACAGGTTTTTGTTGTGACTAATTTTGTTCGGTTTCTTTTTGGTTACTTGAGGAGCTAACCAGAAAACCCGGTTTGTTTCTGACTTTGCAGAGGAATGTGAAACTACTTTCCTGCCTTTGTAGGTGGACAGGAAGTGTGCTCCTCTGGACAGAGCCTCTCTGGGTAACATTGAACTTGGTTGTGTCAAGCATTCAGGATTTTCTTGGACTTAAGGGAGCTCATTTATTTTGACCAAGTTTCCCCAAGACTGAGGTCACACAAAATGTGAATTTGCTAATGACAGGGTAAGAGATTCCTCTCCTGTGAACAGAACATCTTGGTTTCCCGTCCTGCATGTTGGCTCACCAATACCTGGTAAAGGTGTAGAGCCATGGAAAGGGGGCCCAGTGAGAGAATGGTCATAGCAAGGCTGGGGCTGACTGCCCTAGAGCAGATCTCATTGGGTGCATGGGAGGCCTGGCGAGGAGCCACCTCTGTCCCCAGCCAATTGAGGTCACATTCAGGCGGTTGCTCTCCAGCATCCTCAGTTCTGTGTGTCTCTGCCGCGGTCTGTAGCAAATGGATGCAATTCACTCCCGGGACTCACCACCTTGTCGGTTTCACACTGATCATCCCAACCCACATTTTTTCCTATTCACACATTTTTATATCCTTTTTTGGGCGTCTTTGTGGAAGCGACTTCTTGCTTTTATTTTCAGCCAAGTCTTGATCTGACCTCCACCCTTTATCTTCCTTTTACTCTGGAAGACTTCCTGTCTTTGCAGATAGCTTATTTCAGTCACTGGCCATTGGTTTTATTTTATGTATTCAAGAATTTTTTTTTTTTTTTTTAATTTTTAAGTAATCTCTGCACCCAGCGTGGGGCTCAAACTCATAGCTCTGAAATCAAGAGTCGTCTGCTCCACCCAGTGCCCCTGGCCATTGGTTGTAATAGTTTGACTCTCAGAGGTTTTTTGGGGGGTGGGGGGAGTGCCTTGCTACTGTTGGCATATGCTAGTTGCGCTAAGTAAAAGGACTGTAAGCTGGCATTTGGAGTTCTATGATGTTGCAGTTTGGAGAATTATGAAAATCTAGTATTGGGAAGGGAGGTATGCTGAATTATTGATACTGATAAGCCTGACAAAGTCCGATTTTTTAAAAAAGATTTTATTTATTTACTTGTCAGGGAGAGAGAGAGAGAACACAGACAGGCAGAGTGGCAAGCAGAGGGAGAAGTAGGCTCCCTGCTGAGCAAGGAGCCCATGCAGGACTCAGTCCGAGGACACTGTGATCATGACCTGAGCCAAAGGCAGCCACTTAACCCACTGAGCCACCCAGGTGTCCCAAATTCAGATTTTTTAATGTGTTGCTTCAAAACTTGTGATATTTTTCTTATACACTTTTCTATTTCTTCTAAAGGTAGACGGTAAAGACAATTTCTGATTACTTGGGCATTGTCGCTAGTAGGACTCTGATTACATGAGACTGAATGTGCTTCTACCTTAGTTGAAAAAGCACTGGGGCCTCCCCGGGCTGTTCTGCATCTGCATGTTGGTGCTATAGGGACAGGGGGCCAACCGGGCCAGAGCAAAGCCATTGTTAGCGTATTTACTGTTGCAGTATGGAAAGGAAGTGAATGATTTACAGTCTAGAGGCCAGTTCAAAGGTGATAACTTCCTGGAATTCACTGTGGATGAAAGATGCTCTAGAAATACACTGCAGGATATTTTTTTCTGGAAGTGACCACACATTTGATTTCTACCTCATACATTCTTAACTCCCGTGTCCCCCAGCTTTGTACATTAAGCTTGCCTTTAGCTCTTACTCTATTTCTGCTTGTGCCCAGAGGTCTTCTGAGGTTGACCCCTTGTGTACTAAGGCCGTGCAGTAGCCCCGGGTGTGTGCGGTGAAGTCATGCTGTTCCTTCCTCCCTCCCCCTCATCTCTGTTCCTGCCTCCGCAGATGTTGATGAATGCTCGGAAAACAGATGTCACCCGTCAGCTACCTGCTACAATACCCCTGGCTCCTTCTCCTGCCGATGCAACCCTGGCTATCATGGGGATGGATTTCAGTGCACACCTGGTAAGGTTTGGAGAGCCAGATGAGGCATAGAAAACCCTGGATCCTTCAATGTGATTTTTCTATAGCCTTTAGTTCACTCTTATAGGAGACCAAGGCTTTTCCTGTCCCATCTAGCTGCCTAGTCTACTGAGTGCTCACTAGTTCTTAGCGTTCTGGGAAGCCAGGAATGTGACCCATCCCATTGTCCTACCTAGGGTCCCACCCATTGTGTTCAGCTCCCTTCGTGAGTGGCTTTGCCTGGGGGAAGTACTGAGATCAAGCTTGCTGAACAGGAGCCATGTGTGTTGGTGGTACCAGCCATGAGCTTGTCGTAAGCCCCATGACTATTCTAGGAGGTCTTGGCCTGCACGCTGTGATCTAGTGATGGCCATTGACTTGGAGCTTCTCAGACTTACCATTCTGGACTTCAGGGGCTGAACAGAGTTTTACCATCTTTTCCTAAGTCTCTTGGGAGTCTTTGGATAGTGGCTATGGGTGGCTCTTCATTTTACCCAGACAGCAGTGGGGAGTCAGCCCGGAACAGGGTGAACTGTGAGACTTAAGGAGAAATTAGGGAGATAGTGGCAGAAACAAAAGAATCCAGGAGTTCAGAATCTCAACGCTTTGCTATTTCTCCCATGTAATGCTTCCTTCCAAGTATATGGAGGGGAAAACAAAAAACCCCTTGGCTAGGAGACTTTGACACGAGCTGGTAAGAGTGGACAGGTTGCAGTGTCTTTTATTCCTCCTTTGTACATCTCCTTCACCCGGACCTTGGAAGACCCCTCCTCGGGGCTGAAACCCTGCGAACAGCAGCAGCGCCAGGCCCAGGCTCAGCACGCCTATCCCGGCAGCCGGATGCACATCCCCCAGTGCGATGAGCAGGGCCACTTCCTGCCGCTGCAGTGTCACGGCATGACCGGCTTCTGCTGGTGTGTGGACCCCGATGGCCACGAAGTCCCCGGCACGCGGACTGCACCCGGCTCCTTGCCACCGCGCTGCAGACCACCAGGTGAGAAGTCAGGAAAGAGAGCCAGTTCCAGCCTCGGCCATGGGCTCGAGAAGTGAAACGAAGGTGACTGGGCGGGGGGGGGGGGGCAGATGATCACCCTTGCCCAGACCGAGCAGACGCCAGACCCTGGGCCCATCTCCACCCTGTGGAGGCTTCGTCCTCCTGGGAACCCTGGAATGGTCTGTGCACACCTGCGTGCACATTTGTGTGACAGGGACGGACATAGGTACATACGTGATCACCCGTATGGGCTGCGGCCTCACACTTGTCCAGGACAGGCCTAGAAGTGGAGACTGAGTGTGTCCGTCAGGCTGAGGCCATTCCCCTCCATCTGTTATGGCAGCTTTGGGAGCATTTGGAGCAAGAGGATCTTGCCAGACCAGCCTTTCATCCCAAAGAAAAACTGCCTTCCCTTATTCCCCTCTATCCCTTCACTCCACTTTCGGAACTACAGCGATGAAGGCCACTTTAGTATTGATGGGAAGGACACCTGTAGGGGGTCCAGCTAGTTTGCTCTACGCTAATCACCCAGCTGTCTCCAGCCAGGCCTGGCATGTCGACAGGGAATCCCCACCTGCCAAGGCCACCGTCAAAAGAGGTACAGGAACCTGTGATGTTAGCCCATGCAGTGACATGCCGATGGTGAGCATGTCTGTTACCGTCTGAGCACTCCCCCTGCCTCCCCTCCACCGTCTGGATTATTTAGAGTGGGAAGACTTTTTTTTTTTTTAACTACAGAAGAATTTTATTATGAAGAACATAGGACTGAATTGAAACCTTTTTAGCCAAAATAACTCCTATAGCCCTGAGCCTACTAATCACAGGTCCATTTCTACTAATGAAAAAGATAAATACTAATCTTGACTTTTCATGTATGAGAGTGAGAAGAGCTGGAGAATTACCACCAGTTTTGATCCCTTTGGAAATACCATTATCGCGGGCACATTAGGGCTTCTAAGAGTCATACAGGTAAAAATCGGTAATGCTTGATTCCGATGTATGTCCTTGTTTCCACAGTGACACTCCCAGTTCCTCTCTGTCCCTATTTTTAGGAAAAGATTTTGCAGGTCCAAAAAAAAAAAAAAAAAAAAAAAAAAAACCCACCCAGAAATACCCTGTTTCACTCCTGCCTACTCTTTAAAAAAGTCTCGGTTCTAACTCCATCTGGGATTTAAAGAAATCAGATGGTTGGGACACGCCTTAGGGAACCGTTCAGTTCTGTTACACTTACTAAGACGAGCATGTGTTAAGGACAGTGATTCAGAAGGGAGCCAAGAGATTGAGAAATTAATGACCAAAGGAGGGACGCGTTCTCTTGTGCACACTCTTTCCTCATGGCCCAGACTTCTCTCTCGGTGCTGATTCGGCCTTGGCTGCCATTTCCTACTAGTCACCTCTGTTATTAATGGGGTTGGCTTGAAGGGAGGGAAAACACTCTGTGTCCAAGATTTCAAAATATTTAAAACCCTGCCAACCAAAAACAGAAAAGAAAGAAAACTGGTGAATTAAGAAGGAGCTTCAAATAGTAAAGAACAAGAGGAAGGCACACATATTAATGATGTGAGGTGCCCATTTCCCAAGAGGCAGGGTGTGCTGTCTGCATTCCAGTGAGCTTTGCCTCATTGGCTGTCCCCTGAACCAAGAATGTCCCCTCTGAGTTTGTAGTGTGGGCCTGGGGCAGCATTGGGAACTTCTGCAGGGAATCCCAGTATGAGGTAGATAGCTAGTTTTTGAGGAAGTGACATTTCTCCATCTGGGGTCTTTGAGACACCTCTGGGGGAGGAAGCAAGAGACTGTCCCTTCTCCATGAGGTCTTAAAAAGAGCTTGGCTTCCCATGGGTCATAAGCTATAGAGACGACCTGAAGAACATCCACGTCCCCCAAATCTGGCAAGTCTTGTAGTTGAGCTGGTCGGCTTTAAGCTCTGAGGATTTTACTTACCACCCTCCCGCTTTCCTAGAGGTGCACTTTGGTACTAGAACCAAAGTGTAATGTTTCCAACTTTGTTCTTTGAAGCCGTTGGAGGTTTTGACCTCCAAGAAATCACTGTTTTAAAGGGACTCTCTTCCTGGCTGCTGGTAGTTTACACTGGGAGGCAGGACAGAGAAGGTAGGCCACACGAGTATGAAAGCTTTGGTAATTATCCTAATGGGAGACCATGGGGCTTGGACCAGGGTCATAGGGGTGGATGTGGAGAGATTGATTTTCTCAATGTATTTTGAAGGGACAGCTGACATTTTCTGACCTATCAGATGTGGAGAACGAGAGAGAAAGGCGTCAAGGATTCCTGGGTTTGGATAATGGAAAATGGAGGTGCTACTGACTGATAGGGAAATGTCTAGGGGAGAGTTGTCTAGGGCAGTGTTGATGGTGGAAACCAGGCACCGTTTTTTTGTTCTGAGATGTATGTTATACATCCAGGTGGTAGTATCAAATCGGTACTTGGCTATACAGTTCTATAGACCATAGCCTTTCAGTTGCACAAATTAAAGAAGGCAAAGCACCTTCTATTTGAATTCCTTTAGATGAGCCTATGCTAGATGGGTGGATGAGTTATCTAGACATCCTGCCGCAGAGTCCTCACAGACTGAGAACCACCATGTTTGTGACAGAGTGACAGCCACGTGGAAGCAAGGCTGGGAGAAATCAGCTAGAGAAACTGCTCTGCAAGAGCTCACAGGTTAAGCCTGGTGGTGAGCTGGGAGGAGGAGCAGAGAGAGGAGGATGCTGGAGATGGGAGGGGGCAGAGCTAAATGGCGGGAAGCTGGAACCTACTGGAAAAAAGGTTCAGCTCTGAGCCAAAGGGCTTCCAGGAACTGGAGTGTCAAACCGTCAGCAGGGAGCTGTTGGCCCCCTTGTCTGCTGTGTTCACCAGTGCTAACGGCAGCAAGTCTTACTCCATAGTTTTCCAATGAGCAGACATGAGGGCCACAAAGGTAGAACACTCAGGGATAGTTTCTAAGACACATCACCAGTCTCAAGATTGCTTTCTTGGGTGTGGGTCCTGGAGCTTGAGCCAACTAGGAAAGAGTAAATATTACCTTGAAATATCACGTGGCCACTGAGTCCCCGAGGAGGGTTCCCACCAAGTGCTCAGTTAGCAGAGGCCTTGGCCCCAGGCGGAATAGTCCCCGTGAACCTCTCCCGGCCTGAGCATGCCCTGCAGCCCTGATCTTACTTCCTCTGGCCCTCTACTGATGTGGCTGGCTGGCCTTGATAACAAATCCTCTTGGCCCAGGAGACTTTCCTTCTCCAGATTCCTGTGGAGAGCTTCTTAGAGCACTTGACTGCTGTGGTCCAGTGTCCAGGGCCTTGGCCAAGACCTTGTTGGTGGACACTGGGAGGAGGGAGGCCAGGTGTGGGGATCTTCAGCTACATGCCGTATTCTGTCCTTGGCTCACCATCAAAGGCTTTTTGTCCCCATCTGCTCAGAGCCCACCCAGAGGCCCCGGACCGTCTGTGAGCGCTGGAGGGAAAACCTGCTGGAGCACTACGGTGGCACGCCCAGGGATGACCAGTATGTGCCCCAGTGTGATGATCTGGGCCACTTCATGCCCCTGCAGTGCCACGGGAAGAGTGACTTCTGCTGGTGTGTGGACAAAGATGGCAGAGAAGTGCAGGGCACCCGCTCGCAGCCAGGCACCACCCCTGCCTGTAAGCACCTGGGGACTGCCCCATTCAGCACACCGCTTGGAGGGTTTGCTGGAAGTCAACTGCCAGCTGTGGGTGAAGGTGGGGGAGCCAGGGGGTCACCAGGTCCAGTGAAAGAAGTCACTAATACACTGTGTTGATTTACATTCTGGTCTACCCGAGATCCCAATTTGGATTTCGTGTTTGGTTTTGTCATTAGCAGTTTCTGTAGTGAGAACATCTGGAACTCCGTTCAACATGCAGTTACTCCTCTTCCCCAGCCTGGGGTGAAAGGAGACACGTGTCACCCTGGGGGCCCAAAGAAAAGCGGACATAATACTGGCTAGTTTCTTTCCTTAAAAAGGAAAAAAATCTCTTGCTTTGTTCGGAGGGAAATGTTTTGCTGTCTTCCTCCCTAGTAACTGGCAGTGTTTTTACACAATCTTTGGGGGGGTGGGAAGCCTAGAAATTAGAATTTCTTTTAAGGAACATCTGGAACACATCTGTCTAGGGTAAAATCTTTTGATGTTTTTGGAGGTTCTGCTATGTGGAAAGTAACTTCTTCCCCCTCCCCACCTACCCTTGTTTCCCACCCTGTTCTTTAAACCTTCCTGCTCTTTGCCACGGCAGGTATCCCCACGGTTGCTCCACCCACAGTCCGGCCTGTGCCCCGGCCTGATGTGACCCCTCCCTCTGTGGGCACCTTCCTGCTCTATGCCCAGGGCCAGCAAATCGGTCACTTGCCCCTCAATGGTACCAGGCTTCAGAAGGACATGGCCAAGACCCTGCTGTCCCTGCATGTAAGTGGATTTCGGCTGTCGTGGGTGGGACTGCACAGGGCTTTCAGATCACAGCAAGGGCCAGGGGTAAGGGGAGGTCTTGGAGGGTTTCTGGGCTGTAGTCCGACACTGTCATGGGTCTGACACTGCTCTCACAGGAAGTGGTGGGGCACTGTTGCCGGGAGCCACATCTCACTGGCTCAGGCTTTCTCCGGTGGTTCATGGGGTTTCAGATACAGGGAGAGGGAATTTGAGATTTGTCAGGATACTGAGGTAGTATGACGAGTCAACCTTGACCCAAGTCCCCAGGATCCTCTCCATGCCAGACCTCTCCAGAGGGTCCAGGACGACCACCCGAAAGGTGTGGTTTCTGTGGTCAGTTGAGAATCCCAAGTGGAAATAAATTAATGACTGCCTCATTGTTGCAGTCCCCTCCCCTCCCATTCTGGTTCTGTGGATCAGTCACTTCTTTAACTCCTTCACAGAAGCTCTGGGCAGGGCTGGGAAAGGAGCTTTCCCTAGATGCCTGTTAGAGCACTTGACTGCTCCTGTGCCAGCAGCATCCCTACTGTCAAAGCACTCCATTTTGGAGAAGCAATTTCTTCTCTAAAATGGGAGAAAAGAGAAGGGAGTTCACCAAAAAGGCACTGCCACTTATAAAGGGTACAGAACAGTAGAATGTCCATGTTTGCCTGTACTTCTGGAACAAACTTCTTTTTCGGATTCCAAAAAAAGTTTAGAAGCAGCCAGCATTCAGAGGAAGATGTGTTTTTCCTTAAGATTTAGGTTTTGTAGTCGTGCTGGCAAACACAGGCATGCTCCTGTGCAAGTTTCTCTAAAAGATGTAGAAACTGAGAAATTGCCAGCACCTCAGTCTAACTATCCACTGAGTCTGACGGCTGTTCGGCATTTCTGAACTTGCCTCTCCTAGGGTGGTGGAACTGACAGAGAATGTAACATGGGCTGTAAGCATGTCTTGGGGAAATGTATTTAAAATGACTTATTCTTCCAAGAAACTCTAAAATCAATACATGGCTTTTAACAGACCCCATGATTTCCTAGGTCAATGGAAGCCAACATGGATGTGCACTCCTGTCTCACACAGGGGACTTTTACTTTTCAAGTACAACACACTTCACCTTCAGATTATTACATATATACTGCCTACTTTTTCACAGGAGCCAAATCCTGCTTTGTTCAGTGTTTTTTATATTGACTCCTCTCCCAGAAGCACGTCCAGCCAGCCCCAGGAGGTTCTGTTAGGCAAGCCAGGAACTGGCGTGACCTCAGGGACAGCCAGATGGCCCCTAGATGTTGGCTTTGCACATCTGTTCAGTTTCTCAGACCAGGGGTCGGAGCTGGAAATTGTATGAAGCAAGTACTGTGCAGTTCTGCAAAGAAGTATCACAGACTAAGCATTTGAAAAAGAAGACTGCTTTTATTTAGCAATAAAAGGGAAAGATCTCCCTAGCCAGAGGTTTGGTGACCACCAGTCTTCAGTTTCTTAACCCACCTAACTGGAGACTTTGTTTACATAAGCATACAACCCATTTGCTTGACAGTAAGGAAGCAGAGATAGGGGTGAGGGGATTGCGCTTTAGGGAGAAGATCATATTATAGGCGAAGGGGGAATAGATTTTGTCATCAAATGTTGGTGAATTCTTGGAAAGACTGTTTCAAGAGTGCTGATACCATTTGGAAGGAATAACAGATTTTTTTTGCCCAGTAAAACATTAAGAACTTAATTTGCTGAGCCTAACATTTGTCCTTTACTCACTAAAGGAGCTGCTTTTTTTTCATGAAGTCGTTTTATTACTGTTGGCAGTAACAGCGCTTATTAAGCACTTGCTGGAGACTAAGGACCAATCAGGACACTGTACAGGAATTTACGGTATTCATTTTTAAAGCAGCACTATGAAGTAGGTACTGCTATCTGCATTTTGCAAGTGCACAAATCCAGGCATAGAGAGGTTAAGTCGCACACCTAATCAGTGGCCAAGCCTGGCTGGGCCCCCAGAAGTCAGCCTCCAAGCCCACTTGTGTAACCATGCTGCTTATTAGCTGCCCAGGAGACTGTATTATGGGCTATTCCCTACAGCCATGCGTGCAGCTGCTGAGAGCAAACTCCAGGGAAATGCAGAGCTCCTAATTCTTCCAGTTTCATGTTTTGATCCACAAAGGGCTCCATAGTTGTGGGAATTGACTATGACTGCCGCGAGAGGATGGTGTACTGGACAGATGTTGCTGGACGGACAATCAGCCGTGCTAGTCTGGAACCAGGAGCAGAGCCTGAGACGATCATCAACTCAGGTCAGCAACTTTATCCAGAAGACACTGTATTTCATTTGACTCTACTAAGTGCAAAAAAAAACCCCAGTGCCATACAAGTTGCGTTACTGAGTGGTACCATACCAGTCCCTCTGTAAACACATATTCATATGCAAGAAACGAGAAGGTGATTCTTACTCTGAGCCTGCTGAGAAATCGGGCTCCCAACAGAAAGGGCTCACAGTGGGAACTCAGGGTGGCCACAGCTGCTGCTGCATATGCCTGGTGCCATCGGGCCAGTGGGTGTATCAGTCTAGAGAATAAGAGGTGGCAGAACAAGTTCCTCTGTTAACCTGCTGCTTGCAACTGAGCGCCTCTCAGGACTTTCTTTTTAAACTTTTCAAACCTAATAGATCTCCCTGCTTCAGGTTCCCTTTTCATACCTGCAAATGCTCTAGTCCTGCCATTGTTCTATTTCCAGGTCTGATAAGCCCGGAAGGACTTGCCATCGACCACTTCCGTAGAACAATGTACTGGACGGACAGTGGCCTGGACAAGATAGAGCGAGCCAGGCTGGATGGCTCCGAGCGCCAAGTCCTCTTCCACACGGACCTGGTGAATCCACGAGCCATTGCTGTGGATCCAATCCGAGGGTCAGCTGGGCTTCCCTATTCTCCTGCTACCTATAGATCCTATTCTGAAGCCCTTGGATTTTAAATGCCTTGTGGAGAGGGTCAGAACAAGAGTGTAAAAGCTCCAGTGCATGAATTTAACAGTATTTACATAGGATCTACTAGGTGTAGACACTGTTCTAGGCAAAGACAAGTTCTATTCTTTCATGGAGCTCATACTCTAGAAGTTAGTAAACTAATGAATAAACTAGGAAATTATTAAGACTGTGGTACAATACACAGAGAATTCAGAGAGTATGTGAGAGGGACTAGGGGCTCATGCTGATCAGATGATCGGGCCAGGCTCCCTCATACTTAACCTGGAATGAGGTGGGTCTCCTTTAGCAATGCAGTAGGAAATCCTAGTATTGAAATCCTAGGTTTACCTTCATTAAATGGTGGAAGCAACCAAAACTCAGAGACCGACACTTATTTCTTAGACTGCATTTTCACTGTATTTAATTTATCCCATAGCAACTTGTACTGGACAGACTGGAATCGAGAAGCTCCTAAAATTGAAACATCTTCTTTAGAAGGAGAAAACAGAAGAATTCTGGTGAATAAAGACATTGGACTACCTAACGGTTTAACCTTTGACCCCTTCTCCAAACTGCTCTGCTGGGCAGACGCAGGTATTACTGATGGCAGCGAACACACCGCGCTCCCTTACCATGGGAGCCGCTCTCTACCTCAGATTTTACAGCAATGCCAGATCCCATCACATAGAACTTCTGGCTTAAATTTTTAACAGTACAGCACAGAATCTACTCCTTTAATTGGTGTATAAACCGTTAAAGAACATTTTGTATTGGTATTTATAATCTTCCTGGGGTTTGGGGGGGAGGGCGGTGGTCTGTGACTTATGTGGTAATTTGAGGGCCAGTACTATGTCGAGCTCATTTTTGTAATGCTTGCCCACAAACACCTGGCCTAGTTTTTTTAAAGTAAAAAGAAATTTTACTTACTGCTGAAAGTGACAGACTTAGATAACTGAACAAAGTTTTCTCTTTTTTTGCCAGTATTAGATCATTTTTAAGTATCTGTTGCTTTACCAGTGAATAGGTTATCATGGTGAGGATATTTGGAAAGGGATATGGCAGCATGGCCTTCAGTACTAAGTCTGGGTTGCCAATACCCAAGTCCTCTCTTTTCTTATTAGAGTGTGATTTCCTTATTAGAGCAATTTGAAAAAATGCTGTATGTCTACTTTCATACTAAAGAATATGAAAAGGTGCATTCTTAAAGAGTTTATGATCTAACAAAAAGAATTATAATGTAGATGAGTTGCATTTTTAAAAACTATTTGAAATTTAAAGCCAGGCTCCATAAGAAACTTGTTTAAGTATTACAAAATTTTGAAGACTACTTCCTTTACCCTGAAAAACATGAGCCATGTTACCATTTTAGCCACTTTTAATTCCTTATCTAGGAAATAAGGTCTTCAAAAAATATTTAAGGATTTTCGTTAAAAGGCATTATACATTGCTTATAAAGGGCAAGTATGTATCTAGATACTATGTTCACAACAATTTATAAGGTGAGACTTTAAATAGAACAAAGTTTATCTCTAATGTCCTACTTCGGGAGAAAAAATGCAATCCTCTCTTTGAAGAAAGGATCAAGAGTCTAAATTCTAAAAACTAGAATGCTATTAAACAAACTGAAGACTGGTAATAGAAAGGAAAATTTTCGTTTCTAATTTGTATCACTGCATTGGGAATAAAATGTCTTATTTCCTATTCTACCTTTGTTTCCTTTTGGAAGGCCTCTACCTGCCACAATTATTTTCGGCAAAAAAATTTCTTTCTCATGGTATGAAAGGATCTCATTTTCCCTCTCTGATGTTTTAAAAGGAACCAAAAAACTGGAGTGTACACTTCCTGATGGGACTGGACGGCGTGTTATTCAGAACAACCTCAACTACCCCTTCAGTATTGTTAGCTACACAGATCACTTCTACCACACAGACTGGAGGAGGTGAGCCTGACACACCCTGGCCAAGCCTGAAAAGGCAACTAGTCTGGAAGACATACTACCATTAGTAGCATTTACCTAATGCCTCTAATGACTTTAGTAATTAAACTCTCCACTGAAGTTTTCATTACCTCTTAATTAGTAGATAACATTGTTCAAGTGTTATTTCTTTTAAAATCATAATGGTATTGCTCACAGGTTGCTTAAAAATGGCAGAGATGATACTAAACTGTCTAAGAAAGGAAGTGCATTAATCTAAATCTGATCTTCAGAGAATAAAAGACTATACTTAAGTGGGACCATGAGGTGTATTAGCTGTATGATTTAAATTGATTTTTAGAAAATGACATTATGGACATACTAGTTGTCCACATGGGAGAAGGAAAAGTACTGTAATTTAGACTAGTTCTCCAAGGAGGGATATTAAAAACATATCTAGATGTCTAAGCCTTTCTACCCCATCCTTTGAAGTCTTGATTTAATTGGTCTGGCAGGGGGTCCATGCATCAGTATTTTAATAGCTCCTCGAGTAATTTGTTTGGCAAGAGCTGAGAAGCACTGATTTATACCAGTGGTTCTCAAAATTTAGGATAGTATCAGAATCATTCCAAAGGACTGTTAAAAGAGATTGCCAGGTCCCATCCCATAATTCCTGATTCAGTATGTCTAAATCGGGGCCCAAGAATTTGTCTTTTTAGCAAATTTCCAGATGACGCTGGTCTGGGGACTACTTTGAGAACCACTGAGAGAGGAAAATCTTTGAATCTAAAGGAGTCAAAACACACTTGGTTAAATTAAAAAGATACTCTAGAATGCTGGCTAGCAGAGATTCTCTATTGAAAGTAACTTTTTTTCTATCCCACAAATTTACTCTTCCTTTCTGTTACCAGGGATGGTGTTATATCTGTAAATAGAGACAGCGGCCAGTTTACTGATGAGTATCTCCCAGAGCAGCGGTCTCATCTCTACGGGATAACTGCAGTCTACCCCTACTGCCCAGCAGGTAAATAAAATGCTCAGGCTGCTCCTTTGGACCAGTAGGGTAGAGAACGATGTATCTGGCAACCGATTACCCTTGGCTTAAATATGGCTGCTGCCACTGACACCACCGAGAGCCACTTTGAATGGGAAAGTTAATGGCCATCACATAGGGTAGTAGACTGTTCACCCTAAGTCCATAAGCTCAACCATACACAAAAAAGATCAGCCTAATAGGATATTTCCCCTTTAAAATACTTCCTGTGGCAACAGGATTATAAAATAGTCACCCACTGTTCCTTTCACCTCTACTCACAGGAAGAAAGTAAACATGGCATCAGGACTTGGAGTTTACAATCAGAATCTGGACCCTAAAGAACATTTACTGCAAACAAAGGTGAAGAAAGTGGAAAAAGGAATTGGACTTACAAGTTGAACTCTTTCAGTACAAACAAAAAGACTCTATCTTGTGAAAAGTTTATACCTCAATCTTTACTACTGTATTTTGAAAAACAAAAGTTACTACAGGTTTTAAAAATAACAATTTTAATTATTGCTTATTAAGCAATTTTTTATAAACATTTCTATCATATTTAAAAGGTCAAATGCATTCAACAAAGAGCCAATAAGAATATGTTAAAACCCTAAATCTGATTTTTGCTAAGAATTCTTCCTGGCCAAGTAATTAAGGTAGGATGATCAGTATAAAGACACAATCCCAAGGATTATAAGCCTTGATCTAGAGAAGGCTATGCAGAACTGGTGGGGAAAAAAACAACTTATTTATAGTTTCCCAGCAAAAGTTGTTTTTTTTTGTTTGTTTGTTTGTTTTACCTCTGCATCACTGCATTTCTATTTATATTAAAAGGTGCTAGAATGTTTCAATTTGTATCTAATGATCCTGTAAGTCCCTCTATAGTTACCCTCAGAAGTTACTACATTTTTAAATACCAAAGATGTAACAATTCTCAAATTTTCTAGATTACTCCAATAAAATATTTTAAGTTTTCCTAGGATTTAAGGATCTGTATTGTCTATATAACAAAGCTGGGGGGTGGCATGTACCTCAACCACAAAAGAGGATGATTAATTATATAGACACAGAAACATAGCAGTCAAAAAAAAAAAAATCCACTTTCCTGAACTTTATTAAAGAAAAAGCAATGATGGTAAATCTCGAGAACATAGTCAAATTTCTAGGATTCTTCCCCTGAAAATGTGACATTTGATTTTCAAACACATGCCAGAGCATACATGGTTCCCAATTGTACTAAGTAGATGAGAAGCTGAAATCCTAAAACGTTCATCTTCCAACTTTCCCCAGTCTGTGGTCTGTCTTTGGATCAGCAATAATTGCCTGAACAGCTACTATGGCTTCATTAATTTTTGTCTGTAGCTCTCTGAGCTCTTCTATATGCAGCAATCGCAGAATTTGAGCAGCTTCATTAAGAACTGCATCTATTTTATAAGAAAACTGCATTAATCAGTATTCAAGACCATTTACTTGCCCATTTCTCCCCCAAATATTCAGCTAGTCTTTAAAAGTTGAGTTCAAACAAAATCACTCACCTCCTGTGTCAAAACCAAGAATATGTTTGTCTAAAGCAACAGGCAAGCCCTTAAAAAGAAAAGGACAAAATGAAACTTTATAGTTAAGAATCATGTTCTTTTCTTATCTGTAACTGAAAATCAGCTAGCTGTTCTGTTAACCCTTTTAGCTGCAGTGGCAAGTGGAGAATGTTCTCTACATTTGCCTTTTGAGGAGTGAAAGAATGGCCTCTGCGTGTAGTGGGAAGCTAGTTCCATCCCCCATTCCTTCCCATAAGACTAGGCATATAAAGCAGTTGTTCCTTTCACAGCTACACTCTGTCACTGCTGCTATGGAAGGGTAGATGAGCAGGGCTGCTGCTGTCCTGTTTTAGCTCCAATAAGCAGCAGAGTACAGGGCAAATGGGATGGAATTACTTTTAATATTTCTGAACACATTAATTTGTCTTTATACAAAATCTAACATATGTATTACTTCTCTTTCAGCTAGCATGATGATTACCAGATTACCTAGAGTTCTTTGGAAATTACTCTAAAATCAAAGAAAATGAGCAGATTCTAAACCATTTAGTTAACCCATCAGTACCTCTACAGAGTTATGCCAAAGACGGCAACCATGATGCTGAACTCTATGGAGTTCACAGTAACAACAAGAACAGGCAGTCTCGGGGCGCCTGGGTGGCTCAGTGGGTTAAGCCACTGCCTTCGGCTCAGGTCATGATCCCAGGGTCATGGGATTGAGTCCCACGTCCGGCTCTCTGCTCAGCAGGGAGCCTGCTTCCTCCCCTCTCTCTCTGCCTGCCTCTCTGCCTACTTGTGATCTCTGTCAAATAAATAAATAAAATCTTTAAAAAAAAAAAAAAAAAAGAACAGGCAGTCTAAACTCTGCTGGTCATACTATATAAAATCTATACTTTCAATGTTAGAAAATGCTAAGCTGTCACTATTCGATTCTTGCCTATTAATGCAAACCTACCTACACTCCAACTACTTTAAAATAATACAGTATATAAGTGAAGAAATAAACAGGCATGTAAATTCAGCAAGCAAAACTAACAAGTAGAATTGCACTGAGTGGCTTTCTATGTCAGTTTTGTTTTCATTTTATTTGCCAAGAGACCAAGGAACAGCTGCCCTAAAGATCTTGACCAAATGCCCCAAGAGCTAGTATGGTTATAAACAAGAATACTCACTGTAAGAACTTCTCCTCTATATTACTATTTTGCATGGTACCTTGAGGGGACACTAACTTAAGACCAGGAGGACTGAAAATTTTACTTTCCAAACAAAAGCAAAAAGATCTGGCTATGCCCTTATTTGCACTGCCTTCAAACCAAAGGCACTGTTTTGCTGCATCAATGAATGCATGAATGATTTTATTATGCCAGAACAATTTACTGTCTGTTCTACAGTGTGGGTGAAAGAAGCTGATCTTTAATCCAATTTCCAGAGGCCTAATCCATACATAATTAATAAGCAATAAAAGCCTTTAAAACAAACAGTGTTTTTTAGGGGGAACTACACTGCCCTGGCATTAAAAACCTTTTCACACTGCTGGGCCTTGCTAAAGATGGGATCAGAGGACAAAAGACATTGGGGATTTAGGAGATAAAAAAAAAGGACCAGAATCTAGAATGTCCCTTGTGCCCAAGACATCCATCGCAGTATCTATGCACAGTAAGAAGCATTATCAGACAACTGCAGATGCTGCTGCTAATCCCTGAGGACATTTCTCTACACAGTCCAGTCAGTGAGACTTCAGGGAGAATCTGAATTTCTAGTGCACTTTATCTAAAATATTGCAGAATTCAGGGAAAATTAGGGTGTATGGTTTCCTTAGCCTACAAAGTAGGACCGAAAAATGACAGGTGCAGTCACCTGTACCCAGGAACTTACACTCTAATATAGTCTCTATGTCCCTACCCCTTCACCTGGGCTGGTCAACTAGCTCATGCAGGCCTTCAAACACAGATCTTTGTCCCTACCTACCATAAGAGCGCTGGCTCTTCAATCAGACTGCCTGAGTTCAACCACTTACCAACTAGATGACCTTAGGTAAATTACTTTCTCATAAGTGATGCTAAGAAATGTGAATAAAATGAGAACAGATTTAAAAAAAAAAAAAAAAAAAAAAAAATGAGAACAGATTTCTCTGAAGAAACGAAAGAGAAAGGACAGGATTTGGGTCAAAAGAAGGAAATTAATAAAGATAACGTGTGTTCTATTTTCCAGCAACTAATCAAAATAACCCAGTAAATTTTGCAAGGTAAATACCCTAAAATAAACAACTGGGCATGTGCAATGGTTTGTGCTGGTAGACTGTGGGTATACTACCAATTACTGCTTTAAAGTATGAAATAAGTTTATTTTTCACTCAATAATGGCTATAATTTGCTTAAGAACCAAATTCAATCCCACTGAAATAAGCTACCCTTTCTCCAACCAGTTTTAACAAAGAATGGTTATCTTAAGCAGATACATAAAAAATTTGAACTCATGACAATACCAGAAGAAACGTTCATTAATAATTAATTTAAAATTTATTGGAAAAAAATAATGCATACCTCTTTCGTTTGATTTGCTTTAGCAACTGCATCCTGTGTCAGGCGCTCCTGGACCAAAATGCGAATTGCCTAAGAAACGCAAAAGTAGTTTTTATTTTTTTATTAGCTGTTCACCTTTTCTGTTCTGAAATCTAGAGAATAAGGATACCCAATTTGATGAAGTTAGTTCATTAACAAAATGTTCATTAGCAAAATCAGCCAATAAAAACAAAACTGCTGACAGAATGAAAGTTTTCATGTTAATACTTTATAATGTGGAAAGATGCTCTCAACAATTAAAAGCATTTTTTGGAATAGGTAATTTATATGCATGAAAAATTTTAACAAAGGATACGTGGTTTAAACAAAAAGGGGGGGGGTCCTCCTTCTTACCCAAGACTCAACCATCCCTCTAGACAATCACTGGAACCAGATTACTGTGTATCCTTACAAGGATTCGATTGTATTACAAGTACGCTCAAGCATAAATGCGCACATACACGCAAACTCCTGACACAAAGAGTAGCACATCGTACACACTGTCCTTGACTTTTGTTCATTTAATTATAGTAAAATGTTTTTACTTCCCTCATACAACACTTTTTTTCTTCATCACCAAGGTGTTTTATTATGGCAGACACAAGTGCATTCATGTACCTACACACACTCAAAAACTAAGGTTTTTTAAAATGGAATTTTAATTAGTGGATAACAATTGTAACTGAAGGGTAGAAACTTGAAAACTTACTAATATAACAAGCCAAATGCTACATTTAAAAGCCATTATACCAGTCTTTAATAGGGGTCACAAATTTATTAATCAGTCTAGTTGCAGAATAGTCAATGATGTATGTGGCAAATCTATCAAGAGGTTTTCCATCTTGTCATGGATTGTTTGAATGCTTCATGCAATTTACAATTTTATAAAGCTTTTGATTATTGATTTATACTTTTCCCATTTGGGTTTTTAAAGTCTAACAAAAGCACCCCAGGTATGCTAGTCTCTTTGTCTTCTTACTCAGTTTATGATTAAAGGTGACATGACCACTGCACAACTGTGCCAAAACAATTTACATAATTCCTGAGTAAAGAATGAAACTCTGAAAGAGCTAAATTTCGATAAGAACAATTTATCTCATTTTTTGAAGTTTTAATTTATTTATTCATTTAAGTAATCTCTATACCCAAGTGGGGCTCAAACGCATGACCCTGAGATCAAGAGTCACATGCTCGGGACGCCTGGGTGGCTCAGTTGGTTAAGCAGCTGCCTTCAGCTCAGGTCATGATCCCAGCGTCCTGGGATCGAGTCCCACATCGGGCTCCTTGCTCCGCAGGGAGCCTGCTTCTCCCTCTGACTCTGCCTTCCACTCTGTCTGCCTGTGCTTGCTCTCGCTCGCTCGCTCTCTGACAAATAAATAAATAAAATCTTTAAAAAAAAAAAAAAAAGTCACATGCTCTACTCACTAAGCCAGCCAGGCAACCCAACTTTTTGTCTCTTGGCATCCAATATGAGTTGAGAAAATCTGAGTTAACATGCAGATTCAGTGTAGAGAATTATAATAATCTAGAAATAGTTTTTCTCTTGTTACAACTATCACTTAGTACAAACAATTCTAAAAAGTAGAATAAGTTACGGCTAATCTCTTGTGGGTAAAATGGAATTTAACTATAAAATTTACTGCAAAGTAGATTAAGGTAACTTACATGTATAAGGTATAGTCAAATGCTTGTCAATTTCTCATAAAATCAGTAATAATTTCTATAATAATTTCCAAGTCTGGAATCTTAAGTATCTTAAATATTACTCCTGTCCCTCCATACCGGCCCATACTGTCAAAGTTATGTGACATAATCTTCTGAAGTAGGAGTATATTCTTCCACTTAGAAATAAGAGACCTCTTTCACATCACTGAGTTCCCTGAAGTACAGATATGAACTGAGTGGCCTATATAGGATGGGGCACTAGGAAAACAAAAACATCTCCTCAAAGAGATTCTGGGGTACTTTTTTTTCTTTAAAGATTTTATTTATTTGAGAGAGAGAGAGCGAGTGAGCATGAGAGGGGAGAAGGTCAGAGAGAGAAGCAGACTCTCCATGGAGCTGGGGAGCCCGATGTGAGACTTGACCCCGAGACTCCAAGATCATGACTTGAGCTGAAGGCAGTTGCCCAACAAACTGAGCCAGCCACCCAGGCACCCTGGGGTATGTATTTTTTGACCAAATTTACCAGGACTCATTTTGGCATTTTCTATTATCTTAGTTAATACAGATCACAAATCTTTGAAAGGACTGACTAAATAGAAGTAGAGACATACAGAAAAAAGAAGAGACCACATGGTCAGAGTGCCTAGATTAAAATTCTGGCTCTCTCATTTTCTGTGTCATCTTGGTCATTATCTATCCTCTTCAGGTCTCAATTTCTTCGTATTAAAATGAAAGGATACCAGCATCTACCTCCACTACCTCCAGGATTATTGGGAATGAAATCCTCTTTGCCAAGGACTGAGCACAGTAGCAGGCACAAAGTGAACACACTTTGGTATTAGCTGTTATTAGATAATCTAAATAGACAAAATCCTGAAATCTGCTTTAAGTACCACATTCCTCCACATTCTGGCAATTTAGTCATATATCTGTATGTCAAACAGAGGTAACTTTTAGAAAATGAGGTTTTTCTTCTCCATACAGTTTCTGTCAAGAATCAAGAATATGAAACCAACCTTAAGCATTACCAGGTAATCATCATGACGCTGAATCTGAAGAAGGTTAGCCAAAGCCATTACACCAGCCTTAAAATCAGGATTATTTACTATAAAAGATTAAAAAGGAAACTTAAAGCTCTGCAAGCATGTAATTATAAACATATATATAAGCACATAAACTTACAAAAAACATTTTTAATTTTCCAATAACAAGAAAAAAAAAAACTTCGTTTTTAAAACCGCTGCTGCTGAGAGCAGTGTAGGAGCACAGACCATTAGGTAAACTGATGAGGTCAATGGGTTCCCTATTGATCAGCCACATTGACCAAACCATAAATTACCAAGTTAACTCATGTTAGGATTGTGCTGTAACTTTTTCTGCAAGGCACATTTACATGGGACTTTTAAGTAGTATTTCTTCCCAAAGGTATTAATTTTAAACTAGATCCCTTCAGTAGACAATTTTCCCAAAAACCTTTTCTCTAAGCAGCTGCAGTTTGTCTAAGCAGCATACTATACTAATTCATAAGGGTAAGGAGCTTATTAATCCATGAGAGTAACTTGTAAATTATAAGTCCCAATGGATCTCTCATGAAAGAATAAATTATTATAATACAATCTTTATACTTTAAAAAAGAGAATACTTAAAGGTATCTGGAAATGAAGATGACAAATTTTACCTAACTTGTCTCATGTCATTAGATTAGAAAAAATATTTTACGCATCCAGGAAGGCAAATAATCACCACCATGCTTAAATACAAATCAGATCCCCAAATCAGTATGAAGAAATCAAGGAATAGCATTCTAACATTCAGATATTCAGCTATATGAGGAGGGAGAAAACATACTATAAATGCTAATAAAAACAACAGAAAATAAAACATCAACATAAAGCATTCCTAATTTACCAAAACCAAGTCAACCCAGGGTTCCTCATTCTAGGAAATAAAAAAACATGTAAGGGACCAAAAATGTTGATGATATGCACTTATATACTTACCATCCAAATTGATCAATGGCTCTGCATTTTTAGCTGCATTGTCAGCATTTTTTGTGTTATCAGGTACCAAGTCCTTGTATTTTTCAGCTGTAAACACAGGCAAAAATACAGTTTGTAGAACTGTACCTTAAGGTAAAATAAACATTGCTTATTTACGGAATTTAACTGAGCCAAACTGATTTTAAGCATAAGATAACTCACCCAAAGTTATTTTTATGCTATAAAAAAATCCATTAGAAGGCAATGTGATTGTAGCTTTCTGATTAAGCTAAAATGATTACTGAAATATCTATACAAATATCTCTTCATTAACATTTCTAAAAGTAAGACATTTCAAACACCATCTACATTTGAGAAGAGAGGGTGTGCATTTACAGACTGCTCAGAAACGTGGCAGGGGTAGAAGAACGGAAGTAGGTAGAGGTTACATGAGATTAAATACAGACTTACTAAAAAGTTTTTTTCCAAATTTTTTGAATGCCATATATGAAATCCAAAAACCTTGTCTTCTAAAAAAAAAAAAAATCAGCACTTCAAATACACCACCATCAAAAATAAACCTAAATTAATCATATGGAGACCTGAAACTCAGAATTCCAAAGGCAGGTTTATTACCTTCACTTGAGAAATACCTAACAAAACTTAAAAAGACTTTACAAATACACGTATTTAATAATAATTCACTAAACTTAATGCCCAAGATGCCATCTTTGGTTACAGCGCTTCTGTGATTTCTGAGTGAAACAGGAGGGAAAATAAAAGCATCAAACTTTAAGTCAGACAGGGGTTAGTGTAAAGGAGTTCCCACTGGCGAAAACTGGAACAGCGTGAACATCAAAGCAACAAAAAAACATTGTGCCCACCGAGTAAAAGAAGAATCCATATATCTACACTAATTTAAATAAAAATATAGTGGAGAGAAGAGAAAGCGCCTCTTTACAGCAAAAAAGCCAACAAATAAGTGTATAACAAATGATGAAATTAGAAAAACTCCTCTAGCAATCATCAACATAGTAATGGACTCAGGCAAGAAAAATCAAATGGAAGCTAAAGGTAAAGTTTGGGCTCAAGTTTGAAGAGCAAAAGCATACTAACATCATCTCAAAGTATCTCCCCACAAGATACATATTAATTACAGAGGGGAAAATATTAACTTTACAGTGAAAAAAACCTTATCGAAGTGATGAGAACATGACCAGTAACAGGGCATATTACTACCTTAAACGAACACATTAGTTCTGTGTTATTCTTAACAAAAGTACAAACCTTGAACCTACTTATGAAGAAACCTCAAACAAACCCAAACTGGGAGAAATTCTACAAAATGAATGTCAGCATCACGAAGCACAAATAATGACTGAGCAAATGTTCCAGATGATAACAGGCTAAAGAGATATAATAACTGAATGAAAAACATGGTCCAGGACTGCTTTTGTTTTTTGCTTTTATAGAGAACATTGTTGAACTGGTGAAATGTGAGTTGTAACTATACATAACAATACTGAATCAGTACTGTAATTATGTAAGATGGTGTCTTATTTATTTTCTGTATATGTGCATTTAAGCATGTAATGGGGAAAGAATGTTTTTAAGTTATCAAATGATTGAGAAAAAATTACATATGTGCATATGTGTACATAGACAATAAGGCAAATGAAGTAAAATGTTAACATTTGCAACATATGGAAATGTGAAAATTCTTTGTACTATTTTGCAACTTCTGTAAGTCTGAAATTACGTAAAAGTTAAAAGAAAAACATTTTAAGTGAAATTTTAATCACCTTAATTGACAAGCTAATGAAAGGATTTAAAAAATGTTAAGGCACAGACAATAAAAATCCACAATGGTTTCATCAAATAATAAAAAATTTAAATACCTTAAATATCAGAAGAAAGCAACATATTAATGTAAAACAAAACAACAATAGCACCTCCTGTTGATAAGGGACAGTATTACTACTTTAAACACTTTTCCAAAAAATTACAAACTTGTTTTCTAGTTTAGACTTTAAATATGCTTTTGATACTACTTACTTTTCAACTATAATTCAACTAAAGCTTCAAATAAAATTCAACTACAATTTTTCCATATCAAACATTTACCGTATTTCAGATGCAAACTCAGTTTTGTTTCGTTTCATTTTTTTTCACTAAAAAGACCATGCTGTTATGTACTTAAATGTACTTAAGAGCAACTGTCAACTCCAAGGACACACAATCATATGGCATCTACTGTTCTTGGTACCTATGTAACCTAAACTGCACTATTATAAAAACGGGACACGTGAAATAAAAAAACAAAAATAAACTGAGATGTGAAAATAATTTTGGGGGAGAATAGCTGAAAAACACTGGAAAAGCTGGAGAAAATTTTGTTGCAAATTAACTAACAGAGTTTCCACCAACTCAGACTACAACAGATTTTGCTGAAGACCCTAAAAGTCAACTAATGCTACCAAGGCTTATGATTACATTTTATTTATAAAGAAAGAGAATCACAAGTGTTTTCTTTTTTTTTTTTTTTTAATTTTTTATTTTTTATAAACATATATTTTTATCCCCAGGGGTACAGGTCTGTGAATCACCAGGTTTACACACTTCACAGCACTCACCAAATCACATACCCTCCCCAATGTCCATAATCCCACCCCCTTCTCCCAAACTCCCTCCCCCCAGAAGATCTCCCTGATATGAGGAAGTGGTGATACAACATGGAAGCTTAAGTGGGTAGAAGAAGAATAAATGAAACAAGATGGGATTGGGAGGGAGACAAACCATAAGTGACTCTTAATCTCACAAAACAAGTGTTTTCTTTCTAAACTAAAACTGAAAGTAAAGAAAGAGCTTAAAACTTTCCTGAAGATTTCTGCCATAAGGCTTCTGAAATTTAAGTCTGAGGAACCAGCAAAAAAACAGCTGGCTGATGCTCCGTAGCAGTATACATAAGCATTCATACACTGTATTCACCAAACATTTTTAAAGTTGATAAACACATCTACTGTATCTGAGAAACTGTGTCTGATACTGTGGCAGTAAAATCGTGACTAGTCCCCTGCATCCCCACCCCTCAGCCCCAAGACATCCATTATCCCAATTTCTGGAACCTATGATTATGTTATATTACATGGCAAAAGGGACTCTGCAGATGTGATTAAGGACCTTGAAATGGGCGATTATACCGGATTATTCAGGTGGGCTCAATATAATCAGAGCATCCTTATAAGGGGGGCAAGAAGATCAGAGTCAGAGAAGATGTGACAATGCAGAGTCACAAGGGAGATTTGAAGCTGCTACACTATAACTCTTAAGATAACCCGGCTAGAGTCCAGGAATACAGGCAGCCTTAAGAATGCGAAAAAGACAAAGAAATGGATCTCCTATAAAGCCTCTAAAACGAACCAGCCCTGCAGACAAACTGACTTTAGCCAAGTAGGACAGATGTTGGACTTCTGACCTCCAAAGCAGAACTGTAAGATAATGAATTGTCTTAAGTCACTGAATTTGTGGTAATTTGTTACAGCATCAATAAGAGACTGGTAGAAGTACTACATAGGGGGAAAAGGCTGAGTATCAACTTTTTTAATTTAATGAGGCAAGCAAGACACATAAACAAAATGGCAAGTGACGAATGACAAAAAATATACAAGGCAAAGAGCTATGAAAGTTGAGAAAAAATATTACTGTTGCTAGGTGCCATTTAAGCTGGATCTTACAAGCATGAATAGGATTTAGATGTGTATAGATAGACTGACATGGCATAATGGCCAAGGAAAAGTGTAAGCAAAGAAATCTAGGGGAGATAAAAAGATTTAAACAGGAAATAGCACTCTTATAGTCTGGCTGGGATGTCAAGTATGTGAATACTGGTTAAATGCCAGTTATCAAAGGCCCTGAATACCAGGCCAAGGATCTGGAGCTCTTTTCATAGAAAAAGGGAAAGCAATGTTGTTTCTGAATATATAATAAGAGGTTCTTTGAAAGCAAAGTGTGGCATTCTAAAACATTTATGTTTCAAAAAGTAAGCCTGGTGGGCCATGAGAATGAAAACAAAGGATGACACTAATGGGAGAGGAGTCTGAAAGATACTATCTCAGCAGAAAATTAAGAGCCTAAACCAGGGTGGTAGCAGTGGGAATGAAGAATAAAAGGTACAATGGACATCGGAAAAGATGGATGGTGACAGAATGGGAGGAAAAAGAAGACAATGATCAAAAAGGCTTCAAAAGGGACACTTGGGTGGTTCAGTTGGTTATGCATCGGACTCCTGAGTTTCAGTTCAAGTCATGATCTCATGGGTCCTGAGGCAGAACCCCGCCTCGGGCTCCATACTCAGCAGAGTCTGCCTGATGTTCTTTCCCTCTGTTCCCCCACCACCACCCCGACTCTGTGTGCACACATGTATGCTTTCTAAAATAAACAAATCTTAAGAAAAAAACAAGGCTTCAAAAGCAGAAGATGAAAAGGACTGGGAAGTGACAACCAGATAAAAGAGAAGAACATAAAACTCAGAAGATGCAGGTAAGATAAGATAATTGGATCTTGCATTTAGACACTGGCAGGCCTTTCAAAATGAAATAGTCTAATGAGAGGAAACATAAGTTTACTGGAAATTTTTTTAACTACAGGTACTAATACTAAAAAGTTTCCAGTATTATTTTTTAAAAATATTTTGTTTATTTATTTGAAAGACAGAGATCACAAGTAGGCAGAGAGAGAAAGGGGGAAGCAGGCTCCCCGCCAAGCAGAGAGCCCGATGCAGGGCTTGATCCCAGGACCCCGAGATCACCACCTGAGCCGAAAGCAGAGGCTTTATCCCAGAGCCACCCAGGCACCCCGTAAAGTTTCTAATATTATTAAGTGTCTATAATAAAATAACATGAAACATATATAATAAACATATTTTGGCCTATAGTACCTATTGGCATTAGATCTATGTTTCAGTCTCTTGTGAAACTACCTGCTGCAAACAATACTCTGAAATCCTATCAATTCTAGGACTCTAACAATTTAATCCAGAAGGCTAAGGTGCAGACTGTGAAAGACAGCAAATTTACCAATTTAATGTTACTTTGTGAGAAGACAAATACCAGGAAACACCATTCCCAAATTCTAAAAGAAAAATCTAAATACCAATGAAAGATAGTTGCTTTTAATGTCTTTGATAAAAACAAAAACAAAAAAACAACTTTTTTGAAGAAAAGTCTTTCCTAGATAATTTAGGAGTTATAGGGGATGAGAAATGAACACAGAAGGATGGTTATGAAAGTAAACTTTTCACCAGATGCTAAAAAGGAAAATGGGGATATATTAAACTTATAATGAACCAGAGGTGAAACAATGTAAGACAGAGAAACTCAAACTATTAAGTTCCTACTCTGAAACACTCCTTTTGTTCCCTTTCCTCTTCCTCTCTTTAAAACACACATTCCCCACAAAACATACCATTATCTCCATATTCAAGTCTAACAGCTAAACCAAGAAGCCAGTCAATTGCTTCTTGTCGATCTTGAATCTTGAAAGGACAGTTAACATCTTTGAGATACTGTGAAGAAAAAAAAAATCTAGTTTCATTATTACTATAATGTCACAGAATGAAAAAAATGGTAGAGTTGAAAAGAGATCTTAGTTTGGATCTCTAAGAATATAAACAACATTTACATTACTAAATTGTTGATGTAATTATATAATCCAAAGGAAGGAAACATTTAAGTGTACCACTTAAGGAAAAAAAGTACTTCCATCATGCTTTTTCAAATTTTTACTTTTGGAGATTCCAGGTAGGGCGCCACTGATCTAAAACAACTTCCTTATTTTACAATGAGGAAAAAAGGCCTAGATATTCACACTTGCCAACAGTTCCACAACTTGATTGAGAACTTGAACATAAACTTTCTGATTCCAGGTCTGAAAACACATGGAATGATTTAAAAACAAACAAACAAAAAGCTTTCAAAAGAAGAATATACAAATAAACCAATTATTTTCTAAACCAAGCTTTCATATTATGGAAACGCCACTGAATACAGTAAGCCACGTGACACATGTAGAATGTAACCAACCATTTTAGATGATTGCCAGAAACTGTGTAGCCAAGAGACCACTGTCCTTCAAATGGTCTCTTAGGAGCTAAAAATCTCGTTTCAGGAACAACACTATTAGTCAAAACCTCTCTAACTCCTCTTGGATATCCTTTTGGGCCTAATTAATAGATTAGCACTTTTTAGCTGTAACTCATTTTCTAACCAAAAATTTCATACCCCTGCTAATAAAGAAAACACCTCATTCACAAGATATGGTCATGATGCAGAAAACAAATCCACCTTCAAAGTATAAAAAATTACCACTATTAAAGATATCCAAAATGTCTCATGATCTGAAAGTAATTCCAAAAGTTACGAATCCGTTTGCTGTGGCAAATAAAAATTAAGTCAATTTTCATATTTTTAAGGGAAAATACCTTACTCTTCAAAGTAACATAGCTGATTAAAATGTTTAATATAATGATACTAGAAAATGTGATTTTTATTCTAATTTGAAAACAATTCCCCTTTCTGTAAAAATGTTACTACAATTAAACTAAGTCAATGGGAAAATTATTCTAGCCACAAAAATAAGCTATATCCACAAAACTTTTCAGGATTATTTGTAATTTTTTTTTTTAAAGATTTTATTTATTTATCTGATAGATCACAAGTAGGCAGAGAGGCTGGCAGAGAGAGGAGGAAGCAGGCTCCCTGCTGAGCAGAAAGCCCGATGCGGGGCTCCAGCCCAGGACCCTGGGATCATGACCTGAGCAGAAGGCAAAGGCTTTAATCTACTGAGCCACCCAGGTGCCCCTTCAGGATTATTTATATTGTACACAACAATGGACATCTTTGTATGTTAAACAGAACCACAAACAAGAAATAATCTTAGTTTTCAAGCACATTTAAGTCTTACTTTAATAAAATAAGTGTGTTATCGCTATCTTTTGGTCTAGGAAAAAATCTGATTTAGGTCACCTTTACCATTTATAGAATACATGTGACCATTTATTTAAGAAACCTCATGGCGTTTCCAGACAAAATTTTCTAACACTGAAAACTTGCAAAAGGTAGTATTTGTTTTAAAGACAAACATAATAAAGTTAAATCCCTGAAATCCCAGCTTTTCTAACACTGATCTTTTTAACTTTTACTTATTTTAAAAGAACAAAGTAATTTTAAGCTTAACTGTCTTCATAACATTTTTAGAAAAGCTCTCTGTACTACTTTTGTTTAACTTTCTAATTCATTACCTTTTCAAAGAACTTGGGCCAATCACTGCTGTGGATGTTTCTTAAATTACCTCTGTCTTCAATCTTGTAGTGTCTGATTTTCTGGTCTTCAAGCCAAACAATAAAGTTTCTAAATTCTGTTTCATCTGCAACAAAAACATTTCGTAAATCACTAGAAACACTAGATAAGAACACTGTCTTCTAACAAATAAATGGCTTCGTGGATTTTTTTTTTTTTTTTAAACTCAAGAGTAAATTATCTGAGCTGCCTGAAATAGAGGAGTTGAAAAGTGCAGGTTTTGGATGAACGGAATAACAAATATCAAATTCCGGCCTGCATTCATATTCCAGCTACAAACACTCAGTGGTTGTGTGAACTTGGGCTAATCACCTTAAATTATTGTGCCTCAGTTTGAGTTACAAAATGAGCATAACAGGACTTTCCTCTTGGGGTTGTTATGAAGATAAAAAAAAGTTAATAAAAGCGTCTGGCACACAGTTTTGCTACTTAAGTGTTGGTTATTATTCCAGTTCTTTTGAGAGGGGAAAATGAGGGAGGACTGGGCAAAGTTAAATTTACAGTAAAATACAAGAAACTAAATGACAACACAGAAGAACAGAAAATATCATTGTCATTTACTGTCATAAATGCAAACGGGAGAAAAGTTCATTCATTTAATTCTCCCACATCTTTCTGAGGAAGGTAATATCCCCAATTTATACATATGAGAAAACTTAGGTCCAAAGATTCAAATCTAGATCAAAGCTCTACTGCTACTGACCCTTTTTTATTAAATAAAGTAGAAAAAGAAGGTTCTGTACATTGATATGCTTCTACAGGAGATCAACAAAACACCCTTATACTGCTCAGAAACCATTTTCAATGTCAAATTCAAGCTGCCATTAAAAAGTCTTGAGGATGATACAATGGTCCTAGTACCCTGGGTTGTAGGGGACCACTTTCAAACTTGTTAGTCTACCCAAGGCCAAAAAACTCTGGAAGACATGAGAGTAGTGATTGAATAACATGTACTGAATAACATGGGTACCAGTGTTAATGCATTTTAAAAGTTTAACGCTGAGAAATCCCAAATACCTTTCCATTTACAATTCACCCGCCCCGATCACCTGCTATTAACTTTTTCTGCAGGACTCGACAAGTCTGTTACTGTGCGTGCTTACCCCAACACTGTCGGTCCTGGACTTAACTGTGCAGGATCTCAAACTGCTGCGTGGGGTCCCACTGAGCCCACCCCGCCATCACCCCCTAGTTCCTGGAGGGCAGTGAACTAGTCTCTTAAGTTACTCAGCACCTTCCCCAGATTTCAGCAATGTACTGATCGTATCGCCCAATTACCAGGGGAACCATGGAGCTGAAGGGCTAATTGAGAAAGCGAATACTCTCTGGTGTGCTAAGGGTGTGGGTGGAGGTTGCCGGTTGGAGTTTAGCAAGTGCACAAACTGTTTGTGCCCAGGCAGGAGTGCGTGAGGGGGGCTCCGAAGCCAAGGGGCGGCGGAACACGGGTGCTGGGCAGCTGGGCCAGAGGAACCACCCCCTCCTCCCCGCCCGGGGGGAAACAAGGCCGCAGAGGGTCCGGGTGGAGAGCCCGGGTGCGGGTGCTGAAGGGGCGGCCGCCGGCGGGGTCACAGAAGCGCGGCCGGCCTGGGCCATCTCACCTTTGCAGTTGAAACCAGCCGGGTTGTGGTAGTCAAGGGCCGTCAGCTTGCGTCGGAACATGGTCCCCGCGTCTCGCTCTGGTGTCCCGGGGTTCGGCCGGGAGAAGACAGGCGAGGAGGAGCGGGAGGCGCAAGCACCGGCGACGCGGCGAAAGGGCAGGCAGGCGCCTGGACGCTCTGAAATGACGGCGGCCCTCGCCAATCGGTGCTTAGGAACGGCGGAGCCGGCGAATGCCCACCAATCGCGGCTCTGGCTGAGGAGGCGGGACCACGTCAGGGCACGTCGACGCTCAAATAAACTTTATTGTCAGCTTCCTGGTTGTACAATAGGCAGAAAGCGGCTGAAAAGCCAGTTATCCCGTTTTCTGGGCCAGGTTCCGCTTGCTTTTCTTGTCTTCCTGATAGAGCAGGCAGAGAATAGTCAATGTAGAGTTTTTATTAGCCATTCCTCCCATTGGGCCATAGAAGTAGTGTTTAATAATTTTAATGTGTTCATTCATTCATTTATTATGTGCCTCCTACATAATAGGTGCTCTTTTTTTTTTTTAAGATTTTATTTATTTGAGAGAGAGAGCGCTCGCTAGAGAGAGCACGAGCGAGCGGCGGGGGCGGGGAGGTGGCGGGGGAGGGAGAAGCAGACTCCCCACTGAACAGGGAGTCCCACTCCAAACTGAAACCCAGGACCCTGGGATCATGACCTGAGCTCAAGGCAGACACTTAATCGAGTGAGCCACCCAGTGCCCAACAGGTGCTCTTCTTACACTGCTAATTCAAAGACTTTCAGCAGGGTCCCTTTCAGACTAGTTGGGAGAGATCCACAAGTAAACGTACAACTGTAACACTGTGTGATGGTTCCAGACATCACCACCAGCTGCGGAATCTGACGCCAGAAACGGAGCCATCCTTTACTACCTCTCACCCCTAGTCATAGCATCTCATAGATCATCCATTCCTGTTGTTCTCTCATGTCTCAGATCCTTCTCCTCCCACCTCAAATCAGGCGTTTATCATTTTTGCAAACTCCAGTGATCAGATTTCTTAGGGTCAGTCTTGCCTTCTCCAATCCATTCCCTCCCACCCACTTCAGCAACCATAGTGCCTTTCTCAAGCAAAAAACTGTTTATAATTTTTTAATGGTTCGTATCATTGGGTGATTCCCTGTTGCCTTTTGGAAATAGTCAAAAGTACTGTACTTAAGACTGATCAAGTCCTTGTCTATTTTCAGACATTGGTGAGAAAGCAGTGAGCAAGATAGACCAGGCCCCCACTTTCACATAGTTTAAAAGACCACCGAGGCAAGACAAACGATAAAGATAAACAAGCATAAACTGTGGCTTGAAGATGGCAAGGAGTTCACCAGGCAGTCAAAGGGTAATGTGTTTTCAGGGAGGCAAGGAAAGAACAGCAGCATGATCCAGAGTCTGGAGGGAAGGAGAGAGTAACAGCTGATGTGACAGTGGACAGAGGTGGGGCCTGATCAAGAAAGGCTTTTCATGGGGCACCTGTGTGGCTCAGTGGGTTAAGCCCCTGCTTTCCGCTCAGGTCATGCTTTCAGGGTCCTGGGATTGAGCCCCGCATCAGGCTCTCTGCTCAGCAAGAAGCCTGCTTCCCCCTCCCCCACCTCGCTCTTTCTGCCTGCCTCTCTGCGTACTTGTGATCTCTGTCTGTCAAATAAATAAGTAAAATCTTAAAAAAAAAAAAAAAAGAAAAAAGAAAGAAAGAAAGAAAGAAAAGAAAAGAAAGGCTTTTCATGCCATGCAAAGAGGAGCTACTGAAGTTCTTGGGAGTAAGCCAACTCTATATGTTTCATTTCATTTCAACAGATTATTATTTAACACTGTATTAGCATTTGTGGGGCATATAAATAAGGTATTTTCAGGAAGTTTAATAGCAAAGATAGATATGTAAATAAATACTTATAATCTAGAGTTAGAAAGTAATAATTCATGGGAAATACAAAGTGTGCTGTCAGATCAAAATACAGGTTTCCCCCACCATCTAAAAGTAGAGTGTTCCTCTGAAAATTTTTGTAAGCTATAAATGGTGTAAGCAAAAAAGTATTTACCATTAATTTACATGGAAAAAAATTTTTAAGTGTTCCCAGACCTCAAAAATGACCTCTCTTAGGCTTTTCTGATACCTTAAAACACATCTCACTAATGAATGTACAGAATAAACTAAAATAAAGCATAGATGCTCACAGATAGTTCAAAGCGCTGAGGCTTGATGCAGAGTTGCTGACTGTGGTTCCTGGGGAAGGGGGCTTGGTGGTGCCACTGTTGCTGCTGTCTCTAGGATGGCTCACTGCAAAACAAATGTTGCAAACTATTTTTGCTTTTCGTCTTTTATTGTAAAAGCTAAAATCCCCTTTCTTTCAGTTAGCAAAAAAAGGGGCTGATAGAGGTCTTTTGTAATGGTTGCTCAACTGCCTTCAGCTCAGGTCATGATCCTGGAGTCCCAGGATCAAGTTCCTCAGCCGGCTGGGTCTGCTTCTCCCTCAGACCTTCCCCCTCTCATGCTCATTCTCTCTCTCTCTCTCTCTCTCAAATAAACAAATAAATAAATAAATAAAATCTTAAAAAAAAAAAGTGAAATAGTGTAATGCAAACTTTTGAAAATCAGGGGATACCTGTACAGCTTTAATGAGGCACAGTGAGACAATCTGTGTTTTCCAACTAAGCTGTTCAAAGAGAGAATCAGGAAAACCAATTTCAAGACTGTCTTGCCTCAACTGAAATTTGATTAAAGCTGCAGCAATAGGCATATACTGTGGTATATGTATATATATACACGTGGTACATGCTGGTTATATAATTAATGAAATACTAGTGGGGAGGGGCACCTGGGTGGCTCAGTGGGTTAAGCTGCTGCCTTCGGCTCAGGTCATGATCTCAGGGTCTTGGGATTGAGTCCTCTGCTTGGCAGGGAACCTGCTTCCCTCTCTCTCTCTCTCTGCCTGCCTCTCTGTCTACTGTGATCTCTCTGTGTCAAATAAATAAATAAAATCTTTAAAAAGAAAGAAAGAAAGAAATACTAGTGGGGGCGGGGGGGAGAAGAAGAAGAAGAAAAAAAATGAACCAGACAAAGAAGGGAAAATAATAAAGGAAAGTTTATATGCAGTTGGAAATAATGGATTTCTTGAACAAGTAGGGAAAAAGCAGTTGTTAAGATCTGTTTCCTGGAATTGACCCTTTAATGCAAAACAACAATAGAAACAACAAAAAGTTAAGTTGTTTGTACCTGACTTTTATTTCAGGGCCCTAAGTTTCCAGCCATTTGGAATCAACCCCAACCACCCCCAACTGTAGAGCAGTTGGAAGAGGATTCAGACAGAGTGCTGAAGGGATCCACAGACTTGAGTAGGGGATAAAGCTAATTTTGGAAAAGAAGTATAATGGGTTCTAAGTATTCAATCTCTTTTACAAAAAGTCTTTTGTCTTTTTTCCCTGCAATGGAAGGAGTCCTTTGGCCTATCTTGAATGAAATGTCCAACGGGAACTGAAGCACAGACAATTTCATTTCTGAAGACTAACCCCTCTATGCTTCAGGAAGGAGAAACCAACTTTTACCATCAACTAACCTGAACTTCAAACTAGCAGTTGATCTGGGGTTTGATGGGTCATGAATCTATCTGTTTAATTATTCAGCAAAGCTGCTAAGACTCATCTGTGTGCCAGACAGTCTTCCAGATACTTTGGATGCACCTGTGAACCTATACATGGAAACCCCTGCTCCCAGACAGCTTGCCATCTGGCAAGGGAAGACAATATTATTATAAATAAGTACATTATTTAGTATTTTAGAATGTGTAAGTCCTATGGGAAAATCATAATGAAGTAAGAGAAGTGTGGGGTAGAGGTCGGGACCATGGCGGGTAGTGGGAAATGATGCAGGTTACAGTTTTAAACAGGATGGTCAGGTTAGGCCTCATTAAGAAAGGACAGTGCACCGGCTGTTCGGCAACATCCTCGATAAGCACCGGCAGGTGGGTAACGCTGTGCCGCCGCCTCTGGCCAAAGCCATTGGCTTGGAGATCAAGCGCTGTATGTTGGCCAAAGCTCGAGAGAGTGCCTCAGTTAAAACCAAGGAAGAGGAGTCTGCTAAGGACTAGTCTTACCCTCCTGTCGCCCTCGTTTCTGGCACCAGGGATCCCCAACATGCACTGATGTTGTATTTTTAACATGTCAATCTGTCGGTTCAAATGTGTCGTTCACGGTGTTTGTGGCCTTGGCTGACATGAAGCTGTCCTGTGAGGTTTGCTTATCGACTAATGACTTAGTGATCAAAGTGTGCCGTACTTTGTGCATTCTGGATTTTAAAAGTTTTTTATTCTGCGTTGTATCAAATCTACCACTGTATGAGTGGAAATTAAGACTTTATGTAGTTTTTATATGTTGTAATATTTCTTCAAATAAATCTCTCCTATAAAAAAAAAAGAAAAGAAAAGAAAGGACAGTGCAGAGACAGTGCAGAGATAAGGGAGTTAGCTACATGAATGAATGTTGGAAGATAGTTTGAGATCAAGCACTTGGGGCAAATGTGACCTAAGAAAGGTTTATAGATTTTTAAATAGTTGAAAAATCACAAGAAGAATAGTAGTTCAATGGCCCAAGGAAGTTGTATAAAATTAAAACTTCAGTATCCTTAAATAAAGTGGTAACGGACCTTAGCCACACTCATTTGCTTATTGGCTGCTTTGTTGCCACAAGGGCCGAGTGAGTGTAGTCGTCGTAGCAGAAACCATATAACACACAAACCCTAAAATATCTGCAAGAGTTCACATGGTTTCATAAATGCTGGAGTGGCAATTTCACCATTATTACCAGGCCAACACATTATCAAGTAAGATAACAAATCAGAGACACAGGTTATTCTTTGAAGGTTATTTTTGCAACATTTCTTTAAGTCTTAGCTGTTTTACTAGACCCCATTGTTTGAATTATTCTTCCAAAGACAGTGAACAGAGCAAGTTGGTAACACTTAGGAATACACACAGAAGTCTCTATATTATACAGAAAAACAAGTTTGATGTTCTAATGAATGTTATCAGTTTAACGCCCCATTAAGTCAGATCTTTTTTAACAAGTTGTAAATGTTAAAGACGTCTCTCCTCCTCCAGGCCTACCAACGAGCAAACATCTCCATCTCTTTCTGAGACTCTTTTTGTTAATGACTTGCTTTTTCTTCTTCTTCTTAATTTAGATCAGGCATGGGAATTGCATGATTTAGCATGAAAAGCAAAAAGCAAGCCAGTAGAGCTCAATTTGAATAGTAGAAACAGAACAGGAATGAATAGGAATTTCCTTAGTCATACAAGGATAGTGAAGCATTCATCTTCCATATTTGACAGGGCAGGGGAAAGGCTTGCCTAATAATGAAAACAAAGAGAAAACAGACCAAGAGATAGAGAAAGGCCAATTTCTGAAAATGGCTTGGGAGGGCTTACACCCAGCTTTTCAGATATGTGAACCCGATTTTAGTGCTTGCACCGGTTTGGGTTGGGTTTTGTCACCTAGCGCTGAAATAGTCCTGGGGCACCTGACTGGCTCAGTCAGTAGAGCACGTGAATCTTGATCTCAGGGTTGTGAGTTTGAGCCCCATTTGGGTATAGAGATTACTTAATAATAAACTCTTAAAACAAAACAAAACTGAAGCAGTCCTAACATGAGGACAGACTCCAGGAAGAGCTAAAAGAGATGACCTACAGAATTGGTGGGACTCAATGAGGAATGAGAAGGAGATAGATGGCTTAAAGGTGACCTTGGAAATATCAGACATCACAGGTTTGAAGAACAGTGGGTGCAGGCATAGAAACAGGAGCACTGGTAGAAGTGAACCAGCTGGGGAGGCTCGGGAATCAAGTTCAAGTTGAATTTGAGGCGATGGGAGCTGTAGCCTATGTAGGAAACCTCTAAATGTGCCGTTATAACACAAACATTATTTTGAGCTGAAAGCAATTAGAAGGAGCAAACCTACCAAAATCTCCCCCTTTTGTACCTAAAGACAGGGCATAAATTCTCTTTTTACAGAGACAGACTCCTAGTAGCCCAGAGATGCAACAGAGGAATCTGCCAACAAACCTTACTCCATTTGTTTCTGCTCATAGATTTACCTTCCCACGGTTTGCTGCCCTTGGAGACTACAACTGCTTTGTCTTGTCGCTTTTTTACAAACATACTGTGCCTTGTTGAGGATGCTGCATGAGCTGGAATTCGAAGCTTCCATTTTGTTTACTTTTGATTTGGCTTTCTGCTGTGTGATATGTGCTGCATGTACTAATACAGGCATACCTCGAAGATATAGCAGGTCTGATTCCAGACCACTGTAATAAAGCAAATATCACAATAAAGTGAGGCGAATGAGTATTTTTATTTCCCAGTGCATGCAAAAGTTATGTTTATACGGTAGCCCATTGAGTATGCTATAGTATTTTGTCTAAAAAAAGTATAATCTTTTTTTTTTTTTTTTAAGATTTTGAGAGAGGAAGAGAGTGTGCATGCATGAGCTGGGGGGAGGGGAAGAGGAAGAAGCAGACTCCCTGCTGAGCAGGGAGCTCCATGCGGGGCTCCAGCCCAGAAATCCGATCATGACATGAGCCAAAGGCAGATGCTTAACCAACTGAGCCACCTAGGCGCCCCTAAAAATGTATAATCTTAATTTAAAAACACCTTAGTTAAGAAATGCTAACCACCAACTAAATGTGACCATCAGGTCACTTTTTTTTTGCTGGTAGATGGTCCTGCCTCAGCATCAATGGCTGCTGACTGATCAGGGTGGTGGTTGCTGAAGGATGGGGTGGCTGTGGCAACTTTTTAACATAAGACAGCAATGAAATTTACCACATTGACTGACTCCTCTTTCATGAATGATGTTTTTCTGTAGCATGCTTGCTGTTTAATAGCATTTTATCTCCATTAGAACTTCTTCCAAAATTAAACTTGGTCCTCTCAAACCCTGCTGCTGCTTTACCAACTAGGTCTGTGTCGTATTCTAAATCCTGTGTTATCATTTCAACTCCTTCACAACTTCTTCCCCAGGAGTAAATCACAACCACACTCTGCTAGCTTCCCACATTTCTTCCGCAGCCTCCTCACTGCACTCAGCCTCCCCAGGACTGAAGAGAGTGAGGGTCCAGATTAGTTTTTGGCTTAGGGAAATGCTATGGCTGGTTTGATCTTCTATTCCGACCACTGAAAGTTTCTCCTTATCAGCAACGAAGCTGTTTTGCTCTCTTGTCATTCATGTGCCCACTGGAGAATCACTTTAAATTTCCTTCAAGAACTATTCCTTTGCATTTGCAACTTGGCTAACTGGTGTAGGAGGCCTAGCTTTCAGCCCACCTCTGCTTCCAACACAACATCCTCACGACGCTTAACCATTTCTAGCTTTTGATTTAAAGGGAGAGACATGCAACTCTTGCTTTCACTTGGACACTTAGAGACCATCGTGGGCTGACTGTTGGCCTAATTTCACAATTGTTGTTTCTCAGGGAATAGGGAGGCCTGAGGAGGGGGAGAGAGACAGGAACACAGCAAGTCGGTAGAGAGCAGTCAGAACATAAACAACATTGTCAATTAAGTTTGCCATCTTCTGTGGCACAATTTGAGGTGCCCTGAAACAGTCAGCAACATCAGTGATCACAGACCACAGGTCACCATAACAAACAAATAAAAAAGTTTGAAATATTGCGAAAATTACCAAACCGTGACACAGAGATATGAAGTGAGCAGAGGCAGTTGGAAAAACGCTGCTGAGAGACTTGCTTGAGGCTGGGTTGCCACAAACCTTCAATTTAAGAAAAACAAAAAACAAAACAAACAAAAATACCCTGTAGTGTCTGTGAAGGGTAATAAAGAAGCACAATAAAACAAGGTATTCCTGTGAACTGTTTTCTCCTGTTCATCTTTTTGTTCCTGGGATCTCAGCCAAGACCTCGGAGGGTAAAGGGAAAACCACGTCTTCTCTCGTACACCCATACACACTCCTGAGACCCAGGACTGAGCTTCAAAGAGTGGTCCAGACTAGAGAGGTCCACGGGAGAGCCCTCCATGTCAAATTGTAGTTGAAACCACTAGCATGAGCTCCCTGAGAAGCCATGAAAAGAAAAGAGGGGTGATGACTGCAGGAAAACCCAGTATACCCATTTGAGTGGGTAGGAGAGAGTCATGGAAAAGTTTTCATGAGAAAGTGGTTGGAAAGATAAATGGTATGAGGAATCCATCATGTCCCAAAAGACAGAAAGGAGAGAGTTTGGAGAGGCAGGGCAGGGCAATGGAGCCAACATCTGGGGGACAGAATTCTGTGGAGGCTTCTTAAAGCTATTAAAAAGCCACCTTTGAGGGCTTGAAAGCAGGTAAGAAGGGAGAGATTACGATCTCATATAGTAACTAACACACAGTCAAACTGAGGTAGTCTGCTTTATAGTCTTCCACTGCCACTCCATCCCTCCCCTCATCACCCCAGTGAGCACTCGGGCAGATTAGCTAACTCTTGGAGGCAGCCACAAAGGCTTGGCCATTTCCCTTGTTTTCAAATCTCTGAGAACAGGTCTTTCTCCAGGACGCTGGGAGTTGGCCTAGGGCTACTACTGCAGGGATCCTGATTGGGCTGGAAGGTCAGGGTTCTCGAAGGACCCATGATCATCTGGTAAAAGGCACTGTCCTATTGGGTAGGCTCCAAATTCACTCTGGGACCAGACTTCCCAGGTACCTTCCTGTGAACCACAGCCCTGGAACTCAGCCAGCAAGCAGCAAAGAAGGCAGTGGGCGGTGAACTCCCCCAGATTGGCCCGGACCTCACACAGGCTCTCACACAGAAGGACATTTAAGGGAATATGGAGAGTTGCCAGCCAGCAGACACAGCTGGCCTAACCACATTTGTACTATCTCTTTGTAATCTGTCACTTTTGTGACTGTACTAAGGCCCGGTTGGTCCCCTTTCCCTGTTCCTTCATTGGCCCATTCACCTCTACAAATCCAGGCTGAGTTCAGTTCAGGATGGACCCATTTTTCTTATTGTGGTAATCATTACTGATTAAAATCTATCCTAACCACTCTAATTAGCGTCCAGCTTTGTTTTTCTTTGACTCGGGCCAGCAGGACCTTGGAGGAGGACATGGCCAGAAGTCTGGGTTTCATTCTCAGTGTAACAGAAAGTCCATGAAGGGCTTAAATAGGGAAGGCAAGCTGGGACATGGGTTCTACGATCCCTCTGGGTGCTGCGTGCGGAACAGACTGTAGCCAGGAAAGAATGACAGTCAGAGACCAGTAAGCCTCGGGGTGGGTGACCATGCAAGCTGCGGCCAGTCTCTAGGACATCATAATCTATCAAGAGGGGATTAGCTGTTGTCAGTAACCTTTTATGCTCTTTCAGCCATCACTGTGGGTGAGTTAAGAGTCATTCCCATGAACTATTTGCCTCGCTGCCTCACCCATGTATTATTCAGCATTGCTGGAAGAGCTGGATTTCTATTTGGGTAATTTTTCAAATGTAGAAAAATAAATTCTAAGGCTGAGAGAAAGAGAACATTAGAACAGCTGGGATCAGTCAGGACACACTATTTCCCAGCTCTCTCACTGTGTCTCTTAATTCAAACAGAAACAGATTTTCCTATTTCCCAGTGAGATGCTGGTCCCCATTCCTCTCCTCGGCTCAGGAAAAGCATGGTAATTTTCCTATATGCTTTTCCTTTTACAGAGCTCCTGGAAAATACTGCCAAGGCACCGCGACATTGAATACTAAGGGCAAATTTTTTCCTCTAACACTTGAACGCTGTCTCTATTTTCCACGTTTGCTGGGTCATTCCTGATTTTAGTTTTGGCAAATGAGAACAGCCAGCAGCCTCCTGGGAAGTTAGTGCTTGGTACCTAATATTCCATGCTGGGCATGGGTGTTAGCAAGTGCAGGGGACAGGCCGTCTCTCCTGTCCTTTCCTCTCCAGTAAAATCAGGCAGTCTTCCGGCGGCCCTGCTGGAACCCGAGACCTGACTTCATCAGTCCCACTAATGACTACATAGGAATAAATAATTGAGATTGTTAATGAGGGTCTGAGTTTTTTTCCCAATGAGCCCAACTTTCTGGCAGCTGCTGTCATTTTCACACCCTTGCATCAGAGTCAGGAAATATTTAGGATTTGGGTTTTTTGATGTGGGCCTCTTTGATAGGGCCCCTGGGAAATAAAGTACATCCCAGCCTTTCTGTTCAAGCATCGCTGGAGAAAGGGAAATAAAAGCAGTGCACAATGTGAACCCGTTTTCTGCTTTGAACCTCCTTTCTACACAAGGTAGAAGCTAAGTCACATGTAGGATCTCTCTAAAGGGTGCACCTAAATACGGGGGTAGGGGGGCTTCTAAAATGCTAAGGAGTGAGGGGCAGGTGGCAGATCAGTTCAATGTTCTCCTTGACCTCCACTGGGATGTTCTCATCTCTGGCCATACTTTGTTGGTACACAATCTCTGCTCTGCCTGCCTCATGCCCGCTATCAGGTCTCTGGCTACTCTGTGTCTTGTTGCCCTCCATTGTTTGGGAACATCTCAGGGCTCCTGCCCCATCTAAGTGACAGGACCCCCATTCCCATGGATGCTGGGACCCCTGGGACCACAGCTTTGATTCTCTGCCACAGCCAATGAAACACAGTAAATCAGCCCTACCTGCTTACACTGAAGTTGGCACCTGGTGGCCCACATGAAGACCTCAGATCCGTTTTGTCTGATGTGTTTGTCTGATGTACTGATGGATGAAAAAACATAAAAATTAGAGCCATCACAAAATTCAGAACATTTCATACATTTCCGATCCTTTCTCTCTTTTGGCCTTCTCAGAGCCCCAAAATAGGCTTATGTCACTTAAAAAAAAATTGCAAAAAAAAAAAAAATCATCATCCATAACATGACTCAATTAATCAGTTCAAGCTTTCTTTTCCAGTTCTGCTTCACAGGTAATGCTATATGATGCTAAAGACCCCAAATTCTCTAAACCCCATGTTTCTCAAACTCTGTGGTAAAGGACCCATTTTTAAACTTCTAATCTATCACATGACAGAGACTTGTGTACAGTAAGGGTACACACTTGCAACTAGCCAATAAATTAGTTCTGGAGAACTAATGCACAGAACAGTGAATACAGTCAGTGATACTGTATCATAAACGTCAAGGATGCTAAGAGATTAGATCTTAATTGTTCTCACCACAAAAAAAGAAGTGATAATTATGTGATGTGATAGAGGTGTTAGCTAATCCTACTGCATTACATAAACACACCAAACCAACATGCCGTATACGCCTGAAACCAGCGTCCACCTTGCCCCTTCAGGTGGAAGAATTACTGCTAGATGTCCTATCACTCCCAAGCTCAGCCCAAACAACCAAGGAACCTAGAGGAGTTGCAACCCCACTAACTTACCAGTAATTAACCAGCACGACCTTAAGAGATATAGTCACCTAGTGTACCTAATGAATTCTCTAATATAAAGAAATCTTCTCAGATTCCAAGTCTCTTGAGAGCCAAAGTCCTCAAAGGACCAGACAGCAGTACCAGAGAACCTGTTAGGACGGTATCATGGGCATCCCATCAACAGTATCCAGCTTCTCGAAAGATCCCTGCCCAAATTTTGCCCTTAAAACCCCTCCACTTGCAAGCCATCAGGGAGTTCAGGACTTGTGAGCATTAGCTCCTTTTTCTCCTGGGTGAGGCCACATCAATAAACAAGCTCTCTTTCTTCTCTGCAAAAGCTCGGTGTCCATTTTTATTGACTTGCTGTGCATTGGGGAGCCAAACTCTCATTTGGTTCAGTGACACACCTTAAACTTACACGATGTTTTATGGCATATCTGAATTTTAGAAGCAAAAATTTAAAAACCTTGAGCTATTATAGAGAATCACAGAAAAATCTGATGAACAAAAGAAAACCACAGCTCTATTTATTGTTGCCAAGTGAAATTTGGCAGTCTGATTATCCTACCTGAATTATAATGAATGTTCAGACATCTTGAAGAAGGACATATAAAAGCCCCATAAGTAGAATCCGCGTGTTCTTTGACCCTGGCACATGTTCACCCAAGAATGAGAATTCCTGATTCTTTTTCTGTCTTAAAAAAGGAGGTGGGGAGGGGAACTCAAGAGAATCAAGAGATCCAAAAGCCACATTACTCATGTGGGTGCAAGAGGGAGATGATCCCGCTTCAAGAGATTGTTCTGGGAAAAGAAGAGCTCTCAGTGCTGCTGCGGGGAAGGAACCAGCCAGTTTAGGAGGGATACTGAGGACACATTTAAAATCCAAACTTCCCATTCAGGGCCTCCCTGAAGTTGAGGGACCATTTCTAGGTGTTGAGGTTTTAGGTTGATTTTGAAAATTAAGGAACTCAAAGCCTTGTAAAAATTGTGGTATATATTAAATGTTTAATATACAGCAAATCACTACTTCTGTCTGTCTCTCTCCCTCTCATTCTCTCTCTCTCTCTCTCTCTCTCTCACACACACACACACACACATATGTAGCCTGACGTGGAAATTGTAAGTTTGTATGTGAAACTGTTTGGGATTCAGCCAAGATATGGGGGTTCCGGTTATTTGTGGCTGTTTCCTTCCTATTTTGAATATTTGCTTCCTAGTCTGTCTTGGGAACCATTTGCAGCCATTTTGTTGTGTATAGTCAAACATTCCCCAACATTCTTATTCATTCCAATGGTTTTATTTGCCATACATTTGCTTATTCTTAAACATACACCCTCAAGTCTGGGGAAATTATTAAACTTTCCATGCCTCAGTTTCTGGATCTGTTAAATGAGAATGATAATGGCACTTGCCTGATAGGCTTGTGAACTTTAAAATTTAATTAATATATGCATGAATGTCTACTGTACATATACTATACATGCATACGTGTACATATATGCATACACACGGTGCACACAAATTTGTAGGCAGTGACATACCTATCATATGCATGTTTTATGTGCATATATACATGCATATAGGTTTGTATGTTAATTCATATGTACAGATATGTATATACATGAATATACAAGGAATGTCCTTTTATGTATATAAACTGCTTACAACATAGTACACATTGTATTATTTTTTTCTCATGTTCAATGCTTGAACCACCTGAATCAATAGTGATTTCCTCTCTTCTCTGTTCCTTTACACTTACTCCTCTCTCAATCTAGAATAGCCTCCTTTTGTCCCTCCATTTGGCTGTCTCCCTGACTCGGATCAAGTCACCACCTTTAGGTGGCCTTAAATCACTTTCTCTCCAGTTAGGTGTCCCTTCCACATGTGCAACTCCCTTTGGCATTTCACCACTCCATGATATTATTTTTTTTTTCACATAATTATTTATCTGTCCCCAGCACTATACTGTGAACTCCTTAATGGTAGCATTTGTGTCTTACTGCTTTGGTGTACTCATCTTCTAGCACAGTCTCTAGGCACAGAGCAGGGCTCACAAAATATTTGTTGAACAAGGGCAATCTAAAAAGATCTACAGGCAGGGCTCACAGACACATGTGTAAGTGTGGACCAATGACCCCTGTGGAGAGCCTGGGCCATGGACAGGAGAGGAAGGAGGACACAGTGTAGGTACAGTGGGAGAAACCCTGTATTTCCCAGGTAGAGAAGGAAGGGGGCAGGGATAGCAGAAGTATGGCCAGCTTTGCAGGTGAGGGCCCTGCGTACATTTTGCTGTTCTTATCTCTGCCCCTAATTTGACTGTGATCTTGGAAAACAGCTTTGCTTAACTTCAACTTCCTCATCCTCATTTAACTACTCTACCAGGCATGACATTTAGCTGGATCAACTTTTGCAGCAGAATGGACTACTTTGGGCTGGGTCCCTTCTGACCCAGCAGTGCCACGCCTTCCTGGTTGTTAGTTTCAAACAGCCACCCTCACCCTTGCTACATGCTAGGTATAAATGTCAAGTTGCTTTCCTTTTTGTCTCGTACTTCGTAAATATTAGTCATTTGTAAACCGCTTTCTCATTTTTCCTATATTCAAATTTTACCTACACTCATTTTTGGCTCAACATTTTTATTTACATTCATCACTTTTTATTTATACCTTAAGCCTTGTTTGAAGCAAAAATATTCTTAAAGTCATGAATTTGATATGCAAACGGCACTTTTGAATACAGTTAAAAATAAAAATATAACTGTAACAATGTATGATATTCATCTGCGTGCTTTCTAAAATGATCTTGGGTGATGGCATGCTCATTACCCTTTGGGGAATCTCAGACACTGGTGACTCTCAAAGGGGGAGGTCCCTGGTCACCTGGGAACTTGTTAAGAATGCAATTCTCCAGCCCCACCCCAGAGTTACTGACTCGCAGATGGAGGGTAGGGCCAGCAATCTGTGTTTTAACAAGTACCCCCCCTCCTTATCCCTCCCTCCCGCCCCACCAGGTGATGCACTCAAGATTGAGAATGGCTGTCAGAGAACCTGGGGCACTCCTGTGAGCTGACCTCCTCTACCCAGGAGTCTCTAACTCAGACCCTTTCCCCAGCTTTGGCTCAGCCCCGACTCCCTTGGGGACCATTCATCATCCTGGTTCCGCCCCTGAGACATGAACAACAGCACAGACGCACCTGCTTTTCCTGCAGCTGGCACAGCCTTCACTGGAACAATTTCCTTCCTGCTTTATTGTTTCCCAATCTTTCAGGCATTGAGTTGATTAAATTCAGAGGAAGAAATAGGTCAAATCCTCTGTTCCATAAAAACGAATTACCTTCTCTGTCCTCCTCATTTTGTCCTGTGAGGTGGGGTAATCTTTTCCTTCCCTTTTCTCAGCATGGTCTTCTACGTTGTCAAGGCCCCTCTCTATAGGGCAGAGTGGCAGGAGGACCTCATATGTGTGTAGGTGCCCCAAGAGGTGTCTCTGATCTCTGAGAAAAACCACTATCTCTGAAGGGAGAGTCATAGGACCTTATAAGCCATCTTGCTTTGCTCAGCCTTTGATACGGCAGCATATACATTGATGGTGGCAGGACAAGTCCAAAGACCCAGAGTGGGGTTTTTGGAGGGTCCTTGGCTTTGTGCAGGATGGAAATCAAATGTGAGCCAGCAGGAGGCAAAAGAAGAGTTTGCTGAAAATATGTACAGAGAGAGATACAGACAGAGCATCTGGGACACTCGGAAAGGGAAAGAGGAAGTCTCGTCTTTGCTTGGGCTCTGGGGTTTTTACTGATTGCCTGGAGCACTTGTCCTCTCAGACATCCAGAAACATGTCAGAATGAGGACAAGATCCAAGTGGACATCGTAAGTCACCTATTCCCTGAAACCAGGGGTCTCGTTGAGATGTGTAGCACCAGTGGTCTGAAATACGCAGGATAACTTCCTTCCTTCCTCTGGTCTTTCTCAGCTGGTCCTTCCTTAGATGTTATCTATTCTAGAGAAACCATTAACTCCTTGTCTCTTACAAGGAGGGCATCTACTATTTGCTTTACAAGGCATGTGTAGAGTGAGGTGGGGGTGCAGGCCCTGGCAAGAATAGAAGCCAGAAAAGAAGCAGAGGGGGAAAAATATCCAGCTTTTCCCCTCCTGGGGGTCCCTTCAGTTTCTCTGTCTCGGTATCACTGTTTCCTGCAGAGGCTTCTTCGTCTCCTCCTTTCCATCTCCGTCGTCAGTCACGCTGATTTCAGCCAGTTCATGCGTCAGCTTCCTACCTGCCAAGGAAGCCGAATCATCTTGTCTGCTCCACGCCCACCTCTCAGAGCAGCTCTACTGTGGCATTCCCTGGGTTATGCCCATCCTCTGAAACTTCCAGCCAACAGGTCCAAAGCTGAACATACCAGCTTTGAGAGGAGGGGGAAAAACATTTCCTCTACCTTTCTGAATTCTTGGCTGGGGCCCCTATTCCAAAACACAGGTTAACAAAAGAAAAACAAACAAGTTTATTAGCATGTATGTCTCATATATATGTGGGACATACCCGGGGTGGCGGGGGGGGGGGGGTGGGGGAATAAGAAACTTTCCAAGAGGTGGCTTAGAACTCAGGCTGAAATACCATCTTCAGCTTGAAACACAAAAGGGTATGGGAAGGACGGTGTACAGGGATAACCAGGGAAAGTTTGGTCCATCAGAGTTTTATTATGCAGATTTAAGTTGGTGGCTTCCCCACTGATACGACTTTTTAAAGATTCACTCATCCCTCCCTTCCAGGTATAGAAGGGAAAAAACCCTCACATATGCAGGTTTCTTTTATAAATGTAATTTTCCCTTACAAAAGGGTAACTGTCTACTCTGTTTTCAGAGCTTCTCCCCTGTCTACTGTTTCTTAAAATAATCAACTCAAAATAATCTTTATGCCAATGGGGCCTATTTGGAGATGGCAAATTCTCACCCTTCACCTTCCACAATAGCCCACTTGTTTTCTTGCCTTTCCCATCTCAGTGAATTGAACCAAAGTCTGCTGCCTCATCCGAGCTAGAAATACTTGCCTCTTCCTCATGCACATTCAGTGGATCAAAAAGGCCTGGGGATTCTGTGCCTTCCTTCTGAATCTTTCTTCCTTGTGCCCTGAAAGCCATGTTCTTAGTGAAGGTCCTCAGTCTACTGAGACAACAGCTTCCAGGCTGGTCAGTCCTTTCTGCACCTGACCACAACTCGGCAGCTGAAGGAGATTTTTAACAACAAATCTATAGCATGGCATTTCCCTGTTAAAACTTTTTCTGCTACCACCTCCTAGATAAAGATCAACACTTTCGCAAACCAGACCCTTGAGCACCTGACCCAAACCTCTTTCCTGCATTGTTCCCAAAGCATGTTGGAGTCCAACCACACAAAACCATTTGTCATACCCAGAACACAGGAGCCTTCCTGCCTCTGGGCCTGAGAGACCTTCCCGTGGGCCCTCCTTTCCCAGTTGGGTGATTTCCCACCTGCCCATGAATCCCAGCTCTACTGTCAACTCTGTAGATTTTCCTGTCTTCTCCCTGCGTCCAGCCAAGCCTGGTCCTTGTCCCCTGTGCACCTTCAGTAGCTCTTAAATGAGGGCCCCTTCTACTAGAGGGGGATATGGTGGTCTCTCATTTGCCTCAGCACCCCTGGGGCCCAATGCAGACACCAACCAATACTGCGGCAGCCTGTGGAGATCAACCCCTTGCCAGGCACTGGGGAAGAGAACATTTAACTCTACCCTCTTACGTTACCTAAGCTGACAAAGACACAGGAACAGGAGAAAAACCTACACATTTTTTAAATGTTTAGGTGTCCAAGATAAGTCTTCACCAGAGAGAAAGGTAACCAGAGCAGGAAGCTTTTATGTCATTTAGACAAAGGAACAGTGACTCCGTGAAGAATTGACAAAACAAAGAGATTTAGGCCTCAGGGTAATCCAACTAGGGCTAGGTAGTCCTTGGAAGATAAGGGTTAGTTTAACAAGATTTGTTTGTAGATTGCTCTGATCCCATCTCTGTGGAGTCTGACTCCAGTAAAAGAAGAATTTATATCCTGCTGCTAGTCAGAAAAGGGGGAGTTTTTCCCTCTGGGTTTGTTGCTAACTGCCTTCAGCTCAGTTTTTTTTTAGGTTTATGGATTTATTTTATTTTTATTTATTCTTAAGATTTTATTTATTTGAGAGAGAGAGAGAATAAGTGGGAGGGAGAGAGAGAGAGAGAGAGCCTGTGCTTGTGCACAGGAGCAGGGGAAGGGGGAGGGGGGAGCAGGGAAAGAGGAGCGGAGAGGGAGGAGCAAGGCTCTTCCCTGAGCAAAGAGCCTGATGTGGGACTCCATCCCAGAACCCTGGGATCATGATCTGAGCCGAAGGCAGACATTTAACTGAGCCACCCAAGAGCCCAAGGTTTATTGATTTATTTTAGAGACAGAGAGCACTTGCACATGGTGGAGGGGGGAGAGGGAGAAAGAATCTCAAGCAGAGCCAACGCAGGCCTCAATCTCTCAACCCCAAGCCAAAATCACTCGGGCACCCTCAAAATAACTTTTATGTCAAAGAGATATATTTTGGGGGGTGACCTATCCTGGTTTCCTTCATGGGCTACCTCATAGCCACAGAGTCCCACATCTAAAAATGAAGAGTTGTAAATTCAGCTCCAAACCTAACAAATCCAGAAGCCCAGAGCAGGCCCAGCATTTTGCCCAAGTTCCCAGGGCACCAGCTGTGCTGCCATCCAACCCACACTGGGTTTCTTAGACAACATGTACCCTCTTATAAAGCTGAGAATGCAAACCCTCTATCCCCAAACCCCACAGCTTACTGTCTGCACGAATGGTCCTCACTCTTCTGTCACCTTCCTTAGCGTAACTTTACGAGTCCAGAGACTCTGACCTTGGAAAAGCAAAGGAGCAAAACTTTGTTTCATTATAGAAATTCTGGAAACTCTTGTCAAATCATCAGCGGATCATCACATTCCTAGATTCCCCTTACCTTGTTGCGTCCCCCAGTCATAGACTAGGATAATCCTTACCCAAATCCTAACCCAATCCTTACCCAGTCCTAACCAAACCTCCTTCTCCCCACACGGAAAGACCTACCTGAGGGGCGTGTGGCTGCTCAGTCAGTAGAGAATGCGTCTCTTGATCTTGGCGGTTCTAAGTTCAAGCCCCAGACTGGGTGTAGAGATGACTTAAACATAAGACAATCTGAAGACAAAACAAAACAAAAAACAACCTACCTGAAACCAGACCTCAGCGTCTTTATCAGACCGTCCCCTTTCCCTATTGAGACACTATCAGACTTCCGTCTGGTGGTCAGCAATAAACTCATCTTCGCCTTATTAACAGGTTGTTTGGGAAGCCGGCAGTCAACAAGGATTTGTCTTCTCCAGGCTTCTCCTACCTAACAAGACTGTTAGTTTGCATTCAAAGGGAGTTTGGTTCTCTCACCAAATTCGACAGTGAAATTCTTTATCTTTAGAGATAATGTGCTTTGAGAAGCCTGGCTTCCGCACTGAGACGGCGATGCTTCCCATCTCTAGATCCCAATCAGCCTTTGGCTCCTTCCCAGCGGCCAAACCCACCTGCAGCTGGAAATGCGATGACGTGCTGCCTTCTGAGAACTTACCAGCAGAGGGAGCTCTTGAAAAAAGAATTACTTGGAAGCCGCTTTTCAGGGACTGGAAAATTCCCACACAGGAGGCACCGCTTAATTTTAATTATTGTAATTAATGGTAAATGCAAGTGGAGCTTCCACAGGACATAAACCAGAACAGGGACAGAGTGATAGAGGTGCCAACGGCGGGAAACCCAGCGGAGAGCCTTCCCAAAGTGGTGCTCAGATGAGGATTTAAAGCCTCTAGTGGGGGTTGCCTTCTTACCCAGACTCCTGCAATAATAGAATTTTCCCCCAAGTAATTCTGAAACCTGCCACATTTAACTCGTGCCACATCAAAGTCGAAACTACTTACTCTGGGGCTCCTGAGAAATTATTCTCGACATTCATGCAGAAAGTCCCCCTAAGCCAGGAGCTGGCAAAAGTTCTTCTGGTAATAATAGGTATTTTCACTTTCACAGGCTATGCAGTTTCTGCCATAACTTCCCAAATCTGTCATTGTAGCTCAAAAGCAGGCACAAAAATTACACAACGTATGGGTGTGGCTGTTTCCTGACAAAACTTCACTTATGGACCCTGAAATTTAAGATTCTAATTTTCACAATTCACAAATGTCACTCTTCTTTTGACTCCCCCCCCCCCCACCCATTTAAAAGTGTAAAAACCATTTTTAATTTGTGGGCCATCACAAAGACCAGATTTGGCCCATAGCCTGTGGTTTGCCCAACTCCCGCTCTAAGCCATCCGTTGGCCCAAACTTTTAACTCCCTCTGTAATTGCAACACCTCTTCTCTGACAGAATATCTCTGTGAATTTTTCTCCCCAAGCCTATCCAGGAATATCCTCCAAGAACGATGAAGGAAACAAAACAGTTCTTTGAGGTCCTACTACGACTGAGCCGAAAGCTGTGGAAAATTCCGCCCTGGGTACAGGGGTTCATTAAAAACAAGTGATTTTCGGGCGCCTGGGTGGCTCAGTGGGTTAAGCTGCTGCCTTCGGCTCAGGTCATGATCCCAGGGTCCTGGGATCGAGTCCCGCATCGGGCTCTCTGCTCAGCAGGGAGCCTGTTTCCCTCTCTCTCTCTCTCTGCCTGCCTCTCTGTCTACTTGTAATCTCTGTCTGTCAAATAAACAAATAAAATCTTAAAAAAAAAAAAGTGATTTTCAAGAGTCGACACAGCTCACTGCTTTGTCTGGTGTGACTATTTGCTGCAAAACGCATGTTTTGCTGGGGAGGCTCTCCTGCATCAGCTCTGAGCGAGCAGAGAGAGTGTAAGCAAAGCCACATTCACGGTGGTCTTGGACGTGCGTGTGACTGAACTTCTTCAGTGGCTCTTTCCTTCTCTGTAAAGTGAGAGGATAATACTCTCTATCTCTCTATCCTAAGGGACATTAAGGAGGACGCCAAGAAACTGAAATGTAGCAGGCACTAACTAACTGGACGGTAGCTTTCATTACCCAGAAGATAGAAATGACCCCTCAGAAATACTTCGTCAGTGTATAGGAACCAGCATATGCTCCAACGTTAGCACTGGGTTATACAGTGCTTTAGTCTATCTGGGCGGCTATTATCATGGAATATAATGGAATATAATGTCCATGGGGGCTGGACACCAGAGCCGGGGTAGATTATAAACAGAAATGTATTGCTCACAGTTCTGCAGGCTGGGAAGTTCAAGGTCAAGAGGCTGGGAGATTCAGTGTCTCGTGAGGACCTGCTTCCTGGCTCACAGGCAGCTGTCTTTTCTGTGTCTTCACGCAGTGGAAGGAATGAAGGACCATTCCGGAGTTTCTTTGCTAAGGGTGCTAACCCCATTCATAACCTGATCACCTCTTAAAGGCCAAATACCATCCCATTGGGAGTTAAGATTTCAACAGATGAGTTTTGGGGGCCACAAACATTCCGTGTATAGAAACGGTAATATGAATGGATGGTAAGATCCTGGAGATTAGGGAACACACCAAGTTCCTCTTCTTCTGACTCGCTTAATCACTGCCTGGCACCTAAGGGAGAAACTCCTGTGCCTTGATGGAAAGCCATGCATCTCTCTGAGCACATTCTTCCCACTTACCTGATTCTGATCCCATGGGGTTCTGCACCTTTTCCTGCCTTTGAGCTATTTTAGAGCCCTGTGAGTTATGGATAACTGATAGCCATGTGAAATGCTTCTTACTTTACACATGCAACTCAATTCTGTCTTGGGGAGGTTCAACTGACTTCCCTCTCCCTTTGTGAAAGTAGACAGTTTTGTACCATTTGCAAATTCATTTCAGTATTTCTGATCTGCAAATATCTCTGCTTTTTGCCTTCTGCTTTGAAACAGTTTGGAGCATCTACCTGATTTCCTTATCAATAATGAGTTAAATAAAACCTTTGACATGTCTGTATTTTACACCTGTGTGAGTCATGATTTTTAACTATTCTGTGGAAAATTATCTCCTCACACACCATTTAATCATGAATCTGAATTCAGGAATGTATTTTTGGAAAACATATGAACAGCATCCTAGGGGATAACTTAACACATTTCTTGTCCTTTTGAATTATTTCCTCTTATATTCTTATGTTCCACTTATATTCTCTTATATTCTACTCAGGACTCTGACACTAAATAGTTATAAGACTTGAATGACACGTTTCCTCATCTGCAAAACAAGAGGTTGGAGGAGAAACATCATAAAGTGGCAGTTTTCAAACTTTACAGTTGAAGGAATCCTTCGCACTTTTAAAATTATTGAGAACCCTTGAATGATTAAGGCTTGGCTTATGTGGGTTACATCTATGGCCGTTCATCACATTGGAAATTAAAACAATTTTTTAAAAATATGCATTTACTAATTCATTGAAGTAACAATAACAAACCCATCACATGTTAATAAAATAACATTTGTATGAAATGTAACTATGTTCTAAAACAAAAAGTACAGTGAGACAGACGACATTTACATTTTTGCAAATCCTTTTCTTGCTTGGCTTAATACAAGTGCTGGATGCTCATATGTGCATTTGCATTCAATCTACTGTGACGTCAATATTACGTAGGCTCTAGAAGCTCTATTGTGCACTCGTGAGAGAATGAGAATAGAAAAGGCAAATCATCCCATAGCATTATAATTTTGAGCGATCAAACCCACAGAAAGGATTTCAGGACCCTCAGGAGCTCTGGAAATATTCTTTGAGACCAGCTTTTGTAAAGACAATGAAGATGTCCCACAGGTGGAAGCAGTGATTTTTTGATGATGGGATGTACCAGTGCATCATGCAGACCCCTTTCTTAAAGCGACAGTTTGCTTTTGTGAACAGTCTGGAACAGTAAGCTTTTGCTCCTGTGTGTCCTTAGGCAAATGCAAGAGCATCTGTTGCTCTGTGCTGGGATCCCGTGTGACAGGCTGTGGTGGGATGTTGCATATTCCTGGAGTAGGGACAGGAAATGAGGTGGGGGTGAGGAGGGGAAAGGGAATGGGTACCTTTTTTATCTCTTTCCAAGAAGCTCTGGGTGAATTCTTGAAACTGCATTTGCAAGGGCCTCTGTCCTGAGATTCTTCCTGATCCCTTCTCAAATCAGGGCTTTTGGAATGAACCCCTGGAAGCCTCCATTGCCTCCCACACCCTGCTTCTGGCTACGAGGGTCACTGGGCTCTGAGATTACAGGCAAGCAGTTGTTAGAACAGCAGTTGGAAAGGGAAGGGATTTTCCCTTCCTGAAAGTCCTGAAAAAAATAAACACTTCGGACTTTTCCCATCACTCTTCCTTCATGGTTTTCCCTGCATGGGCTCCTCCAAGCAGGAAGTTATTTCATGTGCGAGTGACCACGTGATGACAGTGAAGAAAAGGCAAGGATTGACAAGAAAGAGTCCCCGGATTTCGTCTTTCCAGAAAAACAGTCCAGAGGTTTGATATTTACAAAAAATCTACTCATTCTATGAATGAGAACAGATTCAGAACTTTCTGATAGCCTGCTTCTCAAGTACTGGCCTTCCAATATCTACGATGAGATAGTAATGAACGGTTAAACTTTTGGGATCAAGACAAATGTAGGTTCTTATCCTTGATCTCCATTTGATAGCAACGGGAACTTGGGGGACGTGTCAACCTTTCCAGATCTCAAAGTCCTCAGTGTAAAATGGAGGCAAATTAGTTTGAATGTCTCCTGAAACTGACCCTGGATCAAGACCTTGGGGGAACATAGTTGAATGGTGGTGAGGGTTATCTCAGAAAGCAGAAAAGTAGGAAGGAAAAAAAAAAAAAAAAGGAGACAGATAAGAAGGAAAAAAAACCCAATAGGGTGTATTCCTGGGCTGGTTACTATTCTGGACAATTGAGGCTCAATCCTACCAGAGACCCTCTGAGAAACAATATGAAATGTACCCCCAGAATTATCCTCTGAAGGGTCGGTGCCAGAGACATTAATCTCCTCCCTCATTGGTTGAGGACTGCCCTGGGTGGTGGGAGGAATGAATTTTCCCTGGGAAAAATGAATCTTCACCACAAACTGTGGCTGAAATCAAAGTGGGTCACAGGCTGTGACATGAGGCACATAAGATATCTGCTCTGAGACAGATGACATCCATGTCATAGAGCCACCATGAGCATGAAATGCAACAGTATTTTAAAATGTTGAGCATTGTGCCTGGCACGCAGTTAGGTGCCCAATCAGTGTTGGCATGATCGTTGCAGCTGCTATTATGGTGATCATCCTTGTGACCATACGCATGCACTTTCTTGAATGAGAGACATGGGGGTAACTTGATGGCTTAGGGGGCTCCAGGAATGATCTATAGTCCATAGCCTATGTCTTCCATACTACAGCATCTAGGATTTACCATGACCTACGGCCAATTGTGATTATCACGGTACTCTGATTTTCTCCTTTTTGTTTGTGCATGTGTGTGTTTTGCCCAAATCTGGAACGAAGATAAGGTACATTCTTTCAGTTGTGTGGGGTGGTAAAAAGGTTGCTAGCATGCCCCAAAGCACCACTGTCTAATCACACTTCCTGTAATGATGGAGATGTTCTAGATCTCTGCTATCCTATATGGTAGCCTCTTGGACACTTGAGATGTGGCTAGTGTGTCTGAAGCACTGAATCTTTGCTTTTATTCCATACTACTTAATTTCTGTCTCAGTTTAAATAGCCACAAAGAGACCCAGGAGAGGCCACTTAAGGAGAGTGTTCCCAGCACATCTTGGACAAGATCCTGCCCCTGGGCCAAAGATGAAGGCCACGTGGCCAGGGGTGTAATTCACCTGGCCCCGCAGGTACCCACTAGATCTCACTTCTGGTTTGGAGGATGGTGGTGGTATCAATGGGGCCAAGGGGCTGCCGGCGGAAGAGAATGGAGTCCTGACAACACTAGCCAGCACTGTCTCGGGGGAAGCGAGACCACGAGCTCAGTGCAGTTTGGATCATCGCTCTGCGCACAGAGCCAGCTGCTGACCATCGTGCAGCAGGGAGTCGCCTTATTAGCTGCCGCTGGCAGCCTGGCAAGACCAGCATTTACTGGTTGCGCCTCTGCGTTGGCCCATTTCTCTCTGCAGGCACGTGGGCTGTGCTGGACACACAGTACTTGGCAATGATATTAACGTCCCCCACTGTTGTGTGAGGCCCTGAGGGTTGTTCACCTGGGGTTTTCTACTCTCAAGGAAATAAAGATTTACCCATAAAGACAAGATTTTCATATAGTAAGTACAGATTCCAACCTCACCACCACCCCCTCCTCCCCTCAGCTTCCTGTGTTCTACAACTGGTCATTCTGATTGGTAATTGACTATTTCCTGGTTTCCTTCCTCCACTAAACCACAAAGCACGTGAAGGCACGCATGTGGTGTCTACCCCAGCACATGCCTCAAGCACAGTCAAATGCCCAAATTATTTGAGGCTGATGACAAGGGCAATAGGAGTTGAGAGGAAAGAGAGAAGTATTTCTTGAAGTCATTCACTGACAATACGGAGTTCAGACGAGATTTGAAAAATGAGCAAGATTATTTACTTGAGGGGCTGAGTAATGGCATTCCAGGGGAGTAATGTCATAAACCAAAACATGGAGGTAGGATTGAAAATACTATATTTATGGGAGACTGGATGAACTGCAAGGAAGTTTAGAAAAGAAGGTAGAATTAGTAGGGTGGTACTTGCCTCCCCAGGGCTGGAGTGTGGATCTGCTGGGTTGGGAAGAGCACCACGAGGCACTGCACCCTGGTGTCTGAGCGTGCTGGAACTGGAGGGTGCCTCCAGGAGTCTGGCAAGGTGGGGTAGGCATCAGTTTTTTTCTGCCTTTGACCTTCCATCTCTCTCTCCCCCTAGTGGTCTTGCTTCAATCTCCTTAGATCTGCTGTTCTGCCCCTGTGGTACAGTGACCCCACCTCCATGCCTGGGTTCACAAATCAGATCCAGCCAATGAGAGTCTGAGATAGTGTTGCAAGGACACAACCAGGGACTTATGCTGGAGCTGTTATTATCTTCTGTGATTGCTCAGCCGGTGAGACCAAGCCTGGAATCGCTGATACTATATTGAGGCTGCAGGGTAGAGTCCATCTGAGACTTAAACCAATGCAGGGGGAAGCAGGACCAAAGGATAAATGAAGACATCTGATGACATCATCTTGGCACCTGGATCCAGCTGAACCTGAAGGGGGACCTCTTTCAGAGCTCTCCCATTATTAGCCAGTTTCAGTTAGGTTCCTGCCACTTGCAACCAAAGGAGTCCTGACTAACGAATACCTGGGGTCAGTGGGATGGTTCAGAGTGGAAGGTGATGAGGAGATAAGCCACACCAGTAGATGTGATAGGAATTCAAATGTGAGGTACCGAGGGTCTGAACAGGGAGTGTGAGGGCCGAGAGGAAAGGAGGTGAGTCAAGTGGTGAGAAGGAACTATTGAGAATTTTCCTCTCTTTGAAAGTTGTACAAGCAGTGTCTAATGATTCTTTATCACCTCTTCCTTCAAGATGCCTTCATACCCTCTCTCTTTCATTCAGTTTTGACAAGTTGGTGAAGCAATGAGGCAGGTATTCTTGTCCCCATCCTATAGTGTGGAGAAGTCAGAGGCTTGCCCGAGGTCATGGGGGGAACTCTGGGGCCTAGCTCTGATGTTCTAGCTCATGCTGGTTGGACTCCTACATGGGTACAGTATGAAGTCACAGGCACCGTCTCTCTGTCACCTCAGGATGGAGGTGCACCCCCACCCCCAGGACATGGAGAAACAGTAGGAGTCCTTACCAAGGAAAGGCCCGGGAGCCCATGACCCTTTTCATTAAAAATAAATTCTGCCTGAGTCTCCTGGTTCTAAATAGAAGAAAATGTAGATTTGGGGCAGAACCGAAGGGAAAGGGATTTCCCTTGGCAAATTATTTGCAATTTGTGGATTGGAGCTGACCCAGCTCCAATTCCCACGTCATTGTGAGAGCTGTCTAAAATGTGACCAGCTTATTAAAGAACCAGAGCTGGAGGCCATCCTTTCACATGGGCTCAACAAAACAGGAGCAGAGGCAAAAACCACCAGCTGCCTCGGCTCCGTGTCTCATGGAGACACGGAGGATCTGTCTACCTTTTCACCCACAGGTTCTATGTCTACTCCTTGTCAGGCACTTCCTGTGGCTGTGGGAATAAGTGAGCATACATACGACTGGTCTGTGCCTTCCCTTAGGCATTGTGAAAAGCTCTCTGTCATAAATACTCAAGTGGGTGGTCCTCGGGTTCCAGCATGCAGTGGGGCCCATGTATGTAAGTGCCCCTGCCAGAGATTCTGAATTGGGACCCATCATCTGTCTCCCCACTTGCGATTCGGAAGCAGGGACCCCTGTCTGCGAAACAATGATCTAAGTGGACAAGTGCACTAACTCCAAGTGGCCCCTTTCATCAGTTTTAAAGACGTGGCTGTCCCTGACACAACTCCTGGGAGAGCCCGCCCTTCCTTCTTTCCTAACGGAGTCTATTACTCACGGCATCATTTGATGAGCCTACAGGTTTTGTTGACTGAGACTATCTCTGACGAGCTGCTGAATCTAGAATTCTAAGCATTTTGTCTTCTCCAGAACTCCTTTTAAATCATGAACAATTTATGGAGGACAGCACTGTGTTTTTTTTTGTTGGTTGTTGCTTTGTTTTGGTGAAGGAAAAACCCCCAGTGCATCATGCTAGAGTGTAGCTCGTGTCCTCATGGTCCAGCCTGCCAGAGCCCTGGGCTCTTCTGCATCACCTTTCTTTGTCCCCAGGCATGGGCCTTTAAGACACAGAGACCCAGGGAGACAGGCTTTTAGAGTCTCATTTGAGCCCTTCCTTAGAACACTTCTATTAACAAAATCCTAAAAAAAATCAATGGATTCCTGTCTCCCCACCCGTTATGTGTTATCATCCTTCTCAAATTAACCATGGAATTGATGGGCAAGCGGGCCCTCAGGCCCTCATCATGAACTTGACTGCATATGAAATGAATTTGAAAATTCCATTTATTAAAACAAATACATTGTCCATGTGGAATGAAAATGTGCACATCACATTCAGGTTTTCCTGCTTTAACATTCCTGTATTTCCCTCTCTTTGAAAGACACACTCCACAGATCTTATATAGGAAAAAATGTGAACAATCCTTGGGTTTGGAAAACATTAATGATATGTAACAATTCACCATTGCCAGGAGCAGCTTGAAGCAAACATTTGAAAACAAAAACAGAAGCAAAAACAAGAAAGCTACAAAAATCTAAGACAGCATGCTCGATTTCCCCAAATCCCATTTGTGAATAGGAGTATCTCGAGAAATGGTTTTTAATTTTTCCTGGGTAAGCCATCTCTTTCAAATATTATTATAAAAATTAACATTGGATCAAGGTACTGTTTTGGAACCTCTAATTTAAATTAAATTGTTCTTGGTTTAAAGTAAGAAAGAAAAGAAAAGAAAAAGAAAGGGAGGGAGTAAGGAAGGAAGGAAGAATAAATAAATAGAGTTAATACTGAAGACAAAGCAAGATTTTTTTTTTTCTTAATGTGAGGGTTATTGTTAGTTTAAGCTAACTGCATGACAGATTTCCATTACTACCCAATACGTTATATACAGAAATTAGGGCCCTGAAAAATTAAGTTAATATTTCCTATTAGTTACTCCTTAAGATAAAATTATGCTGGTGGACATGATTGTTGAATCTCGAACAGAATTAAAGCTCTTTAGAGGTATAAGTCATCAAAAGATTTCTTTTCCCCTTAACAAGTAAAAATACCAATAAGCAAAAACTCATATAAAGACTGACTTTATAGTACCATAGTACAGGACACGGAAGTTATGAAAAAGCCAAAACATTTTCCTTAAACTTAATTTCAGATGGGCTGTGTATTTTCTGCTTTTCCTCTTTTGTAAACAAGGTCACAAGTTTGGAACTTCCTTACCTTTTAATTACCAGAGCCATATTACAGTGCTTTCTTCAAGTTTTAATTCCATTTTAATTGCTCCAAAGATCAAGATTTACCTAAAAACATAAGCATCCCTCTAAGAAAAATAAATGGTGTGGATTATGAAAATCCTTGGGGTCTTACAATGACGCTTTAATCACCATCAAAAGGTGCTTTATTCACACTAGTTTTTAGGTGACCACATACTCAATTCCTGTTTTGGATAATTTTTAAAATGTGATATGGTTTTAGCTGATTCCACAGTATTATGAAGCTAATGGTACAACACTGTATATAGTTTAATGAATACTTGGCCAGGGTCTTCCCACTAAATCTTCATTAGTGTCTCTCTGACTGTAACAACATCGCAAGGTTTGAACAGAAGTACCCGGTTGTAGAAGTAGAGTCATACATTTTGCAAGTATCTCAGCATTCCTTTGCCCCTGCCCCAGTTGGATATATTTATTTTTTTTACCATCATGCCCTTAAAAAGGAGCTAAGGAAAACATTTACTAACTCTTTCTAAATCTGTCCTTGGCCTACTAAGTTTTTATATCTTCTCTTTTCCTCCCTCACCTTTTTTTTTTTTTTTTAAACAGAAGGAAGAGAAGGGAAAGAGAATAGAATTAAATTGGATATGGTCTTTTGCAATTCCAAAGTAAACAGCGAGCTGTAAGACCGGTCCTCTTTCGCGTGGGAATGGCACAGGAAAAAGTGATACAGGTTTCCAGTACCTTCCCTGGCTGATGAAGGCTAGAGCTGAAATGAAAAATCAGTTTCAATATCACCTCTCAGGAAGAGAGAGCTCTAGCTAGAAGGAAGTTGTAAAGAAAGACTGAGAGACTCTAACGAACAAGATGGAGAACAAAACCAGAAAAGGCTCTTTTGAGAAATTGGGGGAGTGAAAAACAAAGACTATCCCAGTGGCAAGAGAGAGCCAGAACCCCTTCTGGTGGTGCTGGTGGGCCCCTACCTGCCTCCTTCTCCCTGGCAGGTGAACAGCCGGGATTCTGAGAATGGGTCTTCTCTCGAGCCATTGGTTTATTTTTCCTGATATTTGAACGAACAGAAAGTGTTCTTTCAATCTAAAATTTCCACAATGCAGGGAAAGATGAAATTGGCTCTTACTCTATGACAAAAAGGCCTCCTCACTGATGGTGAATCCTTCCTTCCTTCTCCTGCCCGTTGGTTCCTGTGCTGCCCTGGATCCTAGATACAATCAAAATGCTTTGGATTCTCTTTGAAGAGGCGTTTAAGCCACCGTGAACTCAGAGGTATTTTAGGCATGGCTAAGGCTCTGAAGTCATCTCAATTTTCAAGACACTGAGTTTGTTCTTCTCCAGCTTCTTTTCCTTCTCATTCCTGTTCCAAACTTGAGTAAAACAACAAACCTTCTGAATGGATGTAACATAGGGACATTTTCATGCAGTATTACTAAAAAATCGTCACAAATATATGAAAGCACCAGTCACAACACATGATTTACTTTTACTTGCAGAATCAAAGCTATCATGTACAAATGTTAAGAATGGTGATAAGAGAACACAGACAACTGGGCATTTTTTGTTGTTAATCACCATGAGGACAAACCACGGGGAACAGCTCCCTAAACACTTGGGTGCTCATCCTTGGAGTTCAGTCTCGTAGATAATCCAGTCTTCGCTCTGCACTACTCTAACCGGAAGGGGTGGGAAGGAGAGGCAGGAGAGAAGGAAAAAAGAAAAAGGCACAAAGACTAAACATCAATGCCATTAAACCAAACCGCGGCTACACTGGACAATTCAGCTTATCAAAGGGTATTCTAAAGGCAATATTCATTCCAAGAAGGTCATACATATCTTAGCTCAGTACAGCTGTCTGTTTTTATTTTTATTTTTTTAAATATGAAGCAGAAACATAAGGTTTGGGAAGGGATAGCAGAAAAGAAATGAGTCGGATTTTATCTTTACATATTCCCCTCCTCCAGGCAGTTCTGCAGATAATCAGATCTCTTAACTCAGGATGTGGTTTGGCTTTCATTCTCATCAAGGGGACCGGTTCTTTAAACATGCATAGCCTGGAGTTTCCAGGATGGTTCTCCTCCCTCTCTTTAAATGCTGTGGACTAGAAAGGCGCCCACTTTGCTAAAAACTCAACATCAGTGTCCCAGGAGCCCTGAGGCTCTACAGGCTCCTCGCGACGACTTAAAGGATGGCGCAGAAAAACTTCTTCTCCCTAAATGGGTTTTCTGAAGCCGGGACGGGGGTCAGCAGGGGGTCTTCCTTGGCATGAGCCTCGCAGTAGGCCATCAAGTCTGCGGCGGCCTTGGATACCTGAAGAGGAGGACAAAAACAACCCGACCTTAAGAGGAAGCATTTGTGGAAGCAATCCAGGCATGCGCAGGCAGCCAGGGCCGACTTCTGAGTCTAGTTGTCCCACCCCTCCATCCCACAAGGACTTGGGCTCAGCTCTGTGGACTGCGCAGGTCACTAGCTCATGGGAAAGTGAGGCGGTGGGGGGAGAGGGAAGAGGCGCTTAAACTCCTTAGGGCCTCGGTTTCCTTCTCTGCAAAGAAGGGGGTTGGTGATCTTGATTCACGTGGCTGTCTCTGGCAGTTAAGGGACTAGGGCGAGGTGAGTGAGGCTCTTAGAGCACAAACGGAATGGGGTGCTCGCTGTTAGGGTCACGTGAGGCTCAACCCTGCATTTGCACAGTCCAGATAATGCAGGTCTCCATACATTTTGTGGCTTCTTACCCACTTCACCCTAGTCCCAGCCCTGACTGCAAGGGTTAAAGGAGATAATCCATGCAAATTGCTTAGTTTCCACACATGGGAAGGGTGAAGCCATGTTAATTTCCTTTTTATTTTTATTTATGCATTTTTATGTATGTATGTATGTATTTTAAAATTGTATTTATTTGACAGAGTGAGTGCACAGGGCTGGGGGCAGGGCGGGCAAGGGCAGAGGGAGAGGAAGAAGCAGACTCCCCGCTGAGCAGGGAGCCCCTTGCGGGGCTCCATTCCAGGACCCCAGGATCATGACTTGAGTGGAAGGCAGATGCTAACTGACTGAGCCTCCCAAGCTCAGTTTTCATATATTACATCATTGCATATAATTTATTAAACATCTGAAATATATATTACTTCAGTCTGGCACTGAATCCTGTAGGGAGGAGTCCCACTGCAAGGCTGGTCAGTGATTTCAGTGATGCAGCCATTTCTCACTTTTCTGTAGCTTTGTCTTGGGAATGGTCTGGAATACCTTCCTTCAACCAGCCTTCAGAATGGCAAATTTTCACTACTCGAGGATAGACTTGATTTGGGAAAATAAACCAGAGGTCAATTTTAACTACATCTGGGGGCTAGGTGAATGATCCACCTGAGGAATGTCAATTTGGGTTCAAAAACCATAAAGTTAAGAGTCACTTTCTCACATGACATACTTGCTCTGGAGATTATTCCAAGAGCTTTTAACATCACTGTATTCCTATGATAGCCTTTCAAAGTGACTACCAAAAGGATAGTCCTCTGTAAGAGTGGAATGGATGATACCATTGCTTAAAAAAAAAAAAAAAAAAATTCACCGCCCCACCCTACAGGTGGATTACACAGACCCACACAATGACGTCAGACTTGCTCTGCTAATGAGATGTGAGAGAAGTGATGTGGGTCACTTTGGGGCGGAAGCATCAAGACCCAGTGCATCGTTTGCTAAGCTCTTTCTCTCTGCCAATTTGTCCAACTGAATAATATACTGAGAACCACTTTAATGGATTTGGAGGTTTTAACAAAAGTCACAGTGGCCACACCCTTGATTTGGTCCTTGCCTTATGGCTGAGTTGATTCGAGCTGTGTCACTTAAAGGCCTTTCAATTTTATGGTTTACTGCTTTCATCTTCCAACCCTGTAAGTCTTTTCGAATTTTCAGACTCTCTGTACCTTTCATCACAGGCCAGATAGAGGCAATATTCTGGACAGAGGCTACTGCCTCTGCCAGGGTCCCTGCTCAGAGTGGCATGGCGTGGAGTGGCAGATAATCCATAAAGGGCATGTGGTGGGAGTAAGAAGTAGATTTTTGTTATTGTAAGCCCTTAAGAATGGGAGGAGAGGACCTTTTTGTTACTGTAACAAAACCTAGTCGACTCTGACTGATATAAAGAGGTATAGGTATTAGCATATCTGTTAGTCTCTTCGGTCTGCCTTAACGAATTGTCACAAACTGGGTGACTTAACACAACAGAAATTTATTCTCTGACAGTGCTAAAGACTGGAAGTTCAAAATCAAGGTTTCAGTAGGATTGGTTCCCCCTTGAGGCCAAGGAGAATCTGTTTCATGCTTCTTAGCTAGCGTCTGGTAGTTTGCAACAATCCTTCGTGTCCCTTTTCTTATAAACATGCCACTCCAACCTCTGCCTGTATCTTCACATGGCCTTCTGTCCTGTGTGTCTCTGTCCTCCCTTGGCATTCTCTTCTTTGTGCCCAAATTTCCTACCTACCAATCATTGGATTGGGGCCCACCTTAATCCAGTATGAGCTCATCTCAACGTCTACAAGTATCCTACTTCCAAATAAGATCACACTCTAAGGTTCCAGGTAGGTTTAGGGTATACTGTTCGAATGGTTGTGTAAAAGTCAGTCTCACCTTTTTTTTTTTTTTTTTTCATTTAAAGATTTTTATTAACCTCTTTTCCAGCTTTATTGAGATATAATTGAATAACAGTGTGTGACTTTAAGGTGTATATTGCAATGATTTGATATATTACTGTATTATGAAACTGTGACTACAAGTTAATTAACACCTCACATAATTACCTTTTTCTGTATGTGTGTGGTGAGAACATTTCCAATCTACTCTTTTAGCAACTTGCAAGTGTATAAAACAGTATTGTTAATGATAGTCATTGTGCTGTACTTTCAGCCTCCAGAATTTATTCATCTTATAACTCAAAGTTTATAGCCTTTGACCAATATCTCCCTATATCCTCACCATCCAGCCCCTGGCAACCAGGGGCTCTTTCTATGGGTTTCTATGAGTTGGATTTTTTAGGTTTCACAGGATAGCATACAGTATTTGTCTTTCTCTGTCTGACTTATCTTACTTAGCATAGCGCCCTCAAGGTCCATCATATTGTCACAAAAGGCCAGATTTCCTTTTTCATGGCTGAATAATATTCCATTATGTGTATATAAAACATCTTCTTTATTCATTCATGCACAGATGAACTCTTAGGTTGTTTCCATATCTTGATTACTATGAATAATGCTTCAATGAAAAGGGGGGTACAGATAACTCTCTGAAATTCTGATTTCCCTTGGCTATATATCCAGAACTGGGATAGCTGGATCATACAGTAGTTCTACTTTTAACTTTCTGAGGACCCTCCATAGTGTTTTCCATAGTGGCTGCACCATTATACATGCCACCAACAGCTTATAGGGTCCCCTTTTCTCTGCATCTTCACCAACACTTGTTATCACTTGTCTTTTTGATAATAGCCATCCTAACAGGTGTGAAGTGATATTTACGATGCTTTTGATTTGCATTCTCCTAATTAGTGTCATTGAACATCTTTTAATATCCTGATTGGCCATTTATATGTCTTCTTTGGAAAAATGTCGACTCAGTTACTCTGCCCATTTTTTAAAAAATATTTTATTTATTTATTTGACAGACAGAGATCACAAGTAGGCAGAGAGGCAGGCAGAGAGAGAAGAGGAAGCAGACTCCCTACAGAGCAGAAAGCCCGATGTGGGGCTCGATCCCAGGACCCTGGGATCATGACCTGAGCCGAAGGCAGAGGCTTTAACCCACTGAGCCACCCAGGCACCCCATACTCTGCCCATTTTTAATCAGATTTTTTTACTAACATGAATTCTTTATATATTTTGGATATTAACCCCTTACCATATATATGGTTTGCAAATATTTTCTCTTTTTCCAAAGGTTGCCTTTTCATTTTGTTGATTGTGTCTTTTGCTCTGCAGAACCTTTTAGTCTTATGTAGACCTCTGATTTGCTTTTGCCTTTGTTGCATGTATGTTTGCTGTCATCTTCAAGAAATCATTTCCAAGACCAGTGTCAAGTAGCTCACCTCCTTTGTCTTCTTCTAGGAGTTTTACAGCTTCAGGTCTTATATTTAAGCCTTTGATCCATTTTGAGTTAGTTTTCCTCAGTGTGTAAGATGTGGATCTAGTTTCATTCTTTCACATATGATTATTCAATTTTCCCAACACCAGTTATTGAAGAGATAATCTTTTCCCTACTGAGTATTTTGGCTCCCTTATAAAATATTAGTTAATGGTATATACTGGGGTTGATTTCTTGGCTCTTTATTTGACTCCATTGGTCTGCATGTCTTTTTTTTATGCCATACTGTTTTCATTACTACAGCTCTGTAAAACAGTTTGAGATCAGGAAGTGTGATGTCTCCAGTTTTGTGCTTCTCAGGATTGTTTTGGCTATTCAGGGTCTTTTGTGGTTTCATACGAATTTTATGATTTTTTTTTCTATTTCTGTGAAAAATGCCATTGGAATTTTGATATGGACTACAGGAATATGTAGATGGTTTTGGGTAGTATGGAAATTTTAACAATATTAATTCTTCTGATCTATGAACACAGATAAGCTTTCCATTTATTTGTGTCTTAAATTTCTTTCATTGAGACCCTAGTTTTCAGTGTACAGTCCTTTCATATTCTTGGGTAAATTTATTCCAAAGTATTTTACTGTTTTTGATGCTATTATGAATGAGATTTTATATCTTGTTCTATTTCCTTTTTTTTTTTTTTGTATAAAAACACAATGGATGTCTGATGCTGATTTTTATCTTGCTACTTCACTGCTTAGCTTACCTTGTTGATTAGTTCTAAGTTTTCTTGTGTGGGATCTTTACAATTTTCTACATATGACCATATCATCTTCCAACAGAGACAATTTCACTTCTTTCTAACTTGGATGCCTTTTATTTCTATTTCTTGCCTGACTTCTCTGGCTAGGGCTCCTAGTACTATGTTGAATAGGAGAGGTAAAAGTGGGAACCCTTGTCTTGTTCCCGATTTTAGAAGAAAAGCTTTCGATCTTTCATCACTGAGGATGATGCTAGCTGTGGGCTTGTCATATATGGCCTTTATCACGTTGAGGTACATTCCTTCTATATCCAATTTATCGAATTTTTATCATGAAAGGATGTTGTATTTTGTTAAATGCTTTTTCTGCCTCTATTGAGATCATTATATTTTACCTTTCATTCTACTGATGTGATGTGTCACATTTATGGATTTGTTGCACCATCTTTGCACCCCAGGGATAAATCCCACTTAACTTTGGGGTATGACCCTTTCAATGTGCTGTTGAATTTGGTTTGCTAATGTTTTGCAAAGAATTTTTGCGTATATTCACCAGGGATATTGGCCTGTAGTTTTAACTTGTAGTATCCATATCTGGTTTTGGTAGCAGGGTAATTCTACCCTTTTATAATGAGTTTGGGAGTACTCCCTTCTCTGATTTTGGAAGAGTTTGAAAAGGATTAGCATAAATTCTTTTTTAAATATTGGGTAGAATTCACCAGGGAAACTATTTGGTCTTGGGCTTTTCCTTCTTGGGAGCTTTTTAATTACTGATTCGATCTCTTTACTCTTTTTTGGTCTGTTCAGATGTTTTATTTCTTCATGATTTAGTCTTGGAAGGGGATATGCTTCTAGGAACTTATCCATTTCTTCTAGGTTATCCAATTTATTGGCACATAATTTTTTCATACTAGTCTCTTATGACCCTTTGTTTTTCTGTGGCATCAACTTCAATGTCTTCTTTCATTTCTGGGTTTATTTGAGTCTTCCCTCTTTTTCTTCTTAGCCTTGCTAAGGATTCATCAGTTTTGTTCATCTTTTCAAAAACCAGCGCTAGGTTTCATTGATCTTTTCTATTATTTTTCCGGTCTCTATTTCATTTATTTCTGCTCTTATCTTTGTTTCTTTCCTTCTGCTAACTTCAGCCTTAATTTGATCTTTTTAGTTCCTGAGGTCTAAAGTTAGGTCACTTAGGACAGACCAACCTTCCTTCCATCCTTCCTTTTTAATGTAGGTGAAAGGAAACTTCCCTCTTTGAACTGTTTTTGCTGCATTTCATAAATTTAGGGATGTTGTGTTTCCACTTTTTTGTTTTCAGGTATTTTTTGATTGACCTTATAATTTCTTCTTTGATCTATTGGTGTGCTGTTTCATATCACTGTGGTTGGAAAAGATTCTTGGTACAATTTCAGTCTTCTTAAATTAGCTAAGACTTATCTTGGGGCCTATTATTCATCCTATCCTGAGGAAGGTAGCATGTACACCTGAGAACATGTATGCTGCTGCTGTTGGATGGAAAATTGTGTACATGTCTTTTAGATCCATTTGGTCTATAGTATAGTTCAAGTCCAGGTCTGGTAATACTTGCTTTTTTTAAAAAAAATATTTTATTTATTTATTTGTCAGAGAGAAAGAGAGCATAAGCAGGGGGAGCAGCAGGCAGAGGAAAAAGCAGGCTCCCCGCTGAGCAAGGTGCCTAATGTGGGACTTGATCCCAGGACCCTGGAACCTGACCTGAGCCAAAGTCAGATGCTTAGCCAACTGAGCCACCCAGGCATCCCAGGTCTGGTAATATTTGCTTAATATGTTTAGGTGTTCTTGTGTTGGGTGTATATACATTTATGATGGTTATATCCTCTTGATAAATTGACCCCTTTATCATTATGTAAGGACCTCTGTCTCTTGTTACAGTTTTTGACTTAAAGCATTGCTCTTTAATCGACACTACATCTCTTATAAAAATATTATTATGCTCCTATTATGTTTCAGATGTTGGGTTTTCTCTTTTGCTCTACACAATAATCCCGAGGTAAGAAGTGTTAAATTCCTTTCATAGGTGACAAATTAAGGCTCAGCAGATGGCTTGAGTTGTTCAATGTCATATAGCAAAGCTCTTGGCAGAAAAAGAACCGAACCCTGATGCTTTGCCATTAAGCCACAGCTATCTACATATGAGCTACTCAAATGCAGGGCTAGTTCCAAAAGCTGAAATTGAAATTCCTTGTGCATCTTTATGAAATGCTACTATGACGGAATGAAAGGAAACAGCCTGTTCTTGTCTGAGCTCCTCTAAATGAAAGCAAAGGACAGACTTTCAGACTGAATCTCAATGACTTTTTTTGTGTGTGCCTTTTACTTGTTTGAGCCACAGTCATTATTACTCCAAACAGGAGCTCAGCTGTAAGCAGCGAAGACTAGGCAAGAGTAATATGTAAAACTCACTTGCACCACCAGCACACACAATACAACATTCACACACAAACACAGGCATACCTCAGAAATATTGCAGGTTCAGTTCCAGACTACCACAATAAGGTGAAGACCACAATAAAATGAGTCAAATGAATTTTTCAGTTCCCCGGGGCATATAAAAGTTATGTTTACACTATCCTGCTGTCTGCTAAGTGTGCAACAGCATGATGCCTAAGCAAACAATGTATATACCTTAATTCAAAAATATGTCATTGTTAAAAATTGCTAACCATCACCTGAACTTTCAGCAAGTCATAATCACTCATCACAGATCACCGAAACGCATCATGAAAAAGTTTAAAATATTGCAAGAATTACCAGTATGGGATACAGAAATGTGAGGGGAGCAAATGCTGTTGGAAAAATGACACAGATAGACTTGCTCAATGCAGGGTTGCTAAAAACCCTTCAATGTGTAGAAACTGCAGTATCAGAAGGGCAGCAGAGCTAAGCGCAATAAAACAAGGTCGGCTTGTGCGTGGCAGAAATTTTTTTATGAAAATCTTTTTATGACACAGAAAGTGCTATATTGGGCAAAATGAAGAGCTTAGGAGTTGTTTACATCTTAGATTTGAACACTTGATTCCAAATACGTTCTTTCTCAAAATATTTTCTGAGTTTTATCTTGTTTTCCTTAACTAGATTGCACTTCCCTGTGGATGATAGTCCAACACATTTTCAGAATCCTAGCTGTAATGAGAATAATTACAAATATTTCTCTGCCCCTGCTATATGTCAGAACTGTGCTAATGCCTTTACATATAGTATCTTATTTAATGCTTACAACAATGTTATGGGTCATAAGCTATTACTGTCCTCATCTTGAATATGTGAATTTGAGGCTTCATTAGGAAGGTGTTTGCTGTAGGTCTCACAGATCATGAGTGGGTGAGTAGGGAGTCTTAGCGTTCCTGACTTAATCCTTCTTTTCTAACCCATAGTGTCATCCTTGTCCCCTGCCTTCAATGAGCCACAGCAATGGGCAAGACTCTTTCTGACTATCCCTGCTAACGTTGTGCACACTGCATCCTTTACACTGTATATCCCTACTTCCATTAAGATTTCCCCAGTAACCCTACTCAATCTCTTTCCTGTCTTACTGCTTATTCCTCCAAAAATACCTCACATTTGTCTCCTTACTGTCATTGCTGTGGTGACAACCCAAGTTTAGGTTCCCGTCTTCTTTCTCCATGTTTACGGAAATAATTTCTCAACTAAAAAGCGATTAATTTGGGTTTTCCAAGGGGTCTGCTATAAACTGAATGTTCATAGCCTCCAAAACTTATATGTTGAAACTTAACTCCCAATGTGATGGAATTTGGAGTTCTCATAAATGGGATTAGTGCTGTAAGAGAGATCACAGAGCTCCTGTGCCCCTTCTGCCATATGAGAACATAGTGCGAAGTCAACCATCTATTAACCAGGGAGCGGGCTCTCACTACACATGGAATCTGCCAGTGCCTTGATGTTGGACTTCCCAGGCCCCAGAACTGTGAGAAAAATGTCTGTTTTTCTAAGCCACCCAGTATGGTATTCTGTTACAGCAGCTCGAATGGACTAACACAGGGTCAACAGATAGAATTCAGGGGGTGATCTGGTCTGTGAATGTTGATGATAAAAGTTACATCTTTATTTTCACTAACCTCAAATAGAGATTTAGCATTTCTGTCCATTACATTCCCAGATGTAGACAACATAAACAGTAGCATTAGCAGTCCCTCTGACTTGTTTAGCCATAGAAGTCAGATAGTTCCCATCACACCATAAGTACTGTTGTAAAGATCACAACATTTCATTTATGTTCATCCACTGTATAATTATAGACTCAATATTAGGTCTTCTATAATCAGCCAATAAAGGAGTACCTATATTACTCTATCACAAATAGTTTTCTAAAAGCTATTCTGATAAACTGTATTTCAGTATGATTAACTTCCTTTGTAATTTGAAAACATTACTCTGAGAAGGAGGCCATATGCTTCAGTAGGCTGCCAAACAGGTCTAGGGCAGAAAAAAGTTTAAGAATTTCAGTTGTAAATGAATTCCCAGCTTTTACTACTGTGCCAAGAGTAGTATTTTCCATACTGCAGCTAGAAAGTTAATTTAAAAATATAAATTGGCTCATACCACTCTTACTCAAAACTACTAATAGTTTCCCATTGTACTTTGTAGAGAACCAAAACATCTTAAAACAGCCTGCATGCTTTGGGCCTGCCCATCTTTCCAATTTCATGTGTGGCATTCCTCCCTTCTCACACACACCTCCGCTAATGTTCTTTTCTGTCTCAGAGCTTCACATATACAATCCCCAGACTATTCTTTTCCTCATTTTCTCTACAGCCTGACTCCTGTTCCTTTAGGTGTCAAATGAGATATTGCCTCTTTGCAGAGTCTTCAATGACCATTTCATCCAATAATGACTTTCCTCATTATGCGCTTTCATTCCATTCTTTTCCTTTATAGGAAAACACTTCTTACAATTTATAACAACAACCATTGTTTATTTGTGTTTGATATTTGCCTTTCACTTTAGACACTATACTCTAGGAAGACAGAAACTATATCTGCTTTATCTACCACTGTGTATGATCAGTGCCAGATACACGGTAGACACTCAGATAATTCCTGAAGGAGTTCTCAAATATAATCTTATTCAACAAATATTCTATTTAACTAATATTTACTGAGTACCTAATACACCAGGCATAGGTCTGGATACTTGGAATAAGAAAGGAAGAAAATACACAAAGATTCCTGTCCTTGTAGAACTTATGTATTTTTCCAGATTTCTAATTCAGATTATGATGAAAAAAACACACACTAATTAAACTGGAAAAATATAGGAACAAGTAGTTTATAAATGTTAGGCAACAGGCAGCAGAGGATAGTGATCAGTGAGAGAAGGGAGACAACATAAGCCCCATGGCTGACCCAGCCGACTGTGTAAAAAGGGTTTTTAGGCCACGGTACAGGGAGGGGCCACCAAAATAGAGTTAAGGAATCTCCTTGAGTTGAGGAGAGAGTAACAGAGAAAAAAGAGCTTCACAGACACAGAAAGAGGGCGAGAGAAAGTGTGAGCTCTGGAGGCCTCCAGAGAATTCCTTCTGTCTTTAGTTGAATATTGATCAGCACATATATGGGAGAAATAATAATGAGTGAATCATCTAAGTGGTCTTCCCCTCCCCTCTCCTCCAAGGTGGTATTAAATGAATGGTACATCAATAGGATTTTTCTAAAAAATGAAATAGGAAATATTCTTGAAATTAATAACTTCAAATGAATCATCAAAAAAAGCACATTATATTTAATTTGCTCTATTTAATAAAAAGAGAAAGACATTCAAAGTGTCATCCAAAGAAGTTACATTTTTTAAGAAGGGAGATTTCATCTGGCCTGAAAACTGGGCTATTCAGAAAAATTCTTTTCCTAGGGATTTCAAATGATCAGGGTTTAACAGTACTACTGCTATAGCTCCTAGACACAATGCATAAAGCTAAGCATGTACACGGTGCTTAATAAATACAGAATTTTTAAAAGTTATATCAACGCTCATAAAAATGAAGTGTCAAGCTTAGTTACTAATGTATGTGTGAGTTCAATTTTATGTTTTTTGCTTCATTTTCAGCAAACTGAATGAATGAGGACTGGTCAACTGTGAATATGACCCCTTCCTCTTTATGTCCTTTGACATACTACACTGATTTTATTATCCCTAAAAATACTCTCAACTGGTCAATGAGGAGGTAGTATCTCATTCTCCCCAATCAAATGCAAGCATCTTTTCAAAAATATTTATTTCAGAGAGAGAGAGTGTGTGAGTGGCAGGAGAAGCAGAGGGAGGGAATCTTTAAGCAGACTTCCCACCAAGGATGGAGCTGGATGAAGGCCTCAATCTTACCACCCATGAGATCATGACCTGAGCTGAAACCAAGAGTCAGACACTCAATCGACTGAGCCACCCAGGCGCCCCTCAAATGCAAGCATTTTAGAGAAGAGATGTTAAATATTTCATTTCAAATTCTGAAAAAATACTTCAAAAGTCCCAAACCTAGGATCTATGTCCTTTCTCTACTACCAAGGATGATGTCTAACTGGTCCATTTCTCAGTACCATTTTCTGTGACGCTCAATTCCAACCTTCTATGAGTCAGTCATCAGAAAGATGATTCAATCGTTAGAAACGTTTGTGTTTGATAATTTATACATATTTGTCAGTTATGAAAATCAATCTGTTTTTATGTTGAATTATTATAAAAAGAAAATATACAATAAATACTGGCTTCTTATAATCAAACACAACACATGAAAGTATTTACTGTACTCTCTTCATTTCTATATTTCAATGAATTTTCTCCTATGATCACAGTTTTGTGTTTTATTTTTTTAAGATTTATTTATTTTTCCAGGGAGAGAGAGAGAGAGATAGAGAGAATCCTCAAGCAGACTCTCTGCTGAGTGCAGAGCCCAACGTAGCACTTGGTCCCAGGATCCTGATATCATGACCTAAGCCAAAATCAAGAGCTAGACACTTAACTGACTGGGCCACCCAGTGCCCCTATGACCACACTTTTATTTGGCCAATGTGACCATGCTTGCAATTTCCTAAACCATAAATGTCATTGGAAATGTCATGTGAAATATAGCTTCTGATGTTCTGTTATGTGACATTCTAAGTACATGAACTTGAAGCTATCCACTAAAAAAAAAAAGTTTCTTAAATGCCTGTACACCAGCACCCTGAAGGGTACAGAGAAGTAAATTACATGGTCTTTAACTTTGAGGACTGTGTAGTTTTTTTTTTTTTTTTAAGATTTTATTTATTTATTTGACAGATAGAGATCACAAGTAGGCAGAGAGGCAGGCGGAGGGGTGGGGGGTGGGGGGAAGCAGGCTCGCTGCTGAGCAGAGAGCCCGATGTGGGGCTTGATCCCAGGACCCTGGGATCATGCCCTGAGCCGAAGGCAGAGGCTTTAACCCACTGAGCCACCCAGGCGCCCTGAGGACTGTGTAGTCTTATGGAAAAATTTATTTGATGAAAATGAAACCAATTAGTAAACATAGTCAGAATGGCAAAATATTCACGGACAAGTGGGGACTGGAGCTGACCCCTGATTGGGGAGTAAGATTTGGGGAGGATCTTAGTTGGTTGGGCTTTTGGAACGAAATATTTTAGACTGGGTGGATGACAAACAACAGAAATTTATTTCTCACAATTCTGGAGACTGCAAAGTCTAAGATCGAGGTGCTGGCAGATGCAGTGTCTGGTAGACGTCACTTCCTGGTTTACAGATGTCTTCTCACTATTACCTTGCATGGTGGCAGGGATGAGGGATCTCCCTGGGGTCTCTTCTAGGGACACTAATCCTATTCATGAGGGCTCACCCTCCCAATCTAATCATCTTCCTAATGCCCCACCCCCAAATATCATTATATTGGTGGTTAGGGTTTCAACAAAATCTTGGGAGGGTGGGGAGAGACAAACATTCAGTCTGTAGTACAGGAAAAGAATGAGGGGAAGGGCATTCTCACTGAGGAACCCAGAATAACCAGAGAAGTGGGAATTTACATAGCATACTCTTGGGATAATAAGGGGAACAAGTTGGAAAGGTCTATTAGGAATATTGGGAGAAATGAGAAAGAAATTTGACATTTTTATGTGGGGTCAATTTATGGAGCATCCAATTAGTTTAGAAGCAATCATTTCACCCATGCTTCTGGCCCTGGCTTTCTTTTGTTCTTACATCTACATTACTTTTCATGAGGCTAACGATGCCCTCTGTCAAAGAGCATCTTTCTAGTTTACAATGATTCTTACTCCTCCTTAACTATGGAGTGTGGGTTAATTCCTAGAGCAGTGTTGTGGTTTGATTCTAATGTCCGTTGATTGAACTGCAGATGGTTCACTCGTTCGACTAGAACAGAGATGCCATTCTAGCAAACAGGCACTTGAGACTAAAGGTAATTGAATCAACCTATCTCTTTCTTCATGGAGCTGGAAGTAACATGGGATCCTGGGAGCTGTGGGCAGCCATCATGTCTGCCACATGGAACAGGAAGCTGAGAAATCTATTCTTCCCGGGAAAAGAAAGAGACAGACGCACAGAGTGAGGCAAGGGCATGTAACAGAGCTTTCCTGGTTTCTGATGGTCTTCCAGCTCTTATTTCTATGGCTTACCCGGCTACATTTTTGCTCTTGGAATCTGAGACACACTCTATCTTTTATAATCAATCCCCTCTTCCTGCTTAAGTGAACTTGGCCTAGGCTTCTATTATTAGAAACCCAACGAGCCCTACCAGAGTGGTGAATAAATAGACTTCACCGAAACCTGCTGTCCTTTACTTTTGGACATGCTCTCTCAATTTGTGCTCTAAGGAAAAGCTTCCTTTCATCTGTCTTTGCTCCACATCTCTGTGACTATATTGCTGTCTCATCCATCTGAGTGTCACAGTCTCTACGCCCCTCTCTGTCCCTGTCCCTAGATCCCTTCTCAGCTTCCTTTGATTTCTCTTTACTTTCTGTCCTTGAATGAAATGCTAACAAAGAAACACAGAAAGGCTGGGAGTATAATTTATATATGCCTGAGGCTTATGAACAGATAATGGGTTCATTAGCTCAATTCTCCCGGGGTCTGTGATGCAGAGCGATAGGACACAAGGTTTAAAAATGAATACACTATTCAGATCTTGTTATGGTACAGCTTCTCTCTGCAGCCCGAGTTATCCTGGAGGCTGCAGGAGGGATGAGGCCGCCCCTGCTGATGGGACTCTCGAAGCATCAGTGCCAGCTGTGTCCCCTGCCCCCTGCTTCTCACGGCCTCAGTCACAGTGGGCTCTGCCAGATGTACATAATGTCACTGCCGCCGTACAGAACTCGAAGCGGTCACTTCTCTGCCTGCAGAATCACATACGTGGGATCTTCAGAGAAAAGCCCTTTCTTGCCGACAGGATCATGCAGGGAAAGTAGGTGGAGAAGCCTGAGTGCTCAGAAGCCTTTGAAGGGAGTCCTGAAGGCAAATAGCCAAGCCCTAAACCAGCTAGCTGACAACTCTGTCAACACAGTCGCAGGTTAGCCAACAGCTTGAACTAAAAATAATCTGACACTTCACCACAGCATGCCTGCCTGGCTCTGATGTGCAGGACAAAGGCTGAGTGACAAGCTGCCGCTGTATTTCCAACAACTTGAGGTCTGACGACAGAGCAAGGGTCGAGAGATGTGGATGCGAAGATCACCTAGTAAGATCACCACCTAGTGCTCGGTTTGTTAGATAAACGCTTTCTCTTTCTTATAGTGGCCATGCCTCTGGTGTCTTGAGAAGTAGTAGAGGAAGGGAGTCAGGGTGTGGTGCTGCCTTCTTTCTGATAATATCTGGTGATCATGCTTCCTGCATATCTTATTTATGTGATAGGTCTTGTTCATATTTTTTTGTAACCCCCTCCTAAATTAGGAGATCCCTGAGGGCAAGAGCCAGGTCTTCGTCTCTCCCTCTCCACCTCTGCATCTCTAGGACCTAACATGGTCTGGCCGTTTAAAAAGCTGTCAACAAAGTACTTATTAGACAAAAGAATAAATGAACAACGGAAAACTGGCCCAAATTCAACCTTATGAGGAGGGTCTGGGAAAGCTTCTCAAAGGATGTAATGATTGATCTGAGTCTTCACGGAGTTGCCAGAGTTTAAAGCAGAAGAACAGAAAGGAGGAGAGGGAATGTTCAGGCAAAAAAAGGGGATGAAGCCAAAAAGAGGGGCAGAGGTCAGAAGGACCTTTCATATTCTGTCAAAGAGTTTGAATTTTATTTTATAGGTGATGGGAATCATGAAAAGATTTTCTGTGCGAGAGGAACATAATGAGATTTTCTTAGAGAAAATTTTCTTTGGTAGCAATGTGGAGGATAATTGATGGCAGGGATGGAGACAGGGTTGAGATGGATTTCACGGATCAACTAGGAGCCCCCTGCAGTCAGTAATTCGGGTGGGGGAGGATGGAGGTCTGATTCATGGTTGAAAAGGCCTATTTCCGTCCTCTTCCTCCCACTGCTGGCTTTTCATCACCTCTAACACCATCACAACCTCCTTCAGGAGCCAGATCTGAGGATCCTGAGCAGTAAGAGAAAATGCCAACCACAATGGCGCTTCACAAATACTTTTATCTTAGTTGGGCCACCCTGAAAGGCAAAGTGACATTTTCGAGAAGGCCCATGGGCAGAAGCTTCCGCTCTCCCCACCCCTCCCAAAGAAGAACCAAATGAGGGCGCCTGGGTGGCTCAGTGGTTTAAAGCCTCTGCCTTCGGCTCAGGTCATGATCTCAGGGTCCTGGGATCGAGGCCCGCATCAGGCTTTCTGCTCAGTAGGGAGCCTGCTTCCCCTTCTCTCTCTATCTGCCTCTCTGCCTACTTGTGATTTCTGTCTGTCAAATAAATAAATAACATCTTTAAAAAAAAAAAAAAAAAAGAAGAACCAAATGACTCTTTGATGCCATGGTCTTTGAACCCCCTCACTTCTTGCAGCAGATTCTGTGCCTACCTTCCACATTGTACTTTTTCAGCAAGAGAGTGAAAAAGAAGAGGCAAAGGGAAAAGAGGAAGGTGTTGTAAAGGAGCAAGGCAAATGGTGAGTTCCCTGTATTTATCTCATTCATGAATAAGAAGAGTTAAAGCTGTGGAAAGAAGAGAAGATGCGCCTACATGGCCCCATTATCAGAACTCAAAAAAGATTAGGACAGACAGATGCCTATGGATATTTGCTCAGCTTCTTTATGAAGAAAGACTCTCCAGTCCATAGCTGATGGGAGTTAGAAGGAGCAAACCCCAGGTGTCTGGCTGGCTCAGTTAGTAGAGCATGTATGAGACTCTTGATCTCAGGGTCATGAGTTCAAGACCCACATCAGGTGTGGAGTTTACTTTAAAAAAAAAAAAAGAGGAGGAGGAGCAAATCTTTTCCCTAGGTTCTTCTTCTTCTTCTTCTTTTATTTTTTTAAGGCTTTATTTATTTAGTTGAGAGAGAGGGAGAGAGCATGAGCAGGAGGGAGAGAGAGAAGGAGAAGCAGACTAACCAATGAGCAGGGAGCCCCACTTGGGGGTTGATTCCAGGGTCCTGGGATTATGACCTGAGCCAAAGGTGACAGTTAACTCACTGACCCAACCAGGTGCCCCTCCCCTAGGTTCTTTACCATGGCTATACATTGAAACTAACTGACAACTTAAAAAAAAGGGGGGGGGGAACCAAAGCTGATGCCTGATTCATACCCCAAGAGATTCTAATTTAATTGTTCTAGAGTATGGTCTTAGAATTGATCTTTCTAGAGTTTCCTGGGTAATGTGAATGTACAGGTGAGCTAAGAATCACTGTTCTAGACTGGGGGTCAGCAAACTTTTCTGTAAAAGGCCAGACAGTAAATATTTTATGTTTTGTGGACCACACTGTCTTTCTTGCAACTACTCTGCTCTGCTATTGTAGTGAGAAAGTAGCCATAGACAATGTGTATATGAATGGGTCTGTTCTAATAAAACCTTGATCTGGCTCATGAGCCTTAATTTTTTGACCTTTGCTCTAGAAGCATACTTCCAAGGTTGGGTGGGTTGTTGAGGTTGCTAACTCTGGTATGGAGGAAATAGGAAAAATATTCTAGTTTTAAAAAGAATTTCACATTTGGATGAATGTTCTAGCTTTATTTTTTAGAAAATGAGATATGTTTCTAAGTTCCATTTGATAAAATACTTTCATTAGCCCGCTATGTTGTTTAACTTCTTAGGGAGACCATGTGTGATTTTTGTGTTTTGAAGGAAAAAAATCCATAAGTTATTAAATACAACCTACAGTGGTGAAGAGAAAGATTAATCATGACAGATAGACAATTAAACTTAGAACCTAAACCAAGACAGAAAAGCTAAAACCCAAATGAAAAGACAGTCTCTAAAGAATCAGGGAGGTCAGCTGGTAAGTTTTGTGTTTTCTCCGATTTCCTTGGCTAGAATTCAACCATGATCTTGTTTTTTGTTTGTCTCTTCTGCCGTTATTATTCTATCTTAACTTCTACGTGGAGAACCAGTTTTAATTTATGTTGTCATTTTATTCTGGAGAAATTTGGAGAAGATAAAGCACATTAGAAAAATGAACTTTTTGCCTAATTATTAAGTTTCTCTCTTGCTCTCACTGCTTTCATCACTCTCCATAGAAGGGGAGTCAAGGGACAGAGGCCTGCAAATCATGCTCCTTATAATGAAGGCTGGAGGGTCTATGTGGGTGATGTGGTCCTTACCTTTATCCTGTCGATGTTGGCTTCCATCTTCAGCTGTTCTACCAGCTTCCTGGCTTGTGCTATGCTGGCGGTATTGTTGCTAGCCATTGGAATGCTGGGTGGGTTTTTCAGATACACTAGGAAAGAACACAGGAGGGAAGAATGCATCAGGGCACTCAGGAGCTGCCAAATGTACAGGTTCATCAGCATGGGGGAACTTCGAAAGAGTGGCTGTGGTGAGGCCTGGCTCTCCCAGTCCTCTCCAGCCCCAGTCCAGTGCCAAGTCTGACTGCGGGCAGGCCAGGAGATGACATGTGCTTGTGGTTTTCCAGATCCTCATAGCCCACCCCAACACACACACACACACACACACCCCTCTGCACTTCTACCCCTTCTTCAGGGAAAAACAATGAAGATTGTTTACCAAATCAGTTAGAATAAGATGTGCTGCTGAATTAAGGAAGAAAGTCATTAAAATTATCTTAATGTATGAACTGAGCTCAAAATGGTAAGGGTGACAGCAGACGTTATAAGTGTTGTTATTTTTCAGGTACTACTATGGTCAGATACTCTGTTTCAGTGCCCTCAGAGGATGAAGAATGAAAGGCAAGCAGAGAGGAATGGTAAAGTAATCCCTTAGGACTAAAGATACCAAGCTTACAATGTTCTGCTGGTGGGTTCCAACACTAACTTTCTAGCTAACTGTAGCCACCTCAGTCTATCACACTGCAGAGACACTGCATAGGATGTGTGGTTTTTCAGTGTTGTTTATCCAGCATTAAAAAAAAATATATAGCCTTTTCTCTCTATTCTATTTGACATATGGCTAGACACAACTATTTTCTTCACTCACAGTTCTTCATCTGCAATGTCAAGGGGGAAGGATTGCCATGTCTAACTTGTTAATGACATCAATGGGTTCACTAGCAGAAATCTGTATTCAGTATAATGGACTTACTACTTTTATAAATATGGAAATGGGACACAAATGTTCAGAGAGTGGAATTCTGTACTTATGTAAATTATGAGATGGTTTCTTTGCCTCTAGGATTGCCAGATCTCCTCCCCATCCTTTCCCCTACCCGCTTAAGTCCTATCCCAATTTCATTTCTCTTCTAATTCTTCCTTGACCCACCATCGCAATTTTTGTTGTTGTTGTTCATCACGGAAAGTACCCTATTTTATTTATGAGGGCCCATTTCTTCCACATTCTGATCAGGTCTCGCTCCATGTCAAGGTGTCATATGCTATTTTGGGTCTGTATAAATGTGCTCTTTGAGGTCACTGACACCCCACAGTGAAGCAATGTCTGAGAGCAGCAATTTAGCTGGAGTGCATGACCCAAGAAATGAGAGGCATTCAAGCCTTGCTTCAGTCAACAGTTGATTCCTGTTCTGAAGACATATTAAAAAGTGTGACTTCTGCTAGCTTTGGGGAATATTTTTATCCAGAGGTAAAGTAAAATCAGGCAACCATCTCAAGAAGGAAAGAGGACACATAGAAAACCTGGGAAATGAAATATAATCCCTGGTAAATTCAATACAAGACTGTTACGTATTCAGTAAAATCAAAAAACAATTTTTAATTACCCAAAGAGCATAAATATGTAAATTACCTTCTTTGGTTCTTATATATTTGTATCTTGTTCTTCAAGGCAAAAGAAGAAATTATGTATAAGTCTTTGTAAACAAAGAGGTCCCTTCATAGTGTTATTTTATAAAGAAAACTGCAAAATCAAACACCCCAAAAGCATAACATTTATAGTATAATTGAAAGATAATTAACTGCTCCCTCCAGTTATTTTCAAAGGCATCAGAGACAATAAAATGGAAAGGAAGACTGAAGGGATTTTGAAGCCACAGAGATCTCTGAGCTCTACTTCCATGTGCTTGAAGATCAGCGGAGGGATCTTTATGTAAAACCAAACCAAAACAACAACAACAACAACAACAAGAGGCTTTAACAACTATGATTTCATCAGCATAATTAGGAACCCAATCATCTCAGCCCCACAAGGAAATTACATGTCCCCAGATCGAACAAAAATCTAACACCCGTGCAAAACGTCACAGGACCAAGATGGAATCTTGATTTACCAGGAAGCATAGCCTAACTCTTTTCATTCATCCAAAGTTGGAAGTAGTCGTGATCTACAAGACCCTGGACACTGTTTTGTGAAGCTAACATTCCTTCCAAACTAGAATTTACCACACTAGAATATAGATTATCACAGAATTGCCAAATCCTCATTGGGCCTGAGGGAGATGTGGGAGTCTGGCCAGCTCTTCATCTGCCCTTGAATCTAAATCAGATTACACAGTAACCTGTGTCAGAAACCATAGCTTGCCTCCAAATACCACTTCTCCTCTTCTTTATTGGTAATAACAATTTGCTTTTCTTTTTCATAGAGCCCATGAGAACCCTGAATTTTAGCTGGGCATACTTTACTGAAATATACATTCTTCAGCCTCCTTTGCTGGTCAGTAAACTTAGACGACCAAGTTTTGGCCAATGAGTAATAAGCAGAAGTGCCCTTGAAAGGAGAAGGGTGTGCTCTTTGCTTCCCCCTCCTCCTGATACTGGCCTGGAAGACGGTCTTGTTGACCACAGAGTTTCACCTTGAACCTTTAGGTTTATACTCTGGGGTAAGCAGGAAGGATCTGGCACATACTGGCACTGTAGGGCCACCATGCCAGCTGCGAACTGGCTATCATCTATGTGAAGAGAAATAAGTACCCACTTTGTTTACACCACTATTATTAAGAGTATTTCTGCCATTGGACAATAGATTTACCATCACCTGAGTAAATGACCCAGTATTTTCATTTGAGTATCTAGGAAATTCTATGTTCTAATGCCTATTCATGTTTCCTGGGAAAGTTATGGCTTTCTGTCTTAGGAGACTAAGATAGAAAGTGTATGAGTTTTCTATTGCTACCATATCATATTACTACAAATGTAGGAGCTTAAACAATAGGAATTTCTTATCTTGCAGTTCTGGAGGTCAGAAGTTTGGAATAGGTCTCACTGGGCTAAAAATCAAGGTATCAGCAGAGCAGTAATCCTTTTGGAGTCTGTAAGGGAAAATCTATTTCCTTGCCTCTCCCTAGCTTCTAGGGGCTACAGGCATTCTTTGGCTCTAGGTCCTATTCCTCATTTTCAAAGCCAGCAAAGGTGAGTTGAGTTATTCTTACATCATATCACTCTGACCTCTTCCACAGTCACATCCCCTTCTGACTCTGCTCTCTCCCTTCCTCCACTTTTAAGAACCTGGCAACTCTACTGCCCCCTACCCCAGATAACCCAGGACAACCTCCCTATCTTTAGGCCAGCTTGACTAGCATCCTTAATTCCATCTACATCCTTAATTGTCCTTTGTCGTTAACATAGTGTAGTCATACATTCCAGGAATGGAGACATGGACACTTTGGGGGGACTTCATTCTACCTACTATGGAAGAAGACCTCTGCATGGGAGAAGAGAGAAGTGGGGAGATGGGGGCTGAGATAGAAAAAGAAGAGAGAAGGGGTAGGATGCAAGTCTAGAAATGTTAGGGAGAGAAAACCTCTGAAAACTAAATGGACTTAGCAGAAAAAGTAAACACAGACTTTGGTTTTAGTTTTAGGAAGATACATCCTCAGTGTTCTAGTTTTACTATATGACCCAAAAGAATCTAGTGTTTCCTACTAGGGATTTACCCCAAAGATGCAAATGTGGTGATCTGAAGGGGCACGTGCACCCCAATGTTTATAGCAGCAATGTCCACATTAGCTAAACTATGGAAGGAGCCCACACGTCTATTGACAGATGAATGGATAAAGAAGATGTGGTACACACACACACACACACACACACACACACACACACACACAGGAATACTATTCAGCCATCAAAAAAATGAAATCTTGCCATTTGCAATGATGTGAATGGATCTAGAAGGTTATATGCTAAGTGAAATAAGTCAATCAGAAAGGACAATTATATTATCTCACTCATATGTGGAATTTAGGAAACAAAACAGAGCATGCGGGAGAGGAAAAATAGGGGAATAGAGGGAAAAATAAAACAAGATGAAACCAGAGAGGGAGACAAACCATAAGAGACTCTAAATCATAGGAAACAAACTGAGGGTTGCTGGAAGTAAGGGGCTGGAGATATGGGGTAACTGGGTGATGGACATTAAGGAGGGCATGTGATATAATGAGCACTTGGTACTATTAAATAAGACTGATGAATTGCTGACCTCTACCTCTGAAACTAATAATACATTGTATGTTAATTGAATTTAAATTTTAAAAAGTCAAGGGTCACATTTATTTATTTTTACAAATATTTATTTATTTGAGAAAGAAGGCGAGAGAGAGAGAGAGAGAAAAAAAATGCAAGTGTGAGCAGGAGGGGCAGAGGGAGAGGACAAGCTCAAGCAGACTCCATGCTGAGCACAGAGCCTGACTCAAGGGTCAGTCCCAGGACCCTGAGATCACGGTCTGAGCCAAAATCAAGTGTAGAACACCTAACCAGCTGTGCCACCCAGGCACCTCAAGCTATTAGAATCACTTTGTGCATTTTCTTCTTTTAGACCAGTGTTCCCAAGAAATATGTATTTTCCTAAAAAGTGGCTATGGTAGATAAGAAAAGTTAGTCTGTCTTCTAAGCCTAAGGTACTTGGACAATGCATCACACACACGGACACGCTCAGAATGCTTTTCATCTTATAAAACAGAAACTCTGTACCCAATAAACGGAAGTCCCATTCTTTCCGTCCCTCAGCCCCAGAAACCACCTTCTGTTTTCTGTTTCTATGATTTCGGCTACTCTAGGTATCTCGTAGAAGTAAAATCATACAGTATTTATCTTTTCATGACTGGCTTATTTCACAGAGCATGTCTTCAAGGTTTACATCTGTCGTAGCATGTGTCAGAATCTCCTTCCTTTTTAAGGCTGAGTAATAGTTCACTACATGTCTATACCACATTTTGCTTATCCATTCATCTGTTGAAAACACTTCCATTGCTTCCACATTTTAGCTACTGTGAATAATACTCTTATGGACAAGGATGTACAAATATCTCTTCAAGACCCTACTTTCAATTCTTTTGGGTTATATACCTAGAAGTGGAATTGCTGGGTCATATGGTAAATCTATTTTTAACTTTTTGAGAAATAGCCATCCTGATTTTTGTAGCAGCTATGCCATTTTACATTCCCACCAAAAGTGCACATGGATCCAATTTCTCATCTTCCCAACACTATTTTCCCTTTTTTTTTTTTTTTTTTTTTTTGATCGTGGTCATCTTAACAGGTGTGAGGTGGTATCTCATTGTGGTTCTCATTTGCATTTCCTAATGATCAGTGATGTCAAGCATCTTTTCAAGTACTTATTGACCATTTGCTTATGTCCTTTGGAGAAATACCTGTTCAAATCCTTTGCCCATTTAAAAAAATATTTTATTATTTTTACATGATCTCCACACCCAAGGTAGGGCTAAAACTCACAACCCTGAGATCAAGAGCAGCACACTCCACCAACCAGGCCAGCCAGGCGCCCCCCACCTTTGCCTATTTTTGAATCAGGTTTTTTTTTGGTTGTTGAGTTTTAGCTCTCTATATATTCTGGATATTAACCTCTTCTCAGATATATGGGGTTTAGATACATTTTCCTTCATTCCATAGATTGCCTTTTCACTCTGTTAATAGTGTGCTTTGTGGCACAAGAGTTTTTAATTTTCATAAAGTCCAAATTTCTTTTGTTGCCTGTGCCTCTGGTATCATATCCAGGAAATCCAATGTTGTGAAGTTTCTGCTCTATGTTCTCCTTCTGAGAGTTATAGAGGTTTAGCTCTTACCTTTAGGTCTTTGATGCACCTGGAGTTAATTTTTGTATATGGTGTTGGGTAAGGGTTCAACTTCATTCTTTTACACGTGGATACTAGTTTTCCCAGCACCATTTGTCAAAAAGATTGTCTTTTACAAATTGAATGGTCTTGTCACCCTTCTTGAAAATCATTTAACTGTATATGTGAGGATTTATTTCTGGGCTCTCTAGTCCCAAGTTAATTCTATTCTAAGTCCCTAAATATTTTATTATTTTTGACACTACTGTCAAATGGAATTGTTTCCTTAGTATCCTTTCCAGATTGTTCCTTGTTCATGTAGACAAGTGTAGTGCTACATCACAGATTCCTAATGCAGGAGACAAAAACTTTGGTCTTCTGTCCCTACCCAAGCTGACAGCGATTGCATGTGGTGAGAAGTGTTGTTGAGAAAAGGGTGTTGCGTCCTGTGAGCACATCGGGCCAAGAGAAGTTGTTGACAGAGTCCTGTTAGGTGCTTAGGCAGAAGCACAGATGCATATCAGATACGCTTTACTAAGGTTCCTGTTTCATTCTACATCTGGCTGAAATCAGGCAGACATTATTTTAAGAGGGAAGGAAATGCTTTGAATATAGCAACCACTGAAATAGCTAAAAGAAAAAGTAAAATTCTGCTGAAGTGATCATGTGGACAAAACTTGAAAACACAGGTGTACGTACACCCCTTTTAAAAACAAACAACAAAAAACTTTTCATTAAAAAGAGAGAGTGATTAATTCCTATAGATCGCTCCCTGCTCACCCCCCATCAGCTAGTCTTTGGATTGCCTTATGATACACCATAGTTTACCTTTGTGGGGGTCCAGCCTGGCCCCAGAACCATCAGACGCCCACCTCAAAGATGCACCCATCTGTGGATTCCAACTCTTCTAGAAATTAGTGGAGCAGAGGGAAATAGAACCAGTGTCTGCCTCTCTTGGGGAGACTCTGAAGTCCTGAGCTCACTTCTGGAACCTCAAAACACCTCTGGGAATCAGCTGGGCTGATGATCAAAGGTTGGTAGTGCTGGTGTGACCCTCTTCTGTCTAGCAGTTGGTAGCCCCTCCCAAGTACTGAAATGGGTGACTGCACATCTCTGGATTTGAATCGGAGAGCTAGAATTCCACAGATTAATTCTTTCAGATGCCACAGCCAAGATCTCTTCTCAAAATTCAAACAGTCTACCCTCTGGAAATTCCAAATGGGATTCAACCTATTTTCCAAGCCCCACACTAAACCCACTGGCAATGGTTCTCAACCAAGGGAAGTGCAACCCCTTAGGAAGCATTTGGAAATGTGTGGGGGTGGCCTGGGTTATGACAGTCATCAGGGGTGCTAATGGCATTTAGAGAGCAGAGGCAGAAACTCTAATGCCCTGTGGAGTGCCAGACAACAGTGAATTGTACTGCTCCCAGCCCCTCCATCAGAAAGGACACTGAAAAAAAAACAGTCATAGATCCATGCATGAAAAATCTGCTCAGAGAAAGTACTCCACCAGGAAAGGTTCAAGGAAACTGGCTTTTATATTATGTCTTGGGATCCCTATTACCTTCCCAGGGATGAATAAGTGTTAAGTGCTCATAATTCTCATTAGCATTATTGTGCTTTATGGATATTTAGTCCCTGAAAGAGAGCACAATCTCTTGCAATGTGCTGGTGGAGTGAGATTATGCTGGGTCATATCTGCCAGTAAGCAAAAAGAATACAAACAACTGAAGCTCCTAGAACAATTACAGAGCTTGTGTGAGAGAGATTGGTAGGACTCCGGAAGAATGTCCTAATTATCCCACCTGAATTCCAAGCCTGAGAATCATACAGAAGGCATTTTACTCTTTTCACTGATGAGAGAAGCACCCCTCCTCCCCCCACCCCCTGAACATGAGAGATAGGGCTTGTTATAGAATAATAACCATTAGATGAGTTTTCTTCTGCTAAAAATACATCAAGCATTCTCATTTCTTTCAGGAGGAACTCTTCTGTTAAGAAACCATACATTTTCTTGTCATTTAGGCTTGGGAGTTAACACACAACTCCTTATTTCTGTGGCACCAAGATAAATAAATGTTTTGATAATGAGACCTTTGCCTTCGACAGTATAGGTTAATTGGGGAGGATGCCATTCTTTTCAGGTTCTAATGGTGTTTTTTAAGCACGGCATCAAGTCTTCGTTCTGGCCTTTCATTTTAATTACAACTGTGCGTTCCTTAGAACTGTGTTTTGATATCTGCAGTTGGTGGTAAGGGGGCTTGATTTACTTGTTTTATATATTTACAGGTTAAGATGACACTGGCAATAAAACAAACAATTCTAGGTTTACAGTCAAATCAGAGGTTTACAGTCTCCCAGTTATTTGATGATATCTTCATTATTCTCAATTGTCAGTTAGCCATATCGTTGGCGATCGGTTATTGGCTGGGTTTGAATTAGAGGACCATTCCTAACAATTACAATTTGTAGTTCTTCAGAGCCTCTACAGTTAGTCACCTGGGTAAATGTTTTTGTTAATGGCTTATATATCAGCAAAAGTTCAGTTTGGTCATTTTGCCAAACTCATTTTTTGTTGTTGATTTTGTTTTTTGGATCCCTACCCTAATTCATTCTGTAGCAAGTAAGAACCACCATCACCAAATTGATGAGAGTATATATATGAAGGGTCCAGGGAAGGGTTTTCGCAGTCAGAACACAAGTGAATTTCTGAGTTGTGGCTGCGGCGTGAGTTGAATAATAATTGTAAAAAACAGCCTGCCTTGTTTCACGGTACTTTTTTGTGAGATAGCTCCTCGTATTACCAGTTGGCCACTTTGACCTGAAAATACCAAAATAGCACATTTCCATCTCTACTAATCAGCAAACACTAATTTCTTTTTGGTTCTCCCACCACTGGGGAAATTTTAAATCAATAGAGGATTTATTTGGGAAGCTTGTTGCTTCTCCTTCAACACTTTCAAGCACCAGAGCGTCAGGGTTGGAATCTGCCCCACGGGCTCACTCTTTCCCAATCTTACGTGTTTCAACAATCGGAGCCATGACAAAGATGTCTTTTGGGTGTCATAATGTCCTGGTTTCCTCACTTGTCTTTGCTCATTTTTGAGTAGGCGTATGGAGGCTATAGAATAGGCGTATGGTGGCAAATAAAAAGGACATGAGAATGGGGAGGGGATTATCAGGAAAAGGGTAGGATAACGGATGTCCACACAGACTTCAGCGTGGAAGTGTTTGGGGATAGTAGGTATGTATGAGAAATGATGTTGGACTCCAGGGGGCACTGGTTAGTATTTGAATAGGGGAGTGGAGGGGAGGGGAGGGAAGCCCCAGGGAAGGGAGAAGAGGAGTCGCAGGGGGTTCCTGAGCACCCAGAATGCAGAGAACGAGACTGCACAACGCTGGCTAGGGATGGATTTGTAAATAAAACAAAACAGGAACCTTCCAAACCCCTTCCCCGCCTCCTCTCTCCCCTCCCCATCTTCCAATGCTTCTCATTTCTGGAAATTTGGTTTTACAGGCCAAAAGCTTTGTTCTTTTACCAGAGGACCAGGAACTCGTATTAAAAATGAGTATTAGCTTATAAACCAAGGGTCTGCCATGTGCCAGGCCCTGGGCCAAGTCCCTGTTTCATCCTCACAACCCCAGGGACGTAAGTACTGCATCCCTCGCTGGAGGAAACCAAGGTTTGGGTTATGTCGGAACATTAGAGAGATGGGTGTTTCTAAAGCAAGCCCCCACCAGGGAAAAATGTTCTTCCAGTCCTTCTCAATTTCCATTTTTAGATGCAGCAGACTGATCCTAATCTGGGGACTGTGGTATCTGTTTGGCCATTTCACAAACATAACAGCAGTTTTTATGGTCTTTGTAGCTATGGAGAGAGCTAATGGGAGTGAGATCTGGTGCAGAAGTTGTACCAAACAAAAATGTTATGGGGCCATTGGGGAAGGACATGAACCAAGGGAGCAACGTATCGACTTAAACTCTACTCGGGAAACCATGTGGTTTTGCTGGGACGTTGCCACTCACCAAATGAGAGAAAGACAAGATTGCATCTGAAATCCCTCAAATCAGCATGGGAGCCATCTATGCTGTGTAGGTGGAGAGTAAGACACAACACAGCTTCCCTGACTTACTTGGGTGCCAGAAACCATTATTTGAAAATGACAGCTCTCTGCTTTCCAGTAAACTGCTGTTTTTGAAACAACATCTCTGTGAGATGCAGCCTTCTGCTTGGAAAGAGCATCACTGGTTAGCTGCTAACCACCTTGACAAAAACATAGCCCTTGGAAAACGTGGTTCGAAATCATGGGTTTCACAGATTTTGTAAAATGAACCAGTAATGAATAGAGCATGCTGCAACTTAAAAATGACACGCGAGCTTTAGTTTTTATCGGAGCCCTGGATAATGCAGATGGCTGTATCCACAAATGGGAGCTGGCATTCTCAGATGTTAGATGGGCATTGTTTGCATGAAAGCAAAAAGACCCGTATTTTGTATGGTATGTGCTGGATTTTCTTTAAAAAAAAAAAAAAAAAAAAAAGGAAACCTTGACCGTGAACCAGTAGGGTTCCAACCGAAGAGGAAAAAACGAGCTTGTTTCCATAGAAATGGCTCTGTTAACCTACTGATGTCTAATGCTCCACAACAGCAGGCAAGGGGAAGCTGATAGTCAGAGGCCTTCTGCCTCCTTGTAGGAAATTATTTATTGGTCAATTAATTTCTCTTAAAAACAAAACAAAACAAAAAAACCAAAAAAACACTGCTTCAATTCTAAATCCTCAGTGGATCTTAAGCCTTAGGCAACCCCGGGAGTTCGGGGAGACTAGCATGCCTGTTTCCTTGCCTCTCTGCTCAAATGGATCCGTAGGCTCTCAAAACGGTAACACCCGAAGTCCTTTGGCCGAGCTCCGCAATGCAGCTTCCCTGGTAAGAACTGGAGCCCTTCCACTGATGTTTGGTACCACCATGTTGTCTAGGGATATTTCCTATGATAGAATTGATGGGTGGTACAAGATTAGAGAAACAGGTACTAGAAGACAGTAGATCTGAATTCTGGTCCATTCTGACATTCCTGGCTAGGTTGTTTTTGTTTTTGTTTGTTGGTTCGTTGGTTGGTTTTGTTATGTTTCTTTTCAGTGGGAAAAATCACTTAATCTTTCTGGTCCTCAGGAGCTCAATTGGATTGTAGGGCTGTACAAGTGTCGCTAATGTTTGTGATAACACCTTATAAAGTATGGGCTGCTACAGAAGGAACAGGCATGAGCAGGAAATGACCACCACCATTTACTGAGCAACTACTAAGCACTATAACCTAGAAACATTACATACATAATTTCCAACCCTCACAACAAGGAACATGGAAAAGGAATCAGGAACTAAGAAAGGCAGAGAGAAAAAATATCTAGGATTATGACCAACTGTGCCTTTATTAGCCAGGACCTTTGGGTGGCGTGGGGGGAGGTGGGTAAATCTACACATCTGATTTCGAAATTTCTAATTTGCACTGACGATTCTTAAAGAGATGGCGAACATTTGAAAATCAATTGCAATTTAAAATTAGTAAACAAGGGGAGGCGCCTGGTGGCTCAGGGAGTTAAGCCTCTGCCTTTGGCTCAGGTCCTGATCTCAGGGTACTAGGATCGAGCCCCACATCAGGATCCCCACTCATCAGGGAGCTTGCTTGCCCCCTTCTCTCTCTCTCTCTGCCTGCCTTTCTGCCTACTTCTGATCTCTGTCAAATAAATAAATAAAACCTTAAAAAATTAGTAAACAAGGATTTATTAAGTGCTTATAGTGTGTGACTCAGAAGCACGTGCATGTGTTAAACATAGTAAGTTTCTACGGAAACTGGCCACAAAGAGAACCCTTTGGGCTCCCTCCATAATTCTAAGAAGGCGCTGCTATCTTTTACTGGTATCTTCTGGAGGGAATACTCACATCCACCTACAGTGTTTGTAAGGGTTTCCTGTGGGCACAGAATAAACTTGCAAGACAAGCACCTGAGGCTAATTGTCTTCTGCTTCCTCCTTGGGTCTATTTCCTGTGTGTGAAGACCGGCAGAGCATCACTGCATACACAGCAGCGTTTCCATCAATATCTACAGTACCTGTGGCCACCCCACCTCACCAGCCCTAGCTTTCAGCCAAAAAAGCCTGTTCTCTGTTTACCCAACATAGCCCATGCCCGAGCGTTCATGATCTCCCTGTATGGCTTATTCCCTCAAGTGCACCTATGTCTTGCAGCCAGGCCCTAGCCTCCCTTCCTTGGAGAACCCTTCCTCAGCAACTACCTACCCCAGCGACCTCCTCAGGCCTTCAAACTCACACCAAACCAGGAGCCTGTGCTAGTAGAAACCAAGTCATTTCTCTGGCCTTTTAATAAATATTGCACACAGGGGCGCCTGGGTGGCTCAGTGGGTTAAAGCCTCTGCCTTCAGCTCAGGTCATGATCCCAGGGTACTGGGATCGAGACCCGCATGGGGCTCTCTGCTTGGCAGGGAGCCTGCTTCCCTTCCTCTCTCTCTGCCTGCCTCTCTGCTTATTTGTGATCTCTGACTGTCAAATAAATAAATAAAATCTTAAAAAAAATAAAAGAAAGAAAATAAATATTGCACACTAACTGCTCTTATCATTAGTATTTCATCTGGGTTTTCTCCCATAAATATTTATTACACCTATCCTTCTATCTCCAAAGTTGCCCTGTTTGACCTTCTTCACCAGTTGAACAGGCCAAGTCAGGCTCCACCACAGGGCCCTTGCACTTGCTGCCTTCCCTGTCTGCCATGCTGCATTGCCCTGGCCGGTGGGGCCCATGGCTGCTGCTTTCTCTTTTGAGACAACATTCAAATGCCAGGTCTCCTGATTACACTGTATAATAAAGTGTCCTGTCTAGCCCATCCTTCTTCTGGCAGAGCTCCCTGTTTATTTTTTCTTTTCAATGCATTATAATCATCTGAAGTCACTGAATTTTTATAGCATCCATCTTTCTCCTCCTCTAAATATAAACTAAGAGCAAATAGCTTGTGGTGTTCACAGTAGGTGCTCGATAAATATTTGTTAAATGAATGAAAGTCCTTCATGTAGCACCCTCCGCACCCGGCCTTATGGGTCTTAGATGCTTCAGTACACGTTTGCTGCTTGTGAGGATGAGTGCCCGGAGCACGGACTCATCCATGCCCCTCACGATAGCCCATCAAACACTGCTCCTCAGTACAGGTTGCTAATGGTGGCTTTTGTTTGGTAGCAAATGGACTAATGGAGCATATTCCCTAAAAGGGCATCTCCCAGGCCCTGGATCTCATCTGATCTTTTAGTATACCCACATAACTAGGGCAAAGGATAAGCTTGTGACTTATACCTTCTTTCCTCTCCTCATTTCCTGGCTACTGCCAAGAGAGGGACTGATCCCCAGGGAACCACATGCCCTGTAGGTTGTTTTTGGCAACATATAAATCATCAATAACTTTTCTCAGTTGCAAAGTTACACAAACACACTGTTTGAAAGTGTAAACATCCGTGTGATGCTCAAAGCTCCTTTGTAGTCTTGGCCTCACCTTCCCCCAGCCTCCACGGAGCAGTGACCACGGGCTTAGGCAGAAACCCAGCGTGAGGCCACAGCCCTTGAAATGCAGCACACAAGGCCTTGGCTCCCTTTTCTGGGGTTAGTGTCAGGGACAGGAAGGAGCACGTTGGTCTCGAACTGACTTTTTGAAATATTTTAAGATATTAAAAAATAAGTATTAATTTTTTTTACTTTAAAAATATTTAAATACGTAAAAGAAATACATAGCCATTATCAGAAAACTGGAAAACATAGAGATTCAGAAAGCAAAACTCCCCTGTACTGTACTATCAGGAGACAGTCAAAGGAAACTTGCCAGCCATTTTTCAAGTACCTTTCCCCAACTTGGAATGCTTACTTTTTGGGTGTGGAGTATCATGTTAGGAAGATAATATTAACTAATACACATAATAATTTTCTGGGCCTTGCATCGATGCTGAATTTCCGAGATGTTTTCCCATTAGGCACACTGTAAGATTTATCCACCCCCCCCCCATATCCATAAGAGAATGAAGTTATTTTAATATTTCCCATTACTCAACTGTCACATTTTATATCCTCTTTTAAGGCTATCACACATCTCTGACATGTAGTACAGAGCCATTTTTATTCTTCTAAACAATATTTTTTTACAACTACTACTCTAAGCGCATAAAATAAATTGTCCTGCTGATATATCTTTGATTATAAGGATTGGGTAGAGGAAAAAAAATCTAAGAAATTAAAGGTGAAGGGACACATAACCCTTTCTTTTACTTTATCACTAAGCAAGGACACAGACAGCTCTCACCCATGCTGATTACCCTGCAAGTCCCTGGACTAAAGGGGAAGGGCATCAAGAAAGGACACTTCTCAGGGTGCCTGGGTGGCTCAGGGGGTTAAACCTCTGCCTTCAGCTCAGGTCATGATCCCAGGGTGCTGGGATCGAGCCCCACATCGGGCTCTCTGCCCAGGAGGGAGCCTGCTTCCCCCTCTCTCTCTGCCTGCCTCTCTTCCTACTTGTGATCTCTGCCTGTCAAATAAATAAATAAAATCTTTAAAAAAAGGGGGGGGGGACCCTTCTCCACAGCACAGCTGTTTACTTGCCATTTCCAAAAGGTAAAGGGATTTATCTGAAATGATGACGTAGGGACCAGGAGACTGTCTTACAGATACTGTTTCTAAAAGTCAGGTTTATCAGGATATAACTCACATACATTAAAATTCAACCATTTTCAGCACGCCGATGACCATCTGACAACTATGTACGTGCAATCTTGAAACCACCGCAAAGCTGCGCAGACTATTTTCAGGAGCTACTTAGCCACTTTGCTTACTCTTTTCCTAGCCTGGCCTCCCAGAATGCACAACCTTGAGATTCGTCCCCAGGTACCAAGAGCAGTTCCAGGAAAGCAAAGGCTGTGAACTCGACTGACCTTCCTTAACATGGAGTTCACAGAGGTATGAAATCTCAGAGACTGGCAGGAGCCAGAAGTTATCTTACAGGACTATCTACCCACAACAAATCTTTTTTTGTAATCACTGGTTTAATATGCCAAAGTATAAGTGATGAAAATCACTTGTGACATAGGTTTCAAAAATGCCTCTGAACGTCTGGAGCCTGCGGTTGGCACTGTTTCATTTAACAAGTTTAGTTCCATTTTGGCAGCCCCTGGGTGGTCAAGGCAGGAAGGCCTCTGCAGGGTGAGGGGTGAGGATTTTTCTAGGAATGAGCAAGTTTAAAAAAATGGCTCCAAAATGACTCCTCTGCAAACATATGCCACTAACCCTTAAAGAGAGGCTAAATACGAGGCATTTGAAACTCACTGAAACAAGACCTTACTTTGCAGGTAAAAACAACAACAACAACAACATTGCCTTGGAAACACAGCCATCACCTAGTGTCAGAACCAAGGACTTAACCCTGTTTCCTGAGGCTGCCTAATATCAGAATTATTAAGGTTCAAATTTCTTCAGATTTCTCACTAAGTAAGTCCCACCCTGTCCCCATGTGTGGTCACCCCTAAAGAAACTATCAGGAGAATGGGGTGGGGAGTTGGTGAAATGAAAAAATATGATCCCACTCTTTCTGCCGACCGCCCCCACCCCCCGCCACGTCACGATGATCACCACCCAACAGTGAGACTGTCTGATCTACTAAGGCTAGATAGAGGCACTGGACTTAATTTTCTCATCTTAGTTTTATGTGTGGGGTGTGTGTGTGTGTGTGTGTGTGCGCGCGCGCGCGCTATTTTTGTAAAGAATGTAAATGATGGGCAAATTTGACTAACAGGTGCCTTGTTTAGTGAGTAAAGGGTATTTGCCAAGCCAATCTCTATACTTTAACAAAATGGGTTTAATGTTGTGTGGAAAGAGAAACTTGTGTAGTTCTCCAAGGAATTTTCTGGAGGCCATCTCTTTGGAACATGTGTGGTGTCTTTGGATGGGAGCATGAAGGGAAGACAGAGGTGCATGGAATTAGGGAGAGCTGTGAAGATGCTCTCTGAGCTGACATCCACAACTCCCCAAGGTACTGAACTGATGGATGTTTATAAAGACAATGTGGGAATCAGCATGGGGTAATATATAATGCTGAATTCCAAGGCTGGAGGTCTAGATTCGAGTATTAGCTTTGTCCAGTGATTACAGATGAGTCATTGTAATCTCTCTGGGCCTCGGTTTCCCCTTCTGTAAAATGAAAGTGTTGATGTGAATGATTGATTCTTGTTGGTTGTTTTAGAGATACTAATATGGTTTCACTCTTGTCAGTGTACCATTGAATCCCACAGCTCCAGGACTTTCTCAACATAGTTAAGCGTCAGCCCCAATTCCAAAATTAAATGTTCAAGGAGAGTGGACAAATATGAACTAAGACCCCAAGACCGAGAGGAACCCAGTTGGTTGAAAGGAAGATTTCAAGCTTTCTATTTTCTGTCTTTCCACATCATTCCCGCTGGACCCTGATTATAAAAATTCAGGGACACCCACCTGTTGAGCATGCCTCCTTTTCATCATCCCTCAAAACCCTCATGTCCTCACGTGCCACCTTACCAGGCTTAGACTCCATGGTCTGTTGTGTGGTCCACTCCCTTCCAATTTACAGCAACACGGCCTCTATCTCCCTCAGTCATACCAGCTTATAAAAATCCCCAACCCTGATGGACTCCAACTCTCAATCTATCCTTGAGCAACTTAAGAGTGCCAAGTAAAACATAACTACGAATGCACAGATATTAACTTCAAGTAGGTCTGTAGCGCTGCCCAGTTTTTCTTCCATATTTCCTTAGTCAACCTCCAGTAATGTTTTCCACACCTTTTTCTCTCTCCTCAAGTCTCTAATATATCCTCAGTCCCCATCGTCCTTCCCAGCTGATGACCTTGCTTCACACTTCTCATTTCACTAAAAAACATCACCCAGCAGTACCCAGAAGAGCACACCTATGCTCTCCCATGACCAACATCACCCACTCACAGGTACATGCACATCTGTGCTCATAAATAACTCCCTTCTCTTCTCTTGTGATGATGAACTGCTCATGCCTTGGTTTTGCTGCTGTTGGTTTCTTTCTTTCTTTCTTTCTTTTTTTAAATATCTTGGTGAGGAGCCCCTTCACTTCAACACTGGCTCCACCTTACCTATTAAAGGACCTGAGCCTTGTCCTTTCTCTTTCATTTCCATCTGCATCATCAATTTTCCTTCCTCTTTACTGGAGCGACCCCATCAGCATATAAACATGCCAAAACATTTCCCATCTTCAGAAAAACAACAAAATCTGTCCCTTGACCTTGCATGCCCTCCCAGCAAGAATCCCTTTTTTCTGTTTTCCCTTACAGATGACTGGAAGATTTGTCTAGCCTCGCTGTATCCACTTCCCTTCCTTCATTATTTTCCTATAGCCCCTCCAAATGGGTTCTCCTCCACTTAATTTGCAGAAATTACATTCGTCTAGGTCAGCAGCAGGTTCGATTTCCAGTTTTTCAAATCCAGTCATCACTTGGTCAGTCCTCTTCTTGCCTGACCTATTCTTCAGGCTGCTGTGGTTATTGGAACCAATTACCATAAACTTGATGGCTTCAAACAACAGCAATTTACTCTTTCACAGTTCTGGAAGATAATAATTCAGTATCAATTCCACTGAAGGGAGATCAAGGTGGCAGCAGGGCCATGATCTCTCTTAGACTCTCAAGGAAAGAATCCATTTCTAGCCGCTTCTACCTTCTGGTGGTTGCTGGAGATCCCTGACTTGTGGTCCCGTCACTCCAGGCTCTGTCTCTGTGATCACATTGCCCTTTTCTCTTCCATGGGGCATCTCTCTCTGCCTCTGTCTTGTAAGGATACTTATTATTGAATTTGGAACTCTCCAAGGTAATCTAGGATAATGATTCCATGTCAAGAACTTAATCACATCTTCAAAGGCTCTTTATCCATATAAAGTTAACATTTACAATTGCAGGGATTAGAACCTGGTATCATTGGTGGCCATTATTCAGCTACTACCACCTTCTGGCAGGATTTAACACAGTGCATTGCTTCTATCTCCTGCATAGCCTCTTCACCGGACTCCAAGGATGTGGCTTTTTCTTGACTGTTAGACTCACTGATTGATTGAATGATTGATTCATTCATTCACTCTCCTTAATTGTGGTAAAAGACACATACAATTTACTATCTTAACCATGTTCACATTGCACAGATCTCTAGAACTTTTTCATCTTGCAAAACTGAAACTCTATGCCCACTGAACAACTCATTTCCCTGTCTCCCCAACCCCTGGCAACCACAATTCTACTTTCTGTTTCTATGATTTCGACTACTTCAGACACCTCACATAAGTGAAATCACACAGTACTTGTCTTTTTGCAACTGGCTTATTTTATCCACACTGTAGCATGTGATAGGATTTCCTTCTTTTTTTACGGCTAGCATCCCATATTTCTCTCTCTCTCTCTCTCTCTCGCACGCACACACACACACACACACACACACACGCACACATATATATAATATACATATCACATTTTGTTTATCCTTTCATCCACTGGAGAACATGGCTATTGGGAATAATGATGCTATGAACATAGATTGTACTTTTAATTCTGCAGGATATACACCCAGAAGTGGGGTTCTTAGATCATAGGGTAGTTCTTTTTTTAATTTTTTGAGGAAACGCCATACCATTTTTCATAATTGTTGCATCATTTTACATTCTTGTCAACAGTGAAGTGCACAAGGGTTTCAATTTCTCCCTCTCCTTGCAACTCTTGTTATTTTCTGTTATTTTCTAGATTCTTGTCTTTCCTCTCAATTCCTTCTCAGTCTTTCCTCTTGGTTTTATTCATCTCCTTGATCCCCAGGTCTCAGTGTGTTTGCACTCTTCTATGTTTACACTTTTCTATGTTTACACTCAAACCAGGTGATCTCATTCAGACCCATGGCTGAATTATGAGCCCTTGGCTTCCATCCCTCAAGCTTCTATCTCCATTACCAGTCTTGCTTTTGAAATCTAGAGCCAACTCTTTCCTCAACCTCTCCACAGGAATGGGCATCTCAGACTTGATATGTCCTAAACCAAATTTCTAATTTTTCTCCCCAAACCTGCTCTTCCTACAGTCTTCCTCATGGCAGTCAATGGCAGCTCCATTCTTCTGGATGTTCAGATTAAAAACTTTGACATTCTTTCTTCTTTGTCTCACAGCTCACTTCCAATCTCCTGGCAAATCCCTCAACACTTCCTTCAGAATATATCTAGAACCCAGCCCCTTCTCCTCCCACAGCTGAGTCTGCCCCTCGCCACCTTTATTTCCTGCTTGAAAATTTCAGTATCAGCCTGTCTTCCCTGATTTTGCCCTGACCTCTTTCAGTGTGTTTGTCATATAGCAGCTAGAGTTTATGTTAATAAAATGTATGTCAGAATGATGTCAGTCCTCTGTTTACAACTCTCCAACAGCTTCCCACCTCACTCAGAGTAAAAGCTCAGACTCTTACATGGTCTACAAGAGCTGAATGATAACGTCCATGGGTAGCTCTCTCATTTCACCTTCCACCAGTCTCTTCTTGCCTACTTGAATACAGCGAGAGTGTCTCCTTCCTGTTCTTTGAATATGACAGACATACTCCTGTCCCAGAGCCTTTGCACATCCTGCCCCCTCTGTTTGGGCTGTTCTTCTTATATTTTACTCCCTCACTTTATTCAGGTGTCTGTTCAAACATCAACTTATCAGAGCCTTTCCCTGTCTAAAAAAGTACCTCCCCTTCTTATACTTCTCATGCTCTCTGCTCAGCCTTGTGTTCTTTTTTGGTACTTGAAACTAACTGACATATTGTATCTGTATTTATTTTTATTTTCATTACCTGTATTGCCTGCATTTATTTAGTATAGCCTACTAACATAGAAGCTCCATAGCACAGAAAATAAGTCTGTTTTAATCACTGCTCAATCACTAGTGCCTAGAACAGTGTCTGGTTCACGGCAGGCTTTCAGTAACTATTTATAGAATGAATGAAGCACCTATCATGCCTTTGTCAAAAGAGTCCTTTTCCAGAAGGAGATTTGCTTCTATTGATTATTTATAGATAGGCCTCGAGAGCTTAGGCACTTTGGAACTCTTAGAAAGGTCTACAGGAAGTTAGTTTTAAAACAAGTTTCCTGGGCGCCTGGGTGGCTCAGTGGGTTAGGCCGCTGCCTTCGGCTCAGGTCATGATCTCAGGGTCCTGGGATCAAGTCCCGCATCGGGCTCTCTGCTCAGCAGGGAGCCTGCTTCCTCCTCTCTCTCTCTCTGCCTGCCTCTCTGCCTACTTGTGATCTGTCTCTGTCAAATAAGTAAAATAAAATCTTTAAAAAAAAAATAAAATAAAACAAGTTTCCTCTTGGAACCTCTAAACATCGTCTTTATAACTTGTAGGGGATTTGATGCTAACTTGTCAGAGATACTCCTAAGGCTTATTTGTTCCATTTAATTTTAGGCCATCAACACAGAATGATAAGTATAATAGTGGAAGGTTACCTTCATGAACTCCTATTGTATTTTCTACTGTTTTGGGGAAACACCTCTAAGACAAACCAGAAACAGACTTCCAGATGAAGAAACAATAGCAAGATCAGGTGACCTGACCAAGGTCACAAATGGTGACAATAAGCCAATTCTTACATCTCTCACAACTTCCACTTACCCCGGAAGATTGAATCCCATTTCTTACTAGGTCTTTCCTGCATAAAGAACTAGTCTCCTCCACAAAGTAGGTGTAAGGACAGAGCTGACACCCAGAATCACTTCACTTATGGTAGTGTTGGATTAGTCAGGCTCATGGTTCTTATGTCCCCTATCACCAAGGGATCTGGCAGGGTAGGATTTACCGAGCACTTCTGCAATCCTGCAACAAAACAAAGCTGATCTTGCTGAAGATGAATGAGAGCATTCCAACCATACTTAAACAGTGCACTGACCAAATATGCCAAAGGAATATTTGAAGAGCCTTGGTTGGCTCTTCTGTACCTGGTTGGATCACTATTTGCTTGGCTGAGGGTTCTTCAGAGTCTACAGGCTGAGGCTAGGATGAATGGGACACTTCCCAGACAGGGAGGGGCTGATCAGTCATCTGTATATAGAAACATATTCTGGAATTTCTAGAGGTAGATACTTTCATTACTGCTGAGTTTAAAAGTAGGATGATAGGTTTTCTTCTGGCTGATGAGAATAGATAATATTGTCCTAGCAAACAGTTTCCAAAGGCATTAAATTGCCTATTAAAATGTCCATTTACCTGCCAAGCTGGTATCAGAGCAACCTCCATCAATTACTCCTGCCAGCCTCTTCTCTCAATGCCAGCTCCCCACCTTCCTTTATGTTTCCTGCCCTACCAAGCACAGAAGAATCAGGGGAGTCCCTGTGGCCAGTGGGTTCTGTCTTCTCTCATCCTAAAGAATACTTCCATGAAACTCAAACCAATAATGAGTAGGAAAGAGAGGTGGATAGACTTTTTGTTTCAGTATTTGTATATTCATTAACCTCACCCACACCCAATTACTTTGGGCTCTATGCACATAAAGCCTATAGTCATGACTAATGCTTCACATTCTTTATGTTTCCTCTCCTAAAGAAGTAAATTCTGCTGGAGCTGCTAGAAAAGTCTGCAGTTTATGGATACTCTTTTTCAGAAACACTGTGTGTCTTATAAGGCTGCTTCATGAGTGACTGGATTCCGAGCACCCTCCCAGCTTTCCCCTCTTCAGCAAATGTTAGATGGGTCTTGCAGGTAGGAACCGCATCCACCATTGGGGGTAGATAGAAATGGGCAGAACAGAAACAGTCACTGGTCCCCATTACAGCAACGATTTAAAATAGCTGGAAAAATAAAAACACACAACTGATCCTGTATCTAAGCTAGCTTATTCGCTGAGTCTGTCATACAGAGGATCCCTGATTCAGCAAATGAGCCCAGTTCATTTTACAGAGATCTAATTAATACTCTGACCTTCCTGAGTCATTTGTAATTCCTAGGATTTGGTCTTAAAAACCCTAATGTCAGTAATCCCACTTGTCCATGAGATGCTTCTATTCCTAAGAGTGCCACATATCCACAAATGACAGAAAAGAATCTTTAATAGAAGTCTTTTAAAATTACTAAAGCTGTGACTTGATGAGAACAAAAAGACAAGGGTTCAGTTCGCACCAGATGCTGTGATTGTACAAAGTCTGAAAAAAGGCAAACACCCAACAGAGCCTCCAGAGAAGATCTGGTTTCCATGAAGTACTCTGGTGTCATGACAAATCCTTAGGATCTAATGACACAAGGGAATCAGTTCATCTCCCTTAACATCATTTGCAAAGCACACCAGAATACTTGGTTTCAAAAACTTTCAGTTTTCCTTTACATAACAGATCATTCTTCCTTAACATCTGGGTAGCTTTATTTAATCTAACTGGGCAATTAAACAGAACTCTTGCCAGCCCTCTGGCACTACTTTTCTATCAAATATCAGTGTATTCTAGAGACTCACGTGCCAGACTGTGCTGGGAGCCAGGGAAGCTGACACGAGCTCAGTGTTCAAGAAGCTTATGCTCTAAAGGTAAAGGCAGACCCATAAGTAGGCAGTTGCAATATGGTGTCTTACAGGCTAAGACTGGAGAAAGGCCAGGTGCCAGAATAACCCAGGAGAGGCACCTGAACCATTTCCCCCCCACCAAAAAAGAAAGGAAGAAATAGTTAAGAGCACTAATGTGAAATATAGTGGTCAGTTAGGTTAAATAAGAATTTCTCTGTAAGTGGAATGGTGGTGGTCAGGGGCCGGGGATAAGGGAAGTGGGGAGATGTTGGTCAAAATGGGTAACATTCAGTTATAAGATAAATAAGTTCTGGGGATACAATGTATAGCATGGTAACTATAGTTACTACACTGTATTAGTATAGTATTATAGTACCTATACTGTATTAGGTACTTGAAAGTTGCTGAGATCTTAAATGCTCTCAACACACACACACACACACACGTAATTATGTAATGTGATGGATGTGTCAACTAGTCTTATTGTGGTAATTATTTTGCACTATATACATGAATCAAATCATCATATTGCATAACCTACACTTACACAATGTCATATGCTGATTATATCTCAATAAAGCTGGAGGGGAAAAAGAAGAAATCTGGTGCATAAAAAGTACCCCTAGAAAACAAAATCAGCACTACTATGAACTTGCTTTTCAATTCCTGTATGAGGGACATTGTGGAATCACAATTTGAGCCAATGACATAAAGAATCAGACCTGACTGACTTTGCAGGTCTGGTGTTATTTTTTGTTATTCATTTAATGGCAGCTGGGTCTTAATCGAACTGGAGGCACTGAATTATAAAAGAAAATCTGAATTTGGACAATTTTAATACTCTTAAACTAGGAAAGGAGACAGAGAAAATAAGTGTAGTGACTGTAATTCAAAATGACACCAGTTCCAGATAAACAGCAGACATCTGATTCCAAACAAAGTTGTTTACCGTGTTGCCAGACTACCTATGCACTCAGATGGAATTATCTGACCAAATGGAACTGCTAATGGTCAGGGGAGACAAAAAATGAGAAGGCCAGCACAGCCCAGGAATGAAGAAAGCCTTTTCCAATTAATAGCCCAAGGAAAGGAACTAGTTGGAGTGTGTTTTGCAACCTGCCTCAATTGAGACAGTCCCATCTGCTTCCAACAACTGCCTTTTCCTCATTGTTGAAGAGCTCAGGAAAGGTCTCCACACATTCCAGTTACTATTGATCAGTCCATAACTAAAAAGTTGTTTAACATAAATGAGTCTGAAAATAGAGAAATGCAAATATCTGGTACTTATATCCCAAGTATTTTCTCAAAAAGATGATTACCTTTTGGTGACTTTAATTCCTCGACTATAAGTGTTAGTCTATATTTGATTGACTTAACAAAAAGTTGGCTGGAATCACAAACTAATAATCCAGTACAGCACAGGGAATATAGTCAATGATATTATAGTAGCATGATGTGGTGACAGATGGGAGCTCTGTTTGTGGTCTAACACAGCATAGTATATAGACTTGTTCCATCACTATGTTGTACACCTGAAACTGTGGCATTGTGTGTCAGCAAGACCCAAATTAAGGAAAAATAGAAGTCTGCGACAGTGGACAGTGTTGGAAACACTATTCTGTGTCAGTGGTGATTCGGGGTCTGTCGTGGGGTGCCAAGACATCAAACTTCACCCTACATTTCTCCCCACTGTACCCCTCTGTGCCTGAAAAAGTTAGTCCAGAGCTCATTCTTGAATCAGACATAGAACTTCTGCCTTGCCCCTTACCTATGAATCTACTTTTGCCTTGAATTTCTATGTCTTGTTTAGGAGAAAAGAGAGCTTATTTTTCAAAGGCATAAAGTCCACTATTTTTGCTTTGCTCTTCATGACTTTTCTCTAAATAAATTTAGATGTGCCTTAGTGAAGCCTGGAGGCAGAAGCAAACATAATGTCAAGCTGATGATTTCAGAAGACTTGCAAGACAGCAAAATAACTCAGTGTAACTTATGGCTAGCAGTAGATCTGAGGGTTCACATCTTAAAAAAGAAAGGGGGCACTTCTTTAAAAAATGGACACTTTACATTCTCGATGTCCTCAAATCTTTGTTCTTCTCAAACTCTTATTTAGCTTAAAAAACAAAACAAAAAGAAAACTGACTACTTCCTTGGAGCCTTCTCCTTTCTAGCCCCACTCCATCCTCACCTCTCCAAGTATATTTAAGTCTTCAAAGTCAAGTCCTAGTCCTGTACAAGAGAATTGGAGCACTAGATCCCAAAGAAGAGATTGTCCTCTGACTTCCACAGAAGCAGATTCTGAGTGCTTCTTGTCTTCTGCACATTTTAATTACTCTTACTCACAATGGTTCTGCCATTGGTTGGGAGTAAGGAGACACAGAGTCTGTCCAGTTCTAAAGTCATGCTACCTGGTCTTATTTAGTTGGATCTGCTACCATACACTACCTGGTCAAGTTACTTAAATACTCGGTCTCAGTTTTGTCAACTGTAAAGTGGGAGTATTACAGTACCTAGATCTTAATGCTAGAATAGTACCTCATTCATTGGACATGCTTAGTGCATGAATATAGTACATACATAGGACATAGTACATGGTTGCTACAATTATTAGATATTGCACACCAAAGAAGAGATTATGTACAGGGTTATCAAAAGTAGATAAGAGCATTACATATTTTGAAAGATAAACAGGACCAGTGTTTACCTTAATTATGTATACTTTTGGCAGATCCTTATTTGGAGAAATGTGATACTCAGAACTCCAAAGCCTGTGTCTTCTTGGGGGTTGCTTAACAATTAAAGATGACTCTCAACTATCGACTTTTTCTAGGACAGCAGCTGGGGCCATCGGGTGTTTCTACCTCAAGGTTCCTACGGTGAATGCAGAACAGAACTCTGTTCTGGCATTTTCTTGCCTCTTTCCTCTCTCCCTTCTCTCCTCTGATTTGTAATACTTTCAAATAGTGAAGTCCCTCTGTGAGGTAATGCTGTGAGCCTGATCTCCCCAAATGTCTTACATTTCGAAATTACCTCTCCCTGTGCCATTCTTCTTCATCTATTAACTAATCTCAACTAAAATGAAATAATAACCACGAGGATAACCACTAATGTCACCTAAAAGTACTGAGTGGTAACTGATATTTAAATAGTACTTTGTAACTTCATAGAGGTCAGCCATGTGAATTATATCATTTTGCCTTCATAGCTGTTCTGTGATAGCAAAGAAGATGCTAGCACTCCGATTTTCAGATTGGGAAACAGGCTCAAATGAATGAACTGGCTTGCTCTAGTCCACAGATAAGTAACTCTACATAAGGAACTCACAGTTCCTGATTTGTTCTGTAAAGCCAGTAGAAATGGAAAGCTAGTAGGTAATTAATTAGATAAAGCTAATAAGGTAACCCATACTAAGATGTGAATGACCAACAGCTTAAACCTGTCAAGAGACATACGCTTTTAAAAAGAGAAACTTGAAAGGGTAATAAATTTATAATTATAGGATAAAAGTGGGAGTGGGGCTTTAAGTATCTTTGGGCAGAGAATCTTTTTGATTTTTGTTGCCTATTCGTGCTGGACCTCTGTACACTGAAGCATCTCAGAGTATTTGCTAAAGCTGAGAGGAGAGGGTAAACCTATGGCCCTCAGGAATCTGTGGGCCTTTCCAGTCATAAGCAAGAGCTTACATTCCACTTTTGCCTTAAATTCATATCCACTTTGGATTCTATTCCATGTTTGCTTTACTATAAAACAATTTTTAAATAAAATTAAGTGAAACTTTTACCATATTAATCCTGGTCGGGGGTTGCATTCTCCCAGCTTCAGGAGGCACTACGAACTCCATTTGGAGTCCCACAAACATGTGTCTTTTTACTTAAATCTAAATCACACACACGCGGAGACATCTACTAGTACAGAGTAGAAAAATGCAAATGTGTTTACATACGTATTTGTATATGTAGGGGGAAAACTCAAAGTAACCATTTGATTTCACCACTTCAAAAATGTTGTGCATCACTAAACCAACCCTCTCTTTACCTCTCCAGTTCAGATTTTCTCCAGGCTTGGTGACCTCTATGTAATTTTTTTTAAGGTTTTATTTATGCATTCAATAGAGAGAGACAGAGGGGGGGGGGGAACACAAGCAGGGGGAGTGGGAAAGGGAGAAGCAGGCTTCCTGCTGAGCTGGGAGTCAGATGGAAGACTCGGATCATGACCTGAGCGAAAGGCCAAGCACTGAGCCACCCAGACGCCCCAACCACTATGTCACTCTCACTTAAGACCCAAGAACAACAGGGAACTCTCGCAGAACTGCTCTGCCCGGCCCTGGGCGCCATCCTGATGGCTTCCGCCGGAAATGCGACACACGCTGCGGCCCAAACCCAAGGTTTCCTACTTAATGCCTTTTATTTTCTCTCCTCAGCTGTTATTTTTACATAAGGGTATTTTGTGAAAAAGAAAACCACCCCATACCTGGAAACACATAAAGAAAGTTATTTGGCAGAAAGAACTGCGCTGCTAATAAGACGCGTGTCAGGCTGTTTAAGGCTGAGCTCCTGGGGCCCGTCTGAGTAACTCTTGCGGGTGGTACTCCGTGGCCACAGGCACAGCGCTTCTCCACCCCCGTGGCAGCCTTGGAAATTAGCAGTGGCAGTCTCTGACTGGGCTCCATTGAGCCGCCCCACCCGCGGCTGCTCAGGAAGCACATACGAGCAAGCAGAATGAAAGGGGCCTTTATAAACAGGAGTCGGTTATTTCTTAAACAGACTCCCACATAAAGACTTTTTTGTTTCTTACTCTTTAGGAAAAACTGAGCTTCTTCTGAGCCGTCTTTGGAGAGGGAGGAGAAACTGAAGACGGGGAGGAGGCTCAACGGGGAATGCAGCTCAGCCAGGGACAAAGGAAGGGTAGGGCCAAGTGTCAGACTTTGGAGGTAAAACCTGCAGTGTCTCTGGCTGACAGGGAGTGGGGTCAGGGCTAAGGGGCACTGGCTGGTCACAGCCACTTGGGGTCTCCCCCCTTCGGCCCCCTGGAAAGGGAGCTACCCATACGCAGAACATTTAGGAGAGATCCCAGGGCATTGCCCTCCAGAAAAATGCCAGGGAATGAATTTTGTTGGTTTTTTGGTTGTTGTTGCTTTGTTTTGTCACGTCATGTTTTCTGAGTAGACTCCACTTCTTGTCTTTTTCTTCTCCTTTTCTTTTTATCTAAAAAGCTACATCTTCTATTTCACGAGTTCACAAGCAATTTCCTTCCCATCATACTATTCTGGTTTCTCTCTATTTTGCTAAAGAAACATAATCTCCTAAACTATTTCAGACATCCCCAAATCTGAGGTGTGCGTAGGAAAAGGATTGAGTTTTATAATTTGACGTGTTTGTCACATGATCATATACACATGCACACACATACACAGAAGAAATGGGATATATAGTAAAGTCTCCATTTATTATTTGTTAAGTAAATATTCAATAAGAATTTATCATAATGTAACTGGATCCAGGTGGTACCTCTACAGGAAATGCTGAGGAAACAGTACAAAGAAAAAAATGACAGGATTTCAGAGATCTGTATGCATTTAGTAGTGAAGAGAAAAAGGTGCTGTTTATTGCAATTCTATATTAGTTTTCTTTTTTAATATTTTATTTTTATTTATTTGACAGAGAGGGATCACAAGTAGGCAGAGAGGCAGGCAGAGAGAGGAAGGAAAGCAGGCTCCCTGCTGAGCAAAGAGCCCGATGTGGGGCTCGATCCCAGGACCCCGAGATCATGACCTGAGCTGAAGGCAGAGGCTTTAACCCACTGAGCCACTCAGGCGCCCCCTGTATTAGTTTTGTTAAGAGAATATCTATGTAGAAGTCAGCTACAGTTAATAGTTATATTTTTCTAATATATTTTTTCATGATTTTGAAAACCCTTCCCAGGTTTAATTTACATGGTCTCATTATGTTGCTTAAAAAGAACAACTCATTGCCTTAAAAGAATCAGGATCTAAGCACCTCTGGTAATGGCATTTATCTCTGTGGTCTTGTCCCAGCTGTAGGTATGACAGCATTATGAAATTAGCACTAGTTTAATATCCTGTACACATCTCATACCCAGAAGCATAAATTACCTGCCTGTGTCCTAAGGAAGAAGACAGAGCCTGTAGATGTCAAATAAAGCATTTCATGGCTTATGGCCCCTCTTCAAGCAATAAAATGTTGGCCCTTTAGGAACATGCTTGAAACAAAGGGAGGTGTGGTAGAAACAGCGGAAATGTAAGTCTTGGTTTCCATACACTATTCTGTTTACATGTTTGCTCTAGTGTCCTAAACATTCTGCCTCTGTTGGCATCCTTGAAGGAGATAACCTCCTTTCAGTAATAGTAGTAACACCATTATACTAGTAACAATAGCATCACTAGTAATAATAGTAACACTTCTTAAGAACTTGCCAGAGGCAGACATGTTCTAAGTACTTTACTTTAAACTGATTCACTCAGTTCTCACAACATTACACGGTGGGTACTAATATTCTCCCCCATCTTACATTTTTGGAAATGGATGCACAGAAAGGTTGAGAACCTCTGTCCTCTTCTCTTCTGTTCTTTCTTCTCCATCCCCAGAAGATTTCAGGTCTTCCTAAGGAGCCCAGTAGCCCAGTAGCTTTTTACTATTCTACGTTGCCTCCTGTGTTTCCATGGTCCCAACAATTTCAATTGTTAGGTCTGTATAAATTCATGATGCCTTGGCATAGAAAGGTCTATATTGGTAGTAACATGGTTAAAACTCATGTTTGGGGCATTCCTGTCATCTTCCATGGTTTACAAAGCATGAATGGGAAGGAGGGGCTAAGAACCATTCAAAGAATACTATTCTACTAGCTTAAATCTCTGATGCTCACCTGGACCTTTCCATGTATACACTGTATCCAAACGAAGTCTTCCCTACTGTATCTCATGGTACTTCACTCCTATCCTTCAGACTACTTCTAGAGCATGTGTATGTAACGTGTGTATGTGTATATGCATATATAGCTGTATGTATGTTTACTTCTTGTCTCCCCAGATAGATTATAAGCTCCATGAGGACAGGGGCCATATCTGTTTTATTTGCCTACAAATACCTGGAACCTGGTATCTAGTAGGTACTCAGTTAATATGTGTTCAATGAGTTTATCCCTTAGATTCAGTAATACAGCAATAAAAGACGATCTTAGGCTGTGTCACATTTTGCCTAAAAATATCTATTCCTTAGTGCTCATTACCTCTCCTCCATCACTGGACCACATCCATTCTTAGGGCAGAACATGCTCAAACAGACAAAGTCACAGTCAGCAGCAAACTAGTTGACTTGTAAATCTACTTTTTATTCAGGGCCCAGGAACCCCCTCGGAGGGGCTGGCTATATTGTTAAACCTCAGTCATCAAACTAATAGGAAGACTAATAAAAAATGTACTAAATAATGGACTACCTTGGGGTAAATGTATTATTATTTTTTTTTAAAGACTTTATTTATTTATTCGAGAGAGAGCATGAGAGAGGAGAAGGTCTGAGGGAGAAGCAGACTCCTCAAGGAGCTGGGAGCCCGATGCGGGACTCGATCCTGGAAGTCCGGGATCACTCAACCAACTGAGCCGCGCAGGCGCCCCTAAACGTATTACTTTTAAGTTCTGAGGTGAATCCCAAAGTATGTGATCAGAACATACTATATGATATTTCATTAGTGACTTGCTTGAAAGACAAGAAAAAACAATCTGTGTTTGGCATGTTCACTATTTATATGTAGAGAGCTAGCTCTAAAGACATCAAAGATGTCCCAAACCAAATCGTTCTTTTAACATTTTAAACACTACAGTTATAATCTTGTTTATAAATTAACTGCATTTTAATCACGTGCCTTATTATCCACAAAGAAGAGTTTTGTTGAGTACAATGTCAATCCAGTCACTATCAGAAATGAAACCAACTGTGAATTAATAGAATTTAAATTAACCAAGTTTTTATGCTAGCTGAATTATAAAGTTTTCTAAATTCTATTTCCTCAATGGTAATGTACAAGAATATCTTCTAAAACACAACAACACTAGACTTTAATTCTTTCACAGGAAAACAGATTCCAGTCAGCAGTGTTAATTTTGTGTTAAGTAACCAATCCTACTCCACAGCCAGCTTCAAGTAAAAAGCTGTCTTATTTATGTGCTATATACGTTAGTGTATTTACTTGTTTACTTAGCGTTTTGGAGAAGAGTCTGCAAAACACAAGGTAAATAAGCACTTTCCCAGGGATTATGCCAGAGATGAAAAACTGCTCTTTCATTTTTAGAAAAGAGTTGGGATAAATAGCTTTTAAATTTGAGTTCAAACCTAGCCTTGTCTTATAAAGATGAAACTACAAGATCTGCTCTTTCCTTGAAATGAAGGAGATAGAAGTCAACTTCATTGTTTTAAGTGCTCTCCTTGGGGACTTCCATCTACGTAAGAACAATTACGAAGCAGCGTGAGTAGAAAGGTGTTCTGTGCGGGGAGAGACAGACGCACTCTTTATCAACATGCATGATTCCATCTTGGCGATGTGGCCAAATCTTAGTAGGGCACAACCTCGACAGGTGGTTTAGAGGGGCGCCTGGATTGCTCTGTGGGTTAAAGCCTCCTGAGATCAAGCCCACATCAGGGCTCTCTGCTCAGTGGGGAGCCTGCCTCCCTTTCTCCTTGCCTGCCTCTCTGCCTACTTGTGATATCTTATCTGTCTGTCGAATAAATAAATAAAATCTTTTTTTAAAAAAGTGGTTTATGGATCACTTCTATGCCACTGAATCCCACTGCTTTTCCCCTGTCATTCTGGCTCTTTATCCTATCACTCTGGTCCCTTTCCCTTTTTGGGGAAGGGAGGTGTTGCTTGTGTGTTAGTTTGAAAAATAATACAGTATTTCTGATGTTTGGTAAGAAAATGATTTAAAAAATACAGATTTGCTTTTATGGTCAAAGGCAAAATAGCTCAATGGTATGGTTCAAAAAATAAATAAAAAGCCTGATTTTTACTTTCAAGGAACAAAAATCTCCCTTGATTAATACTAAATACCTTGAATCAGAGGAAAGTCAGTGTGTGCAGGATTTATACCATTTTCTGGATGTTAAGTAATAAAAAAGACATGGTTCTAATATATCCGGCATATACCCGGCACTGGGCTAAGGTTCTGGTTCTAATTTTCTAGACCATGTTGCATCTTATAGGAAGATTCCAGAGGAGACTGCAGGATGAACCAGTCATGTCATTGCTTTCTGACAAACGGGTTGCAATTTTGCTGTGCTTTCCTCCTGGGTCTGTACAACAGCAGCTATGGAAAAATTGCTCCTTCTCCATCCCTCTTGCCAGCAGCAGCTGAGTTTCACTGGGAAGTGTGGTGACTGAGTATTTTTGACTTGAGAGCATTTGGGGACTGCTTCTACTCGGATGGAAGAAATTTCAAAATGGAGACATCATTTTGAAGGGTTGGGGGGAAGAGATGGAGATGGGCTTCTATGCCAAAGGACCACCAAAGGTTTAGGTCAAGTCCATTAGGCAGGTCTTTCCTAGCCCACCACCTCCTCGCCTTTCTAGCAACAGACAGCCGTGTTGTCAGCAGACTCTGCTGAACATGGTACCCAAGCCAGCCCTGAACAAGCCTGGCACTATATACACAATCAGATCTTCAGCAGTGGGTGCGGTTTGAGCCCTACAGCATAGCCAGAGAACTGAAGAACACGTAGGCACCCAAGTCATGTTTCCTATATTCTGCCCATTTGGCTGGGCCTTCTGCCAGACCTTCCTCCTTGAATCTTAATAAACACTATTAAATGGGAGGCAGGGTTGCAGCTGGCCCATAACCCTGGAACCTAACACTATTCTCTGACATCCTCTGTCCAGCACACTGCACAACTGGGATAGCTACACCACCCTGGGTGTGGTCCAAAGTGGCCCCATACTTCCCTCACCACACTGCAAGCAGCTAGGTCTCCCGGGCCCCACTCTTCTGCTCCTGGCTTGTTCCTCTCTCATTAGCCATGGACGAAGATGCACTAGCCACAAGTCCAGATCTCCCAGGACAGTGTGCTTAATTCGACTATTTCCGTTGTGTGTGTGTGTGTGTGTGTGTGTGTTTTCAGAATTATTTTGGTGGTGAAATGTTAACACTTTAAAATGTTAAAACACAGGCATCCCAGTGACTGAAATATGAAATAACAACCCAAAATTTGCACACTGGCTTCCCACAAGGTACTTGTGGGAAGCCAGTGTGCAAATTTTCCCACCATGTTCTGCCAGCCAGCAGTACTCTATTCTCAACTACTCCACATATCTCCAGGGGGCAAATAATGGATATGTTCCAGCACCCACTCAATTTTGTGTTTTCTTCTGGCTAAAATAATAATAGATCTAAAACATGACTTTCCATCTAAAATTAGCCCTCGGTTAGACACTATCAGCTACCACTCAACACAAGGAAATTTCCTACAGAAGTAAAATGATTTGAGATAGAATGATGCCTAATTTCAGCCACTAAGTCAATCTTCTTTATACATCTGATGCCTCTTCTATGTAGGATGTTGTACAACAGGGGATAAAGAAATAAACCGAAAGAGGTTCCTATTCTTCAGGAATGTATTTTTGAGGTCGACTTTTATATTCTTTTAGAGTCCCACTGTATCCTTTGTATTTCTGATGCCTCCCTCTCTAAAAATGACAGTAATTATAGGTTTACCTTACAACAAATATTGTTGCAACTTTTACCTCCTGTCAGACATTCAGGAGAACAGAAAAGCCTGGATGTGGTAGTTTTCCTGTGTTTCTTCCTGAGAAAAGACTGTAGCAACTATTTCCAAAGTTCTCAGCACATACCCTTACTTCATGTGGGTAGGCAAAAAGGACTACTTCATGCTAAGTATGTGCTTTTTTTCAAAGAACTAATTTAAGGCAGTGCCACTTTTTTTTTTTTTTCAAAGAGCATTTTGTTACAAAACATTTTAGAAAAAACATCCATTCTGTGTTGCAGAGACAATCTTTTAAGGATCTAAAATGTATAGAGGAAGGGTTTTGCTTTGTTTTGTTTTTCAAGACGTCACATTAGCTGTGATTAGAGGGGAAGGCGTCAGTGAGCACTGTGTGAAAGGTAGTGTGAGGAGACTCCACACTGATAAGTCGACTGCAGAAGAGAACTGGTAGCTTCTAATAGGTTATATTTATATATCCATTTTCCCTCTCATTTTCCATTTATTCCAAGTTTAATCTGTTTTCCTGCTGCCTCTCTAAATCCGTCCTATATCTTGAGAGCAGCTTAGGTATCTTTGCTGCATTCATTCCTGCTCTTTATTCTGTTCATTTTATTTGAGGCAATAACAGTTTATAAGGAATAAATCTCATTATAAGTCAGTCATAATTATTACACTCAAATGTGTCCTTTTCCCTTAGAACAGAACAGAGGCCCAATACGACTAAATGTAAATTTCTCAACCCCAAATTGCATTTTTATCCATGAGTTTTACAAGGCTTTTACAAGGCTCTTTTCCTTTAAGGACAATGTCCTTATTCTAAGAAAAGAACAAAAGATGAAAGGGAGCATAGGGAACAGATAATTAAACTGATTAATATACTTGAGCTCTAAACATGGCTCAAGTTTCTTACTAGCTGAGGCAAAATGGCAAACACTTTGGGTTACATAGTTTTCCGGCAGGGTAAAGGCAAAGCAAAGTTTTAAGTAGAAATAAATGTCCCTGAAATCAAAGTCAAGGAAGAAGTCAGGAAGTGACAGGCTCTTTGGCCCTTCCCGATGGCAGCGCGCACTGCAATAAGGCATCACACCAGGTCACGCATTATCTTTTGTCCAGGTCCCTTGTTTTATCATGAGATCCCAACTACATTATCTTCAAGTTTCTTCCAAAGCTAAGAATCTGTGAGTGATTCTGACCAATATTAAATACCAGTTCAAACCCACACTACACTTAAAACACACACACACACACACACACACACACACACACACACAACACTTCAAACGAAATTTGATCATGCTAACTGGCCCGGGGAACCTGTCCAACAAATTTCGCCAACTGAAGTCTCTGTTACTGGACCCACCACATCAGGGCTGCGCAGGAGCTCCCTTAGACTGCCTTAATTAGGTATTTCACTTACAAATGAATTAATTAATTAGTGATAAGCACCTGAAGCACATTACTCATGTGGTCTAGTTAAAGCTTTAAATAGCTAAAGATTGCTGACATCTCCTTACTATTGGGTAATGTTACATAGGGGTTTAGCATACAAGATGATTTATCAAACCTTTCCCCCCAAAAACCATTCGTGTTTATCCTAACTCCTCCTCTACCTGGGCACACTGAACAGGGAGAATCCTTCAGAAAGATTCAGGAAGAAAGGATTAAAGCAGGAACTATAGCTAATGTGGTCAGCTCTGCTTCACCAGGATTTCTGTGGACTTAATGAGGTTGCCCAAGATGGTGGTCTTCCTCCATTTTACCTTGGTCTTGATGTCCATTTTTTGTTGCCTAATGAGCCCTGTGCAATGGCACTGTCATGTATGGCAGCCTGTCCCTGGAATAAAAGTGGTGACAGACCTACACAAGAGCCAAGAAAAAGACTACAAAATGTTTAAGTATCTCCTGCAAAAGTAAATAAAAAAGCAAGCAAGCAAGCAAAGACCCAGTGACTCCCAGTATTAAGTACCCCAGTGGAAATTCCCACCCAAACCCAGAGCCAATATGCCTACTAAATATGGCAAACTGAGTAAAAAACTTAAATTAGGCCAGAAAGAGTTTTGTATATCCTTTATAAAACTTATTCATACATAAAAAAAAAAAAAAAACTTATTCATACAAATAAAAAAAATCATTTGGTTATTTGTGGACATAATGTGGGCCTGGGGATGAAAATATGTTTGTCAAGAAACTAAATGAATTATTGGCATGGATCTTTTCTGAGGAAGCCACTGGGAAGATTCCCATCGAAAATAATCTTGTGAAAGAGAAATGTCTGAGCAATTAAATCAAACACAGTAGTAAACGCACACAACATTCTTGACCAGACTGACTGACTACATGCATCTAGGTAAATTACCAGACCAGGATGGTACTCAAAGAGTTTAAAAAAAAAAAAAAAAAAAAAAAGCAAAGGCAAAATTGTGGAAGTACTGCCTAAAGCACTGTTAAATCAGTAAATGTGCAAAACTCTTCAAAATTAGGCAAATTATTAAGGTGGCCAAAATTCATAAATCAGGAGTATGAATAAAGCCATCAAAGGTTTATTTTCATTATTTCCTTTTAAGATGCAAGACACACTCTCTGGAAATTTCTAATTTTATTTTCCAGATATAGGGAGTGTATTTCCATTTGATGCCACGGTTAATACTGGATAATACAGAAAACAAGTTATTTAGAGACACCACATATATAACATTTATTTTTTATTATAATAATGACTTTTTCTGGATTATAAAATAACCTGTCACTTGAAAAATGTCTATAAAATTCAGAGAGGTAATAAAGAAAATATAAAAGTCATTTGTAATCCTACTATCTAAAGATTAATTTTTAGTGATATTCTTTCCATTATTCATAATATATATACAGAATGAAATTACATATATGAAAAAAAGTTCCAGATACATGTGCAACATTTCTGTTGTTATTGTTGAATTAGTTTCAAGGGAACATACGGAGCACCTTGAGCTTAATATTATACTTATGAAAGCAATTTAAAGGTTGAAAGCTTCACTCCCACAGTAACTTTGAGTTTTATGACACTATGAACAACCAGGACACTTATTTCTTTATCTTTATCAGGAGCACCCTTTTTCCATTCGTTACTCCCCCTAAAACTTCTCCATGTCTCTGCTGCTCCCCTTGGCACTATGCATGATGACCTGGAGGAAAATAACACTAATCCTGTAATGCCCTCCCACAGAGCAAAGATCCCATCAGGAGCAATTGTATTATTATTATTATTATTATTATTATTATTTTTACTTCTTCCCCAAAGCCTATCTTAATGCTTTTATTTTTTCCCCAATTTATTTTCTTAAATTGCAAAGGCACAGAAACGTTAAAACAATGAACACCCATATACCATCGACCCAGATGTGCCCTCATCACTTCTGCTTCCTGTCTCCCTCCCCACCATTATAAATGAGGTAGCAGACATGGTTAGACTCCATCCCTCTGAAAGCAGAACTATGGATTACAGGTTCAGATAACCCCCAGCAGAAGTTAGTGAACTTCAGCCGTTTTATCTAAATATGTATTTTAGCTTTTCCTAGGCCATTTCCCACCTCAAGGAAATAAAACAAAACCAAGCCAGGTAACGGAAATGCAGATTGCAGTGTTTGAAATATGGATTACATCTTGTCTGGGGGAGGTATTGGTAAAGGACTGTCCACACGATGTTGTTTCCCAGTGTGGGGACTTTGGCCCCATATTAGAATCATTGACATATTAGAAGAAAGAATCAAGGCTGGTAACCCTGCAGGGAATAAGTCTCCTCCAGAATGTCAGATCTGGTCAATCGTCCAATTCTGTTTTGAGAATTTCACCTGGGGACTTCTGGTTTATTGGAAAAAGCCAGGCAGTAATGAAAGTGGACAGGACTCAACCCACAAGAGGGGGATTTTCCCTGGCCATGGTGGCATATGGTACCCCTGGACAGACCCCTGGCCAGCCTTCACTAACCAGGGCAGCTGTAGAAACTGCAGAAAGTCAGTCTCTCTCCCTCTCTGGTCTAAGTGGGATCAAGAGGTTTCAGTATGGTATTTAAGCTATACTTGGTATTTAGACTGAGACACTGGAATTAAGGCATGTGGGAGTGGGAGGTGAAGGGGTAGCAGAGGTGGGGGGGCGGGGTCCGGTGGAGGGTGGAGAGGCTTACAGTCAGGTCCAAGGTCCAAAGGAATCTGAGTGTTCTCATCTCCCATTTCTGGCAATATTCTACTGTATTTCTCCCATGCTTTCTTCCCTCCCTAAAAATAATGACAGCTGACACATATATAAGACTGAGTAGCACTGCAGCAGTCTTGCTAGGACTTGGAGCCCAACGGTCCAAGTTTGGGTCTCAGTTCTGCCATCTCCCAGCCAGCCGATCTTGGGCATCTGGAAAGTGGGGATGATGAGAATAGTCATGCATACCTCCTGGGATCTTGGAAGAATTAAATATGTTAATATATTCAAGACACTTAGAACAGTGCCAGGCACTGTTAACTGTATTTTATTTTATTTTAAGATTTTATTTATTTATTTGAGTGTGAGAGAGAGAGAGCATGAGAGGGAGCAGGGTCAGAGGGAGAAGCAGACTCCAGGCTGGGCAAGGAGCCTGATACGGGACTCAATCCCGGGACTCCAGGATCAGGACCTGAGCTGAAGGCAGTTGTTTAACCACCCAGTTGACCCTGTTAGCTCTATTTTAAATCTACTAAATAATCATGCTAACCAGAGGCCTTTCCATGCCTCAACTCTTAATCCTCACAAAAACCCCACATGAGGAGGCTACCATTATTCCCAAGAAAATGAAACTCAGTTAAGTTCATTAAATCAATAAGGTTTCCCAGATAGTAAGTGGTTGGGGGGGGGGGCAGGATTTGAGTTCAGATGGCACATCTCCAAGGCCACCTGCTTGGCTTGATCAGGACACAGGAACACCAAGCTGTGTCCAGGGGCTATCTCATTCCCACAGGGCTGCATGAGAATTCCTTCCCTGCTCCAAAGCAGAACTCATTCATTTTCCCCATACCAAACACACACACCTGCACCGTTTTTATAAAGCCTGACATTAAAAGCATGACGTCAAGCCATGTTTTACTTTTCATTTTACAGGACTGCAAACGCCGAAGCCGACCAGCTTGGTGAGCAGCAAGGACAGGTCCCTGGCCCAGTTCCCGAGGCCCTGACCGAATTCCCTTCCCACCCCCAACCACTCTACTGGACAAATGCTGGTGCTAGAGGCACAGCTCTCCACTCGACCCCCACTTTAGTCAATAATGGCTCAAAACTGATTTGAGCAGCCGTGACGCATTTTCAGAAGTTCAAAACTAAAGGCAAAAGGGAGGAAAAGTAGGTTGTTCTGGAAGCTCTGCCAGCTAATTCCATGTAGACAGGTGACCCATATTATGTCAATTAAGTGCCGCTGTAGAGGCACGCTGCCATGGGCTTTTTAAAACATTGAACATTGTAAGGGAACGTGGAGATGGATTAAGGTTTGATGAATACACTAGGGCCTTTCCTCTGTAATTCAATTAATAGAATCGGGCATGGACTTTTGTTGGAATCCTCCCAGGCAGCTGGAAGGCAAAGTGGGGCACAGTCTTTGAAGTCTATGAGGGGAGAATGGTAGGTCCTGGCAAGGCTGCTCTGCCCCTGAGTATGTGCTATGTGTCATTACGGGTCCCAGCCCGACAGCACTGTGCCCATGAAGACCCGGCGGACACTGACGTACAGGAGGCACGTGGCTATTGGAGCAGATGAGCTTTTTCCCCAGCCGCCACTCCTCCCTTCCAGCCCTACATCCTTCACTTTCTGCCTTCTCCTTCAGATCTGCCTTTGCGAGCATGTCCGTATCCTGAATTCCTTTCTCAAACCACTTCTTCTCACAAAATGTGTAGGACCTGCATGATCTGGCTCAGGGCCCCTTCAGTCTCTTCAGCTCTTACTCCCTCTGGCCACACAGACGTTTTTTCAGTTTCTCAAACAGTTCAGCTCCTTCCCACCTCAAGGCCTTTGCAAGCACACTAGCTGTTATTTTGTGTTCTGCCCAGTGTGATTCTCCCAGGGTCTCTCCTACAGACCTCAAACTCATTCATCCATCCATCCATCCATCCATCCATCCATCCTCCCTCCCTCCCTCCCTTCCTTATTTATATTTAAATTCAGTTAATTAACATATGGTGTATCATTCATTTCAGAGGTAGAGGTCAGTGATACATCAGTTGCATATAACACCCAGTGCCCATTACATCACGTGCCCTCCTTAATGCCCATCGCCCAATCACCCCCTTCCTTCTCCCCTTCCCCATCTGCAGCAACCCTCAAACTCAACCTTTAGATCTCCACTTTTCTTGCTCCTTGAAATTTTACTGCTCACTCCTAGACATGATTATAGTTTGTAAAAATGTATCATATATGTATCATACAATCATAAGATTATTTGAATATTGTCCACCTTCTCCACTAACTGCCAGCTCTACGTTGGCCCTTGTTTTGGCTCATGATGACACACCCAGGGCCTAGGATAGCTTCTGGCCTGCAGTGGGTACTCAATAGTTATTCTTTGTTGAACGAACTCATGAATGAATGAACTCCATGCATTCAGAGTCTTAGTCTCTTCAACTAAGGTGAAATAATAACTTCACTTGCATATGAGTGGCTGATACTGACATTACTTTTCTCAGACAATCTGTGTGCTGTTTAAAGGATCTTGAGTCCAAAGTGTCAGGCAAAGCCATGGTGAGATTTTTCAGGAAGAAATAGTGGGGGACTACTGGGAAGATCTGGGTTAACCTGATTTTTCTATCCACTTATCTTCTGGTCTGTTCTATTACTTCCTTCACTGATGCGCAGACATCAGAGTCATCTCATTAAGAGATGAGCACGGCAAACATGCCCAGTGCTCAGACTCCAGGCAGAGACGCCACACCGGGGCTCCGGTACTGTGTAAACTCTGGACCGCTGTCCCTGATAACTGTCTGAGCTCACTGCAGGCCTCCCCTGCCCGCCACCCTTCTTTGTCTTTGAGATTTCTCTGCCAAGTATACCACCATTGCCTCCCTCAAAATCACAGCAAGGAGTATCCAAGTAATGCTGACATTAGAAGGCAGGTGTTTGGGGCACTTTTGTCATAAAATATTGTGAATATAATATTTTAGCAGACAATTCAGCATTATCTAGTAAATTTTTAATGCACATTCATTTTCACTCAAGGATATACTTCGAAAATTTGCTCTGAAGGATTCTCATACAGCATGCAAAGATATATGTACAAACATGATTCTTATTTTGTCAAAAAATGGGAGAAAACCTCAACTGTCAAACAGCAGGGACTGATTAGAAAATTCTGGTACAGTTATCCTATTTGTTACAGTCATTTAATAGAATACTATGCAACTTATGCAAAATGAATGTATACTCTGACTTTGAAAGATGTAGGCAATATCCTATTCAGATTCAGAATTTTTTTTTAAACAAATACATTTCATAGTGATATACAAACATATATTATAAATTGTGATTATAAGGGGTTCATAGAAAACTTTAAATTTCTATATTGTACACTAGTGTCTATTCTTTATAGTCTTTATAACTGCATGTTACTTAAAAATCATAATGCTTATGCTTTTAAACAAAGATAAAAATTATTTTCAAAGTAGGATACGTCATTGCTCACTCCATCAAGATGCTGTCCTCAGACTTACAAAGAAGGCAACTCTCCAATCCATGATTTCTAGAAAAGCCAGTCACTTGAACCAGTGTAGGCAGCCTCCAGGATGATGTGCAGTAATGATTCCTGTCCCCTGGTACTCACATCCTGTGCCATCAATAGCATGTGGCAGAACTGATGGTACGTTACTTCTACCATTAGGTTATACAAGACTGGGGCTTTGGTCTTGAGTTGTCTCTCTCCTGGATCACTTACGCCGGAGGAGGTCACATCATGAGCAGCTGCACAGAGGGGCCCCTGCGGTGATGAAGTGAGGCTTGCTGCCAACAGCCATATGAATGAGCTTGGAACCAGTCCTCCAGACCCGGTCAAGTCTCAGATGGCTGCAGCCCTGGCTGATACCTTAGTGGCATCCTCACGAGAGCACCCGAGCCAGAATTCCCAGCTAAACCAGTTGAGGATTCCTGACTGCCAGAAACCATTAGATAATATGTATTTGTCATTTGAACACACCTGTTTGGATTACTTTATTATGGAGCCACAGATCACGAATACAGGACCCGATCACCTATGCAATTTTTAGTGCCTGTTTCCTAATCTACACAAACAGTCCTTTAAGGTTACCATCTCTGTGTTCAAAACTTAGTTGCATATTGGTTCCTGCTTTGTACCAACCTCAAATTGGTAAAGACCAGTAACTAAAGTTAGTATAGAACATTTTGTCCTGTCCTCAGGAGCGTGCCACTAATGATGAGGGGTGGGGACTGAATCCAAGTGAGGTCACCTGAGACACAGGAGCTGGAACTGATATGGTCTCCAGCCTTCAAATGAAAATTCCGTGTTTTTACTTCTGTCTTTATTTTAAAGATCTGATCCAATCAAATGATCACATTATTGACCTAGGTAGTGGTTCACATTAAATGTCACAAGGGAACACCCATAATTTAAAGAAAAGGACTGAACAGCTCAAAAATCTGCCCATTATTTCCTTGCCAAGTGGGGTCTCTGATAAAAGAAACGGACTCTTTTCACCGGTAGGTTTAATTCTGCTTAATGCCAAGCACAGAGAAGGAAATGAGCTTTCATTTTCATAGAAGATGTTTCTGATCTACTGTTGATTTTCCACTCAAGACCCTTGGTTTTTAATCTAGCCATTAGCATTTTTCCAAATAATTCTAGAAATGGCTTTTATTTTCTGCTTGAAAATGGCTTATACATGTACTGTACAGTTCTGCATAACTGAAAAAAATGTGTGTATGATCCACCACCTCAAAAATCAATAAAAGTTCAGGGAAGGTAGCCAGCATGTCCAAGGAGGGCCAATCTCTCCCAAGGCACCACTCATTCACTGCCAGCTTGGTCTAAGGAGACTTTGTAGTCGCCAACAACCTGAGTAAATCTAGAGTTGGTGTGTCTGTGCCTCCAGTATGCCTTAGTAATGAAGTCATGGAGTCCCTACAGGGAATTCTCAAACTCAAACATTCTACACATGCGTGTTCTTCTATTTTCACAAATTTAAGTAGATGCTAGTGTGATCCACCAGATGCAAATCCATTTAAAAGCACTCTTCTTAACAGCTTTCTTAACAAATGGATATCAAAAGTACAACTTATAGGCTGCCTAGGTGGCTCAGTGGGTTAAGCCTCTGCCTTCTGCTCAGGTCATGATCCTAGAGTCCTGGGATCTAGGCCCACATTGGGCTCTCTACTCAGCAGGGAGCCTGCTTCCCCTCCTCTCTCTCTGCCCATTTGTGATCTGTCAAATAAATAAATAAAATCTTAAAAAAAAGTACAACTTATATACTGAAATTTATAAAATTTTACTTAAAAAGAAGACTTTTCCAATTGATACATTGAGAATCATTATTCTAGAGTTGTTACAGGATCAGGGAGATAAAAAAATTGTCATTCTTCACTGAGATGTAACTGCATTCTCATTTCGTTTTACCCACTCCCTGAATATGAAGATTCCATACACTGATTAAAACAAATCATACTTTAAGTATAGATTTACATCCACAAAATATACATTTTAAAAAGAAAAGCAGTCTCTTTATATAGTAAGTATGGCATATGAAATATACTATGTCATAATTTCCAGTAGGCCAAAAACTTTAATATGAAATAATAAACTATGGAAGAGGAAAGAAGCAACAGCGTGAACTACCCCACATAAGCTGTGCAGGATGGTAAGGTACTTTTATCATTCTTTTTCCCCTTTTTTTCTACCTTTTTCCCTAAATTTTGAGGCAGAGGCTAAAATTTGCTTCCCTGGCTTTCTTGTGGCAAACGTACAGGTACATCACCCAACTTGCTGCTGACTTCAAAATGGAAACTTGAAACGTGGAGAATTGGGGATGATGGATGTGGGTTTGATAGCAGCTGCTGTGTGCTACAGTGTTTGCTCCCAGAAAGTCAATAGTGACATCTTCTCTGGACCAGCTCTGTGGCATGATTTGGCTATTATTTCTGACTCTCTATACTCTACAACTAAAGATCCTCCATGTCTCCCAGAGATTTGATGAGCATCGCGTACCCCGCTGATAAATTCCTTCTACGGTAAAATTCACCCAAGTTATTTACCACTGCTTGTAATTAAGAGTACCCACAGTGGATAGAGCTGGGGAACAGAGCACAGCTCTCTGAGGTTTGAGTCTTTTGATGTCCAGCACGGGTTATCTGGCTAAGATTTAGGTCATAGGTACCCTGGCACACATCTGAGTTCTTCCCAAACCAAAGAATTTATAGTAGCCAGTTTCTGATCGTGTGGAGACATAAGGAAAAATACTGGAAACATCTATCTACTAAGGTTCCTGCCATCTTCTTGGGATTTATTATGCAGGTCTACACTACTCAAATAACAATATTCTTGTTGATCTTAGAGGGAAAAAGGGATTGGAAGTCACTGAGGTCTAGAACCATGTGTATTCACTACCAGAGTAAAACAATTTACCATAAACTAAAAACAGATGTCATTTTCTGCCTTGCCCAAGATTTGTTTGATGATATTGGACCAGCTGTGAACACATAAGTTTAAGCTCCCACTAAAACCACAGTCAACTCTCATTATTCATGGTAGTTATATTCTATGAAGTTACCACAAACACTGAATTAGCAAATGTTAATTAGCATTGCATCCAAGGGAAATGCAGGGCTATGTTCCTTGGAGCCTCTGGTCACAATATTTGGTCAAATGATCAATATGTGACCTAGTTTTATGTATATTTCTGTTCAAAGATACCTTATTTAAGATATTTTATTATAATTTTTTTAAGACACTTTAGGGGTGCATGGGTAGCTCGGTTAAGTGTCCAACTCTTGATCTCAGCAAAGATCTTGATCTCAGGGTCATGAGTTCAAGCCCTGCACCTGAGGGCTTGAGATATAATAATAGAGAGACACTCTATTATTGATTCATTAACACTGAACACTGAGCAACAGCACTATAACTCATGCCCAAACAAGGCTTATCTAGCATACATATTTTCTCCAAAAGTCACCTCACACATAGCGTTTCTGCAGTTGGGAATGAGAGCACTTGAACACAATGCTTGGGGACTATTTTAAACAGTAAAATCACCGTCAACAACAAAAAAGACTCAATCATATGAAAAACATCGCACTAAACAGACCATGGAAAAAACACTTATTTGCAGTATGAGAGCTAAAACAAAAAGGCAGAATGTTGCTTTGGTTTGACTTCAGCTGGGCAAATATGTGTTGAGCAACTCCATATTTTCACTCTATTTATGCCAGCAAATTATCACAAAGTGTCAGGAGGACTGATGACTGACTGGGGGGTTACAAGTAAATTTCAATGATTGGAAAAATTCACAAATATGGAATCTGGAATAATGAGGATTGACTATACTTTGTTCACAAAAATCTTCCTGGATACCAGGAACTGCTTTTGACCATTGTTACTACACACCCTCATTTGAATTGAGGTATCATAAATCTTTGAAGAGCAATGTAAATTGCAGGGAGAAAATAACCTTCAGAAAATACATTTGGGCTTAAATATTAATGTGCTAACGATGATCTTTAGTGACCTCCTCAATTGGAAATCTGTATGGGAGGTAAATTTTTAACACATCTTGTTCATTCGTAAGCAAATGCAGCTTAATGCGAACTACACCCTGACAGCTTTTCATTTAGATTCTCTCCATTGGCCCTGAGATTTTCTTTCCGCAGATCGATGTTGTGTGGTTTTCAAACATGGCTGCAAGCAGACCATGCATATTAGTTAACATCTTTTCTAAACTTCTCTATGTAACGTTCATGTGTATCATTTCAAAGGACAGCACACTACTTCACTGAACTGTTGGATATTTTGATTGGTTCCAATTTTTGCAATTATAAACAGCTCTACTATAAATGTTTTTAAGGAAAGTTTTCATTTCCTTTAACATTGTTTCCTAAGGATAAATCCCCAAAATGGATAAAGAAAGTAAGCAGCCCTGATTGCTAGTAATAAATTAATTAGGTCCTTTCAGAAAAGTGGTGACAAGCTTTCCCATTTCCCCAGTGGTTCTCTGCCACTGATTTTATTTTTTTAATTTCCTAAATTAGTATGTGTGAAATTATATCTCATGAATGTTTTAGTTGCATTTACTTAATTACTGGTGAGGATGAAAAGCTTTTTCATATATTGATTCAGTCACTCACTTAGTCAATTAGCATTTATCAAATCCCTACGAGGAGACCAGGCCTGTGTCAGACACTGTCCCTACCCTTAGGGAACTTCCCTTCTGCCTGTTTTTACTTTTATACAAACTGCCTGCTAACATTCAACTGTCTGCCTCTTGGAGGCTTGTGTCATCATTTCAGCTTTGAATAAGCACCTTCTTTATTTAAATATAGATAATACATTTTACACCTATTAATAAAATCTTCCCATTTCATTTTTTAAGTTTTTTTTTTAAAAGATTTTATTTATTTATTTGACAATGAGTGAGTGAGAGAGAGAGAGAGAGAGATTGAGAGTATAAGCAGCGGGGGAATGGTGGGAAGAGGGAGAGAGGAAGCAGGGGGGAATGAGCAGAGAGCCCAATGTAGGACTCAATCCCAGAACCCTGGGATCATGACCTGAGCTGAAGGCAGACACCCAACCAGCTGAGCCACCAAGGCACCCCTCCTTAGTTTTGATGGTTTGAGTGAATAACTTTAATTTCTATATAGGCAGAAATAAAAGTCTTATTCAATAAATATTTAAAAACTGGCAAAATAAGATATTAAGATGTAATGTAATAAGCCAAAATATTTAACCAAAATATATTTAACATTCCTCTATTTGTTAAACTAACTGTATACTTAAATATTCATAAACGATATATTATGGAAAAAATAATTCACCAAAACCTTCTAGAAATTTCCAAACCACTTGTTGATTTTTATAATGCACCTGTTCAAATCACATAAGAACTATGTCAATGACTTCACCATTGTATTAAAAGCCATTAGATCTCCAGGATCTTTGTTCCAGCTGGATATGCTGAAGGCTTTTCACAACTGCTGTATACCTGGATGCCAGTGCTCTCCAGAGGGCCTGTGCCCACTATGCCAAGCACCAACTCTGGACAGGAGGAGGGTGCTGCACAGCCCTCCACCCTCCCACTATGCCAAGCACCAACTCTGGACAGGAGGAGGGTGCTGCACAGCCCTCGACCCTTGTCTCCCAAACCACTCAGCAGCTGCCGGGGCCCTGAGTACCTGCGCCATGCTCCTCCCAGGTCCACTGCCACCTCCATGGCCACTGATGGAAGACATCATTAGATACTTCATAATCTCAATGGAGATAAGAAAACATTTCAGTGTTGTAACACCCAATGCGGCTCTACTTCCATGTGCCAGCTGATTATTAGGTGTGCCTAACCAAGCTAAGACTTTCATATGAAATGACTATTGAGAAATGTAATTCCTATAGATCTGACATCTGCTTAGATAATACATCCTAAGCATTCCTAAACACCTGAGGTAGTCAACCTGCTAGGAACAGGGGAACACATAGAATCATCCTTCAATGCTCCACATTTGAAATTTGCATGCATTGCAAATATCTAATCTAAATAAACAAAACCCACAGTTAAACTTGATGAGAGGATTTAAATGCCTCTGGGCATATTTACACCATCACTTTTATCCAATTATGAATACTGAGTTACTCTTTCTGGCAATTAGACGAACAGTAGGTCCAAATTCCTTTGAGGCCAAGTCTCTCTGACTGGGAAGAGCTCAGAAAGGTGATGGTTAAGGGACTGAAAAGCTTCCCTCTGCTCGGCCCTCAGAACAGCTTACCCTCTTCCACAGCACTTGCGAATAAGGAATCAGATTGTTCTCCAAGAGTAAAACTATTAAATCTGCTACAAAATTTTTTTCCAAAACTCAGAAATAAAACAGAAAGATTCATGTGCCCTTTCAAAATGATACAAGAGCATGGTCTAACAAGCTTCCCTGGCTTCATCTGACCCTTCGGAGAAGGAATGGTTTTTTGATTTACTGCTGATTAGGGCCCAGACTCTACAAAAGCTAGAGAGTCACTGAGAGGAGACTGATAAATTACAGATGATTTTTCTTTCTGGTAGAAATACAAATTACTTAATTGGAAAACTGACCCCCCAGACTTATGCCTGTATTGCTCAACAGAGGATTAGCCAGTTTGGTATGGAACTCGGTGATGGCATTCCTTTCTCCATTTACCATACACACTTCTTGTAGTCTTCAAATCAGGTTTTTCGTTCATTGTTTCCTTTCATGAATTAATTAAATCCTTGACACATAGTCATTATGTATGTGTATGAGATTCATGTTCTCAACTTTTTCAAAATTGACTTTGACACTCATAACCTAATAGGTTGTGGTGAAGATGGGCAAAGACATCATCAAAGAGACAGAATTACTTCCAGACATGGCTGGCTAGGTTGATGACAGTAACTTGACTAAATTAATTTCATCACCTGTCAGTTAGGAAGGGAAAGTTGGTGGTTCAGCAACGGAAGCTTCATGAGTAAACATCCATCTATCGAAGCACTGACCGGGGTGATGTGAAGTCCACTTGGCAGGTGTATCTCTGTGTCTTCACTAGGCAAAGAGCCTGATGTCACTAACACACAGACTATTTATCTAGCCCTTTTTTTCTGCCATGTTCATGCTTACTGAGTAACCTCTGGACTATAAGTTGGTCTCTCAGGCAGGGAAATGATTCACTGGTCAGGCCAATATGAGTAACCCATCCAGCGGCAGTTTCTGCAGATTAATAAACTGTCATTGGCATGTGGTTTTACATTCCAGTACTTTGTGGAACGGACAACGTGTGTCTGCGTTGTGACTTTAGTCAACTCTGGTTCTCCTACTAGATCAAGTTTCTGGCCTCCAGGCTGTGGCCTGCCCCAGACCACATGACAGCACCAAGGGAAATGCCAGATGGTCAGAACTCTGGTGACTGTGCTTCTCAGATAACCTGTGGCTGTGGACATGTTGTTTGTTCATTTGTTGGTTTTTACATTTCCAAGCCCTGTGGACCAAGGCTTTTGTAAAATTCAGTGAAAATACATTTCCGCAAAAGTGAAATTTTAAAGGTCATAGAAAATATAGACCCATATTTTATTACTAGATCCAAGAGAATCCAAATGACTCTGTAATACAGAAGTTCCTTTTAAAAGTAGAGAAGTCTCTAAATGCTCACTTCCAATTTATGCACTTATCCCCAAGTCCAGGGACTACACTGTATGTGGGGACTTGTTAGAAATGCACATTCTTGGGCCTTATCTCAGGCTCCTGAATTAGAAACTCTGGGGGTGTGGCCCAGCAATCTGTGTTTTAACAAGACCTCCCTGTGATTCTGATGTTTGATCAATTACATGATTCTAGGTGAGAAACACTCTAACTAGAGTGAGAACACATCAGAAGCCATAGCTTAAATGGCTGAGGGGCCAGGTAGGCACAGAAACGTAACTGTGACAAGATGAGAATTACAAGAAATGGTAGAGTCCTTGGCAAACTGTAGCCTAGATGTCCCATCATGGGAGCACCGAATCCAGACACACACACACACACACACACACACACCTCTGGACAAACAAAACTACTAGCTAGTAGGAGACCTTGGTCTATTACTTTTTCTAAATGTGGATTTATACTCATCTCAGCCTTAATAAAATGAAGACTTGCTTTTTCCTGACAACTGTTTAAGCTCAGCATATTATATATTAAAACCTGAGTGTATGAAGGCTTATTCTTGAGGTCTCTATCCTGTCACAATAATCTATTTCCATTTCTAATTCTATATCACACTATTTTGAATTATCAGACACTATAATACATATTGAATCATCCTTATTTCTTTTTCTTTGATGGTTTGAAAGTTAATCTTCATGAATTAGTTTTGGAATAATTTTGTTAGACTCTAACCAAGTGTCCTGTTAACATTTCAACTAAAATTCTTAACTATTAGTTAATAATTACTTAACAATTCGTTCACTTGATGATAGGGTAGGAAAAAATAGGCTTTGGGTTCCCATCCCAGCTCTGCTGCTCAGTAACTGTGGTTTGGGGCTTTATCCTCTCAACTGGTGATACCAATATAAGAAATTAATAAATCATTATGTGCTAATTACTGTCCATTTGCAATTTCTCCAAAATATCTCTGCCCTTTTGCTTCTACCTATCCTAAAACACTGCAGACCCCTTCTCTTCTCTATCCAGTTAGCACTTTTCTTTACGAAAGAAATGAAGAATAAAGCAAACCTGAAAGTGATACATTTCTTCCTTGGTGCTGCTCATCTACAACTTAATTATTTCATATATAAAACTTTCCTTAGAACTGTTTTGGAGTTAGGTGTACTATATTCATAAAATGTGACCTCTGACATGATTTCTGATTTCCTAGTTCTTACTGAAACTTCCCATGTGTTCAAGTAGAGAATACATTTTATAACTTCCTATGTGTCTGAGGGAAAAAAAAAAGTTTTCCACAGTCATCAGAAGAAAAAAAATAAGCAGGTTAGACTATGTCAAAGATAAAAATGTGCAAATAAGATCACAATCAACAGAATGAAAAGGCAACCCACTGAATGGGAGAAAATATCTGCAAATCATATAATGGGTTAATATCCAGAATATATTTTTAAAAATGCCTAAAACTTAATTATTAAAAACCTGACTAAAAAAATGGGCAAAGAACTTGAACAGACTTTTCTCCAAAGAAGACAAATGGTCAATAAGCATATGACACAATGCTCAATAATCATAAAAATGCAAATCAAAACCAGGAGATACCATCTCACATCTTTTAGAATGGCTATTACCAAAAAGTCAAGAGATAACAAGTATTGGCGAGGAGGTGGGGAAAAGGGAACCCTCCTGTCCTGTTGGTGGGAATATAAAATGGTTCAGCTGCTGTGGAAAAGAGTATGGTGGCTCCTCAGTAATAAAAAATTTAACTACCATATGATCTAGCAAGTCCACTTCTGGGTATATATATACCCAAAGGAATCGAAAGCCAGGTCTTGAAGAGCTACTGGTACTTCCATGTTCATAGCAGCATTATTCCCAATAGCCAAGAGGTGGAAGTAAACTAAGGGTCTGTCTGTAGATGAACAGATAAACAAAATGTGGAATATTATTTTTCAGCCTTCAAAAGAAAGGAAATTCTGACACATGAATGAAACTCGAAGACATTCAGCTAAGTGAAATAAGCCAGTCACAAAAAAACAAATTCTGTCTATAAATATTACATGAGGTACCTAGAGTAGTCAAATTCATAGAGACAGAAAGTCGAATGGTGATTGCCAGGGGCTGGGGAGAAGGAGGAATGGGATATTATTGTTTAATAGGGACAGAGTTTTAGTGTTACAAGATGAAAAGAGTTTTGGATATGGTTAGTGGTGACGGTAACACAATGAGAATGTGCTTAATACCACTCAACTGTACACTTGAAAATTCTTGAGATGGGTCAACTGCATGTTATGTGTATTCCACCACAATTTTAAAAAGATGAAACCTCAAAAAAACCCACGATGTTTATTTTCCTTTTTCTACCCTTAATTTTGATGTAAATCACAATTCTGCCTTACTGTTGGCACCATTCTTGTGTCAGTTCCAACGAAGACCTGGGCTGGGGATGGTCTGAGTCCCAGGGAAGGGACTCCTTCAGCGTCTGTGGGCTCCACCCCAGAATGGCTCAATCTTGGGGGAGGCAAGGCCCCTACAAGAGCAGATGGGCAGAAATGGGCTGGAACAGGGAAAACCACTGAGTTCCCCCAAAGAGCCCAGAAGCAAACTCTTACTTGCCCACAAGGCATCAGAACCAGAGGTATGCTGCAGAGACAGGCGAGAGTCTCAAACAAGCTGGGACACAAGTCCTTAAAGGTCAATTCCAGATAGACATGGGTTTCCAGAACGTTAAGGAGGTACTATCAGAGATGGAGATTTTTTTAATTACAAATAGCCTTCCTTCCATTTCTTTCCCTTCTCTCACTCCTGCTGAAGGAGAAATATAACGGAAACTTAGGTCTTTATTAAATACTGGTCTGGACCACCCTACTGTATTATTTCTACTGAATCCTCATCCTTTGGAGGCAGGAAAATTGAAGGCAAGGCTGATGATGTCTAACTACTCTAGTGGACTACCCAAGAAGGCAGGGGACAGTGACTTGGTAGCACTTGTCTGGGAAGCTGTTCCCTAAGGTGGCAAAGGCACCCCATCTCAGGGGCTGTGCAGTTACAGAGCTGGCGGGCTCTGCAGTGAAACCCACATTTGTATTCAATGCATATCCTACCATTTGTAGTTATTTTTAATTCAGACAAAGAACTTTCCTTTGTCCTCTGTGGCTATTTTGTTTGTTCCATGGGGCTTTTGCTCACTATTATTTTGACAATTTTCTCTTTCTTGTTTTAATGAGTGATCTTTTTAGCTTTGTTTCATGTTACTTTATTGCATTTTTTCACTTTTATTAACTGGGGATAAGGGAGCAAGGAAAGAACTATGAGGGCAATCTTTTCTCTCGGCCAAGTCTGTGGTGTTTTTTCTATAGATCTACTTCAATGCACAGCTATGGGAGACCCAGCAAAACCTAAACGCAGGGGCAATAGTCCCTTAAAATTCACTATGCAAGCCATTCGAAAGAACCACTAAGACAAAAAAAAAGTAAATGTTCTGTCCTTTCCTGTATAATTTAAATACTTCACAATCATTTGTAAGCAATAATATTAGCTTCAAAGGCAGCATGAGGGAAATGGTTAGAATAATACCATTCCAAAGTTTTCAGAACATGAGATCTGTAAACTAGAATCTGTGGTCTCTAACATATGTAACCACAGGACAGAGACAATTTGCTTGAGAAGTCCAAGCCATAGATGGAAAACACAATAGATGAAAAACAATACCCAGGAGGAAGAACCTTGTAGAGAAGAGATGAAGAGTCTTAAATCCACAGTCAGAGGGTCTCTCTGCTGATAGAGCCCCTTTCATATTGGCTTGTCTCCCAATAGCTTCATTTCAAAGTGGAACTTGAAAGGAATGTTGCTATGATGGAGATATTTCCCACGACCTTCCTTTAATACCCTATTCCTTCAACACACTGTGGGACATGCAGCTGTTATAATCTTATGGGACTCTGGCCTCACAGTGAAGTCAATCACATGTTCCGTCTACATGGCCAAGTTCACTTCCAAATAGCTTTTCACCAAAGGAGTTCTCTGTTGTCTCAGAACCGAGTAAGAAGGGATCCCAAACTATTTGGGAATCTACTCAGGGAAAGACAGGAAACAGTATAGATAGGCTTATGTCCCTAGAAAGCAAAGTTGATCACTAATTCCCCCACCTAGGAACTAACTCTCTAACTAACTAACTAACTAACTAACTTTCTAACTAACTAACCTTCTCAATACATCTCTCCTTGCAGTTACCATAGAGTATGGATTCAACTGGAAACTTGGTTCCAACTGTATAACCTCTTAATTCTAACATCATCCCTTTCGCATCACAGACTTATTCTCCCTGGAATTGTACAATGCGGCAATGCTGCCTCCAAATCCAGTTCCATTCTCGTTAGCTTCGGAGCAATCTCTTTTACAGCTGGCTGACCTTAGGAAGCATCTTTGTCTCCAAGATGACCAAACCAAGGAAACGCCTATATTTCCTAACTGTAAGTGACTGTCTAACTCTACTCCGTATTAGTAAACCAGGAGGTATACAACACTTATTCCTAAATTTCAAGAGGCCAAAGCTCTTCCCTGGCTCTCAGGGCTTTTGGAATACGCTCCATGGTAAGTTAACCTTCACTCTTGGAATGTTGCCACCCAAAGAAGACCCCAACCTAATACCATTACTTGTGCATGTCAACATTATTTGCTTGTTCCTTTTGTTTCTAACACTTTTCCCTTTTAGCCATTTTGTTGTGATACTAGTACTCAGATATCACTATTCTCAGTTTCCTTATTGTTTAATTAATGTATCATAGCCCAACCTTATATTTTAATATATGAACGTCTGAGTGCATCTTTTTCACATGGGATAAGTTATATCTTATATATAATATAATATATCTTATATTAGTTCCCTTTATGTTTTCTATCACAGTCTTACTCTGCAGTGGGCCTGTGGTCAGAGAAGTATTGATTCTTTCTACTTAGGGTTTCTCCTCTCTCATACTCAGAGTTGATAAGACAGCCACAATATGAAGAAATTCCTATTCAGGACCCAAAGCATAAGGTCAGTGACTATTTAGGGTTGGTGGGATATGCGAAAATCTTTCTTTAGCTTTCCCAAATGAATGACATCTTGCCTGGATAATTTTTTTCCATAAAGGGAACTGCAGATGTTTCATTTCCCTGGAGAGTTTATGGTTTCAATTGCAGCTACTTCTGAAGTCAGTATTTTGAATATTATCTGGCCTTTCTTCCAGATGTTGTAAGATTTCTTCCTCACTGAAGTTTGAAAATGTTATAAGTAATATTTTGATATTTTTCTCTAGATGTTAACATCCATGTCTAGGCTAAGACTTGGATTAATTCTGGAAACACGTCTTACCTTCAGTTGTTGATTCTTTAAAATGTATTTCTTCTATTAGCTTAAGTACTGACTATTATTTTTAAGTTAAAACACCGTGCTCAATTCTAGCCATGAGTCATTGTGGTCTGCAATTATTTATATATATTTACGTAAGCCATCTAACGTTGGATTTGAATCTCTAGTTAATAAGCATACTTGCCTAATTAACTATTTGGAAGTTCTCTTGTGAATGCTTTACTACTTCTAGAAATGTCCTTACTGTTATTCCAATTTTTACTACATGGCGTTTGTCTCATGGTTTTCTATCTTCTTTATTATCATGTAGAGTCTATTTAAGTCAGTTCTTGAATTCCAACTGAGACTATTTTGGTTGTTCTGTACCAGGCAATTTCAAAGTTAATTTTTTTTCTATTCTTTCATCATTTTGTACTTTGGCATTCCAACATTTAAAAATTAGTTGGGTTATTTTGAAAATTCTTTTTCACTTTTTAAAAAAAATTTTTGGGTACTGAGGTTATTTTACTGAAGATTTTGAGACATTTTAATAAGTTTACTATGAAGAAGGCTGTCTATACTGTTACTTAGTCATTGGTTTCTAAGGGGCAAAAAAAAAAATCTCTACTTGTTAATTCTATCCTTTAAAAGTAAATACAGGAGTACTGTAGGTGTTTTTTAAACTTAGGATAAAATTCTTACAATAAGTAATATTCCTCATCTACCTTACACTTAAGATTTTTTTTTTAAAGATTTATTTATTTATTTATTTGACAGACAGAGATTACAAGTAGGCAGAGAGGTAGGCAGAGAGAGGAGGAAGCAGGCTCTCCGCTGAGCAGAGAGCCCGACGTGGGGCTCGATCCCAGGACCCTGGGATCATGAGGCTTTAACCCACTGAGCCACCCAGGCGCCCCAACCTTATACTTAAGATTTTGTCTTTATGAGCCTCTGTTCAACAGATAAAGTTATGTTTCAAAGAAAACTGAAATGTAAATAATTAGTCTTCTTTGTTAAGATCCTACTTTTAAGAAAGTCTTGGCTAATCCAGAGCCAAATGAAGAAACAAAATGCTTAACCACGCAAAGCTTAGAGAGCTGCTTTCATCTACAATAATGCTGTACCATAGTAGCAACGTTGGAATGAGATCAAGTAGCACAAAGCTCTTCTTTACTATTCTTTAAGTCAGCTTATCACATCTATCCCTGGGGACTGGAACTAGGAACTCCTCTGTATTTTAGTCTAAGAACAAGTTTTAGCACTAAGAGGAAAAAAAGCTATGTATTTTTATATTTATCTTACATCTAGTCATTTAACCAAATTATCAATTCTAAAAGAAAGAAAAACTCATATATTGAGGAACACATTTTTTTTTTTTTGAAGTTCAGTATCTATTTGAAAACCATTACAAAATATTTTTGAAATATATAAAACAAGACTTGGAATAGAGACATGGGGAAAAAAAAATATAAAAAAAGTTGATCCTTTCCAGATTAATATATGATACAGTTTTAATCAGAATCTCCAATGATTTTTACCCCTTTTTAGATTGTAACAAAATGAACTTAAAGTTATATGGAGTGAAAAAAAAGCCAAATGACACCAAGAAATATTGAAAAAGAAGAACGAAGTGGGACTTGGTTGCTTTACTATATATTACAATCTAAAACAAAACTACTGAAATGAAGATAGTATCATATTGACACAGGAATAGGAGATTGACCCAAGAACTCTAAGGCAAGATACAGAAATTGATATAAGCATATATGAAACAATATAGGACTATAGTGCCATTGAAATTCAGTAGAGAAAACAGCATTTTTAAAATAAATAGTGTTGGCCGGCGCCTGGGTAGCTCAGTGGGTTAAGTCTTTGCCTTCAGCTCAGGTCATGATTTCAGGGTCCTGGGATCGAGTCCCACCCACATCGGGCTTTCTGCTCAGCAGGGAGCCTGCGTCTCTCTCTCTCTCTCTCTGCCTGCCTCTCTGCTTACTTGTGATCTCTGTCAAATAAATAAATAAAATCTTTAAAATAAATGGTGTCATCAGACTGGATACGCATTTGAAAGAACATAAAGTTATATTCCTACCTGACACCATATACAAAATATATTCCAGATGGATTTAATATATGCATATAAAAATAAATCAGTAAATGTATTAGAAGAGGAGTTAGGAGAATATTTATATTATCTTAGATAAAGGAAACCTCCCTAAGCAAAATAAGAAACTGTAAAGAAAAATATGCATACACGTGACTAAATATAAAAAATATTTTTTGAATGGCAAAAGAGATACAAACAAAATCAAAGGCGAATGATGGGGCGCCAGGGTGGCTCAGTCGTTAAGCGTCTGTCTTCACCTCAGGTCATGATCCCAGGGTCCTGGGATCAAGTCCTGCATCGGGCTCCCTGCTTTTCTCTCTCTTTCCTACTCCCCTTTGCTTGTATTACCTCTCTCGCAGAATCTCTCTGTCAAATAAATGAATAAAATCTTAAAAAAAAAAAATCAAAGGCAAATGGGAGACCAAGAAATAAGTAACTACAACATAAAGAGCAAAGTCTTACCATCACTAATAAACATAAAGCCCCCTACAAACTGAGGAATCAGATACCTTTATAGAAACATGGGCAAAAGATAAGAAATAAAAATTCACAGAAGAAATACAAAAGAGCTATAAAAGCATATGAAAATATGCTCGACCTCACCAAAATTCAAGGAATATCAATTAAAACAGAATAGCATTCTTCACTCAGTAGAGTAATAATACCCAGTGGTCACCAGAATGTAGGGACCAAACAGTCTCATACTTGCTAGCAGGAGCCTGAACTATAAACTCTTTTGGAAAGAAATCTGGTAACACATTTTAAAATTTGAGATCTATATCCCCTTTGACTCAACAACACTCCTCCCCATACCTCTGCCCTGGGATTCAACCAGAGTGAAGCACTGATGCATAAAGACATATTCATCCAGGAAAATACAACCACAACCAAGGGAGACAAGATTAATTTCTCTCCATGGGGTACGGTGCTGTGAACACTACACACTAACTAACATGAGTGCGTCAGATCCATACCAATGAGTTGCGTGAATGTGACATTTATCATGTAAAAATATAGTTGATGGTAATAGTTATATTGGAGAAATCTTAAAACACAGTATGCACGTGTGCGTTATTTCACTGTAGAAAATTACTGATATGTATGTGTGATGGAGCTATACAAATATTGCTGATATTCAACAGCTTTTGAGCTAATAAAATGGCAATTTCATAGGTCACAATCTAACATATGTTTATTACATATGTATGAGCATGAAAAAAATGTGAAATGATACAGCCCGGGACACTGACACTGGTTATCTGGAGAAGGGAGGAGACAAGGAAGCAAAGGGTGAATAAACAACTCTTGATACATCTTTGCACTATTTTACCTGTTAAACTTGCAAATTAAAAATATCAAATAAAGAAAAAACAGCAAAGAAATAAGATACTCAAGCTGTATATTACTTGAACACCTATATCTAGGGGCAAAATCTATAGCAATGGTCTTTCTTTTTTTTTCTTTTTTTAAAACTTACTCATTTGAGAGAGAGAGAGAGAGCAAGAGAGAGCACGAGCAGGGAGGTGGGGGGTAAAAGGAGAGGAAAAAGCAGACTCCCCATTGAGCAGGGCACCCTACATGTGGGGCTCGATACCAGGGCCCGGGATCATGACCTGAACCTGAGGGACACACTCCAACTGAACCACCAAGGTACCCCTATGGCAATGGTCTGTTTAACTTTATCAAATGTAGCAAACCAAAAGCAATTTATTTTCTTGTCTCTTTTACCAAGGTAGTTCAAAGCAAAACCCCCACCCAATTTTTTGCAAACCAATTCTTTGTTATTTAAAACAAAGAATTTCAGAATACATTTGCAACAAGACTAGTAAAAATGAAAATTCAGAGAACATTAAGTATCGACAAAGGGAGCAACAAAAACACTTTTACACTACTACTGAAGAATAAATTGGTGTAACCACTTTAAAACAATATGGCATTACCTAATACAGTTGAACACTGCATATTCTATGGCCTAGCAAGTGACCTCCAACGAACATTACCTAGAAAACTCATGGATGACGACTAGGACAGATGTACAGAGGGACAGAGGGTACAGAACAGCATTTTCATGAAAGCAAGAAGTTGGAAGCAACCAAAATGGGTAGAATGGATCAAGTATGGCATATGTCTCACAGTGCAAGAGCGGTATCGATACACTAATTAATACTTGAGAGTGGTAAAAATAACTATAGCTATCTACCTGCATGAATCTTAAAACATAATCTTGAATAAATTCCAAATGAGAGAAAAAGCATGAATCCATTTCAGGAACAGGCAGCACTAAACAATTAAAAAAAAAAAAAAAAAAAAAAAGGGCAGAGGAATGATAAAAAGTCCAGAACATGGCTTTCTACGACTGGGGAGAAAGGAAAGGAACAACGATTGGAAAATGGGAGTCTTTAAAAGTGATACTTAGCATTAAAGCTAGTAGGGAGGGCAGAAGATGGGGGAAATGTATGTGTGCGTGTTTTATTAATAGTCTTTAGTGTGTGTGTATGTGAATGTGTTCTTCTGACGTATGGTATCTTTCACTCAGGCACACGTGAACACCCACAGAGAAAGAATCTAGGTCAATGTCTGCTTACGCCTACAAAGCCTGTCCTACTACTGGAGAAGTCACTTAAACATCTTCCTGGCATATTTTGCATTATAGATGCTTAATACATACATGAATGGACATATTTCTAGAATGAAGAGATATAATCTATCCCTATATAGGGATAGACTTCTAGAAAGGATATATAGAATATAACACAATATATATTTCTAGAATGGATGGATATACTCCATAAATGGATGGACATCCCTGGGAGCCACTTCTTCCAGGATCAAGGTAAAACAGAAATTTTTCTTATGCAATTTTTTTGTAGTGCACCAGAGGTTAGACTGAATATCACAGAAAACCCCAGATAAACAGCATGTCACCTTGGGAAAACTTCCTTTGCTAAGTTATAGCAAAAAACAAAGGCAACATTGCTGAGTAGAGTTTCATGGGTTTTACTTTCACCCTGGGTTCATATTTTATTCAAGTTATGATTTAAACCATATGACACCAATACTCAAACCATGGCTATAAAGATTGCTAAGAGTAGGGGCCCTTGGGTGGCTCAGTTGGTTAAGTGTCTGCCTTCAGCTCAGGTCATGATCCCTGGGGCCTGGGGTCGAGTCCTGTATGGGGCTCCCCACTCTGCAGAGAGCCTGCTTCTCCCTCTCCGTCTGCTGTTCCTCCTGCTTGTGCCTTCTCTCTCTCTCTCTCTCTCTCTGTCAAATAAATAAATAAAATCTAAAAAAAAAAAAGAGATTGCAAGAGTAGGATGAAAATGACTTTTATCCACTACAAATTGCGAGTACCCAGGAAACAAAGATTTATTGAGAGCAGACCACGTGGAGCTCTATTTCCAGACATTACGGTGTTAGTCCTGATTCACAGCAGTGGGGCAGCTGAGGGTATTCTAAATAAGGCGGTGTTTCACCAGGTAAAGGAAAGCAATTAGAAAGGGAGGAAATCTGTCTTGATTCCCATCCTCTACAGCTGCTTGAAATCAAAGTTATACCTCTGACTGAATCACTACAAACTCTGAGCTACCGGCTTCTTTTCCCTTCCGAGGATTATTCTGAATATTTGGACTTGGACTTTACTCACTCTATTCTGTCTACTGCTGTTGGGAGCTTGGTGAATACTCTGATTTAGCTAAGATGCTTTATTGACAGGATATCCTGCATCTAGTTAACAGAGGCCAAAGGAAAAAGTGATTAGACAAACTGAATACATGTTATTTTTAAAAGGAAAGGAAAAGACAAAAAAGTCAATGTAGCCCTAGGCCCCTTATCATCTCAAGTAAAGCAAAACAGTAGGATACTGAGCCACCTCCAAAATATGACTTATGTACAGACATGACATTTTTACTTCCTAATGCTAGAAAGTTCCACGTGGTGCTCAAGACCTGGAAATGCAGTATGATCAATAAGGAAAACAGCCTTGAGTTTTCCGTTAGCAAATTTATTTTAAAAGGGGGAAATTAAATTAATGGCTGCTGTTGAATTTTTTTCTCCGAGCAGTTTTACAGACTGCTTTTTTAAAATAACAGCTTCATTGAAATATAATACACACTGTATAAATTCACTCTTTTAAAGTATACAGCGCAATAACTTTTAGAATATTCACAGTTATGCATCTATCACCACTATTATTCTAGAACATTTTTGTCATCCTCGCCCCCCCAAAAAACCCCATACCCATTAGCAGTTGCTCCCCATTTCCCCTTCCACCACCCCAGGCCCTTTAACCACTAATCTATTTTCTGTCTCTATGGATTTGACTATTCTGGACATTTCAATAAATGGAACCATATAACACGTTGCCTGTTGTGTCTGGTTTCTTTTACTTAGCATAATGTTTGCAAGGTGTATCCACACTGTAAGCATGAATCTGTACTTCAGTCTTTTTTTATGCACATAATATTCTATTGCATAGATACACCGCAATTTCATCCAGGGATCGGTTGATGGACATTTGGGCTGTATGCCCCAGGTTGCTTATTTCTGTGAAAGAACCGAGCTTCAGTTCAGAATCAACCTAAACCAGGGATTAATAAACACAATTACTGTTCTATCTGCATTTATACCCAATTGTAGTAGCCACCCTACTCCCAGAGGATATCAATGAAAAGGTCAACTGTGGTAACATGGAATATGTGAAAGTTTTTTCTTATAGTATTAACGAAGAAAGAAGAAGGAGAAAGGAAACAAAACATGACCCCCAGTGGCTGAGCAAACGGTGGCACACCAATCCAACAGAATACTACTCCATAATAATAGAAACAAATTCCTGATCCTTACAACCAGGATGTGTCTCTTGCCACCATGCTGAGCAAAAGCCAGAAAACATACATAATATGATTGCATTTATGTAAAATACTAGAAAACGTAAACTCTTCTAGGGTGACAGAAGGCAGATCAGTGACTGCCTGCCGATGGGCATGGGAAGGAAAGACAGTTATTAGGTATGAGGAAACTCTGGAATGGAAATACTCATTATCTTGATTGTGGAGATGGTTTCATGGGTGTCTTCATTCAAAACTTATTACCTTTAAATATGTACCATTTACTGTATGCCAGTAATATCTCAATAAAGCTGTAAATAAATTTTTTAAAAAAGTGAGTATACTCCCCAAAAAAGTATCTGAATGACTACTGTATTAAAAAAAAAAAAAAACCTGCCTTTGTTTTGCATATATGGTTTTAGTTAATTTTGCAACAAGTCAAATTATTTTCATTTTATGCACAAAGGAACTTGAGATTGAGAGTTCAATAATTTGCCATGGTGGCTGCCATCAGTATTAAACTGAGATCTCTTACTCTTAACCCCCAAACCCACCTTCTTTTCTCTATACCACACTGCCAGTCACAGTTCCTATTACAGACCCAACTCTTTTTTCTGGAATCCCTGTGTCCCAGCACTTTCCCAGTCAGGGAATTTTCTGGCCCACAGAAGAGGTTCATGCTTTATTGTGGTGTACCAAATTTGTTTCCTCTCGCCTATCATGGTGAGCTTCCGCAATTACCTCTCCAATTATGGGGATTAGTCCGAGTCAGTTGATTTATTCACTTTTAGTGGATCAGAGTAGTTAATATGGATTAGATCAAGGAAGTAATCCTGGTCCCTGGGTCAAAGAAGTGAAAATGACTCATCTGAGATTAAAAGCAAGCTGGACAAAACAAAACTAGCCACTCAACTCACTAGCCGAGCATTGTACTTCACTGGGACTATAGGTTCCACTTTTGAATATGGGAGGTCCAAGAACGGTGACAAGTCAAAGTTGCTCTAAGGTGTCTATCTGCTTTTGGACACCCCTAGCACTAAACTTGGGCTCTAGGTTGAGGTTACCATCCCCTCTCTGTATGGGACAAGTACCTGAGTCACTTCCTCACCTCTGTACAACCTCCAGATCATCCTACCATGTACATTCACAGCTAAAGCTTGTCCAAATGCTACCATTGTGCTTGGGCCACTCTGATCATGGGCTATACCCTGGAGTAAGTAAAATTAATGAAAAAAATGAAAGTTGGTTAAAACTATTGTTTTGGTAAGATAGCTAAATTGGGGGGAGGAAGGAATGCCATTTCTTTCATGCAAGAATTTCATAATGAAGGTTCCCTATGCTAGATATCTTCCATTTGCCCCTTCAGACCTATTTTCCATCCCATTCCACCAAGCTCTATGACTCAGGAAACTAAACTGGATGAACTCAGCAGCAGGTTTCTTTGTTCTTTGTCTTCCAGTTGGGTTTGGCCAATGGGGAGCATAAGCAGTTCAGAGGGAAAAAGGATAATTTCAGCTTATAGGTTTTCTGGGATCCCTGCCTCTAGAGTCATTATAATCTGGCTCCACCCCTTTCCTGGAGGCTGCAGCTTCTCTCAGGAGGTCACTTCTCCCCACCCGCATCCCTTCAGTCCCATAATAGTAAAGGAGCCAAAGAGAAGTGCACTTTCCCTAAACTCTGCCCATGTCCTCGTAAATATTCTCTTTATTAAGTTCTCCTAAAATTAACCAATTTGAGGATGCCAAATGTTTCCAGTACAACAGACATTTTCTGAGGGCTAAGAGTATGCCTTATTCAGAAAATGAACTTAACTCCAAGTCTTCAATTTATATGAAAACACTGACATTCGTGGGGTTAATATCAAGCCCAGGCAAAAATAAACAATGGCTAGGTGAGATGTGGAATGGAGAGCTCAAACAACACTGACTCAAACTTACTGCACCGGCAGTCATGTAACACAAAGACATATTCACAAGATATACGAGCACAGGAAAGGTGGCGGAGGCATTTCTCGGATTTTAAAATGTGAGAGATGTAAAACATTTTCAGGTTGCTCCATCATCCTTCTTCATGCTTACAAATCATATTTCCATGGCACCTTCAACATCTCTTCATACATTACTTAGATTGAGACTTTAAACCACTTCTGGGGAAGTCTAACGATCAATACAAAAAAGAGATGTTTGCTACAATAAAAACTGCCTAAATGGCAAATCTAGGAAAAAGAGCAGATTTCAGAGGTACCATCTGTTTTCCTTCATTGAGAGGTATTATCATGTATAGTAAAAAATGCTATAAAAGTGAAGTGATGCTTCTGTGTCAGACATAAATTATAATCTCAAACAGATTTTGATTACTGAAAGCCTACATCAAAGATATAAGTCCATTAAGGAAAAAGATGGATCTGATCCCATCTAAGCCCAAAACAACTAATCTCCAGTCTCCAAAATTAACCCGACTGTATAATTCCCAAATGAAGAAAATTCTATAACGAGAATAACTACATAACTACTTTAAGGCTAATTTTCTTTGATGATTTTTCGGTAATGAAGGCAAAATGTCACATAGCACAGTAAAAAAGAGCTAACTATTGTTGTTGTTGTTGTTGTTATTTAATATGGGACTATTTTTGTTTGGTTTGAGAGAGAGAGAGAGAGTGTGTGTGTGTGTGTGTTCATGTTTGCTAAAGATTTTAGCCACAGACCAAGGGGAGAAACTCACTGAACTAACTTGAGCCAGCAAGGTAAGCTCTATCTTTGTATTCATCATGAATGCCTAAGAACTCAGAGAGTATCTGAGAGAAGATTAAAAAAAAAAAAAAGAATTGGGGAGGACTCTGGCAGCTTCCATTTAATTTTGCATAACACCAGATGGCTCTTATAATGTTCTCACTACTTATTTTCCAAATGAGTGGTAAATTCATGCTTTTGATTTTCCCTAAGTCAATGCAATGTATCAATGAATAATACTGCTTTGCATTTGTACAGCATTTTACACTTTACAGTGTTTTCCAACTCATTATCTCAACTAATCTTTACAGCAGTTCCAACATAGTCAGGGGAAATATTATAACTCCCATTTTACGGGTGAGAAAACAGACCTGGAGAGATCATTCAGAACTCTTTGTAGCAACTTGTATTAGTGTAAGTAAAAAACGGAAATGGAAATGTATTGACTCACATCAACCGAATGCATGGTCTCCGATTGTTAGTGAGTGCTCTCCTTTCCCTTTATCTGTCTCTCTCATTTGCTTCCTTTTTTTCAGCAGACTCAAACACGGCCTTATGTGACTCTTACTGGCCTGAGATGAGGAAGGATGAGGCCTCATCCTCCACTTGCGTTGGAATATTCCAGAGGAAGAACCTACTGGCCCCCACTGGGTCACGTCCACCCTTTGAACCGCCTTCTGTGGTCTGGGTGTGAAATACTGTGGCTTCCCCAGCTTGGGTCAAGTCCCCACCCTTGTGGCCAGTATTACCCAAACAAACAAACAAAACAGGAATAGCCAGAGTCAGTGAAGAAACTGTGAGCAGTGAGCCAGCCACCCTAATTTGTATGTACTGCATTAAATACATTGTCCGGGGGCAGAGTCAGAATGACACCATAACCAGATCTTCCCAGCGCAAGTCCAGCGGCCATCCACTTTAACAGCACAGCCCCGTCATGTAGGAGCCACCAAGGGGTTGTGGGTCTCTCCGTTCCTAACAGTTATCAGTGTAGTCTGGCACAAGGATATAACTTAGAATAGACTCAGGTTCAAGTCCTGATCCTTTCCCTTGTCAGCTGTGCTCACGGGCAACTTACTTATCCTCTGAGAACAGTCATGGGGTCATCAACATGATCAAAGGAGATCATGTACTCCAGAGGATTCTGAAAATTATAAGGAACTACCTGAAAGCTTATTACTAAAGTTGTAAATGTAAATTTGAGGGAGGCTAAAATTACACAGTAACACCCTTCAGTGTAGTCCTCCCTCCCACTATGCTTCACTGGGATCACTTTGGTGCTGATATTTTTTTCAGTTTTCAAAATGTGCAACTCAGAAAGAAGTTCAAGGAGCATCTCCAAATTAAAAGGTTGAGTCCAGAAGAGCAGCTTACTAACAGATGGTTTTAGTGGCACTTATCAAACTCACCTTTCCCATACAGATTAACCAAAAAAATGAACACTTCTGGAGAGACTCTTAACAGTGGTAGCCTCCAGGGGGTGGGGCTAGAAATTAGTGTTTGGAAAGAAACTTCTAGTTTTCATTTGTGTTTGTCTCGACTGCTTGAATATTATCTATTCCTTTCTATTCTATTCCTTTCATAACACAAAACTAAATTAAAACCATGGCTATCACAGAAAAGGACGACAGTATATACCTAGTATAGGGTCTGACACAGAAAAAGCTTTCAGTGAGTTCTTATTTATTGATCAAATGAGGTATTTCTAGTGACCACCCTGCCAGCAAAGTAAAATCAACGTCATCAGAATAAAAGCCAGCTTTCATCTCTGTGACTGTACATGTTTTCCATTAATCATACGGTGAGGAATATTCATTGCCACCTGCTGAGGATATGATTTTAAACTCTTACACCTTCACACACCAAACATGAAAGCTATCTTCTTAATTCCCAACTATAAAGCACAGCGCATGCAGCTACCTCACAATTCTGTTACTGCTGTTCTTATAGGCACACTTCCCTATGAACTTCGGAGGCTGCTGGGCTTCTAGGAACCATTCTCTTTTACATTTGGGCATTTGCATGATATTTTCTAAGAAATGAAAGGTTACATGGCAGCATAGGCCAGAGCTAAAAGACGGATTTAAATGGTATTTTTTAAAATGATGCAATGGCTATGAAGTTCAGATGCTGTGTATTGGCTAGGTCCTGTTACTGGTTGCCTAGTTACATCTCTGCAGAAAGGTCAGAATGGTTGCCTCTAAATCTAGAAGGAATTAAAAAATGTTAAAACTTCATAATTAAACCAGGGATTGTGTGAGCCCTTATGTAAGCATCCCTTAAAACAAGTCCCCATCAGACTTGGGTCATGTGACAGCTCCCGGGGATGTCAAAGGAGATGTTTTAATAAAAGGAATTTCTGTATCTGAAATTTGTTACCTTGCTCACATTTCATTAAAGTTATCACATCTGGGCTCTTTCCATTTAATCATATCCAACTGCAGTCTGCAACTACAGGATATTAAAAAATGGTCCAACCTAGTTGACACAACGTCTATCCCATGAACGTCAGAAGACCGTCCGGTGTTTTAAATGGTTCAACTTAGAAAACAAATTTTTTTTTTTTTTTAAGATTTTATTTATTTATTTGACAGACAGAGATCACAAGTAGGCAGAGAGGCAGGCAGAGAGAGAGGGAAGCAGGCTCCCTGCTGAGCAGAGAGCCCGATGCGGGACTCGATCCCAAGACCCTGAGATCATGACCTGAGCCGAAGGCAGCGGCTTAACCCACTGAGCCACCCAGGCGCCCCTAGAAAACAAATTTTTATTGTGAGCAGCTTTGCCATGTGTAGGCCAGTCTATAATCTAGTAACAAAAACTATACCTCTTAATGAACAACTAGTGTCTTAACTCTCAGAGATGTCCCTCCTTCACCCCCTGGAGCATTTCTTCATCAGTGCTGCCTTGCAGACATTTTTGTGTCTAAAATATCTTCTCTGAGTAATGGGACAGGATAGAACAATAATTTTGATCTAGAAACTTAACCTGAGTGCATTAAAATGGCTCAGACTTCTTCCAAAATTCAAAGAGAGAGAGAAGCAGTCTTTCAAAACTGCTTGAAATCCAATCAGTTTTGTTTTGTTTTTAGATAAAATTCACATAACAGAAAATTAACCATTAACCATTTTAAAGTGTACAGTTCAACAGCACTTAGTACATCCAAAATGCTGTGCAGTCATCACCTCTCTCTAGTTCTAAGACTTTCTATTACCCCCAAAGGAACCATGCACCCAGAGTAGTCATTTGGACTTCGTATTTATTTACTCTCTAATTTCTCGCTGGCAAAGAATAAAAGAATCTGGGTTTAAATGACTGCATACTGATTGGGTATGCTTTCATTTCTTTTGGAACTTGTTTGATTCACCAAAACACAACAGTGGTCTAAAGCTGAAATGATGCTAGTCCTAACAAAATGAAATCAGGATTGGTTGTCCTAGAAGGAAGGAACCCAAAAAAGGGGTTGAGGAAGATACCCACATAACCCACAGTTCTATCTCAGACCTCTCCTTGTCAGAAACCCAGACCGACCTCCATGACTTGAGAGAGCTCAATCTATCTTGGAAAAAGAAAGTGGTAGCGGTTGGGGGAGTGCTGGTTATTGAAGAATTCCTTATACCTACCAACTAGGGCAGTTTGGAAGATAGGGAACAATTAAATACATTTAAAAAGAAGAAGAAAGAAAGAAAAAAGAGTGTTAGCTTCTGAAAGTCAAAAAAGTCTGTTCTAGGGAAGCTAGTTCATTGTTCTTGCAGTCCTCTTGGTCCCAGTGGCTTAAAGAACAAAAATATCCAAATAAAGGTCACAGAATGTAAAAAGTGAGACCCTAGGACCTTCAGTATTCCCGATTTCTCAGTCTGGCTTGCTGTGGCTAACACAGGGCAGTGTATGACAGAAACAAGGAGAAGGAATGAACAAGTCTTTACCCAGATGCAGCTACTTAGATCTGGGCAAGCAGCTCACACTCTCCATGTGGAAGGTCAGGAAGCACCAAGTTCTTGAGCTCCATAACATGCCAAGACAGAATCCATTCCAATCCCTTCCCCTCAGGCTTTCAACATCATCTTCCTAATACTTACCTCTTTCTGGACAGTCTATGCTGCCTCTTAGGTGGGAAAGTTCCATTTCATCATACAAAAGACAGGATTCAAACTAAGAGAGAGAGAGCCCTGTGCTGTTTTGGCAAACTTCAGTTTTTATCATTTCCAAACACGCTGACATGCTGAGAAAAAGATGTGGTGAGATACTGTGGTCACTTCAGTGATGAAGTTATTAAAGATGTGTTCATGGAAGGCATCTTGTAGGAAGGTGCTGATAACACTGGAGAACTGAAAGGGTAGGGCATGAAATGTAACACTTCCTAAATGTCACAGGTTCTTCTTAGTGCTAAATCTGACAGTCAGTGTTTTTTGGGTTTGTCTTTTTTTTTTTTTTTTTAAGTTGGTTTGAACAAGCATGTATATGTGGATACAGATACAGACTTTCTAAGAGTTGGAGTCACTCCTATCTTCAACCCAAACCTTGGGGGTTGTTGTCATTACCTAGTTTAATCAAAATTTCTATTTTGGGGCACCTGCTTGGCTTAGTCGGTGGAGTGAGTTACTTTCCTGGTCTCAGGATTTTAAGTTTGAGCCCCACAATGTGTGTAGAGATTACTTTTAAAATAAAATCTTTATTTAGTTATTTATTTAATCTAATTTTTAAAAAAAGTAGTCTCTACACCTAACATGGGTCTCAAACTCACAACCCTGAGATCAAGAGTCTCTTGCTCTTCCAACTGAGCCAGTCAGGCACCCTCAAAACAAAATCTTTAAAAAAATTTTTTCTCTTTTAACAATTCATGGACATGACAGCTACTTTCCACTAGAGCCATTTGTTAGACATCTGGTGCGGTGACCAGTGGTCCCAATTTGCCCAGGACTAGCCCACTTTTAGCACCAAAAGTTCTGTGTCCCTGGAAACCTCCAGTCTTGGACAAATCAGGATGGTCTGTTGCTTATTGCTAGTCCTAGGTTTGGTCTTCAGATCTGCATTGTTGGAATGTCTAAACATGGATAGAGAGGGGATTTGCTACAAAAATAGCTGAAAATCTCCAACAAAAATTTCCAGCAACATTTTACTCCAAAGATGATTTTCAAAAAATAACCCAGCAGTCTATTTCACTCATGAGGCAAGAAATGGTTTCTTACTTTGTGGGGATGACCTATCTGATATATGATGGTAATTAAACCATACTTTGAAATTAGCTATAATAAATACCACTACAGTGAGGTTCTAAGATATTATGTTATTTTTTCCTCCAATTTCTACATTTTAGAGCCTAATAAATATAGCATAATATGGCAGGCAGACATAACAGCATGAAATAAAAATCTCCCATTTCTTTGGTACTATTCAAAGACCTTGGAACCTGCACATTGTGGGCAAACACCCCAGTGTTAGAAGAACTCCAAAATCAGCATGCTCTCCAGAGGTCACACCCATAGTACCAAAAGGTCTGGCCAAGAAAGAAGCTGTGGGACTTCAACCTATCCACCAGATCCAATGCCAGATACTCCAAGAAAAGCAAAAGCCTTCAGGGCCTATATCTACAAACAGGATTTGCAGAGTCAAGACAGGAACTTGCTTCAGCTGTCTGGGAACCCTAACCCTGTTCCACCCCTCACAATGAAATGTTAGACACTCCTACCTCTGCTACCTAAGGCCTTTCTGCTTTTCTGAACAACTAATCTCTTTCACTTTGTAGCAGACAGAATAGCCCCCAAATAAGTCCATGTCCTAATCTCTGGAACCTGTGAATGTGTAACCTTCACAAGGGAAAAGGAACTTTGAATTAAGGACTTTCAGAAAGGAAGAGTATCCCGGATTATTCAGGTGGGCCAAATCTTATCACATGGGGACTTAAAATCAAAGAAGCCTTCAGAGTTAAGAGATGTAGATAGAGTAGAAGACAGACAGAGAGGCAATGCTATTGGCTTGGAAGACAGAGGAAGGTAAACTCTAGAATTCTCTCCTAGAGCCTCCAGAAGGAAAGGGAGCTCTATTATACTTTGCTTTAAGCCCAGAGAGATCCCTCCAGAACCAAACCTACAGAACGGTAATTTTTATTGCTTTTGAGCCACCAAGTTTGTGATATTTTGTTATGACAGCAAACAAGAATATAACCTTCATCACTGCTGCTTTTCAATTTGCATGATGCTTTAGCAGTATATTGCCCTAAACCCCAATATTTGACCATTTCTTACCCAGTGTTTAATTTACTTCTCTATATAGACTTAAAAAAACAGATTTGATACTAGAGCAAATTTGCTCAAAATCCCTTCAGTAGCACAAAACACCATTTTTCTTTACATGTCCACTTGGTTTTGCTTCTTTCTTTAGTTTGTTAGCACATGACCACTTATATAAGGAACCACTGAGCACAAGTAAAATCAGTAATTTTGCATGGAGCAAAAATGCTTGAGAATGGAAAAGGATAACCCCTCTAAAGTTGTGTGCAAAGACACAGTAGTCCTCAACGTCTCCTTAGGGTGCTCTGGATATCACAATGACTGGAAGATGCCACAGGCCTTTTGTGAGCCAAGAACAGGAATACCGAAGAGTACAAGGAAGAATTGTCCCATTCAACCTGCCAGCAACTCCCATGGAGCAAGTCTGCCTGGATTGTCCAGGCAATTTAAGTCCATTCATTAGCATGAAAGAAATCAACACAAACATCAGACAGAGAACATCAAATACTTATATAAGACCATCTTCATTATTAGTGATATAGTAGTCCGCACTCATCCGAGGTTTAGCTTTCTGCAGTTTCAGGGGCCCTTGGTCACCTGCGAGGAAGCCCGTGATCCCTGGCCTAATGCTTCGCCACAATGCCTATGTCATTCCCTTCATTTCCTCTCCCATGTAGGCATTTTATCACCACGTGACATCACAAGAAGGGCGAGCACAATACAGTAAGATGTATTTTTTTATTATTTTATTTATTTATTTGACAGACAGAGATCACAAGTAGGCAGAGAGGCAGGCAGAGAGAGAGGAGGAAGCAGGCTCCCCGCTGAGCAAAGAGCCCGATACGGGGCTCGATCCCAGGACCCTGAGATCATGACCTGAGCTGAAGGCAGCGGCTTAACCCACTGAGCCACCCAGGCGCCTCCAGTAAGATATTTTGAAAGACCACATCACATAACTTTTATTATAGTATATTGCTATAAATGTTCTATTTTATTATTGTTAATCTCTTACTGTGCCTAATTTATAATTAAACTTTATCATATGTGTGTGTGTGTGTGTGTGTGTGTGTGTATGAGGAAGCACAGAATACATACAGTTCAGTACTCGTGCAATTTCAGGCATCCACTGGGGGGTCTTGGAACGTATCCCCCACAAACAAAGGGGGACTACTATATTTGGTAGAATATAAGGATGGCTCCATACTCATTTATAAGACACTAAGTACTTAAATCCAGAAGAACCTCACTATGGGGTAGCTATATACGGTCTTTAAAGCACACTCACACAGGCCTTTCTTCTAATAAGCTCTAGACCAGAGGTTCTTTTTTTTTCCCCCTAGATTTACTTATTTACTTGAGAGAGAGAGAGAGAATGGGAGGGAGGAGCAAAGGGAGAGAAGCTTCAAGCAGACTCCCTGCTAAGCTTGGAGCCCGACGCAGGTCTCGATCTCACAACCCATGAGATCATAACCTGAGCAGAACCAAGAGTTAGTTGCTCAACTGCCTGGGCCACCTAGCTGCCCCTCTACATCAGAGATTCTAAATTTCTAATACTAGCAAATACTCAAAACTTGCTGAATAAATACATGATGAAAGACCAGCTCCAGTAATTAAATCAGGTTATAGGGAGGTAGGATTTTTTTATTAGCACTCTCCTGTAATCACTAAATAGTTATGTAAATAAACAATTAAAAATCCAACAACCAAATTCGAACAACTGATGTATAGTCCAGTGGGGAAAGAAGAGAAATAGGTGTGGGATAAATGAAAAATACTGGCCATGAGTTGACAGTTGTGGAAATTGAGTGATGGGGATGTGGAAGTCCATGATATTATTCTATTTTGGAAAAAGCTTGAAATTTTTTCCTAATGAGGTTAAATTTTAAAATAGGAGGAAAATCCACATTGCTGACTATAGGTCAGGGAGGGCAAACACATTATCACCTGTCTCAGCAAGGTGAGGACCTTTCAAGTCTACAACCAGATTCAGATGGCTTTAGCTCTTTTCAAAAGCCAAGTCAGCTTCTTTAAGAAGAAAGCCCTACAGCATCAGATTGACCTTTTGTTATTATTGTTTGTTGCTGCTGGAAAAGCCGTTACAATGTCTACAACCAATCTGTTAAGAACAGGGCTTACCCTTCTCTGATCTAATCTACTATGAGGTCTGTCTTGCACAGGGTATGTATGTCTTCAGTAGCCGTAAACAATCAATCAGGTTTGGTGCCATAGGAATACATTTTCAGGCTGTGACCTCAAGGCTCTCCAACTCAGGTTTTTAGAAGAAAATGGGAAAATTTGGGCGAGACATCTGATTTTAACTATTATCGAGGGTAGCTGCTTTTTTCTTAAATCCTGAAGTCTTGCTAATTTTGCGAAAGCCTCTATGCATATTTCTTATTGATAAACATCACATGTTAAATGCATTCGTCTACAGGATCTGTTAGGATATTTTTTTCTGCTCCAAGGTCTGGTTAGATTCAAGAAGCTCCTGGGAGAAAATATTCCTTAATTCTTACCTCTTCAGTTCCCAAAGCCTGAGGCTCACTGGTAGATCTGGGCTGTTGAGAAAGCAGAGAGGAAAATGAATGCTTCTTGTTTTTTCCTTAATAAAAAGGAAAAATAACATGATACATAAGAGCTGAATAAGCAAATGAGTGTTTCTGTAAATAGAGTTTGGTGGTAACGGCTGAATAGCTCTAAGGGCAGAGGGTCTCAGAGGCTTGCATTTCTGAGCCAGGACACAAGCACTGTGTTAACTCTTTTTCTTTTAAGAAGCAGATGTGGGGCGCCTGGTTGGCTCAGTGGGTTAAGGCCTCTGACTTCGGCTCAGGTCATGATCACAGGGTCCTGGGATCCAGCCCCACATTGGGCTCTCTACTCGGCAGGGAGCCTGCTTCCTCCTCTCTCTCTCTCTCTCTCTCTACCTGTCTCTTGGCCTACTTGTGATCTCTGTCTGTCAAATAAATAAATAAATAAATAAATAAGAAGCAGATGTGAAAAAAAAGAGTCTCTTTCTTTGTGAACTTCTCTGGTCTGCCGAAAAACATGAAACATCAAGTAGGCTTAGAACCTAAGGGAACCAGAGTTCTTGGTGAGTGAGATGATTAAGAAGAAGTTTTCTTCCCTGAACTAACCTGATTTGCTCCCAACAGGACCAAAGGGGCAGAGGCAGAACACGTTCTTGTTCCAGGAGCTATGAACAGGAGCTGGATTTCCACTTGTGTGTATCCAGCCCTTTTAAGAGGGTAGATCTGGACAACTTAGGAATTATAAAAGCATCTTTAGTGTCTAACATTGTGTAGGTTGTTTAGAAGCAGAGACACGGACACCCCTGGCCACGTGACTTCGGAGAATGTTGAGTGAAATTCACTTTGGGTCCTAGGACCAAATGAATATCCATGTCTATAAAGATCTCCTGTGACTTCAGACTGCCAGGTGTGCTGGAGTCTCAGCCCAACCAATTATATTCCCAGATGACCAGAAGGGATCATATGTTTTAAAAAGAGCCAAAGTTATTAGGAAAGCATTATCTCATGATTAATGACAGCAAAGAAAAATAAAAAAGCCAAGGGCCAAAACCAATCTGTTTCCAGAGAATGAATCCTAGGGGTAACAATGATTAGTGGGACTTACAAAAGAGGCCTGTCCAAGGGGGCTCAGGGCCCAGCATTATTGGTGCTAGCAGCCTCCCAGGGAAATAGTTTTGACTCTTTCATCAAGATCCTCAAATACATTCTCAATCATTGTCTTAGTGATAGCACTCCTTGACTTTATTAAAAAAAAAAAAAAAAATCCAAAAGGTAGACAAAGAATTTTTGTCAAGGTGTTAGAAATAGCCTAAATACAAGTAATGTAATTTATTAAGTAAAACAAAAACTCTACATGATGGACTTTTGAAATAATAGACACAAAATCTTAAATGATGAGGAAAAATATACACGATATAAAGTAATGTAAAAAAATACAGAATTATATATAGTGTAACCTCAGTATATTTTCTAAGATAATTTTTCAAATACACTTTATATTTTTCACATATAATATTCTTCTAATATATCACAAATAATATCTTCTAGTAAATGTTAAAATCTTTCTGATCTAGATTATTCTGGAAAATGACTGGAAGAAGGTACATCAAAATGTAAACAGCATATCGCCCCTTCTACCTATAGGGATAATGGAAGTAGCAGGAATTGCTAGATATATGGTCAGTATCTGCTCTGATCTTCCAAGTTTATAATAGATTTTTAAGGTAGGAATCCTATGTGTCAAGGATATCTACTTTTCCCAGCCTCCATTTCTTCAAAGTGTGTGGCCATGAGACAAAGTTCAGTGGGACCACTGCAAAAACGATTTGCGCAACTTTTGGGCCATGCCCTTGCCCTTCCAACGTTCTCCCTTCCTGGTGGTCATAAGTGGATCAGTAGGGCAAGCCACTTCAGATCAAAAAGCAAGAGAAACAGGTTCAAACGATGGACTAACATGATAGAAAAAGCCTAGGTCCCTGGATGATCCTAGGGAACAGAGCTATGTTTCCTGCCCTGGACCCCCCGACCTCTGGGTCATTATGTGAAAGAGAAAGAACTCTGTCACCCCACTGTGAAATCAAACCTCTGTTACATGCAGTTCAATCAACCTAATCAACAGAGGGGATCATTTCTTTATAATTGAAGTATTTTCCAAATTTTCAATGATCACCATGAATTACTTTACCAGAAAAAAAATAATTTAAGTTAAGCATGGTTTAGTAATTTTAAGGAAATGAAGATAGCAGAGAATAGAGTTCGAGCAACATGTGCCCTCTGTCCATATATGAGAGAAAAAATGAAATCTACAATTTCAAGAAGTAGTTATTATATCTTCTCAAGGGCATAAATCACACATCAACTCCCTGAGTTTGTATGACCTTTTCATCACACTTCATGGCACTTTATTTCAAGGCTTCTGAAAAATAGTTTTAATACAGAAAAGTTCTTTAGCTTTAAATAAAATCTGCTTTAATATCTGCTCGAGGACTACTCTCAAAAAAATAAAACTCTAGTCAACATATTAAAATTCTCCATTGAAGAGGATACCTAGACCTCTTAAAGTAAAGTTAGAAACATTTAAAAACAGCTTCATGTGCACTAACTCGTATCTTTAATTTAAGGCTATTGTTTGTCCCTCAGATAAAATCATAATGACTCACTCCTACTATTAAGTCCAGTGGCCCAATAATTCTGTTGATTATCCTCAAACTTTTTTTTTTTTTTTTTTAGATTTTACTTATTTGACACAGAGAGAGGGAGGGAACACAAGCAGGGGGAGTGGAAGAGGGAGAAGCAGACTCTCCACTGAGCAGGGAGCCTGTCCGAGCCTCGATCCCAGGACCCTGGGATCATGACCTGAGACTAATGATGACACTTAATGACTGAGCCACCCAGGTAACCCCCTCAAACAAACGTTGTATTTTGATTTTACTTTCTTCTGGAATGGTGACCGATCTGTCAGAGCTCACAGAACTTCCCTCATCTGGGCCTGTATTATAGGAGGACTGTCCAAGATTAAAAAAAAAGTCACATCTACTCCATCAATTAGAGAAAAGAAACCTCGTCTCCTTGGGAATCAGCTCTGAAACCAGTGTCTACCCATAATAGAATAACACACTTTTTTTTTTAAAGACTTTATTTACTTATTTGACAGAGAGAGAGATCACAAATAGGCAGAGAGGCAGATAGAGAGAGAGGGGGAAGCAGGCTCCCTGCTGAGCAGAGAGCCCGATATGGGGCTCGATCCCAGGACCCTGAGACCATGACCTGAGGCGAAGGCAGAGGCTTTAACCCACTGAGCCACCCAAGTGCCCCTAGAATAACACGCTTTCTAACACAGATCCCTTAATCCACTATAACATTTTGCTAGTGGTATCTGGTGCCTTTTAGAAGATCATTAGAGCCCTGTGGACCTACACACAAGACACTTCCCTAGGTAGACCTTAGAGACTTAAATATAATTATACATCAGATAAAGGACCTACTTCCCCCTACCTTCTCCCCGAGAGAACACCAAATGGTCCTTTTCTCTCCTGTGAATCACAACACCCGACACTAATATGGCTAACTTATATTCAATAACAAAGGCAGGATGCCAGAGTTTCCTCACTTCCCTCTTAGGATGACTATGCCAGTACGTTTTCAAGAACCCCCTAAACTCTCTCTTGCAACAGGCAAATAGAAGCTCATAGTCCAAGCTCTGAATTCTCAGTTCCTCTCCCCCTCTTCTCTTGACAGGAACATAAGCAAGCCAACTCAACAGGCCTAATTACCATGGTAACAACATGCACTGTGATTATGAGTGTGTTTGTTTTTTAAAATGACTCACAGATTATTCTCCCAGAAGCCCCAGACACACCGGTTTCTGGGTGGTTTATAAAAGCTATTCAAAGTTTTCTTGCAAATTTCTTGCCCCTATTAGCATAACTGCTGTGATGGAGAGAGATTCATCAAATCAAATATGCCCTTCTCCTTGAGGATGACAAAAAAAAACCCACTTGGTTCCTTAACCGCTCCAAGATTAATCAATTTAAAACTTGGGTTAATAATGAAATTAATTTGAGTTTGTACACTGGAGATAATTAATCTGTCCCTAATTTAAATAATTAAGGTATTTCATAATGTAGTTTTAGAGACCCAAATGAAATAATCAAGTGAAATAAAAGCGACAGTGAAAAATATCAAGTAAAATAGCCTAAATGTGTGGGCACACGGTCAGCCACATGCGAAGTGTTACAAAAGAAGAGAGGTAAGTTTTAGTGCCAAGATGTTTTTAAACCCATGTCCAAAATAAAAACATTAAACATGGGGGTGCCTGGGTGGTACAGTCAACTGAGGGTCCCACTCTTGGTTTTGGCTCAGGTCATGATCTCATAGGTCATGAACTGGAGCCCCTCAGCGTAGAGTCCGCGTGGGATTCTCTCTCTCCCTCTACCCCTCCACCCTGCACACAGGCATGCACACATGCTCTCTAATAAATAATAAATCTTTAAAAGTGCAAACATGAAAGAATCTAGACATTTGGAAAAACTGTGGACTGCTTCCATTCATTTATACAATTCGCATTATTTAAGACCCTCTATGTAGCAAGTGTCATTGTTTATAACTGGAACAGGGCCACAGGGCTTAGGAAGACCATTTTCTTATCAGAGACAAAGGCCATGGGTGTGGCTTAGTCTGTTATCTTGGAAAGATTCTTTGCTTCATAAGGCATCATTCTAGGTAAGCTCTCAATGAAAGGGACCATTTTCCAATGACAGCATTGAGCCTAGAACTCAAGAGTCCTAACTTGAGCAAGATGGTTGACTCGCTCTTAAAAAAAAAAAAAAAAAAAAAAAAAAGGTTGGTAATTTTTTATGTCAGTTTTCCTCCACATGAATTGGATATAAACCTTACTTTAAAAGAAATGGAAATATGGAAATGGAAACTTTTAAATCTGTTTAACTTAAAACTCTATCTCCTGATGCGACACAGAACACAACACTTAACACACACACTCACACACACACATACACACAAAATAGTTGTTAAAAATTACAGTTTCCCGATGGCTACATATTTTATGTACTGTTACCAATAATGTGCTTTTCCTCGAGAGTTTGAAGGGATAGCCAGAATGAATCTGTCAGGATAGGCTAGGTTATACTGTATGGTAACAAACAACCCCCAAATCTTGGTGTAGAACCAAAGTTTATTTCTCATTCTCACTACATGCGCATCACAGGTCAGTGGACAGGAACAGGACGCCCCCCCCCTTATTGTCTTTACCCCAAGACCCAGGCTTAAGAGTGCACCCCCCATTTCTGTGCTTCTACCACTGCCAACTGCCCAGGGCAGCCATCGCATCCTGGTTCTCAGAAGCTTCTTCCTGGAAGTGGTAAAGAGCACTTCTACCCTCATTTTGCTGGCTAATACAAGAGTTGTGGCTATACTTAACTAAAGTAGACAGAGAAGTGTAAAGTAAGCCTATCATGAATCCAGAAGGAAAACGGGAAATATTTATGACTGAGGGCATAAATTACTGGACAAACAATGCAAGGCTGAGTAGATACCGAAGTTAAAACGGTATCTGGCTATCCCAGAGAAAAAGGCCTCCTCAGGTGATTCCTTACTCCAAGTTCTTTGTTCCGGTGACTCATGTTGGGCCAACAATTACTTCTGCTAGAATTTGATAGGAATCCCATTGATAGATTAAAAGATGCTCTACTCTAGCTCTGTGGTAACAATATTAATTGAGCAGCTATACTTCTAAATAGTTACTATATGTCACGCACTATGCTACATAAACATTTTAATATTATTTTCTCCTGACAATTTTGTGAGGTAGATATTGTCATTATTATTTCCCATTTTATAGATGATGAAACCAGGAGCATAGAAAGTAACTTGCTCAAGAGGTTCTGATTCCAAACTGGTGTTCTTTAACTACTATGCTTCCCTGTGTATTAAGCCCATATTTGAGGATTAAGGCACAGTAAAAAACAAGTAATTTTTTTTTTTACCTAGAAATTTTCACTTTACCTTTTATATTATTTTAATTAAAATCTAGGGGCTGTTCAATAGCAAGTTATTTTTTTTCTTAGTGAAACCATTTTAATGTCCATCCACAGCAATGTTCCCTAAATACAACAATCATTTATAAGATTTTTGTAAGGTTTTTCTTAGATTTTTATTTTATTTATTTGATAGAGATAGATCACAAGCAGGCAGACAGGCAGGCAGAAGGTGGGGGGGCGGGAAGCAGGCTCCCCGCTGAGCACAGAGCCCGACGCGGGGCTTGATCCCAGGACTGTGAGATGGTGACGTGAGCCGAAGGCAGAGGCTTAACCCACTGAGCCACCCAGGTGCCCTTATGAGATATTTTTTACAAAAGCAAAGGACCAGCTCAATTCTCCAAAGAGACTCTAAAATTACAGATTTTTTTCCTATTAAAATTTTTTCATAATTTTTCTCATTTCTGTACAGATCAGAAAAACACTCTTAAACAGAGTTCTATTGGCAAAGCTTAGAAATTAACTTTACTCTCTTGTTTAAAAATGCAAATATGAGTAGGAAGCACTCCATCATTTATTACAGAAAAGGTACTCCTACTATTAATCCTTAGTTTGCCCTGATGAAGAGGCAAAGAAAGCACACCTCAAGACAAGCAGTCAAAACACTGTAATGTCAGCAATTCCACTTCAAAATTCTCCCTTTCCACTATGGCTGCCTCACATATGGGGCCTCTCAAATACACCCACCACCTCCGTGGAAAGTAGGAACCATGAAGAAGAGACAACAGTAATGGAAGTGACTGCTGCCTCCAGAGTTACAAAGTGAAAACCAATTTTCGAAATAACTCATAATCAGGAATTCCAGAGATGAGTCATTCTTCTTGCACAGGTGCTGTAATCAACAAAATACACACCTCTCGAGAGGAAACAAGCTTTCATTTAAGTCTAACAGGCGCCATACACAGAGCCCTTAACCTCTCTAGCTCCTGTCCTGGCCCAGAGTGGATTTTATTCACATCAAATTGATTTCACTGACCAGTCAGGAAAACTAAATTTAATGTGTGTGTGCGTGTGTGTGTGTTCACAATGGAGATAATGCAAGACTAAATTAATTGTTGTCTACATTAAATAATATTCTTATTGCTTCATAGGACCTGATGTATTTTCTTCTGGAATGATATGTTTAGAAGGCCATTCTTTAAGGTCTCGCATTAGCCATTTTGTATTTTCTTTCAGGATTCGTTCTCCAATCTACCTAGATCACCACCATGAACAAAAACAAGCTCTTTGTGTTTTTCAATGGGAAATGCATGGAAACACTGTCCCACTCCCAGTCGTGTGATCTTGATGTTATTTAACCTTTTTGAGCCTTGATATCTTCACTTATAAACCAGGAGTAATAATGGTGTCGGACTCCATGACACCATGGCCTACCTGATAATCATTAACTCCTTCTTCTTTGCTAACAGAACCAGACCTTTTCTCTGGGATCTGGTGGCTGTGCTCTCCGGAGAGGAAAGGCTGCTATCCCCACCTCCCCACCCCGCCACTTCCCCCTCCACCCCCACTGCCTCAGGAGGAAGCTCTCACGTGAGCTAGTCACAGCAGTTCCATCTGCCTAGTCTCTCGAGATAAGGCATGTGAACTGTGAGGGGAATTCAGCTGGGGACAGCTTTTCTGTCACACTAATAAGAGGTACGTGAAAAGAAATGAGTCCCTTCACTGTGCCTCTAGATACTGAAATCCAGCCGCTAGTCTGAAAGCAGCCACCTCAGCATGGGGAGGGGAGAAGCCTAAGAAGAGTGCACCCACCTGCTGAAAATGTCAGAACAGGGAGGGAAAGAATGCAGGTTGCTAAGAACAGTGCCCAGTTGTGAATAACTCTGGGGTTACCTTTCCTTCAGGACCTCTTGAGGCAAATTCCATTGTTTACGCCATTTTGGTATGGTGTTCCTTTACCAGCAGCCAAAAGTGCCCTAATGGAAAAACACTCTTCCCATCTCATAGGGTGATTTTTAAAACTCATGGCAAACAGTAATGTACATAAAGTACTCAGCACACAGCAGCACAAACAGCATGCCTGGCAAATGCCAGTTCTCAACTTGATTGCCGAAAGGTGTTGAGCTTTGCTTGTTCAACCATGAGCAAGCGCTTGACTCTGTGTGGTTTGAATGACTCCTCTGCAAGGTTTTCCTTGGTTCCCCCAAACAGAATTAAGGGCAGAAATCATTGCTTTCTCTACTTTGTCCATCTAAGAGATAATACCAAATTCCTAAGGTTATTTTAAACAATAACGTCGGCATTTAATTCAGATAACAAGCCCTGTAGTACCGACTGTGGTGTAGGAAAATACAATTAAACAAAGCAGTCTTCCTGACTGTGTAAATCAATTTGATCTGAATAAAATTTAACCCAGACCAAGTACTCAACAGAGCCACCAAGTATGCTGCATTTGGAGTCTGCCTAGTTTAATGCAAAAGCTGCTTTCTGGAGAAGAAAGACCTATTTCATAGATTATTATACACGTAGATGAAAAGAACATTTCCTCTGGGACTTCACCACATCCTTACATCAGGAAGGCACCTGCACCTGCCTGGGGACCCTCTCTCCCCAGATCCTCACATGGTGTTCTCCTCACCACGAGGTCTTCAGGGATTACACATTTCTATCACCACCACCATCATATGCACAATCTCCATCATTCAACCTGTTTCTATCTTCATCCATCCCCACACTTCTCACTACCAGATATTTTCTTGTATTAGAACATGTTTCTGTTGATGGGGTCCACACCTGGCTATGATCTAATCAGCCTGGGCTGAGGTTAGGACCTGGGTACTTTTTTTTTTTTTTCCAAAGTACCCCTCAGCAATATTGAATATGCAGCCAGATCTAAAAGCCATTTGTTTATGTGTTTACTGGATCTCTCCCAACCCTAGAATGTGAGTTCCAAGAAAACAAAGAACTGGCCTGTTTTGTTCCTCCAAGTCTCCCCAGCCCCTTGCAGGACACGTGGCACATTGCAGACATGCAGTTAAGACTTGTGGACAAGCTGACCAACTGGAGTGTAATTATGTCAGCATTTGCCTGCTTCCCCTGTAGTTTCTGAGCTCCTAGAGAGCTCCTAGAATATCTATCCTAGTGATAAAAATAAGTGACAAAAAAAAGTTCAATAAATAAATGAATTATAAACAAACTGCATTTGTGAACTTAAATATTCACACACACACACACACACACATACACAAAATAACAGATATGTGAAGTGAGGGGTGTGTTAATTAACCCAATAATGAGAATATTTTCACAATGTATACATGTACCAAATCATCACATTGTACATTTTAAATATCTTACCATTTTATTTGTCAATTATACCACAATAAAGCTGAAATTAAAAACAAATAAACAGGGGCGCCTGGGTGGCTCAGTGGGTTAAAGCCTTTGCCTTTGGTTCAGGTCATGATCTCAGGGTCCTGGGTTAGAGAGAGCCCTGCATTGAGCTCCCTGCTCAGCAGGGAGGCTGCTTCCCCATCTCTCTCTCTCTCTCTCTCTCTCTCTCTCTCTGCCTGCCTCTCTGCCTACTTGTGATCTCTGTCAAATAAATAAATAAAATCTTTAAAACAAACAAACAAAAAAACCCCATAAAACTGTATTTGTATACTATAAGGAAGACAAAGATAGAACTGGGTGTGGACACTGTCCTCAAAGAGCTGGATGAAGGGGAAAAAATTCAGACTGCCATTATACACACCAGAATGTGCTAACTGCTGTGAAGAAAGAACAAAAGATTTCAGGAAAGGTATAGATTGTTTCTTAGTGGGGAGGGCAGAGAAGAAACACAGGAAGGCTTCATGGAAGAAGTAGCATCTACAGAACAAATGGAATTTGGCTATTCAGAGAAGTAAGACTGTGGGGTGAAGTGTGGAAGAGGAAGTAGAAAAGTTTTTCTAGGGAGAGGCAAGAACACAAACCAACCAGCCTAGCTGGAGGTTAGGAGGTCCTGAACTAAGACACCAATTATCAACATGGAAAAGAGTAGATAGTGTCAAGATATGCTCCCAATGACAGTGCCAAAAGCTATGGGATTGGCCATAACTTGAACTGTTTTTTGAGAAACACCAAAATTGAGATTTTATAAATGAGGGACTGAGAGAATGAGGTGTCACTAATAGTCAGGGAATCAGGAAAGAGCTGGTTTTGAGTAGGGAAAGGCAATGGTAGCACAGATTTGGACATTTAAGTTTCATTTTCAGTGGCTTGAATGTTTGTAGGGTGCTTGATGTACAAGTTTAGAAAGCAGATGAGTGATCAGGATGAAGGATCAGATTTGGAACTGACCTGCATGGTGATAATGACAGAAATCATAGAAAAGATTTTATAAAGGGAGAGGGAGAAATTAAGGGGCAGAAAATTCAAATCTTGAGAACAAACATATTTAGGGAATAGAACCTGGGAGTCAGTGGGGAAGTTGGGAGCCTCCAGAGAACTATGAAGGGTGACAGAATGTGCCACCCCAAAATATGCCTCCTTGACATAAGGATTATTTTGAGCAGGTTATTTTGGGAAACAGCAGACACAGGAGAAATTCTGAAAACAGACTAGAAGTTACCGCTTGTGTAAAGGAAATTTACATTTATAAAGGAAATCTCCACTTATAAGGGCGCCTCTCTCTCCTACCTGAAAGGCAAGTATGACTAAATCACTAGATTCTAGTCAGTAGACAGGCATGAATTTAAGTCTGCATAAAAAATCTTACTCTTATTTACCATACTTTACCTGGTCACCTCCCCATAACTGGCCTCCTCCACTTCTCCCCCTCTGTCTTTAGCTGAAGATGGTATTTCAGCCTGAATTCTAAGCCACCGCTGAGAGTTACTCACTTTTCCCTGGATATACATGAGGTATAACATATTAATAAACCTGTGTGCTTTTTCTCTTTTTAATCTTCCTTTTGTTACAGGGTTCCCAGATGAGAACTTAGAAGGGTAGTGGGAAAACTATTTTTCTTCCCCTAAGGTTAGAGAGAGATTAAGTTAGTAGAGTTTATAAAAGTCAAGGGGAAGCTTTGTTGGCAGCAGGTTTAATTTTGAATTTATATGTGTGAACTAACCACATCTACAGGCAAAGAGGAAAGGATCAATAAAGGGAAGGAACCAAATACGTAGGAAAGGAATAGAATTATCAGAACATAGTCCCCTAAATGTAAAAGGAAATAGAAAAGAGAGTGCAAGTAGAGTTTACTCATAGCTTCAGCAAAAGGCTGTGTTAATTTGACCTAGGACAACAGGGAAAGAGAATTAATAGAGACACAGAGAAATTTTAAGGTGGTAAGTAATGAGGCTGAGGAAGCCTGTAATATATGCCTTCTCAGACAAACAAAAGCAATAAATAAATAAAGGAATAAAAAATAATAAATACGCCTGTAATAAATAAAGGAAGGACTTGGGCTTAATGGATTTACTGAAAATGTATAGGGGATAGTAAAATATGAAATTCAAAAAAAGAAAAGGGGTTTTGAAGAATAGCAATGGCCCTGCTAATGTTGCAGTAGAACCCAGCTCTAGAGCTTCTTCATTAGCACTGAATGTCAGGTGCTTGAGGAGAGGATTGTGGGAAGGTCTGACCCTGACAACCAGGCTTGCAGGGAGACAAATAAAGGCCAAAGGAACAGGGAGGAAGGGGTCAAGGGACTGGTTTTCCCAAGCCTCTCCAGTAAGAGCTTGACTGTTTACATATATTTGCCAAGAGATAAAAGAGCTGATCCTGTCACATCTCAAACCTTGGCATACAGTGGTACCATTTCTAAGAAATATGTTATCACTAGAATTTAAGATTGAGCTCCCTCTTTTTAATGTTTAATGAAGTCCCCTAGGGATTGTCTGAACAATGACTCTCATTAAATACAACTTATTTTCTTTAACATAAGAGGTTGGGGGAACATTATACATCTCTAATGCTTTTACCTGAAAATCTGAATCTCAAATCCCACTGTGCCATCTTTACACTGAAATAAATTTGAATGCAGAAACTGCATACTTACACAGAATGTTAAATTTAAACATTATGGTCTTCTTTTTAAAGAAAATAATTTTGTCCTAAAATTTTAAAAATGACAAAGTGTAAAGACTTTCTCTGTCCATTTGATCTAACACAAAGGGAGGTGAAATGGAGATTGAATTGGAACGTAAGGTATTAATCATCTGTGCAACTCTAAAAAGGTAACTTAACTTCTGGGCCACTTCTATTATCCACCATGGAGAGTTTGATACATGCCAAGCTCATCTCCAGGTCTTCTCAGTTGTACCATTCCATGAGTTCACAGGCCAGGGGTTAAGTCTTTAATCCACTGAGCTACCTAGGCGCCCCAGGCCAGGGGTTAAGTCTTAACACAACTCTGTAATTCCCTTCTCCACCTGGATCTAGTAAACCCAGTAATTGTAGAAAAAACAGATTTGCAAAGTAAACAAAATGGGGTTCATTATTCAACCAAAAAAACATACACAAAGAGTGCATTACAAGAATTTCACATATGATCATTCAGGAGCTCTTCAAACCATTCAAAGTCAACCTCTAACCAACCATAAATCCCAGATATTGTTTCTCTTAAGAGCCCCCCTTCATCTTCCTGTCCAACTCCCCTCAGCCCTGGCCATACACTGCCTCACCAGTTTCAGAATCAGGGGGTGAAATGTGTAGTGAGAAATGAAACCCAGAAGGATTCTCCATTTTCAAAAGTGGAATTCAGATTAGAATCCCATTTCGTTAGTAGAAACCTCTCTCAGAAATCTATTGTTATTTAACGATTATAGCTCCTTCTCCATAGGTTAATCCTCTCCATTATAAAGAGCTGGAAAACAATTTAGCACTTCAGATGCTCTTTCCTTTTCCTGACACTGCCAACTATTGAGCACTTCTTTCTCATCCAGCTGATGAGAAGAAACTAGAAAGACGCTGGAAGGACAGTGCCCCAATGCCTCCTTTGTAGTAGTCTGGTCCACATGTGAGCAGAAGGGTCACGAGTGTGACTGTCTACAATAGGGATTGGATTTCACTATCAGGTTCTTGATATCACCAATTATCAGGAGCTATGCAGATTTTCTTACTTTCTCCTTTTGATTTTAAAAGTTACTTCTGAGAGAAGTATTTTACTTGGGCAGGGATAATACTGGTATATGCAGGAGATGAAATTCAAATATTATAATCAGGATCTTTAGGACACACTGTGTTAAGATGTGTCCATTTTAAAATGTCTCCTTGAAAACAATCCAATTAAAAAACGAGCCAAGGATTTGAGTAAACATTTCTCTAAAGAAAATTTACAAATGGCCACTAGGCCTATGAAAAGATGTTCAACATCTAATCCTTAGGGAAATGCAAATGTCAAACACAAAGAAATACCAATTCATACCCCTTAGTATGGCTACTATCAAGAAAAACAAAAGTCCCTAGAAATAACAAGTGTTGGTGAGGGTGAGGAGAAACCGGAACTCCAGTGCACTGCTATGGGATTGTAAAATGGTACGGCTACTGTGGAAAACAGTATGGTCATTCCTCAAAAAATTAAGTAGAATTACAATTTGATCCAGCAATTCAACTCTGGGTACCCAAAAAGAGTGAAGGCAGGGACTCAGACAGATAACTGTACACCCATGATCACAGCAGCATTATTTATAATGGCTAAAACATGCAAGCAAACCTGGTGTCCAACAGATGAATGAATAAACAACTCATTGCATATACACACAATGGAATATCATCCAGCCCCCCAAAAGAAGGAAATTCTGACACCTGCTATAACATGTATGAACTCTGAAGACATTATGGTTAAGTGAATGAAGCCAGGCCGGAGAAGATAGATACTACAGGATTCACGGGTATGAGGTACCTAGAGACAGAGAGTAGAATGGCAGTTGCTAGGGGTTGTGGGGAGAAGGAAATGGGGAGTTATTGTTTAGTGGGAATAGTTTCAGTTTGAGAAAATGAAAAAGATCTGCAGATGGATTAGTGGTAATGGTTATACAACAACGTCAATATACTTCATGCCACAGAAGGTTTATTTAAAAATAGTTAAAATGGGAAATTTTATGTTATACATATTTTACCCCAATAAAGAAAAAAAAATATATGTCTCCTGGAACCTTGGCAGTGGTGGCAACGGCGAACAACATGCTAACTTTTCCTTATGCCACCAGGAAGGAAAACTGACATCTGAGTACCTACTAGGCACCAGGCACTCACATAGTCACACACAAAAGCAAAATCAAAACACCACAACACAAACAAAAATCAAACCTTGATTATGCACTATTAGCTTGTCTTTACAACAAAGAAACTAAAGTTTATACGTTAACGTGCTGGGTCAAATAGTAAAAACCAGAGGTAGGATTCAAAGGCAGATCTGCCTGACTCTCGAAGCCCGTGTTCTTTTCACACCTCGATGTTCTTTTATTTTACCCACAGCTGTCTTTTGGAACTGGCTTTCTGCTTTGACGATAGAGCTTTTATACCTAAAAGTTAGACCTGCCTTCTGAAGTGAGCTAAAAGAGTCCGTCAACCAAATACATTCACTCTGTGCCTACCATATGAGGCCCAGGGCTGGACACGAAATAATGGGAGTCATGTTTCCACCCAGCCATTGGCCATATGGCAGAAAAAAAAACCGTATGATTAAAATTTCAGTGTAGGTCGACTCCCTCAAAGGCCCCAGTATACTCTGAGCAAAAGCATTATGTCTTTCAATATTCCATATGGCCAGAACAAGTGGAAAGAGTCTCATTTTATAGCACTGAAGCATTTTTATCTTTTTCCTAAACCTTCTACCATCACAGTTACTGATCAGCTGTTACTAATGTTGTGCTTCAAGATGGAATTGAACAATTAAGGAAATGTTTTGTGGAGTGCAGAAAATAGGCAACTCTCAGCTGTTTTGTGAAAGAGAATGGGGGGTCGTTTTGACTCCCCTGTGCCTAAGGGCCAAGGTTTCATTTTCTCACTCTTGTGAAACACACAGAGGAGAAGAACACAGACTGTGTACACATCCCCAAACAAAGCAGGGTGTTAGCACAATCTAGTGAAAATCCAGCCCATAGACGAGTAAGGACCAAGGGGGGAGCCTCATACAGCCCAGATTCCCAACTTTCTACTTCATTTAATGACATGCGGCTTGATCATGGAACTCCGATTAGGGGCATTCTGGATCCAAGATCTACCCTCCACCTGCTCTGTGGAAGATTATCTTTACATATTTTATTCTTTAGGAGGGAAATGGGAGGTGCAACTGTGAAAGAAAGGGAATGACTTATCTCGCCTACAGGTTTGATTAAATTCAATGAATCTGCAAGGAAACTCCATGGTTTCCACACCAGCGATATTTTACCCCTTAGGCACAGTACAAGTTTAATTTAATAAGTAAGCTTTAAAAAGTGACATTTTTTTTTTAGTGACTAAGGAGTCTTATCTCTGAAAACGTGCTGCTACACCACAAATTTTGAGACACCAAATCGATTTCAGAAAAATGGCATTAAAAAAGAGAGCTTACAAGCTCTTCATAATTGAGAATGGTAATAAAGGAGGAAACATATTCACTCTCAATGGCATATGTAGGATTTAAAAACTGCATTTTAAGAATTTGAGTGTCTAACTATGACCTTTTTATTGTTTTTTACTCCACTATAAGCAATTCCTTCTTTCCTCTGAAAATCCTCTAATCCTTTCATTCTAAAAATTCAAGGAAAAAAAACCTTTTATCAATGACCATTTATTGCTCACCCACACTTTCCGTTGGAGACAAAGCTTAATTTCTTAAATCATGCTTCACTAGGGTCTTAAACTCTTCCTCCTCCATATCCTGCTAAAGAAATCTCACAATGTCATTTTCCAGTCTGTTAGACCTATTTATTGGACTTTCAGGTATCATTCATAAATCTGAACAAGTCAAGGTTATGGGCTCTCATTAACAGGACCCATGGCTCAAGATAAGCAAAGAATAAAATTGCATTCTGATTTTACTATCTGGCTCTGCTTACAGCGTATACAGGTAAAGAAATAACCCTGCTCCACTTCCACATTTTGTCCTTCACTGAAGTTAATATGCGTCTTGACCTACAGATGAATAAAATCCACAGAAACATCCAATCCATACATATCTGATTCTGGACAAGTTAAACCCGCCAGGCTCCTTTGAGAAAAGATGCAACTTCAGGAGGAGACCTACTGGCAAATGGGAGCTGTTTCTGAGGCTACCCTGAAAGCAGCTGCACAGAGCCCAGGGAGGAAGACACCTTTTTTTTTTTTTTTAATGGTAAATATTGCCCCTCACAAACGCTATTCCAGTCTTTGTTGGCAAATCCTGAGTACAAAAGGATTTAACAAAAACAAAAAACAAAAGAAGGAAGGAAGGAAGAACAGAAAGAAGACTAAAATCAGTCATTATACTGCAAAACAGAAGACATCTCAGTGAAATATGTAGGAAAGATAATGCAACCAACGTTTTCCACCATTTACACCCTCAAAATGAGGGAACTGCACGCTCAGATGAGCCCACAGCTTCAGAGCCCCAATTCATTTCAACTGATCCCTGCTCTTCCTCCAAGAGAACTATGCAAAGGGCTCCTTGCATGTAGCGTGCTTTCCTGACGAATCACTAAAGCTAGACGCCAATGATTTTTTTTTTTTTTAAGGCGAATGTGCTACAAATTTGATCATTCTCAAAAGCCCTTCTAAAAGAACCCATCCTGATCCTTTTCCCCCAATCCTGAAGCCAAGTCCCTATCTTCCCTCAGAAATCTGCCCCGAAAAACCGTAGGCGGGGGTCCTTTTCTCACGGAGAAAGGAGCAAGCGGAAAAGCGTCCCCTTTACCTTGGCGCCCGCGGCTGGTCGGAGAGCGGCCGGTCTCCTGTGTGGGAGCCGAAGTGTGCAGGCGAGCCCCGGAGCAGCCCGCTCAGCCCGCCCCGCGCAGCCCGCCCCGCGCCGCCCAGCCCAGCAGTAGTAGGAGCTGCCACGGAGCGGCCGCCGCTGTGCGCTGTGCGTGTGTAGCAGCGGCGCCTGCAGCCCAGGGACTAGTCCCCACCCAGCTTTGTCTTCAATCATCGTGCTTTCTACAGGAAGCGGCGCATCTCCCACTTCCTCCTCCTCTTCTGGGTAGCTCTTCGCTGCTTGCTTCTTTCCCTCTCACTCAAGCTCGCGTTTTCGCCTCCTCCTGTGCTACTCACACTAGTGTGACCAGAACCCCGCTCCCCCTTTGTTCCAAGTCCCTCTGGTGCCTCTGTTCCTTCCTTCCCCCTTCTCATTCCCCTCACCTCCACGACAGCTTCCAGCCACTGCCTGTCCGCCCCCTGGGCTTCCCCTCCTGCCCCCGGCTGCTTAGCCTGCACTGGCCAGCTGTGGATGGTGCTGCTTGCTGCTGCTGGTGTTGGGGGGCCACAGCCGCTGGCCAGGTTCTGGCCCTGAAATCCAGCACCAGCCTCAATGGCTGCTCCTGCTCTACGTGGTCCCTCTCAAGGCAGCCGGCAGCCTGCAGCTTGCAGCTTCTTGCTGCAGCATTTTGCTCTGTCGCCAACATTCCAGCAGTTTCATTTCTCCAAGGTCCCACTACCACTGAGATCTTACTTAACCCACATGCTCAGAAAGGAATGGCCCTGATTAAGTATCCTTGTGGGGCACCGGAGCCAAACCAAGTCCCACACTGCTACCTGTAGCCTAGCAGTGAAGACGTATTCCCAAAAGATTTCTCAGTGGTGTGAGGGAATGGGCTAGATCTGAATGGTGTGTATTCCCAGCCTAGAGAGAGATTTCTGCCTCTGCCCCCCCTCCCACCTACACACTCACAGACTCATACTGGTAGGGTTCTCTGGACCCTCACCATCCTCTAATCCTTTTCCCTCATTTTAGGACATGGTGTAATGTTCAGGGTAAGAGAGTCTGTCTACCAGGATTGGAATCCAAGCGGTCGTACTGACCATATGAACTTGGAGAAACCAACTTCTATGGTCTTTCACTTCCTCACCTGCAAAACAGGATTATAGTCCCAGCCCACAGGAGACTGTGAGGATTAAAGAGATGTACACAAAATGTTCATAGTTCCTGGGATTTAGAAAGCATTCATACGTATTAGCTCCTATTATTCTTAGAGACAGCATGAGACTTTGATCATCAGTGGCCACATCAGGACCTCTCCTTGGTTTCTGAATTCCCCAAAGTTAGTACATTCACCACTATACCCCCAAGATCTTGGTGAAAATTTATTCAGCCTCAATATTAATACAAGCTGCTTTGGGGGAAACTACAGATTAATCATGGCCTGGAGGCATGGGAAAATCCTTCCAGTATCCCTGCAGTGCCATTAAGAAACCTCTCTCTAGTTTTCAGTGCACGGAAAGCTAATCCTCCCTAACCAAGGAGTTAATCCCCAGCTCCACCTTTTTAATCCAGTCTTGCTGTAATCCTCCAGCGGGTCTTCCTAACCCACCTTGAGACCACAGCACATTAACATGGAAGGTACAGAATTTAATTTCTATGAAATGGTCCTAGACAGTCCTAGTATACCCTGTGTTTTGATTGAATAATCCGTGAACAGAGTTTGCTTTTCTTTCTGGAAATCTTTGATCAAAAAGGATCCGTATGTCAACTCACTAACATCAGAAAATTACAAAATGGATTGTTTAAAGGTTAAAAATAAAGAACTACTTTTGAATCAACAGCAAACAGAATTGTAGGAGGGGGAAAGAATGGACATATAGATTCCCACTGTGTCCTGCAATCCAGTGGAAATCAGACATGAATTTCCTCCAAATCACAAGTCTTCATGTCAAAGGTTACCAGGAACTTTTAAAGAAAAATTTAAATACAGTATATATGATGCAAGGCTTTAAAAAATTGAGAATCGGGGCACCTGGTTTGATCAGCAGTTAAGCCCCTGCCTTCAGATCAGGTCATGATCTCAGGGTCCTGGGATGGAGCCCTGCATGGGGTTCTCTGCTCAGCAGGGAGCCTGCTTTCCCCTTCTCTCTCTGCCTGGCTCTCTGCCTACTTATAATCTCTCTCTCTCCCTGTCAAATAAATAAATAAAATCTTTAAACAACAAAAAAATGAGAATCGCAATTATTAATGACTGGAAAGATTATGGAAACAAATCTCTGGTTAATTTTAGACTAGGGGATTTTGGTGGTAACTCTGGATTAAAACAGTTCTGTCTCTTTTTTTAATCCTCTCTCTCTTTCTCTCTCTTTCTCACACACTCTCTCAACCAGTAGAGAGTGGTTCCTATATAGTGGTATTCTATATAGGAAAATCACTTTCAGACAATGAAATCTACCAGGAATTTGGCCTGCTGCCTTCTGACTAGCTCTTCCACCTCTGGCCCTTAGAAAACTCTTAGTAGTAGGGCACGTGGGTGGCTCAGTGTGTTAAGCCTCTGCCTTCAGCTCAGAGGGTCCTGGGATCAAGCCCTGCATTGGGCTTTTTGCTCAGCGGGGAGCCTGCTTCCCTTTATCTCTCTCTCTGCCTGCCTCTCTGCCTACTTATGATCTCTGTCTGTCAAATAAATAAATAAAATTTAAAAAAAAAGAAAACTCTTAGTAGGTTCACCCGGCCGTTGCTGTGAACTTCCAAACAACCTCTGTTCACAGCTGAAACCAAGATTTTAAGATCCTTCTCTTTCTGTCATTAAACCCATTGCTTTCAACTGGTCCTAACTGCCTCTTTTTCTGAAGAAGAAAGAAAAATATGCGGGTGTAGCTTGGCCAAGAGAGAAGATTAATCCTGTTCAGATCTCTTAACACAAGCATGGTAAGTACACACTAAGTCTACAAAGTGTTCATTTCTTAGGAGATATCATTACATCTCACCTTTAACCAGTCGTGCCATTAGTAACTAAATATCAGCCTATCCTTAAATGCATTTTATCAATGCATAACACAAAACCTGTAGAACAGTCCACCTTTCATCAATGGCCCTATTGGTAGGCATTGATACCTTGTATTTCTTATGTCCACCACGTAGAAGAGGTTGATGGTCATAAAGAGGCCATCATTTTGCCTGATATCTCTCCTGTATTACAGCATGCTCTAACTGAATGTCCTTTGAAGTTAACCTTCCCCAAATTTTATGTATTGCCCCAACCAAAGCGTATTCCCCCTTCCATAGTCTCCATTTCATGTAATGAGGCATACAGACCAGTTGCCCACAGAAGGAATATAGGAACACCATCGGAACGATTTGTCTCGGTTACCCTGTGTCCCATTCAAGGTTCCTCATCCTTTTGTTCCCACCACCAAACTATCCTTTTAACCCAATCCCTCCTCTCTCTTTCCTTGTCACGGCCTTATTACGTAAATGCTTCGCTTTCCCCTATATGACTGCAAGACTCTGGACTTTATCCTTCTACCTCCAGTCTCTAAGCTATGTCCACTTGAAGTACAGTGCTAACATGAGCAGTTGATACTGTCACTGTACTACTATACTTTGTCATAGTTCCCCTCCCCGTTGCCTACAGGACACGTCTTAATTCCTCCACCTGGCACACAAGACATTGTAGAACGGCATCCAGCTACAGTCTCACCTTATTACCCAGCCTGCTGCAAGGCCACCACCACGGCACGCTTCACCAGGGACCGTGCTCTTTTCTCCTCTGCCTCTTGGCATATGCTCTTCCTTTTGCCAGAAACACCCTTTTCCCTTCCTCCATTTGGTCTGTTGGCAACCCCTACTCACCCCTGCAGGTGCAGCTTTACTCAGAAGATCACTCTGAACACACATCCATGTAGCATTGGGCATTTCCCCCTCCAAGAATGCACGGTGCCTTGCCTCTCCCTCTGTGTCAGTGCGAACTCCCTGGCTTTAATCAGCACTTATAGGTCCACCTCACCTGTGACTACTTGAGCCCCTTAAATTTAGGGCCATGTTCCATTCATCTTTGTGTGTCCCAGAGCAGCTCGCAAACAGATGTTTGTATAATAAAAAGGCATCGTTGGCAGAAATTCCAAACCTGCCTTTGTATTCCTATGGGTGCCAGGGGAGGGAAAGGTCTGATACAAGAACCTGGTCATGGGATAAAAAAACAATAATCCCTCGATTTTTTTGCAAGTTGCAGAAAACCATCGTACCCGAGCACCAAATTCTGTATTTTTATTTATATAGGTGAATCCTGGTTCTATGTCTGGAATTGCTTATAAAGAAGCACAATCTGGCAATAAAAAGTAATTTTAAAAAATAGATTTTAAAAAGAAATTTTAAAAAAAGGAAAGAAAGCTGTTCTTTACTTACATTTCTGGATGAACTTTAAAGAAACTAATTTATAAGCCAGAAACACTTTTCACAGTCCCTCCTGCACACTCCAGTTTTTGCCACCTCGCAGCTGTCCCAGAGGCTCTCACATGCCAGATCCCCAAACTCTTCTCCAATCTCTTGACAATATTGTTCCTCTCTCTATCCTCCGCCCTCGTCTGCCTACTAGTTCTTTACTATTTTGACTCACTTGCTTTCTCTGGCTAAGCCCTCCCTCCTTTTCTGTCCATGTTTCAGTTTTGAAGTGTCTCCTTCCTCACTCTGTTGTACCGGGCAGGAGCCATAAAGCAGCAGAGCCATTCTTGGAGTGCACATGTGGGCTGTCACCAAGAAGAGAGTGAAAGGGAAGAAGGTGAATTCACGTACAAATAAATCTTGTCCCACTCAGATCTATACGTCACTGGGTCATTGCCTCGGCCCAGACGTCTGAGCCTCCCTCCAGCTGTTAGGAGGCAAGAAGACTGACTCATGTTTGGTTTAAAGAGAGTCAGGAGGTGAGGGAGGCAGAGAGAGTAGCTTTTTCTAGATAGATAGTGGCTACCCCTCGCTAATGAAAAATGGCAGTCCCTGGTTCATGGTCCAGGAGAAAACCTAGCAGGACCAGGGGTCTGCAGAATAATGGCCAAAGATTCTTCTAGAGGACAAGATGTTAAAGGCATGAGTTCCACTTTCCCTTTAGCTTGGGCAGGGCTAACAAGGGGGATTAAGTGGAATAGAGTGAAGCCCTCCAGATACTCCTCTGATATTGCCTGAAATGTCAGCAAAATTAAATTTGGGTTATTAACCCAAAAATATGTGTGTGTGTGTCTGTTTCATACATAAAGCCCTGGGGAAGTTGTCACTGATGAAGGAGTTCTAGAAATTCGCTTTCCTAACACCTCATGAGAAAACAAACCCAAGTGTTGATGAGAAGGGTGAGGGTGGATTCAGAGGCTGAGGGAGGCTGGAAGCTCGGAGCAGGGAGGCTAACCATGAAGCTGGAAAAGACACTAATTACGGAGGGAACCAGGAAGGAAGAAGGCCAGAGATGGGGAGGGAGGCAGAATCAGAGCTGGAAGTAAGTCAGAGAGGCCTGGATGTGCAGCCAAACAGGGGGATTCTGGCCAGGCTGAAGAAAGCTAGACACTGCCTGAGTGGACACTGCCTGCGATGTGTCTGCTGTTCTGGTCTTCCCAAAAGAAGACAACATTCCAGACCCTCCAGTGGCAGAAATGGGAGCCGGGCCATCGGCAGGGTTGATAAAAGAGTTTAAATCAAATGTGTTGTTACCATCAAAACAGGAACAGCAGCTCTGCAAATACAATGTGTTCCCTCTAAAAAGTCTCTGAAGATCCACACAGAAAATCAGGGACAACAGGAAGTGAGGAACAGGATCAAGAACAGGATCAGCAACCAAGTATGACAGAGGTGAGAGAACGCAGCGTGCAGCAAAGCCTCGGAAAAACAACCGTTGGAAGGAATAGCAGAACTAAAGGATATGAATCGGTGAGATTAACATCACGCCAATAAACCATTTCGAAGTGTCTTGGAAGAAAAGTGATATAGTAAGAACTCCCATCATTTGTGGGCAAGGCAGAAAGGCAGGACGTGATTTTTCGGGGCCAAATATGTCAACCAGGAAGGGTGATCTATTTCCACAGGAAATGGGTTAACAAAAGGTTGGAGAACCAAAGGAGATGTTGGGAGGCCTCAAAATCGTGGTGTCTTTGTTGATTTCCCTAACATAAAGGGGATTCATAGGTTTACTTATGACCTTGGTCCCCCCCCACCGAGCTCTGTTTTCCTTCTAGGTTCTCACTTGGAATTTTCCTATGATAAAATTTCAGAAACAGAAGCACGGGTCAACGTTGAAGAAGGCTCTGTGGTGTGAGGTGTTGGGTGGTGAGTCTGTCTCTCCTACAGAATCTACTCCAGTCTACGAAGCCCCCTGAGTGCTGAGGACAAGGGTTGTGCCTCTCTGCGGGTTCAGCACCTTGCCTAGCACTTGCGTATTGTGTGTGCTCAGTACATGTTTGGTGACTTTAACTGAATCTGAACAATTGGACCCAGTGGGAGACACTTAGGAGTACTACTGACCACTGCGAAAACACCAGAACATACATTTTACAAAATTCTAAGAGAATGAGCCAACAAACCACCGTGGCTGTTTCCAATACCACCCAAATGTGCCCAGAAATCGAAAAACTAGCAGATGTGGAAGGTGGAAAAGATGTTACCAACTGACTGATATTAAACTAATATGAAAATCCATTATTTGCTCAGATGATAATGAGGTCCCCACCATATGTGGAAAACTCCAATAAAGCTTTTATCCATTGATTACTTGCAAATCCATACACTGGGAGGTGCATCTTTAGTAATGCAAAACCTTTGCGGTAACTTCCTATGACACTTTACAAAAATGACATCAGTTATAGAGTAAGAAATTACTTCACATTCTTTAAGTGTCGCACAAAGCAAATTCAGCAGAGAACTGGGTGGTATATAGTAAATGTGGAAGTCTCAAATTATTGACCTGACAAAAATAAACAAGATGATTCCTCAGGAAATTACTATTTTTACATGTGATGTTTTCTCAAAGAAAATGGCTGGGTTGGCAAAGCCTGGGTGGCTCAGTCAGTTAAGCATCCAACTCTTGATTTGGGCTCAGGTCATGATCTCAGGGTGGTGAGATCGAGTCCTGCGTCGGGCTCTGCACTCAGTGGGGAGTCTACTTGGGATTCTCTCCTTCTCCCTCCCACACCGTGCCCCTGTCACAGTCACTCACATTCTCTCTCACACATAATAAATAAATAAATCTTTAAAAAAAAAAAGAAAGAAAGAAAGAAAAGAAAATGGCTGGGTTAGGTGTAGCACCCCTACCCCCAACAAATCACCTCTTGCTTCTCCTGGTTATAGTTCTTATCACACTTGATTATCATGGTGTGTTTCTCTTTCTCTATCCTCTAATCTATGTGGAATTCTGGAATACACAGGTAATGTCTTACTCGGCAGTATATCTAGCAGTTTCCACAATGCTTCATGCACATCACATAGTTGGTATGCAATAAATATTTGTTGCATGTGTGAATAAAGGCAAAAGTGTCCCAAGTAAGGGATACAAATTAATTTAAGCAGGAATATTATAAGCCAAACATTTGTGGATTAATTTGTAATTTCAAAAAAATTAATATGGTCCTAGAGTATCTTGTTGGTAAGCAAGGTTGTCATTTTTTGGAACATTGTCCTTTATGGCTTTGTTTTCAAGTGAAAAGAATGGGTTACTTGCTCGAGATCAGTTACTGTCATTACATCCTTCCCAGCTCAAGATACTGGAATTCACCCAGACCACAACCAAGTCATTTGTTTGCTACTGAAATATTTATGTACATTTCTCCTAACTCCCCAACCTCATATTTTGCATCTAGAAAGTAGGTAGATATTTATGAACTAAAATGTAATAGCATAAATATGACTAAAGAAAACCCCACCAATACCTAGTAAACAAACTTGGAACTCTAACATTTAAAAGTCGAAAACTACATGACCTGTATTCTTACATAAGGATTACATGTGCCAGTGGCTTCGTATCTGAAGAAAGTGGCAGCAACAACTTCAAATAATATAAAGATGGACAAAAAGCTGTATGTGCTCATAACTGAGGGAATGCCACTAGAGAAAAATAAGATTTCAAGGAAGAAGTGAAAGTAATCAGAATGAATAGATTTTCTTAATTGTTAATGAAACAGACTCCCATTTTATTCTGGAATAACAGTCTAAGGAAATTCTTCAAAGATCCACCATTTCTGACAATCATCAGATGGCAAAATCAAAACACCTTTCTACTTCTACATCTCAGTGCTTAATCTCAGTGAGCCTGTGTTTTGTTGGTGCCTGGTCCACAGTAAATTCTAAATCTTTGTGAAGTGAGTGAACATTACAGTAACAGAAAGTCACTCTTCATATTCACAATATATGTAAGTGATGAGGTTTATTATTAATTAGAGATAAAGCTGTTGGTTCTGGTGTGGATTCTGGATAGCTGTGCCTCATTACCAAAAGGAATTATCATGAAGGCTTCTGTGTAGATGTCATGTGGGCACGGGTGCACACCTGGTATGCATGACCCACCCTGGATCGGAGGCTGCCTTCTTACAATCAATTAGTTGGGATAAAACAACATGGACATGGGCTCCCTGGTGGGGAGGGGGTTGCGGGGGGCAGGGCAGGAGAACTGTTTTCTGCTTGTTCTCTGTTCTCTTCTAACCCTAACCCTAACCCTAACCAGAGGTCAGCAACCTCTTCACCTCAGAAGTGCCACAGAGGACAAGAAATTTCCACAGGTGCTCCTGGCAGATTTCAGGAAGAAACCAAGAAACTGAAGAGGGGAAATAAAGGGGAAGATTAAGAGGGAAGTGTTTCTTTTTCTCAAGAAAACCATTTTTTAAACAAGACCTCTGAAAAGAGAACTCAACTGAGAGCCAGATAAACAGAAGACAATTTAATTTACTTTTAAGAGGGAGAAATGTGAAAACCTGGTTTTAAAATGAAGGGAAAACACCAACAATACTTGAAAGGAATAGCAAACAGAAGAGGGTGACTGGGATTAAGAGGCAACTGTGCTGCTTGCAAAGCTCCCAGAGGCAAATTCTAATTCACTGAGTAGCAGTACTCTTTGGTGAGGGTTTGGGGGGTGGGGCGCGTTGGAGTGGATAAGCTTTTAGTCTAAAAAGAGTACAGATATTACAGAATTGGTCATTTAAAAGCATTTACTTTTTATCTAAAATTGGATATAATTTATACATTGAAATACACAGGTATTTATTGGAAGCTTGCTAGGGGCCTGTGGGAAACAAAATAGACTCCATCTCTTACCTCATGAAGTTTATATGATAGTGGGGGGAATCAAAAGTAAAACACAGTTGACCTTCGAACAACGCACGAATGGGTTAAACTGCACGAGTCCACTTTCAAGTGGATTTTTTTCCATACAGTACAACAAATATATTTCCTCTTCCTTGCAATTTTCTTAACATTTTTTTCTTTAGCTCCCTTTATTGTAAGAATACAGTATATAATATATAACAGAATGTGTGTTAATTGACTATTTATGTTACAGTAAGGCTTCCAGTAATAGTAGGCTAGTAGTAAACTTTTGTGGGAGTCAAAGGTTATGTGTGGATTTTTGATTGCGTGGGGGGTCGGAGCCTTTAACTCCTGTGTTATTCAAGGGCCCACTGTCACTACCACACAAATATATGTCAGGCAGCATCAAGTCCTGTGGAAAAAAAATTAAGATTACATACAATCTTTTAAAGATTTTATTTGAGAGAGAGAGAGCAAGAGAGCAAGCATGAGCGAGGAGAGGGACAAGGGGGAGGGAGAGGGTCTCAAGCAGACTCCACATGGAGCACAGAGCCCAACATGGGGCTCCATCTCAGGACCCGGAAATCATGACCTGAGCCGAAACCAAGAGTCAGATGCTTAACTGACCACACTTCCCAGGTGCCAGGGCATACAATGTTTTAAATCGAAGGTTGCTCGCTATTCCCTGATTTCTACCTTTCCCCACCCCTTTCCATTCATTCTCACCCTTCTTGGCTGTGTTCTGTGCTGTGGTAGCTAGATGGCCCCCAGGTATTATTGGGTCCTGGTGCACACCCTCATGTGGTCTCCTCTCACACTGACTCAGAGCTGCTAGAACGGGGCTGGAGTGACCAGATGTGACATTCAGGCTAGGTCAGAAGGGACATCGTAGCTTCCACCTTGGCCCTCTTGGATCTCTCACTGGCGGCAGCCAGGTGCCATGCTGTGAGCATTCTCAAGCAGCGCTGTGGAAAGACCTACGTGCGGAGGAACTTTGGTCTCTGGCTGACAACCAGGAACGACTCACCAGCCACGTAAGTGAGCCGCCTTGGAAACGGATCCTTCATCCCGCACGAGTCTTCATGTAACTGCCATTCTGACTGCAGTCTCATGTGAGACCTGGGCTGGGAAACAGCACGATAAGCTGCTTCCAAATTCCTGAGCCACGGAAGGAGACAATGAGAGCTTACTCTTTCATGCCACTGCATTTTGGGGCAATCTGGTGCACAACCAGAGATAACTTCTAGAGCACCCAAACCCGACTGTATTACCCAGACTCCCTTACACTCTGGTTTCCAGCTCTGTTTGGCCAATGCATAGACAGTGAGGTCAGTGGCTTATGCCTTAGCATTCTGTTCGGTGCAGCTCCATGGGTCTTCAGGATGCAACTCTCTTTGTGCTCCTGTAATACTCTTTCTTCCCTTTGCCCCCTTCAAGATTACCTGTGGTCTCTGATCTCCCTGTTGGCTTCCTTGTCCCTGCACACAGTGAACAAGTCCTTTCATTCTCCTAAAACCTGTGTGACTTTCATTTCCAGCCAAGAATCAAACTGATGCAAAAGAGACACAAAGGAAGTGAGGGAAGGAGGCCTCCTAATGTATGGGGAAGAGTATCCCAGGGGGCAAAGACTCTGAGATGAGGGGATCTTTGATGTGTTCAAGAACAGCAAGGTCAACGTAAGAGAGTTAGTATGCGCCAATGGAGCGTATGAGGATGGAGGGCTAGGCAGAGGCCACAGCAGGTCGTGGTTGCATTCTGAGTGTTGTACATAGCCCTGGAGTGGGTTGGGAGAGATCTCAGTGGGGGCATGACATAATCTAATTTGCCTTGCCCTGTGAGACCAGGATAGGAACTGGGAGACCAGTCAGAAGGCTCCTTTAGAACTCAGGAAGATGAGGACAGCTTGGGTATGATAGGTAATAAAGGTGGAGAGAAGAGACTGAATTCAGGGTATGTTTTGAAGCCAGACCTGTAAGAAGTCGCTACTAAATTGGATGTGAGAGAAGGAAAGGTAAGGAAGACTCCAAAGTGAATGATGGATGCTGGCGGCACTTACTGAGATGGAAAACAGGGAGCAGAGGGCAGTTTGGAGGAAGGAGGGGCGGAAACCAAGAGTTTGTTCATCTTCAAAAGAGGAAAAGAGTAACATTCTGCTGTTAAAAAGGAGGATAAGGGTTTGTTTTGTTTTGTTTTGTTTTCCTTACTTTACAAAACAGAGGATCTCCCTTTACAGAGGAACTTTCCTATTTCCCTGCCTATTAGGGTATTGCCATTAGAAAATTTTTAAAAAATCAAATAGTGCATTCTCAGGCTTAGTTATAAATATGATCAGTTATGGGTCAGTTCCAGCTCCCCAAAAGTCAGGCTAACTAAATCCGGGAGCCATGTCTGTTCCTGGGTTCCAGAGTGCCTGTTGTCTGTTATAAAACACGATCCGCCTATCAGTTGAGGATTTTAATTATCAAGCCTGTAAAAGATCATCTCACTGGCTAACCTCACATGACTTTCTTTTAAAAAAAAAAATTGAAATATGACTACCCTCAGCTCCAGAAGCAGATGTGGCAGGAAACAAGACTCAACAGACACTTCCGTTTTTCTTGGGACAGCACCCTTTGCCCCATTTCCGCAGTTCAAGGTTCTTCTACCATAAAAGTAGAGCTGTGGCCCAAACCCGAACCAGACACTCACCCTGCTTACACAACATCAGTTACCTGCCTTTCCTTGGCAGACCCGAAACTTTAGAGAAAACTGAGCAATTCAGTACGGGAGCTTGTGCTGATGGCCTTCCCTGGAGGGACGTGCTAGGAGACCAAGTCAGCACCCAGTGCCCTGAAAGGGGAAGGCAATGGCCGCCCACAGGCTCACTGGCACCCTCCTCTAGAGAGAGCTTTGTGATGCTGGTGCACAGCTGCCCTGATGCCAACTGGCATTTGTTGTTGTTGGTGGTGTTTGTTGTTGTTGTTGTATTCAGAATGACCTCTTTCTAAAAATTCTGTAGGCTTCCGGGAAGGGACACAGCCTACTGTGATAAAATGGACTTCTCCCTTCCCCCACTCTGGTTGCTATGGCAACTCTGAATGACTGATTTCCTGGTTGCCATGTAAATGCAGTGGGATCCCAGCCACTGCACCACACAAAGACGTCAGTAAGAGTAGTGAGAAAACAAAAATCATATTTAAAAAGACAAAAAGAGTTTTCATCGCAAGCCTTTTTCTCACACAAAGGCAGAGGAAAGAACCAATCGTAATTGGGAACGGTGTTCTTCCTGAGGTAGGAGTGTGTCTCTCCTTCACTGGAGGGAAGACTGAAAAAGAAGGGGAAATCCCTCCTTTGTAGTGGAGTTGGCATGGTGACAGGAAGACAGATGCCATTCTCAGGTGGCAGGAACCCTCAGTAATCAGCCTGAGTCCCACAGAAAGGAAATCTGAACTATTTAACTGGGGTGGAAGAATCAAGTTGAATTGAAAACAAAACAAAAGTCTCGTGGACATCATTTAGAATTATTTGCATTATTTTAGAATTAAGATTCCAAATGCTCCAAATGCTCAATGCTTGACAATGAATTTTTATTTCTATTCAATAACTTTGGAGAAATAAAATGCTATTTTTCTAATTTTTTAAAAATTTATTTGTAACATCCTGATAAAACCATATGCCAAATATTGATTAATTCAGATTTCTACAATTTTCATAGCCGGGTGTTCATTGTGTTTAGTAATACCTAAAAAAAGCACTGGCAGGAAATATATAGGCTCTATTTTGTACGATTCTATGTATACAAACACTAAAGTTGTGGATAACTCGCCTCTTTGACTTCTCATCATATCTTAGAACCAAATGGTTTAAAATTAATCTGTTGTTTCTTTTTCAGAAAAATCTTTCTGCCTTTTGCCTCATGTTTCATATAAAGGTTTTCCAAAACCTAATCAGGCAGAATTTCCATAGGTTTGCTGGAAGATGCATATAAGGAAAACTATTGGTGCTTTGCTATTAATTTTTGGCATTGAATCACAAAGTAATTGCTTTGAATGCTTATCTTGGGGCAGGTTGGAGCTGGAATGAGTTAAAACCTTCCATGTTTTATAGATGCTAGAGAAGTGACACAGGAGATAAATTTCTGTGCCCATGGTACTCCAGAGTACAAAGCAGACTAAGCCAGGCCCTGTAACTTCACTTCTTAATATTCTTTCTGGCATTAGACTCCACTGCATTGCAAAAGCCAGTATGTTCCAAACTGGGTCAGAAAGTGTCACACAAGGTAAAAAGTTGGGGCAGGAGATTCAGAGCTCAGATAATTTTGCAAAATCTTAGGTTCAAGAATGTTAGGCAGGTTTATTTACTGCACAACTTCTCAGGGATTTTAATATTCCAGTATGTATGGTGATTCTCCAGGAGGGGGCTCTGGACAATATGCTGTTTCTCAAATGAACCTGACCATGGAGTGATGTCTTCACAGAACTTCTCTAGTTCCTCAGAGCATGCTTTGAGAAATGCTGGGCCAGATTTCTTTAAAATCTAATTATAACTTAAAGATCATAAATGTTTATTTATGGACCTCCAGAGCTTGTTTGGAGGTCCTAGCAGGGGAGCACACCTACTCATATACCCTTGACTGCAGAATGGTCCTCTCCTCTTTCAGGGAAGGTCGTCCTCTTCAACAGAGCACGTGGCTTTGGGAAGGACGCACATGGAGCAGTGAGGGAGGAAGGGGACACCTACCTAGCCAGCCAGATCAGCTGAATCAACCCTGGCAATCAATGGGGTGCAGATGTCACAGCCAGATCACCCTCACATCCAAATGTTTATTTATGATTTAAAATTACAAAATTTTAAAAAGCGATTGGCTCCATATGATACCCTAATTAAGCCCATAGACAGATTCTTAAGAAAGCCAAGAGGAAATGAAAAAATAAAAATAAAAAGAATCCACAATAAATTAGGTACTTTTAGAATATTTACTTTGAATCTGAGCATGTGAGCAAATCTTTTTCTTGCAAAAGATGTTATTGTTGCTTCTATAGGTAAAACAGGTGAAATTCTCTCTCTCTTTTTTTTTTAAGATTTTATTTATTCATTTGACAGACAGAGATCACAAGTAGGCAGAGAGGCAGGCAGAGAAAGGGGAGGGAAGCAGGCTCCCTGCCGAGCAGAGAACCTGATGTGAGGCCCAAGCCCAGGACCCTGAGATCATGACCCAAGCCGAAGGCAGAGGCCCAACCCGCTAAGCCACCCAGGTGCCCCAACAGGTGAAATTCTCTTAACAGTAAGCCTCACAAGACCTTTCAATTGCTCAGCAAAAGTTGTGGCAAGGAGCAAAGAGGGATGTGAGTGATGCCTCCACTGGGTGTGCAGGGAAGGTCAGCCAGAGTTGCTATGGATTCTCTTGGGAAGGAACCACCAATGCTTAGGGAGCTTTTGGGAACTGAGTTCTCTTCAGTGGAAATTTTGGGGCTTCCATCTGACCACATTGACTCTTTATAAGACTACTCTTCCTCTTTCCTGCAACCAACCAGCTGTGAGAAATAACAGAATTGCCAGGGGCCTCAATTCCACTGAAGATGAAGAGAAAGGTGACAAAGGGAACCTTCTCCTGATCCTCCTCCTCCTTACTCTGATCCTTGAAGAAGGGGACCTTGTCAGAGGTCCCTGGGTGGCTCAGTCAGTTAGGCATTTGACTCTTGATTTCAGCTCAGGTCAGGATCTCAGGGTGGTGAGATCAAGCCCTGCCTCTGGCCTCTCGCTCAGCGAGGAGTCTGCTTGAGATTCTCTCCCTCTGCCGCACCCCACTCCTGCATGCTCTCTTTCTCTTTCACTCTCTCAAATAAATAAATCTTAAAAGAAGAAGATGACGACCATGTCAGAAAGCAGATGCACCCCCAACCCAGCCTTCTCCTGTCTGCCCTGGAGAGGGATTTTTGCCGAATACAAGACAGTTAACAGGACTGGACTGTCTTAACAAACAGAAGTGACTGAGGAGTTCTGGGACAGAATGAGCTATTGTTAAGGGAGCTGGCTATCCAAAGGGAAAGGAGAGCTGACTGGAACAAAGTGGGTTAGCAGCCATGGGAAAGATAAAATGGGTCTGTGTTTTAACCTCAAGTTGAGTGTCTTCAATCAAACTGGCTAAGTGGCCGGGACAGCCATGTAAGCAATGTAGGAGCACAGATGGGGCAATGAGAAGAGGAAGCATAGAGACAAGATAGATTTATTTTGCCTGATCACCAGGAGAGAAAAAAAAAGTCAGCAATTATGAGCAAAGTTAGCAACTATGACAGTGGCTGAGGGCTCAGTAAAAGGAAAGGGGTAACTGTCTGTTCAGAATGGGGGTAGGACAGAGCAGGACTTACTCTGTAAACCATGAATGGTTTCCGAGACAGGGAGGAGAAACTGCAGGTCTTGGACATTTCTCCGTGGTTTGGCATCGTGGGAGGAAATGGTCAGGCTGTCCTGGGGAGGTGTTCTGTGGACTACAGAGGTGGGCTGGGATCAATCTGGGAAGTACCTTCTATGACATGTCAACCAGTGTGGGAAAAAGGGAACCACAGAAGATTTTCGTCAGAGGACTGATAGAACTAGATTTGTATTTTGGAAAAACTATTCCATGACAAAGTGGGGTAGGTTTCTTTGAACGAGGAAGATGAGAGCAGAGTAGACCCACAGAATGTTGGAGTGGTTTCCATAGCACGGAACATCTGCGAATGTCTTGGGAGGAGGTGACGGGGGAAAAGGGCGGGAAAGAGGAGGTGAGGGTTACTCACAAGAGCAAAACAACCACACGGGGTGGCTGCGCCTTCATCTTTCCATTCAACAGCTAGTGCTTTGCATTAACAGAAAAACAACACCTCTTCCCTCTCTTTGTCCTGAAGACCTTCCCTGTGATTCCCAGTAAGAATAGTGTTGATTGGAAGCACCTGAAATAGTTCAGCAACTTATACCTTACTTGTGTTGTTGGTCTCTCCTGCTTTCTGACAACATGGATGGGTCTCTTGCCACAGCATTTCAGTCTGTTAATTCAATGGCACCAAGATTTGTAGCAGAATTCTCCAGAGGAAAGGGATTCGTGTGTGTGTGTGTGTGTGTGTGTGTGTGTGTGTGTCTGTCTGTCTGTCTCTCTGTCTTCAGTTCTGGCAATAACTGTGCTCTGTGAAAAATGGTGACATAGGGGCCATCTGTCTGGCAACTTAGGCCAAACTTAATAAATTAATTTTGGACCCTGAATAAGTCCATGCCTATTCTGGTGGGAGCTCAGGAAATGCTACTCCTGCACTGGGATGGTGAATGGTCAGCTTCTCAGTTATTTAGGTGTACAGAGGTTCAGTTCCTGACTTGGACAGTTCTAGAGGATGTCGAATTGTTAACTGCTCTCGTGAAGACATGAGAAAGAGGTTTGCCCTCTCGCTTTCTTTACAAAAATAACGCATATTAAAATCAGAGATGTAGAAAACTTGTCTGAAGACCTCAACTCCAGACTAAAAGATTCTAATTGTACCTTCTTTCATAAGTCCCTATGTCTAGACTAGATGATATCAGGACAATTGTCTCATATCTGAATAAGCTTTTAGTGTCCTGGCTCTGAATGGAAGAGTTTTTCAAGGACCTCAATTTCATTACTGTTTAGGTCAGGAAAGGGCGAAGAAGCATGACATCATGGTGTTCATCTAGGTTAGACAAAAAAAAAAAAAAAAGGAGGCCTTCTACACAATGGGAAAATAAAACACAGTGGAATAAAAACCTCCTTAGGAGGAGTGTTCAGAGATTAGCAGGTTTCCTTTGAAGGGGTTTTCTGGGTGCAAGGTGTGACCAGTTAGCTCATCTTAAACGTTAAATTTTCTTAAATACGTTAATCTGTACTTCCTATTTTGCTTGTTTTATTTCCTCTTAATAATTCTGTTGACATATCATCATGGTGTCTGAAGCCAGATTACCTGGATTCAAATCCAAGTTCCACCACCTGTATGACCTTGCCCCTGTGCCTTAGTGTTCTTCTCTGTAAAATGGGGGTGATAGGATCTTCTTTCCAGAGTCATTGTGAGCCTTGTGTGAATGAATATAGCACTGTGAGGGACTCTTTCTTCCTGGTGAAGCCTCTACACGTGGGGTTCCCAGACCTGGGCAAATGTCAGAATCCCCTGGGAGATATTTTAAATACAGATTCCCAGGTCCACTGCCACACATTTGAATTCAGTCCGGAAAGGGGCTTGTTGCAACCAAGTCATGCAGTGGCCCTTAAGAACCACAACTTAAAATTCCAGCTGCTGTCGTGCAGTCCTTGCTCTTCCCTCCCATTCTCTTGAGCTTCCCCCATGTCCTATTGTCTCCTAATGGCAAATCTCAGATTTTGTAGCAGACAGAGATCTGTCTGTAGCATTTGCTAGATTTGCCTACCTATGGTGGACCTCTGTAGAACCACCCATCTTCTTACTAAACTGGTGTCATATTATACATTTCTGGTCATTTCTCAGGGTCTATGACCTCCACTATTGGAAAAAAAAAAAAGACCAGATAGATACATGAGGGCTCCAATTAATCTATGTTTGCTATGGTGGGAGGTAATATGCTTTTGGCATCATAGATGCATGTAACTCAACTTAGTTTCAGGACTCCAGATACTATAAGGTAGGACAAGCTTCAGGGACTTGCTTATGTAATAACTTATGTAGAAAGAAGGTAAGGCTCTCTTGTAGCTAAAAACATAGGAGTCAGGCAAAAAGGGTGTGAAAAATTAGACTCTTCTTCTGGATGCTAGAACGAGGGCCAGAAGGGCAAACGCAGCTTTCTTCTCTCATCATCTATTCACTGGATCCAAAGCCTTGTTCAGCTCTCTCCAGGAAAAATGGAATAAGTGGCAACCTAGGCACAAGCCTGAGGGGCAAAATCAAAGACGCAGAGGGTTTTGGGAGATTGGGAGACAAATGGGAGGGGGAGAACCAAGGAGGGACTCCTTCAAGAGACCAGGAACTGGGCAGTTGTTGGGCCTGCAACTAGAGAGTAGATCTGAGACTCAGCTCACTAAGGAGGGACAGCCCAACAGCCTCAATGAGCTACCTCTGATTTTCTGTTGAAGGTAGCTTTTGTGGGGAACACTTCTTAGCTGTCATGGGGATCATGACTGATGCAAAGATGCCAACAGACACAGGACAGGAATGAGAAGTTTCATAATGCTTAAATGATAAAGGATGAAGTTTTGGAGTCAAGCAAAGCAAAAGACGAGGGGACATGCTCTCAGACCCTGTACAGCTTCAGGTTCCCAGGCTTTGACAATGACCTAGAGCTCCTGAGAAGCCAACCAGGTGGAGTAACGGTTTCATCAGACATGAGAAGCTCACCTTGCCCATTCTTAAAGCTATTTCTATACCTTCTTGAGTCCTTAACAGACCTTTAACTGCCAGATGGAAGTAACCGATGCAAAACAACCATAGCACATTTCAAGTGTTTCCTGCAAGATAGTTAAGCAAAGATGAATTCTCCAAGATCATCCTGCAACTGGCCAGTTTTGGGATTGTTGGAGGTCTATTCCTAGAACTGCAGTTAACTGGCCATGTCTGGGGGCGCCTGGGTGGCTCAGTGGGTTAAAGCCTCTGCCTTCAGCTCAGGTCATGATCTCAAGGTCCTGGGATCGAGCCCCACATCAGGCTCTCTGCTCAGTGAGGAGCCTGCTTCCTCCTCCCTCCCTCTCTCTCTCTGCCTGCCTCTCTGCCTACTTGTGATCTCTGTCTGTCAAATAAATAAATAAAATCTTTAAAAAGCAAAACCAAAACAAAACAAAAAACTGGCCATGTCTGAAGTTAGACATGATTCTGCACACATTCTAGGACTCCTTATGTGTAATTGAATGATCTTTTTTGGTAAAACACTTTGTGGTACCTTTTGTTCTTTTTCCCCTTATAAAGAATTAAGGTATGATTTGCATATAGCACAATGTACCCTCTTAAAAGGATAGTTCTGTAACTTTTAAGTTGTTTAATCACCAGCATAGTCAAGATATAAAACAGTTGCATCACCTCCCCCATCCCCAAACTTCCTCTTGCCCCTTTGCAGTCAACTCCTCTCTGACCTCTGGTCCCTGGCAACCACCAATCTCTTTTTATCCCAATGGTTTTGCCTTTTTCTGCGTGTCAAATAAATGGAATCATACAATATGCAGCCTCTTGTGTCTGGCTTTCACTCAGCTTAGTGCATTGGTGATCTGTGCATGTTGTCCTGTGTTTTTTGGGTCACTCATTGCTGGACATTTTACTCTTCTGCTGTTATGAGTGTTGTGTATACGCTGGCGTGAGAGGACCTGTGGATCCTGCGTGCAACATTCAAACAGGGCATACAGGAATCCAAAGAGAGATTTTTTGAGCGATTGAGGGAAGAGAGTTTGCGGTAAGATTTTTAATTTATTTGATGTAACAAACACCTGTAGATTGTTGCTGTGTGTCTGATATTGTTTAATATGCTTTATAAATAATAACTCCTTTTATTCCAAATCCTCTTAGGTTAGAGTTATTATTACTCCCATTACTACAGATGAGACCTGAAGTACACAGAAGTTAAGTTACTTGGCAAAAGGCACATAGTTAAGTAATGGAAATAGGATTGAAAGCCAGGCAGCTTGTTTTTTTTTTTTTTTTTTTTTGTGCCCCAAATCATAGCTATTTATCAAAGACCCACTCACGGTAATAAAGGGAAGAGACAGCAAACTCAAAGTCTGGCCATTGAATGAAGCAGTCCTCCTAAATTATATTAATTTGTGCAATAGAAATGAAAATAACTACATATTTAGAAATACAGTTGTATTTTGTTAAAAATGTAAATCTAGGACATCTGCAGAAACTGCAAATTTTCTGTAAATTAGCAAGTCTGCCTTGATTTAGGTAAATGTTCTAATATGGACCAGGACAAAACACAGAACATCAACCAAAAAAGGCAAAGCTCCACTCAGAACAGATAATGAAAGAAAAGGTATGCAATCGGCATCATTCATAAACATTTATTGAGCACCATGTGTTCACTATCTCCTTAGTATAGGGACCACTCTGAAGTTAGAGCTCTCCATATTAATTGTAGTTTGTTTCTTTTATGGTTAGATTTATTTAAATGTGCATAGTTCTTTACCTAGTAGTAATTAGGTCCCCAACAGTCTTTTTATATGTGCTAAATTCAAAGAAGCTTTCTAATATTACTAAATATTTTTATCAAATAAATTTGATTGATAAATACCACCAAGATCAAGGTACCCAAAATGAACAGAAGGGAATGTATCAGAAAAGCACAATTTTGTTTTACTATGTTACACTCACCTATTAAAGTAGCCCCTGAATTAGAAGAACTGGGATCCATCCACTCATTTCAGATAGAGCTAATATTATTTGCTTTCATTTTCCCAAACCTAGTGCTTTATAGAGCTATCGTATTCTTTCTTTTTTTTTAGTAACAGGAAAGTCACCAAACTTAAGCACAGACAAATAGTTAATCATATCACAATATAGTTAATATAGTTAAGATGAAAAAGTGACAGTATCAAGTGTTGCTTAGGCCATGAACTTAACTGGAATTCTCATACACTGCCAGTGGGAATATAAGCTGGTGCAACCACTTTGGAAAAATATTTGGCAGTACTTATTAAAACTAAAAATACATATAACCTACAACCCAACAATACCACTCCTGAGTATACAGCCAACAAAAATATATGCTCATGCTCATGGAAGGATAGACAAAAATACTCTTAACAGCTTTATGAATTATAGCCAACATTGGAAAAAATTCAAGTGCCCTTTTGTAAGAGAACAGATAAATAAGTTTGGGTAGATTCATACAATGGAATACTAAACAGTTTTTTTACAAAAAGAATACTAGCACATGCAACAGCATAGGTGTATGCTATAGACATAAATATGAGTAAAAGATACCAGACACAAGAGAGCACTTATTGTATGACCCATTTTCTGAAAAACAGACAGAACTAATTTATGGTGAGAGATGTCCAAAACAATGGTTACCTAAGGTTAATCAGGATGGTGGCTATTGAGTAGAAAGAAGCATGAGAACCTCCAGGGAACTAGAAATGTTCTACATCTTGATCTAGATCATGGTAATATGTGTTTGGCAAAAGACAGACAGACAGACACACGCACACACACACATCCTTATATGTAAAAACCATTAAACTATATACTTAAGACAGCTACACTCTACCATATGTATGCTGTATCTCAATAAAGAAAATGAAAACATTTTTCCTTGGCCAGTATAGATACTATATCTAGAAAAGCAAGGATTTCATATTTAACAATCTAGATAAACCTTTGTTATATTGAGGTTGAACAAATTTCTTTGTCTCCTTAATTTTCAGTTTCCTCATCTGTGTAAATGGAATTAATAATAACCACTATTCAGAACCACTATTCACGCAAAGTAACAAATATTAAATGCTTCCACACACTATGCATAAAGTACTGTTAAAAAAACAGTTATCCAGGGGCGCCTGGGTGGCTCAGTGGGTTAAGCCGCTGCCTTTGGCTCAGGTCATGATCCCAGGGTCCTGGGATCGAGTCCCGCATCGGGCTCTCTGCTCGGCAGGGAGCCTGCTTCCTCTCTCTCTCTGCCTGCCTCTCTGCCTGCTTGTCATCTCTCTCTGTCAAATAAGTAAATAAATAATCTTAAAAACAAACAAACAAACAAAAAAACAGTTATCCAAAATTTAGAAATCTGTAAGTCTTTTCAGTGTTGAGCAAGGGTTGTGTGTAGACCTGTTGGGTAAATTCTGATTCTCTAGGTGGGTACTTTTGTTTGACTTGCTATTTACTATTGATTAGGATATTTTGGAACTCTGTAAGTATAAAAGCTAACTTATAGAAAATCGCTAGCAGTGTAAATGGTTCTTGTCAAAGAGAAATGCAAATTAATTTTATCCAGAAGAGATACAGCTGTTTTCTGGATTGAAAAGATAACCCCAAGATTATCCTGTTATGCCGTTTAGGACATGAACCAGATCTATACTTAAACTACAAGTTTTATTCAAGAGGTCCACTTCCTTTTTTCGGTCTCTTTAAATACTTCCATCTTCTAATTCTTTTTGAACTTTCTTACGGTTCCCCTGTTCAGGAGTTAAGAAATCTTTGACATGTGCTCCCTTTATATTTGAATGAGTCGTGCTTTTAACTTTAGATCTGCTTTGCTCATAGTGATGTTCAATAAATTTTAGCTCTTATTCTCATCCAACTTTTTTCCTTTCTTCCAAGTCTAGGCATGTGAAACAATACAAGATGAGGTGTTACTTTGATAACAGATTTTATGATTAATGTATATTTTATTTCAACCATGTTAAGATTCTTTAAAAATAATGCTAAAATCTTTTACTGCATTTATAAAAACAAGCTTTTTATTGTAGACTGGTTTTGAGTTCTTTCTTCAGTTGGGAAATTGGAGCTTAGGGGCGAGAATGGATAATCCTATAAATGTACCGTTCAATGTGTGGGTTTTTTTTTTTTTCCCCAGGTGTGTCTTTTTAAGAGTGTGTAGGGGAACATGGACCATGAGAAAGGGAGGTGGGTTAGATGTGATATATTTTGGTCAGGTTATCCAAAAGTGAATGGTAGGTGACTATTGGGTGCTTGCTGGGATTGTGGGGAGGGAAGGAATACCGGTGAGGCAGCTGCTACATGGAGTTAACTATAAAAACACATATTTGCATGGCTCTCTATAATTCTAAAAACTTTTCCTACGTATGGTCTCATTGGACTCTCAGAATACCATAAAATGTATTTTTCCATTTTGCATAAAAGAAAACAGAGGTATGAAGGGTTCAAGGTCCCTCCCTGGATGAATTCGTGACTGTGCTGAGACCAGCCCAGAGTCAGGTGCTTGTCCTGTCACACCGCACTGCTTCTACTTACCCACAAAATCCACCTGTGGCCTCATCTTCCCTGCGCTACAGCATCTCAGCCTGCAGTATCCAAGCTTGAATATGGGAGCTTCCTTTGAAGCACCTGTCAGCAAGAGATCCAGCAATTAGCAACAAGACTAACATTTACAGAACAGTAGGAAACAGAAAAATATGGTATTTTAGCTAAGATTTTCTATTTTGTTAAATGATAACATTCATTCCCAACTCCGAAAGGAAGAGACGTTGGGAGCCTCATAAATTTGGGTTTTTCCTTAATGGGACGTTTAAGTTCAGCGGCAGGAGTAAAGATGCTGGCTCGGTAAGTCTTTCTTCAGGAACATCAGTTTAAGTGTTTGTAAAGGAGCATGGAACAGGGGAAGGAGCAGGTTCAAGGTCCATACCCTCCCCGGTTAGGGAGGGCAGAGGAAACCAGGGAGTTCACTCTGAAAACCCCTATCTTATTTGCCTATCTAGCCTTGGACCTCTGAAATATTACAGGTAAGAGAGCTGGGGATCTGGGGGTGTGAATATAAAGTAATTTTTCTCCTTCTCAACATAAAAGACCTGGGGTAAGAAGGTAGGTTTAGATGCTGAAGGAATAAGAAACCTGGATGCTTGGTCTTTCTCTTCACTTCCTATTTTCTGGCTTTATGTCTCTTATCTAATATGATTAGCTCAGTGTTCCTTCCTGCTTCACATGGTAATTACTGAATCTCAGCTCCACGCTCTTCCACTGAGCCTGGGGTCATTAATAAAGATCAGATTAGCCTAGAAGCTTTCTTTTGTCTCCTCTTTTGCTTGTTCCTCTGAGGGCATTGAAGAAAACTGAGTCTTGGTAATAATTCCAGGCACTAAAGCCTAATTCTACAGAGTTCGAGGTCTGTTCATTTGCATTCCACGACTTTGGTAAAGACCTTGCTGACCATCAGAGTCCCCTGCTCTTTTTAGCATGGAGTTTGCCCTTCTCGGTGTATACGTTAGCTGGGTGGACATTTAGAGTATCTTTAAACCAGTCATATAATAAAGAGTTTCAGCTCAGAGCATAAAGGAAAATGGGTTTCTTTGGACATAGCAGAAATACATAGAATGCCCTAAAGGGAATGGAAAAGAAAACCTATTTCTAGAACATTTGCATTCTATTAATGAGTACTTCAGGCCATGTACCCAACAACTTTGCATTTGTTACAGCCCTCATTGTGTTCCAGAATCTGCTAAGCAATGCCCCTGATGCTTTCCTTCTCCCCCATAAAAGGGATTCTCCTGGAAAATTAAAGTGGCTTTAGCAACCTCAGTGTTGAGTGGCAGGTGTTTTTCCTTACCCATGACCCAGTGGCACTGGCATCCACAGGGCCCATGAGCACAAAGCCTATTGCATAAGGTAGGAAAGCCTTTCTTCCAACTTGCTACCCTCTGGGGGAAATAACATTAGCGCCTCACCAGCCTTTCATCTGCCACCTTTTCCCAGCGCTTGACTCTTGTCTCCCAGCTGGTTGACAAGCTCTGTTCTCAGTCACCAGGGAAGGCCTCACTTCCGTGTGGCTCTTAACTCAGCAGGGAAGCTGGGGCAGGCAGTAGCCCTGTAAGCCCAGGACAGAGACCGTCACAAAGCCGCACTCCCACACTGCTGTGCAGATTCGACACGCTGAGTGCCAGCCATACTTTGGAGGATTTATATATATATATAGAAAAATGGGCATTTACATTTGTCTTGTCACCTTCTCCAAAAGCCTCACTACATTATTTATTGAATGCACTCTCTGAATGAAGTCAACATTCTGCAAATTTATTTGCCAATTTTTTTTTCTTGTCTCTTTCAGTCATTGTTCAGAGTAAGATCGCGCCTCTAACTCAAAGGGTAATGCACGATGAAGGTGACTTACAGGCATTCTGACGCTCACGTCGAGTGGATCTCAAGCCAGCTACTATAAGCTAAGAAAACACGGTGTATCCCATACCCATGACAGCCACCAATATCATTGTAAAAAGATGCGGGAACATGGCAAGGAGAAGTGGTGGCGGTTCTGATAGGACGGTGATATCACTCGTCATCCCAGCAGATGGCACACGGGGATGATGCTATGATGACCTGGTATGGGGACAGGGGACGGATATTCTGTAGATGGAGTGTTCCTGGTGACTTTTCAAAAAATCAGTACAGCCATTCTTTAGAACCCTCAAGTATCACACACCTTGTCCCCTCTACCTGAAATTCCACAGAGAGTGGTTTTCGTTCTTTTGACTTAAGGCTTCCTGATTCTTGTTTCAAAAGGTACACATTAGGCTTTATTACTCTTTTGTACTTAGTGTAAAGAAGTATTCAAGTTTTCCCAAAGTGTAAGTGTTGAGGGGGTACATATTACTATCTTCATATTCACCATCTTATCCAGTTCCTCTCCTGTTCTAATAAGGGCTCTTTTCACCTTTTGCTGTGGAGATAATGGATAGCAAGAACTAGAAGTTGCTTGGAGTTGTTACAATGATTTATTTTAGAAAGACATGAGAAGAGAGTCATGGGCCAAGAAGAGCTGGAGACGAGGTTTGAATGGGAAGGTAACATTACATTAAATAAAATAAAATAAACCAGACATGAGAGGACAAATATTGCATGATTCTACTTACATGAGGTATCTGGACTAGGCACATCCGTAAAGAAAGAAAGTAGAAAAACATTCCCAGGGACTGAGGGCAGAGAGGGGTGGGGGCTATTTTATAATGGATGCAGATTTTATGTTTGTGATGATGGAAAGTTCTGGGAATGGATAGTGGAGATGCTTGTAGGACATTGCGAATGTACCTAATGCCATAGAATTGTACACTTAAACATGATTAAAATGGTAAATTTTTTGTTGCATATATTTACTACACACACAAATACACGCACATACACACACACACACACACACACACACACGAATTTTGAATGGGAAAGGAGAACTAAATAAGATGAATATTTTTATGGAATGTTTAGAAGAGAAGAAAGATTTGGAGGGAGATAAGGAAATTGCTTACAAAAAGGGCTGGAGATGGATTTTCCATGAAGTTTTCACTAGCACAGACCCCTTTTTAAGTTGCTGGGACTCAAGGACTGCACTTACACGCTTACGTTATATTGTTCTTCGTAGAGAGCACTCTTCCTACAACTGTACAAACTTCAGACCTCATAAATCGGGATCGTGAATGGGTCTATAGAGAAGCAAATGAATGACGTTAAGAAAAATGTTCCAAACACTCAAAGGTGAAATGACTTCCTTTCCATTCTAGGTCCCTGTCTCATAGGGCTTCATAAGGGTCCTCTGGATTCAGAAGGGTATAAGTTGTCTGACTTACTACCAGTTATTTATTAGACCATTTAACAATTTGTAAGGGTAGCCTTTAATCTTTGCAGAAAACTGCTAATGCAAATGTATTTTGCCTATTGATATGGGCTGAATTGCACCTCCCTCCAGTTTTCCTCGGTTTGTATGTTGAATTCCTAACCCCCAGTATGATTTGGAGATGAAGCATTTGTGAGGTTAACATATTTAGATAAGATCATGCGGGGGGGGGGGGGCGCCTGGGTGGCTCAGTGGGTTAAGCCACTGCCTTTGGCTCAGGTCATGATCTCAGGGTCCTGGGATCGAGTTCCACATCGGGCTCTCTGCTCAGTAGGGAGCCTGCTTCCCTCTATCTCTCTCTCTGCCTGCCTCTCTGTCTACTTGTGATCTCTCTCTGTCAAATAAATAAATAAAATCTTTAAAAAAAAAAAAAGATCATGCAGGGGGGTGAGGAGTGCCTCTGATGCAATTAGTGCCATTATAAGAAGAGACCCCAGGGGGGATAAAAAAAAAAAACAACAACAACAACCAAACAAAACAAAACAAATAGAAAAGACAGAAAAATTTGCCTTCCATCTCTCTGCCACCTGAGGATATGGGGAAGAGAAGGTGGTCATCCTCAAGTCAGGAAGAGAGATCATATCAGAAACTGATCATGCTGACACCTTGATCTTAGACTTCCCAGCTTCTAGGACTTTGAGAGAATAAATTTCTGTTGTTTAGGTCACCCAATCTATGACTTCTTTTTTTTTTTTTAGGACAGCCTGAGTTGATGAAGACACCTATAGAAAATAATTTTTGCCCCATAGAGATGCAAATTACTTCTGAAAGTAGAAAAGACTACTCCAAAGATAATGGTTTAATTTGTCCCTAAGAAATAAACTAGTTTTGTATCTAACAATTTTCTTCCTACATTCATTCATTTTTCCTTTCACTAAACTACATATACATTATATTCTCTTATCATTTTTGAATGGCTTCATCATCATCTTAATGAGTTAAAATAAAACTCTGACATACGCTCACTATGTACTTGTATAAGGATTGTGTTTTTAGGGGTGCCTGGCTGGCTCAGTGGGTTAAATAAAGCCTCTGCCTTCAGCACAGGTCATGATCTCAGGGTCTTGGGATCGAGACCCGCATCAGGCTCTCTGCTCAGTGGGGAGCCTGCTTCCTCCTCTCTCTCTCTCTGCCTGCCTCTCTGCCTCCTTGTGATCTCTGTCAAATAAATAAATAAAATTCTTTAAAAAAAAAAGAATTGTGTTTTTAATTTTAAAAATAATGCTTTCAACAGGGAAGAGAATTCTTTAGGAATTCTTTAGGAATTATGCCACATGTTGTGTAGTAAATTCTACTTCGTATCTCTTAATGAGTCTTCAGTAAAGATTTAAATATTATTTTGGAAAAACAACCCTAAAATTCTTATGGAATCACAAAAGATCTCAAATAGCCAACACATTCTTGAGAAATAAGAACAATAAGAAGTAAGAACAAGGTGTTATACTTCTTGATTTCAAACTATATGATAAAGCTATGGTAATTAAGACAGTAAGATACTGGCATTAAAAAAAAAAAAAAGATACATAGATCAATGGAGCAGAAGAATGAAAAGCCCAGAAATAAACCCATGCTTATACAGTCAACTAATATTTGCTAAGGGAGCCAAGAATACTCAATGGAGAAAAGACAGTCTCTTCAATAAATGGTCCTGGGAAAATTAGGTATTTACATGTAAAAGAATAAAACCAGACCCCTGGCTTATACCACTTTCAAAAATTAATTCAGAATATACTGAAGACATAAGTATAAGACCTGATACTATAAAAATTCTAGAAGAACACATGGGGGTAAACTTCTTGACATCAATCTTGGCAATGATTTTTGGGATATGAGACCTAAAGCATGAGCAAGAAAATAAAAATAAACAAGTGAGACTATGTCAAACTAAAAAGCTTCTGCACAGCAAAAGAAACCATCAACAAAGTGAAAAGACAGCCTATGAAAAGAAAGAAAATATTTGCAAATCATATTTCTGATTCAGGGCTAACATCCAAGATATATAAAGAACTCATATAACTCAATCACCACACAAAACAAACCATTCCAATTAAAAAATGGACAAAGTAGCCTGAATAGATTTTTCTAAGGAAGATATTCAAATGGCCAACAGGTACATGAAAAGATGTTCAATACCATTAATCATCAAAGAAATGCAAATCAAAACCACAATGAGATGTCATCTTATACTGTTAGAATGGCTGTCATCAACAAGGTAAGAGATAATAAATGTCTGTAAGGATACGGAGAAAAGGGAACCCTTGTGCACTCTTGATGGGAATGTGAATTGGTACAGTCCCTATGGAAAACAGTATGGAAGTTCCTCAAAAAATTATAAATAAAACTATCCTTTGATCCAGTAATTCCACTTCTGGGTATATACCAGTAGGAAATTAAATCACAACAGAAAAGGGATAACTGCATCCTCATGTTCACAGTAACATTACTTATAATAACCAAGACATGGAAACAACCCAATTGTCCATTAATGGATGAGTGGATAAATAAGTTGTCTCTCTCTCTCTCTCTCTCTCTCTCTCACACACACACACACACACAGAGGAATATTATTCAGCCATTCAAAAGAAGGAAATCCTGCTATTTGTGACATGAATGGACCTTGAGAGCATTATGCTATAAGACAGACAGAGGCAAATAGAATATGATTTCACTGACATGTGAAATATTAAAAAAAAAAAAAAAGTGAACTAATGGATACAAAAAACAGATTTGTGGTTACCGGAAGCAGAAGGCTGAGGAAGGGGGGTATTGGGTAAAGATGATCAAAAGGTACAAACTTCCAGTTATAAGATAAGTAAGTACTGGGGATGAAAGTAGTTAAAAATGTTGTATGGTATATTTGAAAGTTGCTAAGAAAGTGGATCCTAAAAGTTCTCATAACAAGGGAAAAAATTTATAACTGCACTAAGTAATGGATGTTAAACCTTATCATGGTATTCATTTCAAAATATATATACATGTCAAATCATTATGCTGCACGTCTTACGCTTATACAGTGTTGTGTGTCAATTACACCTCAATAAAACTGGAAGAAAAGTATAAATTCCTTTTTAGATATTAGACTGATTTCTTTCAAATGGGATACTATGTTGGCATTGGCCGTGAGGTAGTTCAATTATATTAGGACTTCTCCAGATTTATATTAAGTCTGAGTTTAGATTAACATTTGAGGTTCACTTCCCTACTGGCCATGAGATGAGGAGGAAAAAGTACCAGATAATATCTTGTTGCTAAAAGGAAATTAGTTCCTCCCTTCCTTCTCATAGGATTGGTTGCTTATGCAACATAGTACTCTCTTGTGACCCCTTTTACTATAATACTTCTAATGGATTGTGGTTTCTGATACTGGTGGTCTAGGTTTTATATATGCTGGCTTCCCTTACTGTTCTTTTCACCTGTATTCATCCATTCATTGAGAAAATATTTATTGGACACACAATATGTGCCAGACACTGTTCTAAGTACGGAGGACAACACAGGTATCTAAACAGATAACAATCTCTGTCCTAGCCCCATGAAGATTATATTCTATTAAGGAACACATACAATAAACAAACAAATAAATACATGTGTTGGATGGTGGTTAGGTATTGGGAAAATATTAAAAAAAAAAAAAAAACAAAGAGGGGTAAGAAGAGCCAGAGCCGAGGATGAGGAGATAAGTTGAAATGTTACGTACAGTGGTTCCTAGAAATATTACAATAAAGCTGTTGGCGTTAAATGATTGTTCAGAGTTGGGGAACTAACAAAGCAGATGTCTGGAGGATGAGCATTCCAGACAGAAAGAAAAGCAAGTACACAGGCCTTGAAGCCAAAACACTCTTGATACATCTGAGGAATCATAAGGAGGCCACCGCATGGCATGAGCAAAAGAAAGAGTAGAAGCACTCAGGTCAGAGAAGCGTAGGGGGCAAGAAACACATGGCGTTGTAGGGCCTTGTCAACCATATTAAATATTTAGCTCTTGCGTTCAGGGAAATGGGTCCCTTGGGGAAGTTTCTAGAGGAGGAGCTTTGCCATTGAATGTTTGAAAAGAATCACTTTGGCTGCTGTATTGAAACTTGAATGGAGGAGGAGCAAAAATGAAAGTAAGGAGACTGATTAAGAAGCTATTGCAATAACTCAAGTAAGAAGCATTGGCAGCTTGGACCACAGTGAAAGTCACTGGAGTGATGAGAATTGGCTAACTCCTGGATATATATTGAAGTTTGCTGATGGATAAGATGTAGAGTCTAGGAGTAAAAAGAAGATATATGAAGACTCATATAGAAGACTCTATGATTTTTGGCCTGAGTAATTGGTAAAGTAGTTATAGTTGCTATTTATTGAGCTGGAAGAATTGTAGGAGGAACCGTCCGAAGGTAAGGAGTTCCATTTTGAACCTGGCAAACATGAGACGCGGGTTGTCTATCAAGCAGAGATGTTCAATAGGCAGTTGGCATGTGGGGCTAGAGTTCAGGTGAAAGGTCTTTGCTAGAAATATAAAATTGGAAACATCAAGGAAAAGATGGCAATTAAAGCCATGAAAAGAAATGAGCTCAGTAAGAGACTGATGTACATAGAGGTCTAAAGCCTGAGCGCTAAGTGCAGCCCCATTCAGAAGTTGGGACGATGGGAACAAACCGGTAAAGGGCTCTGAGAACGAATGGCTAATGATAGAGGGGAAAACCAGGCAAGTATGGAATCCTGGAATTCAAGAAGAAGAAAGTGCTTCAAGAAGAGGGGAGTGATTAGTTAAGAAATGCTACCTATCAAGCAAATAAGGTGAACACTGAGAACTGCCCATTGAATTTTGCAGTGGAGGTCACTGGGGGTCCTGATGAGAGCAGCCTTGTGGGCATGGTGGAAGGGAAATCCTGGTAAGACTGAGTTCCACAGAGAACAGGAGGAAAGAAATAGGACAGTGAAGACTGACAACTCTTTCAAGGAATTTTACTATAAAAGAGGGCAGAGGAATGGCTCAGTGGCTGGAGGGTGATGTGGGATCAAGATAGGGTTTTTGTTTTTAAGATGGTATTAAATAGCGATGCAAACGTGAGTCTGTAGTGGGGGAGGAGGGGAGTTTCACGAGGATGAGAGCTGTCACCTGAGTACACTGGAGCGAGAAGCGAGAAGCGAGTGAGAGGAACTCGAGGGATAAGGATGATGTGCTATAGAATGTGAGCTAGATAAAATGAGGGAATAAGGGGCATCTGGGGGGCTTGGTGGGTTAAAGCCTCTGCCTTCAGCTCGGGTCATGATCCCAGGGTTCTGGGGTCGAGTCCCACATCGGGCTCTCTGCTCAGTGGGGCTCCTGCTTCCCTTCCTCTCTCTCTGCCTGCCTCTCTGCCTACTTGTGATCTCTCTCTGTCAGAAAAATAAATAAAATCTTAAAAAAAAATGAGGGAATGAGGGGTGGAGGGATCTAGAAAAGGGGGTAGGACATAGCCTGTAGGTGTGTCAAAGGGCTGCTGGAATTAAAGAAGTTTAGAGTGGGAGAGAGAAGCTGAAAGTTCAGCAGATGGTGGCTGGGATGGAGAAGGGGTCATTGTTAATGGCAATGACAAGTCCAGAATATACCCATGGGAGTGGACAGTTGAGGCAGGGTGGAGAGGACCATGGGAGGAGGGCAAGGCTGGGTGGGCAGGATGCACCCTCACGCTTTCCAGAGGCGGGGTCTGTTCTGGCTGATGGTCAGTGTCTTGGCCTTATCAGTTGGTCCACATTATGAAGGTTATTCCTAAATCCAAGCAACTGAAAGTTTCACCATTGTGGATCTTGACAATCCCAAGAATTGTAATAGGAGCATTTGAGGAGTGTGACAACAGGCTAAGAGCCTTCAGAGAGTGGGGGTCTGTAATAACTGCATGTCAAAACGTTAGGTAGGAGGATGAGGACAACCCTCCGTGCTGTCTCTAGCCCCGAGAGGCTCAGGTGGGCGTGGGACTGACTATAGGGAGAGAAAAACCCAAGAAGCATTTCCAGAGGAGAAAAAATGGCCCCCAAATGGAGCACAATCAGAAACAAATTTCACCAGCTTCACAGTTTGGCCTTGGATCAGCCCAAGTAATCGTTGGTCCATAAACTAAGCTGTACGAATACTTCATTCATACGTGCCTATGATTCATTCCAGAATGTTGTGAGTCACAGAGAGATCATAAGCCAAACTTCTGAGCCCAGCAAAAAGGATCTGTTTTCTTCTGCTTTTGTTATCATCTTGATTTATTCCTTCCTCTCTTTCTCCTCCCGTCTCCCTTATCAGTCAGAGCCAGGAGAAGCGATATCTAAAAGTGTTCAAGGTCTTCTGATTTGGCTTTCCTTCATGATAACAACTGGGGCCTGGAAGCATTTTCAGGCAGGCACATCTCTGGCACATCTCTCCTGGTGGAAGACCCAGAGCTCTGGGAAGGAGGAAAGTCTCCCAGATGAAAGAGTGAATTGAAGACCAGGCCCAACCATCACCCATCCACCTCCACGTGTCCTCCGGCGGCCTGCAGTGCTCCACCCGCCATGAGGCAGCCTTCCCCAGGCCTGTGGCTTTCACCACATGCTGACTCAGCCCCCTGGGGGGTAATGACAGGACTCTTTGGGACCATCATCCCTGAAGGCACCAAATAATTCAAGCTGAGTAATTCAAGCTGAGGAAGCTAGTCGTTTTTTTTTTTTTTTTTTTTTTTTAAGATTTTATTTATTTGTCAGAGAGAGCGAGCGAGAGCGAGCACAGGCAGACAAGAGTGGAAGGCAGAGTCAGACGGAGAAGCAGGCTCCCTGAGGAGCAAGGAGCCCGATGTGGACTCGATCCCAGGATGCTGGGATCATGACCTGAGCCGAAGGCAGCTGCTTAACCAACTGAGCCACCCAGGCGTCCCAGGAAGCTAGTCGTTTTTTACTGAGGCGGGTCATAGTGATAAGGTAATCGTGGCCACTGCCCCAAAGGCAAATGGAACCGGCCCTCTTCCCCCACCCTTCTAGACACCAAAATCTATCCAGCATTGTTCTTTTGTCTTCTATAGCTTTATGTTTCCCTAGTCGGCTCCCCCAACTCCCAACCCCTTTCTCCAAACTTTCCACCCTTCCTACCGTGCTCTCTGTAGGCACCGTTCCACAGAAAGTGCTTCCCCGTTTTTTTTCTTGACAATATTATTCCACCGCCATCAACCAAAGCCTACCCTCTCCCGAAGCCTACCTTCTCCCAAAGGTGCGAGGTCTCTGGCTACTGTCTCCTGTGGAGGCCGCTGTTTCTCCTCCAGGTGTGGAGGCAGGGGTTGAAGTTAGGATTCCCCCGGCTCCCTGGTGCTGCTCCTCCACCATTTCTAAACTCTGCCCAGGTTTGTGCCTTTTTTTTTTTTTTTTTTTAAGATTTTATTTATTTATTTGACACAGAGAGATTACAAGTAGGCAGAGAGGCAGGCAGAGAGAGAGAGGAGGAAGCAGGCTCCCTGCTGAGCAGAGAGCCCGATGCGGGACTCGATTCCAGGACCCTGAGATCATGACCCGAACCAAAGGCAGCGGCTTAACCCACTGAGCCACCCAGACGCCCCAGGTTTATGCCTCTTGATGTGACTGTTTTCTATCTCCCGTAAGCACTGAAAATCTATGCATGTGGCCTATATAGTGAGTGTTCTCACCGCGCCCAAATCCGACAGAATTCTGGGATACTTAAACATACGTGTGATTATCCAAAACACCAGCATCAAAGCTGAGCTAGTTACAGCCTGGAAATGCTTGGCAGGAAAGGATACCAGTCCTTCTAGCTCTCTCCTTATCTCTGCTCTCCAAGGGATTATCAAGACCAACATTCCTTTTCCTCCTAATTCAGCATTCGTCAAACTTGAACAAGATGAGAATCACCTGGAGGGCTTGTTAAGACAGATTGCTGAACCCCAACCCCAGAATGCCTGACTCGATAGGTCTGAGGTGGGGATCAAGAGTTTGCATTCTAGGGGCGCCTGGGTGGCTCAGTGGGTTAGGCTGCTGCCTTCGGCTCGAGTCGTGATCTCTGGGTCCTGGGATCGAGTCCCACATCGGGCGCTCTGCTCGGCTGCTCGGCGGGGAGCCTGCTTCCCTCTCTCTCTCTCTCTCTCTCTGCCAGCCTCTCTATCTACCTGTGATCTCTCTTTGTCAAATAAATAAATAAAATCTTTAAAAAAAAAAAAAGAATTTGCATTCTAACAAATTCCCAGGTGATGCTGATGTGCTGGTTTGGGGGCCATACTTTTGAGAACACTGTGCTAGTGTATGTGCCCCATGGTTCGCAAATTACCTTCATATCAGAATTACCTGGGGAACTTTGAAAAGGAGGGATGTTTGTGTCTGGATCCCATGCTCTGAGATTGATTTAATTCACCTGAAATATAGCTTGGGCTTTGAAGTTTTTAAGGCATCCTAAGGTGAGGCTGTGTATATAGGTAAGCCTGTAAATAGCTGGCATCAAGACCTTCTGTCTTCCCCTCCTCTCCTACCCATCCTCATCTATACGGTTGATCATTCAGACTAGACCTCCTGCCTGGATATTCCCCTGTATCCTTGTGTGGGCCTCCTCCCTCAGGAAACCCGTGTCAGTCAATCCATTTGCTCATTTTCCTAAATGCGAGCCATCAAGTGTGGCTGGAGAAAACCACATAGCTTTCTCATTCTACAGCTCACCCTAGTTGTGCTCACTCATTGGCTTTTAACTTCTTCTTGGTTCTCTCTAGTCTCCATCTTCCTCACTATTATAACCATTATTAATAATTAACAATAATAATTTCAAAACGTCACCATTCTAATATCCCTTTGTGAACGCTTCAGGTGATCTTCTACTTCATCAAGTAAAATTGATTCCATCAGGAATGATCTCTTCCAATTTTATACTCTATCCAAATAACAAATGTATCTGTAGTCATGAGGAGGGAGCAGAAGGCTGGCTGAGGATAAAGCAAAAGGCTGACACCTCGCAATCTCCCCCTCACCCCCTCTCCTGGGTGGGACAAATGTGATGTTCTTTAAGAATCTCCCAACTATCTTCATGTTAATGGCTTGCTAAAAGTGAAAAACAACCTTGACACCCGCAAGGCCTCCTATGCCAGCCTCCTCCTGTATCAGGTATCTTTGTAGGTCCTCTTTAGCATATGAAAGTTCGGTTGAAACCTCCCTTTTCCTTGCCTCCCCCCAACTCCAGGGTACATAACCTGTAACCCCATAAAAGAGCAGCAGCTCTTCCTGCCCACGGGTCCTGTCCCCATGCTTTAAAAAAACCACCGTTTTGCACCAAAGATATCTCAAGAATTCTTTCTTGGTCATCGGCTCTGGACCTCATCCCACGGAACCTCACCTATGTTCTAGAACTTCATCAGTCACACCCTTTCTTTTATTCCTTCATCTCAGAGGATGCACCCCTACTCCATTTCAAGGTCAACCACTTCCATCTGGCCACACAATCACCTCACTTCCCCCGCATTTAGCACCATTAATTACATGCTCTTTCCACACACCTTTGCCTTCCCCTCTGCTGGCTCTGCACCCTCTGCTCCAGCTCCTCATCCTTCTAGACTCTGCCTCTGCCTCCTTTTTTGGCTGCTCTCTCAGATACATCCCAGCTACCATTTCTCAGCCCTTGCTGCCCACTGATGGCTGACTCAAAAATAGGAGTAAATCCTCCCAGCTGCTTCCTTTAGAGGCTTTTGAATTTGGTATTCAGAATTCTTGGTCTTAATTTTTTTTTTCTTTTTCCCTCCTGCCTTGCCATGTGACAAGGGACTCTGCATACACTGTCAACACCACACTTCTCTTTATTTCTAAAACATAACTTCTTTGTTCACTGTGCGAAGCACCAATGCCTCAGAGGCATAAGGCATTATATTATTGATACTTTGGCTTCCAACACATATTTACGGTTCAACAAAAGTCAGGCACATAGCTCCTGTCAGCACAATGAAGAAACAACAAATTCAGCAACCCTTTGGGAATCCTGTTGTCTGGGGATTTGAGGGTCTCCTATTCACATGGTGACAACTCCAGCAGAGGCAGGGGAAAAAAAAGAAGAAGGAAAATGACAAACACACACACAGGAAGCACAGTCCAGGAAGGAAACCAGCAAGGCAGACAAAAGAGTGTCTGTATAGTTTTGTTTGCCCAATACATTTAAATAAACCTTGGCTTAGTAAGTGTGACTTTACCAGTACTGTGGCCCAGGTGTCAGAATGAGTCTTCAGGGATCGGTGATATACAGTGGATTTCTTTCATCATGGCTGTCAAAAACCTTACCACTAATTTACAGCAGAGTGCTACTGTTGCTTTTATGCAAAGTACAGAGTAATTTAGGAGGAACGGCAGAGAGAGCTTTGGTGCTAACTTTCCTCAGAACATTAACTTCATCTAATATCAAACTGTACATTCATATAAAATTACATATTATGCATATGATGCTCAATGTTTTCTTTATAAAATTTCTTATTTTGACACAATATAAAAATAGTTGACATCAAAAGCATGGCATTTAAAAGAAAAAACTATTAAATTGGGACCTTACCAAATCAAGAACGTTTGTGTTTCAAAAGACACCATTTAGAAAGTTAAAACAGAAGCCACAGACTGAAAGAAAATATTTACAATTCAGGTACCTGTAAAGGGCTTGTATCAAGAATATATAAAGAACTTTTACAATTCAGTAATAAGAAGATAATCAAAAGATGTGAATAGACATTTCACCAGAGAATATATACACATGGAAAGAAGAACATGAAAAGAGGCTCAACAGCATGGGTCATAGGGTAATGCAAATTAAAAACCACAATGAGATACCATTACACACCCACTAAAATGACTACAATAATAATATCACATTGTTGGTGAGGATGTGAAGAAATTGGAACTTTTATGCATTGCTGGCAGGAATGTAAAATGATACAGTCCCTTTGGAAAACAGTTTGGCAGTTTCTTAAAAAGTCAAACATAAACTTACCAAATGATCTAGCAATTCCACTCCTAGGAATCTTTATAAGAGAAATGAAAACATGGGTCCACATAAAGATGTAGATGTGAATGTTTATAGGAGAATTATTCATAATAGCCCCAAATGGAAACTTTTCAAATATCCATCAACTGGTGAATAAACAGAATATGGCAAATCCATACAATGGAATAATAGTCAGCAATTAAAATGAAAGAACCACTGATTTATGCTACAACAAGGATAAAACTTGAAAACATTATCCTAAGTGAGGAAGGCCAGACTCAGAAACTGTATATTGTATGTCTGATTCCATTTACATGAAGTGTTTAGAAAAGGCAGATTTATACAAACAAAAGCAGATCAGTAGTTGCCTAGCGCTGGGGGATGAGAGCAGTAATGAACTGTAAATGGGCATGAGGAAAGTTTTTGAGGTGATGGAAATGCTCTAAAGTGAGATTATTTTACCTTGATAAAATTATATTTTAAAGAAGTGACCAACTCAGTTCTTAAATCACCACTGTACCAAATTTCCATCTTTTTTTTTTAATCTCCAAGGAGGAATAACTTTTAATTATTTACTTACTTATTTTAATTAGCATGTATTATTTGTCCCAGGGCTACAGGTCTGTGAATCATCAGTCTTACACACTTCACAGCACTCACCATAGCACATTACCCTCCCCAACCACCATAACCCCACCACCCTCTCCCTACCCACCCCCCCAAGCAACCCTTAGTTTGTTTCCTAAGATTAAGAGTCTCTTAATCTTGTTTCCCTCCCTGGTCCCATCTTGTTTCATTTTTTCCCTCCTTCCTCCCACAACACCCTGCCCTGTCTCTCAAATTCCTATCAGGGAGATCATATAATAATTGTCTTTGGCTATTGTAGACATTACTACTATAAACTTAGTAAACACTTTCAAATATGGTATAAAAAATAACCACCTGTCCCCCCAGCTCCAGGCTCATTTATTTTGCACACACAGGGAAGAGACTTCTGGGAGCTTCCAGTAGTTCATGAAGATGGTCAACCCTGCATCTGACCAGACTGATAGGAGGAGTTGGCCATTAATGCCCAGACTGAAAAGTCTGCATTCCTCTGTTTTCACTTCCTCTTCACAAAGGAGAGGAAAGCCAGGGGTCTGGATAACCCACAAATTAGATCGTGCTTTTTGAATGATAAGATAGTCAAATCATTTTTTTTTTCTTTTGCCAGATACCAGTTATTTTTGCCATCATCATATATTAACTATGGTTAAAGCTTGTCTGTTCATCCTTTAGGGCTCTTCAACAGCATGGAATAAATGCTTGTAGTATTTTCTGTCTGGGACTGAACTGAAGGATGTGAGTAAAGCATCAGGACCATCTCCAGCATTTACTGAGCATCTTTCACTCATGAGGCCCTCCTTAGGCTGGAGAGCCACACAATGAAGATGATGCAGCCTTTGTGCTCAAGGGACCTGTAACCTGGCTGGGAAAGAAAGCTAAGAAATGGTGATTAGTAGACAACTAGTAAATGGTAAAAAGCACCATAAAATCAAGATAAAAACCTCAAAATGTAAGACAAGGGAGTTGCACAACAATGTGGTTTGAATTCCGTACTGCTTGAACATTCCGTCATTTTTTTAGAGAAGAGTCTGGATAGTTTGTATATAAGCTGTGGCTGGGTAACCTAAGGATTTGTTATGTTTCTGTGACCACTCCTTATTTAGTGATGTTTTCTGGTCTGGTTTTTAAATTGTATGAATTACAAAACTGTTTCTTTTCCAAGTCAAGATCTCATCAGTAAGGCCGAGCCAAACATGTATGTGTATGCTCTTGTCTGTGCAGCTGCAAATTATCAATCTCTCTCTCTCTCTCTCTTTTTTTTTTTTTTCCTTTTTTGCTGATGCACTCAATTCTGCAAAATGACAGTGCTGATATTGTAAGAAGTTAAGTCTTTCTGTTATAATGACTAAAAAGGGCACAGGGCAAATTTCCCAGTACTATGCGTGGGCACGTCAGCTTGCCTGGCCTACCAAATTACACAGAGGTCCTTGGCAAGTGATGCTAAGTGTTGTACTTGAGTTTCCCAACAAAATCTGGATCTGTTAAGTGAAGGCAGTCCCTGTCATTTGCACAGACCCTCTTGATCCTCTTCCGTGGTGAATGGAATCGCCTCATCAGTGATTCCTTTCCTACTGGAAAAATCACCCCAACTTTTGAATATACAGGTGAATTGCACATCTTAATGATAACAGCCCGGATTTTCACAGACAGATCTGCCTTCCGTTTATACAGCATTCCTATAGGCTTTAATCCATTTAGCAAGTTGTAGAGATAGGAGTCATTGTTTAACATAAGGTCAGGATGGGGCTTGGGGTATGAAGTAGTGAAAATTAAAATAATATCTTTCTCATCTGCTTTTATTCTCACTTATTGTATTTCTAGGCCTCTACAAGGATGGAGGCATTGCTCAAGGAATCCTGTTATGTGTGAAGGCTCCTGGGGTTGAGAGGTTCTATAAAGTACATGCCTGCTCTTTCTATCTGCACCTGCACCAGCCTGAAGATACTTGCAGAAATGAGACCCTTCCTGTTTCCAAGGCCTGTCTCATACTTGGCCTCAAACTGCCCCCGCATCCTCCTCCATACCCTTCACTCATGTTCCAAATTACATTCTAAGGCTTTATTTCATCAGAAACATTATCTCAACTTCCTTTTGTCAATCTTGTCTTGAAATGCCATATAATGCAGAATTTTTTTATTATTGAAAATGATGTTTACCCAACTGCTTAACTCTTGGGAGAAAAAAAATCAAGTTGGATCTTTTCTTCACATGACGTGCCAAAATAAATTCAAGTGAATAAAAGCATTAAATATGAGTCCATCAAAAACATAAAAATACTAGAAGGAAAGATAGCTAAAGATTTATCTGATTTATGGCTAGGAAAGCCCTTGTTAGAAAAGGTTAAAATCAACTGAAAAAAATCATAAACGAGAATACTGAATTGACTACATAAACAGCAAAATCTACATGTAAGTAAAATTATTAACAAAATTAATGAGTAAACAACAAGCAAAAATAGTGAAAATAGCAATAAAGCAAATATTTTATATAGAAAACATTTAAATCAATAGGAAAATTGTAATATTTCTATAAAAAACTAGCATCCCCAAAATATGAATAAGTAATTTATAAAAGAAGTTTATTTATAAGTGGTCATTTTATTTTCTTTTTGTCTATTTTCAATATTTAAAGATTTATTTTTTAGAGTAGTTTTAGGTTCACAATAAAATTAAGAAGTTACAGAGAGTTCCCATACATAGCCTTCTCCTATTAACATGCATAGCCTCCCCCTATAAATGACTATTTAAAAAATGTTGAAGTTTTACCCTCATCAGCAATGGAAGTAATAAGAATTAAGGCAACAGTAAAATCACATTTAAAAAAAAATTGTCAGTCTGATGGAGAATAACTGCCTACCTAGTGTTGAGGGAGAGGCAGCAAGAAATGCCTCCTCTTATTTGTAGGAGAATGAACAGGTCAAAACTTTTTGGAAGGCATTTTGACAAGATGTATCAAATGCCTTTAAAATATTCATATGTTTTTACAGGTCAGTTCATCTGCTAGGAATTTACATTATGAACCACACACAAGTATATGTATAAGAATGTTATGTTATTTACAATAATTTCTAACAAATAACCAATAGCCTTTAGGTCCTACATTAGTGGAGCAGTTAAGGAAATTAGGGAGCAACCATATAATAGACTATTATGCAGTTATTAAAAAATATTTGGGAAATATTTCAAATGACAAAGAAAATGTTTTTGATTTCATAATAATTAAAGGAAACTGCAGCAGTTTAAAATGTAGTTCAGGCATGGAGAATTAATTTTTAGTGAGTATAATAAAACATGTGAAATATTAACTGTACCTCTGAGTAGTGGGATTATGGTTGATTGTTACTTAATCTTTATACTTTCTGAAATGATGAAAGTATCAACTGTCAGTAGGCATCTGCTTTTAATAAGAAACAAAAATGTGGAGCGCCTTGGTGGCTCAGTGGGTTAAAGCCTCTGCCTTCGGCTCAGGTCATGGGATCAAGCCCCGCATCAGGCTCTCTGCTCGCCAGAGAGCCTGCTTCCTCCTCTCTCTCTGCCTGCCTCTCTGCCTACTTGTGATCTCTGTCGGTTAAATAAATAAATAAAATCTTAAAAAAAAAAAAGAAACAAAAATGTTTTTTCATGATACCATGACCAATATAAAAAATTATGATTGACTACCTCAAGCTAGAAAAGGTTCTGCACAGCAGAAGAATCAACAAAATGAAAAGGCAACCTATGGAATAAGAGAAAATATCTGCAAACCATATATGTTATAAGGGGTTAATATCTAAAACATATAAGGAATCATATATTTTAATAAAAACAAATAATCAATTTTGAAATGAGCTGAGGATCTGAATAGACATTCTTCCAAAGAAGATATACAAATGGCCAACAGACACATGAAAATACGCTCAACATCACTCATCATCAGCGAAATGCAAATCAAAACTATAATGACATACCACCTCGCACCTGTCAGAATGACTGTTATCAAAAAGATAAGAGATAACAAATGTTGATAAGGATGTAGGGGAAAGGGAACCTTTGTGCACTGTTGGTGGGAATGTAAATCAGGATAGCCACTGTGGAAAACAGTATGGAGGTTCCCCAAAACACACACATGCGAGGGCCCGCGCGTGAGCGCGCGCACACACACACACATTCAAAGGAATATTGTTAGCTGAAAAAAAGAAGGAAATACTGCCACTTAAAACAATGGGGATGGACTTAGAGGGCATTATGCTAAGTGAAATAAGTCAAACAGAAAAAGACAAATTCTATATGATGTCATTTATACAGAGAATCTAAAGAAGTCGAGCTCATAAAAACAGAGTAGAACAGTGATTGCCAGGAGCTGGGAAGTAGGGGAAATGGGAAAAACGTTGGTCAGATCATACAAACTTCTAGTTAGAAAAGGAATAAGTTCTAGGGACCTAATGTACAACACGGTGACTGTAGTTAATAAAACTGTATTATGTATTGGGAGTTGCTAAGAAAGTAGATCTTAAATGTTCTCACCACATTCACACAATATAATTGTGGGAGGTGATGGTTACATTATTGTGGTAACCATCTTTGCAATATATAAGTATTTCCGGTCACCACATTGGACATCCTAAACTTATACAATGTTATGTGTCAATTATATCTCAATAAGGCTGGAAAAAATATTTAACAATATAAAAAAGTTATGGTATTCTTAGTGGAAAAGTAGAATTCAAAATTATAAGTACAGTCTATCTATACTTAGGTAAAAATAAATCTTATCCATAGAAGTAAAGATAAAAATTACTGAAATAAGGGGTAATGAGTGGCTCAGTTGGTTAAGCATCCAGCTCTTCATTTAGCCCACATCATGGTCTCAGGGTCCTGAGATGGAGCCCCACACTGGGCATGGAACCTGCTTGAGATTCCCTCTCTCACTCTCTCCCTCTATCCCTCCCTTATGCTGTCTTTCTCAAAAACAAAACAAAACAAAATAAAACTATAAAACAAAACAAAAAATCAACCTTAAATGTGACTGTAGTTCAGTTTGGGTAGTAAGACCACAGGTGGCTTTTTTTCTCTTTTCCATTTGAATCAAAATGTATCGATGAATTTTTATAGTTTAAAAATGTTGTCAGCCATTTGTCAAATCATTTGTGCAACAAACACCGATTTCAAAACTACCGTGTGCGAGGTCCTATGTGTGCCAGTTGCTGGAGATTCCAAAATTGTTAAGACAAGGTTTTTGCCCTGAAGTAAATCACAGCCTAGTATAGAAACAAGAATAAGATGAAGAAGAAAACCCATGATTAAAATATCTAGTCATGGGGCACATGGGTGGCTCAGTTGGTTAAGTGTCCATCTTTGGCTCAGGTCATCATCCTGCAGTCCTGGGATCAAGCCCTGCGCTGAGCTCATTGCTCAGTGGGGCATCTGCTTCTCCCTTTCCCTCTGCTCTGCCCCACTCATACTCTCTCCTCTCTTTCTCAAACACATAAATAAATAAATAAATACATAAATACATAAAATCGTTAAAAAGATCTAATCATAAGTTCAATAATAGAAGAAGGGACTGGCTACTATTGGTGCTTTTGGATCCCGGAAATAGGGCAACTAATTCAGACCAGCTTGGAGAAGAAACAGCAGCAGGAGCAAATTTCACCTGAGGGTCACCAAATAATGACATGCCATGATGGACAGTTTGAAGAGGGGGTTAAGTTTGTCACATATTCAGATGGCAATATCTCAATCAGAGCGACTATCACATGAAATGGAGGATTCCAGGATGACTTGCAGGCTTCTGGCTTAAAGGTACTGATACCTTTTAATAAGATAGGAATGCTGTTTGGAGACAAGATGCTGTCCCTCCAGTCTTGGTCATGTTGAGTTCAGGGTACCTGTGGGCTATACTAGTGGAGATGTCTTGTAATAGATAAGAGTTTGGGAGATAGAAGCAAAAGTCTGAGTTGTATGAATTTGGGTGGAGAACACAGGGAAGATGTAGAGAGTGGGAAATGGAGCCAAGAACCTGGGACAGGGCTCAGGGGAAAACACATTTAAAGAGGAACCTGAGAAGAATCCCTCAAGAAACAAAAACCACCTGAAAGCGAGGTCCAGAAGCCACGTGGGAGAGGGGTGTGGTTCAAGGTACTGAGTGCTATGGAGAGTCCAAAGAATAGAGATGAAGTGTCATGGAGGAGCCAGACCTTCTGTCCAATCTGTGAACAAAGGAGGAGCAAGGTAGGAAGGGAAGGTGGAAAGATGGACGAGAAGATGGGAGTTGGGGACCAGTAGTGTTGTGAAGGCATTAACATGGTCCAGGAGTATGTCACTAACATCCAGAGGAAACCCACATGTGCCACACATTAGGGTCTTGGTATAAAGGCACGTGAGGCATATATTCCTGCCCATACTGAATTTAAAATGTTATGGGAGACAGGCAACACTCAAATGACTAGCTAAAGAATAAATACTTTTCTTAAACCTCTTCCAAACTTGAGTCATGGTCACAGAATCTAATATGTCGCTTACACAGCTCTCAGCAATACATACCCCCATCTGAAACCTGAGCTGAGAGCCCAACCAGGCTCGGACAGTGTCATCGCCAGAGAGGTTCTTGTCCTGTTACATTCAGTTGCACTTCAACGGGTCTGCTGCTAGACTCATTAAATGCTCTCTATTTCCAGCTACCCTGAACCCTTGCCAGGGCAATACTGTTGTCCAAGAGCCTCTGATACATTTATCTGTCCCCACAAAAAAGCAATGTCTATTCATATATATATATCTATGTAGACACAGATCTGCTCCCTTCGGGGTGCAAGCCCCCTAGGTGTTGGTAGGCTCCTCCTGGTCCTGACATTGTTCCGTGGTTTCTAGGGTATGCTTTGTCTTCCCATGTGAACTGTAGATCCCTGTAAAATTGGGACATGAAGTTTAGTGTTCCATCTGCCCCATGGATTCCAGGGCTTGGTACTTTGTGCAGCCTGTGCCCCTTCCCCCTTTCTTTCTGCTTTGAAACTGGGCATGATGTACGGAGCTGGGAAGGGTGATCTTGGGAGCAAGGGGTGACCAAACACAACCGAAGGGTCAAGAAAATCACTGGGTTTCTAACCATGACATCATCAAGCTTTGGAATCAATGCCAGCAGCCAGCTAATACAATCATTGATGTGAAGAGAGAAAAATGCTTTTGGGCCCAAGCCACTTGTAAATTGAGTTTTGTGTTTCCTGCAACTGTATGTCATCTATCCAGCATCCAGCCTCCCACTTCTTCATGAGCAGAATCCTGACATCGTTCAGATAGCCTCCCCTCTCCACTCAGCGAGGTGCTCAGGGGATACGGATTCCAGCTCAGGTTTGGGGGGTGGGGGGGGGGTGGCACTGATCGGCCAACTGTAATCCCATTCCCCTTGTCAGTGTTAAGGAATCAGTGAGGCACGGGGCGGGGTAAGGGCTGAAATCTGTTTGGAGCTTCTGAGGAAAGGCTCCTGGGACAGATCAGTAAGAAGAGTCCATCTCTCTCCTTCTGAAGAATATTGTCCAGGTTTGATAACCCTGAACTATTGCTGGCACCTTGCTGCTCCCCTGAGGATGATGCCAACACAAAAGATTGTGGAGTGAAGACACAAAGATAACTCGGGTCTTTGTGGACTTTATTGTCCCTCTGAATCAACCGGCTTGGAAGGTTGCCTAACCCGTGAGCTTCCTGTGCTGCCACAATGTACACTTATGTCTTTATTCTTTCATGTAGTTTGAGTTGGGGGGGTTGTTTCTTCCCCTGAAAGCCCCTTTGCAAGTAATGAGGGTATTTTTTAAAGTTTTGTTTGTGATGATCTCAATCCAGCTTTTTGTAAGAAAAGGTACATCAAGGATCAGCTTGTATATGTAGCATTTTCCAATGCTGAACAGTACTAATTTCCTCCCTCTTGAAGGTAAAAACTTTTGATGCAGACAGGGGTCGAGATCAACATGTGTCCTGAAGCAAACATTAATTTTATCCTGGTCAACCTGACCCAGCCAGAAGAGCGCTCTGATTTATTAAATTTATGTTTCTAAAGAAGATTGAGAAATCAAACCAATAATAGTCTGTCTTCACTAGTGGGGCCTTAGGGGGAAAGGAGCCAATGAGAAATAACACTCTTACTTCTGATAAGACTTGAAGAAGAGAGACCTGTGATTCTCTCGTTATAGGAGCTGAGGCTGGTGTAGATGGCTTTTTCCCTGACCCCTAACATTTCAGTCCCTTCCGGGACTATGAAGATGGGGACCTGAGTGATCTGTGGGGGATCTGTGGTTGGTGCTGTTAGTATTAATTAATTAGTAATTATAACTAATACTATGTCTTGGAGTCATTTCATCCCAAGGAGAGGAATGCCTTGAAACCTGCAAGGTTTATACAGCTGGCAGAGTGCTTGGTACATAAAAGGTCCTTGAGATGACGTGTAAATGGATGAACAAGGGAAGCTAAGACAGGTGGAACCATTCGTAGTTTCCTCTCCCCCTACCGATCAGCCTGATAAGTTGTCCTCTTTTACTTGTTTAGATGCTCATTGCCAAACATAGCTGAACTATGCAGGGTGGTTTAGGGAGACTTGGAATAGCCTGTCCGAGGTCACTGAGCTATTCCAGAAGCATTCTACAGCACACTGCCTCAACCCCTGGGCCAAAACTTTAAGCCCAGAACATTTTTAGAAGCTGTGGGCTAAAAGAGAACCCTTCCCAAAATATTGCTTAGCCACTCAGGATTTAAATGCATGTTGCTTGTTCCAGTCCCCCAGCCTGTCGTACTCCTCTGACAGGAAGGCTGTGTGAGTCTGTTGCCATGGCCATGGCAAAGACTTCAAAAATGAACTTGGAACGTTCCAAGGATATAGCCATGTCCCTCACCCACTCATGGTGATAATCCAGAGATTATGTTCCCAGACCAAGGTATCCAACGCCCACCTTCATTCTGAGGCTCTTTGGAAGATGTGTCCTCTTAAAAGGCTTAGATCTTACAGTTGTTCAAACTCCGGTTTCCCCCGCTATCCAAAAGTAGAACATTCCTATGAAAGCTTCCGTAAGCAGAAATGGAGTAAAACAAAAAAGCACTTCCCATTAATTTACATGAAAATTTTTTGAGCATTCCCAGACCCCCTAAAGAATCTCTCTGAGGTATTTCTGAGACCTTGGGATCTTGCTAACTGACTCAGAAAACAAATTGAGATATAGCCCAGATGCGCCGAGACCAGTCCAAAGCCCTGGCGGCCTGATGCTGAGATGTTGAGATGTTGAGTGTGGTTCTCCAGGAAGGAGCTGTGTGGGGCACCTCTGCCTCCATAGCAGGGCCTGGAAAACAATCACTGAACATGCTGTTTTCACTTTTTACCCCCCTTTTTAAAAAAAATGAAAACCCTCTTTGGATTTCTCTCACTGAGCGAAAATAGGTACTAACTAATATAGGTATTTAGTACCAGCAAAGAAAGTAAGGTGAACTTCCAAGGAGTGAAGATACCTATAGTACAATTGCTTACTAAGTGGCATCATAACCAGACGTGTATTCCCAATTTCAACCCTGAACAATCTCACAGCAGACTGAATAGTTCCACCTGTTCTGTCCACACATGCCTTCTGTGGATGCTCACAATCCATGCACAGTGAAACCTAACACAGTCCTCAATACAATCTGTGGAATTAATGAGTGAGATTCATGGATAACAAGAGAGGAAATAGACATAGGATGTTCTTTCCTAAGATCTAAGTACCTCACACTTATTTAAAAAAAATATTTTAGAAGATGTTATGTATTTATTAGAGAGAGAGAGAGATCAGGAGCAGGGGCAGAGGGCAAGGGGAAAGCAGGGTCCTTGCTGAACAGGGAGCCTGATGTGGGGCTAGATCCCAGAACCTTGGGATCATGACCTGAGCTAAAGCCAGGTCGATTGCTGAATCGACTGAGCCACCCTAGTACCTCACATTTCTCTTATTTTCTTATTTATTTATCTATCTATCTATTTATTTATTTATTTAAAAGTAATTTGAAAATGTCCCCAAGTCCTTTATTTATTTACTTTTTTATTATGTATCTGGCAGACAGTGTAGCTGACAATTTGGGTAAGAAATAACGTCATGGGAGGGAGGATCTGAAACCTGAAACTAGTGGGTTTTCTACCTTATATCATCATAAATACTATATTTTTATTGTTTATCCTATAGATATGAGTTATTGGCATCACAATGGGTGCTACATATTTGACATTGCATTTTATTCTTACAATGACCTTGTTTAGTAGACACTATGGTTGTAATAGTTCTATAGATGAGGTACCCAGGGGATTAAGCAGTTTTCCTGTAGTTGCATGGCTAGAAGTGGTCTATGCACGTGCTTGGCCAATTTATAATCCCACTGGGGGGCCAGGGTACCTCTAAGAAACTGATTAGATCTGAAAGCGGCTACAAGAACAGAGAGAATTTTGGGTCAGGTGGACACTGAAACTATTTCAAAGCTGTAAAGAACTCTTGGGGCACTACTAAAACCCATCTTGGCATGGGTTTGGCTGATATTTTTATCTATTTCCAATGAGAAATTTTCAACTCTTTCCCTATAAAAAAATACCTCTAATGCTTTAACCAAGTCATCAATAACACTAGACTTGTGTATGAAGAAAAATGCCAAGGAAGAAGGATAGAAGGTAAATGCTTACTCCGAACTACAGCACTGTCATGAGGGCAATCTTGTTGAATCTTCACAACAGTGATACCCACCCTGCTCCTCAGGCTCACTCCAGACCTTGTGTGTCTCGAATTCTGTGCTAGCATTTCCTTTTTCTTCCAGAGGGGCTCTAGGTGCCTCTCCCATCAACCTAAACCCTGCTCTCCCATTAATGTTAGCTCAAGCCTAATCACCATTTCAGCCTGCAGTGACAATTTCAACTGTTAGCACTTATTGAGCCTTTACTGTATGCCAGGCTCTGTGATAAACACTTTAATGATTACTTAACTGCCACAACAATGCCCTGTAGAAGGATCTACCTACCGCTAGTCAACTGATGAGAAAACTAAGTCACAGAGCAATTGCATAACATCCTATGGTCATAGAGCAAGGAAGTAGCAGAAGGGTAATCTCTTTTTACTTGTCGGTGAACCATATTTTTTAAAACTTGATTTGACTTTGGGCAATTAAAATACTCCTGGTGTATTTTTCTCAGGTGATTGTCTTCAGGACACTGAAGTACCTAGATTTGAGGAAATGCACCCACTCACAGTAACTAGTTGAGTAAATCTCACATGAACAAACCACCTTTTGGAAATTTCTGTTTTCACGGCATGTGTTCATTCTGTGCCATCTTTTTTTTTTTTTGTACTTGACTGGTACCTTAATTCCTCAACGGAGCTTTACAATGCAGCTTAGTGGCTGTGGAATGGTGTTCCTTTTGTCAGAATAGGTATCGTGATGCTCTGCAAAAGAAAAAAAAACTTAAGACACGTTGGCTGGACGACTGCCTTCAGCTCAGGTCATGATCCTGGAGTCCCGGGATTGAGTCCCACATCGGGCTCCCAGCTGCATGGGGAGTCTGCTTCTCCCTCTGACCTTCTCGCTCATGTTCTCTCTCACTGTCTCTCTCTCAAATAAATAAATAAAATCTTTTTTAAAAAAATCAAAATCATGATTTTAAAGAATATCTAATGACATGGAAATAAAAAAGCAAATAAAAGCATAATATAATACCAAATATATAATATCTGCCCATAATTTAAATTTAAAATATTTTCCTATAGATAAATATTTTATTTTATTTTACTTTTTTAAGATTTTATTTATTTATTTGACAGAGAGAGATCACAAGCAGGCAGAGAGGCAGGCAGAGAGAGAAGGCAAGCCGAGCAGAGAGCCTGATGCGGGGCTCCATCCCAGGATCCTGGGATCATGACCTGAGCCTAAGGCAGAGGCTTTAACCCACTGAGCCACCCAGGTGCCCCAATACGTATTTTAAAAACCTGGAAATAAGTACAATAAATGTAAAGAGTGGTTAGCTCTAGATGATAGAGGAATAGTGTTTTCATTTTCTTCTTTATACTTTTTTCCCCCAGGTTTTCCACAATGACAAGCATTGCCTTCAAAATGAGAAAACAGCACAAAAGCATTCTCCAGTAAAGGGAACTAAGGCACTCTGAGGGAAATGTCTGAGTCCATGTCGAAGGGAGGAAAAGCACAAGGTGAGTCTTGACATATTGTTTCAGAAAAAAAGAAAATGCTCAAAGGCTAATGGGGTTGTGTCACAAGGTTTTAAGAACCAGATCAAAGGGCTCGCACTAGTCAAAGTCAGAAGGACTAGAGCATCAGAAATAATAATGAGTCTCTCTAATGGCAACACACTGAATAATAGTGATAGAAAAAAACAAAGAGAAAGGGAAAAGAAAGGAGAAGAGATTTGCAAGATAAGAAATGTTATCATAATGGTATTTACTAACATAATCATTTTGCAAACCCCAATGTAATCATTGATTAAGTCCAGAAAGATCAACAGATGTTAAAACTATTGGGTGAAAGATTGCTAGGGCACTAGATAATGTCACTGTACAGACAGTTTATTTATTGCAAAGAGAAGGATGGCCCTTTAGCAAGGAAGAGATTTAGCCAAAAGATCAACTTTCATATCACTAAAAGTGGAGCAATTTGACAGCATGTGCTTTCTGATATGATACAACATGAAGTTCACAACGTCAATGATGTATTCTTGACAAAAGCATTTAACCTGAATCCAATCAAGCCTCTAGACTTGAATCGAGGGGGAAGAGAAACAAGTCAATAGTACCATGAGCAAACAATAAGACAAATGTAGAATGTGATAAATGTGATACACCTAGTAAGACAATTGTCTTAGATTCTTCGAAACAATGGCATAATAAAAAAGAGTAGGATTGTGCTTTTTTCACATTTAATATACTTCGTTTTTTAAGAGCAGTTTTAAGCTTATAGAAAAATTGAACATGAAGCACAGACTTCTCATATACCCTCTCCCAACCCCTGAAATTTCTTTTATTATTAACATCTTGCATTAAGTTCTTCTATTTGTTGCAATTGATGAACAAATATTAATACACTATCATTAGCTAATAGTAGTTCATAGTTTACATTAGGGTTCACTGTTTGCATGGTCCAGCCTATGGGTTTTGACAAGTGTATAACGTCATGCATCTGTCATTCTAGTATAATACAGAGTAAGATTCACTGCCCAAAAAATCCTCTACCCTCCATCCATTCATCCCTCTCCCAGCCCCTTCACTCCTTGGAAACCGCTGATCTTTTCACCATCTCCATACTTTTGCCTTCTCCAGAATGGCACAGAGTTGGAATCATACACTATGTAGCCTTTTCAGACTGGTTTCTTTCACCTAGCAATACGTGTTTAAACCTGGATTACTCTGAAAAGTGATCCTATGTAGTAACACATGAACTTACATTAAATCCAAAGTTTTGTTTTGTTTTAAAGAGGGGTATAAAAGACATTCTTGGGATAATTGGGAAATTTTAATATGGACAGGATAATGGATGATATTGTGGGAATTAGGCATTCCTCAGACATGATCACGGCATTTTGGTTAAATCTAAAAGCATCCTTATTCTTAAGAGATGCAGCTGAAAAATTTAGACATTAAGTATCATAATGTATTTATTTGCAAGTGCTACAACATGTATGTGTGTGTTTGTATGTGTGGATTTTAAGGATGGCTGAGAGAGAAAGAAATTATAATAGCACTATTTCTGAAAATAGAAAAATATACAGGTACTACTATAATTAAGCTTTTCTATCTGTTTGACATTTAGTCCTTAAATATTAAAGAATTTGCCTGCCTTTGCTACAAAGTCTCTTTTGGGTAGTTCTACCAGAATCATTAGCTTTGTTCCTCACTGTGACTCTAAGTCAATACAGTTCCTCACTTAGCATGACTCAGATGCCTGTGATTAGTGCCCTCAGTCAGTATATTAGTGGGTGACAGTTGGTTGTTTCCAATTATTTGCTATTACAAAATAATGTAGCAATGAAAATTCCTGCACATATATTTGTAGGCATTTGTGCAAGAGTTTTTCTAATATATTATTCCTAAGAGTTGCATTACTGGTGAAAGGTATGTACATCTTCAGACTCACTAGATATTGCCAAAAGATTCTCTGTAGGGAGCTAATTTTATCTCCATGAGATGAAACAAATGAGAGTTCCTATTTCTTTTCCATCATTCACTCTCTCATTTATTTTTTTTTCAGTCAACAAGTCTTTATGAGTAACTACCTTATGCTAGGTACTATCCTCGGTACTGAAAATACAGTAACAAACAAAACACAGTCTTTGCCTTCAGTGAACTTACATTTTAAGAGTAATGGGGTTTTAATATTGCTTAGGACATGTGGTTCCCTTCTACCTTCCATTTTCTCTATTTTGTAACAGTAATGTCGGTAACTGTCCCATCGTTGTATTCTGGAAGCAGATATCTTTTCTAGTTTCATGGGTCACATGGAGAGGAATTTTGTACCAGGATGGATCATAACCAGATTAGCCCCCATTCCTGTCTTAGGTAATTTAGATAATGTGATATGGGCCTTGGGAGCTGAGAAAATTTAGATGAGATTTTGGTCTTGAAATGATGCTTTAATGGGTCGAGATTTGTAAATATAGGAATTGGGTGAATACATTTTGCATGTGGGAGACAGATGAATCTTTGGGGCCAGAGGGCAAAGTGTTATAGACTAAAAAATGCTTCCCCCACCCCAAAGATTCACATGCTAATTCTTAGAACTGGTTAATTTTACCTTATTTGAAAAAAAAAAAAGTTTTTGCAGATGTGATTAAAGACCTTAGGATAAGGAGAATATCTTGAATTGTCTAGTGGGCTCTATATCCAATTATAAGTGTCTATATGAAAGAAAGGGAAAGACGATTAGACGATTACATAGAGAAGAGGAAGAGGCAGTGTGAGCACAGAAGCAGAGATTGCAATGATGTGGCTCCAAGTCCAGGAATGCTGGTAGTACCAGAAGCTGTCAAGGGCAAGGAATCAATTCACCCCTACAACCCCTAGATGATGCACAGAGCTGATGACATCTTGATTTTGGCCTAGTGATACTGATTTCACATTTATGGTCTCCAGATTAATGAGCCAATAATGTTCTGTTGATTTTAGCCATCCAGTTGTGGTAATTTGTCACAGGAGTCATAGGAAACCAATCCAGGCAGTGAGGGAGGTCACATTTCATAAGAATAAGAAAGCAAGGGACTGAGCCACAGGACTATCTGGAGAGAACACATTCTGGATGGAGAGAACAGAAAGTGTCCAGGAAGGCCCTTGCTTGGAGTATTAAAGGAATAGCAAAGAGGGCAGTGTGAATGACTATGGTAAGAAAAGAGAAATAGATGAAATCAGAGAGCTGAAGACAAAGGACAGAAGTTGTTGCCAGACCTTACAGACAGGAAGGCACTTCTCTTGAGCAGAGAAGTGACATGATCTGACTTATGTTAGACTCCTTTTCTGGGTGCTGTGTCCAGAAGAGACCATGGGGAACCCCCGTGGAAATAGAGAGACTAGTTACAGGGCTCTTGCTAACAACCAGGAATGATGGTGACTTGAACATGGACGGTAATCAGAGGAAACAGTGAGAAGTGACTAGCATCGGGAAACCTAAAAAAAAAAAAAATCAGGATTTATAGACAGATTGTATGTGGAATGTGAGAGAAAAAGAGGGATCAGGAATGACTTTTTGGCCTGGGCAACTGAAAGGACAGGATTTACTATTTCTTAAAATGAAAAGCCTGTGAGAAGAGCACATTTGGGGGGTGAAGAATCCAAATGTTAGTTCTGAATATGTGAAGTCTGACACGGTTATTAGACACAAGGTGTTTAGTAGGCATTTGTTTATCTCAGTGTAGCATCAGGGGAGACCTCCAGGCTGGAGATAGAAATCTGCAAGTCAGCAACAAAGAGACAGTATCAAACATGTTGAAACTGATTGAGATCAGCTAAACAGTAAGTGCAGAAGAAGGTGAAAAGATTTCTGGAGAACCCAACCATGAGACATGTCAACATGTAGACATCATCAGGAAGAAGAGAAACTGTCAAACGACAAAAAACCAGAGTAATACAAAATAAGAACAAAACAACACAAACGAAAACCAGCTAAGAAGGAAGAGCTGGTGAAGTAGGAAAAGAACTAAATAGTGTCCTGCACTAAAAGGCAATGGGGCAGTACCTGAAAATGTCCCAGGGAAATGATTTTCAAACCTGAATTCTCCATCTGGTAATGTGTCAATCAGTCGGAGGATGATCAGCAAGGGAGATGACCACTGAAGAGGAAAACATGAAACCTAGTAAACAGGAGGGCCATCATGGAAGAGAGGCAGAGGGCATTCCTAGAACGATGCTGAAGGGAGAAGACAGAAATCTCAGGAAGAAGGATGCTTTCTCTGGAGGGAAATGGATCAACAGTTATCTGATATACTTGAAAATGGACGTGTGCATACATGTGTGTGAGTGTGTGTGTGTGAGAGAGACAGAGTGTTTGGAAGGGAAGTAGGGATCAGGAAGCAGAAGAAATGGTGGAAAGTCAATAGGTAAGAGCTAACGTTGATGATTCAAAATATCAATTTAAGAATATTATTCACCTGGGGCGCCTGGGTGGCTCAGTGGATTAAGCCTCTGCCTTCCGCTCAGGTCATGATCTCAGGGTCCTCGGATCGAGCCCCACATCAGGCTCTCTGCTCAGCAGTGAGCCTGCTTCCCCCTCTCTCTGCCTGCCTCTCTGCCTACTTGTGATCTCTCTCTCTGTGTCAAATGAATGAATAAAATCTTAAAAAAAAAAAAAAAAAAGAACATTATTCACCTAAATGTTGATAGAAAGAGCTGAAGAGGTAAAAGCGGTTGCCATTGGGGAACAGGAATCAAGAGAGGCAAGGAGTAGGATGATGGGTTTTGGCTTTTTACTTATGAAGCTTTAAGTACAATATAATTGGTAAGTATGTACACATAATATTTATTTTAAAACATTAATTTATAAAGAATAAAGTATAGGTATTCTGTAATCAAGTGAACACAATTTCTGGGGAATAAAGTTGAGTTAGTGGAGGTCTGAGCATTGAACATTGGGTTTCTCCAAGGGCAGGTGATCAAAGTTTGGTGAGTGTAGATGGGGAATGGTAGTCGTGGAGGAGCCGGAATGGAGGAAGTTCAAGAAAGAATGGGAGGAGGGGGAGACAGAGATGGCTTGTGTGTTCACTGTTTCAGTTGACTTTGATGTACACAAGTTTTAATTCCAGGGCAAACGTACCCATTTCCATTGTGGTCTGTATTTATTTTGTGTCCTCTTTAAGAGGGCATTCCTACATGCTCCTCTAAAATTATTGTTCAAGCTTTCTTATTACCTTAAATTTGTTAAAATGAAACTTTATTTTAAAATAAAAGATGGTGACCCTCAAACTTTCTCTTCTCACAGTTTTCTAACTTCCCTGGACAAAAGGTCAAATCATTTTCTTCTCAAAAAGAGGATATCTATCAAATATTCCCTTTTTGGAATATCTCATGGGATCATTTGAAACAGCCCTCTAGCAACTTTGAAATATGAAAGTATTCGTATTTCATTACTATGGGATGCTAGTTCCCTTGAAGGAAAGAATAGTAACCTATATATGGTCTTCACTAATTATCACAAATCTTTATTCCTAGAACGAGCTACTAAATTTTAAGTTCCAGGACTCCATATGGTTGCTTAGCCCTTTGTTGCCTGAAGCATGGTCCATGAACTAGTAGGTCAGCCTCACCTCGAAACTTGTTAGAAATACAGACTCTCGGGCCCTACCCCAGACCCACAGACCCATGGTCTGCATTTTAACAAGGACCCCAGGTGATACCTATGCTCATGAAAGTTTGAGAAGAGTGGGCTTAGCCCATGAGACAGAAAAGTGCGCAAGAGACAAATCTGTCATAATTTCCCTCTTCTGAGTATGGTTCTCCAACTTGCTTGCACACTGGAATCCCCTGGAGAGCTTTCAACACTACCGATGGCTGTGGCCCACTCCCAGAAATTCAGATATGACTGATCTGGAATGCACTTTAGGTCCTGAAAAATTTTAAAGTCCCCCCACCCCCGGGGTAATTCTAATTTCACAGAAGGTGGAGAAACGCTGCCTGAGAAGACCTACGAGTTGGAAATGCTTTCAGCTGCAAGGAATAGCAAACCCTGGTGGTGGTGGCTTAAGCTAGTGGTTCTCAAATTTCGTTGTCCATTAGAGTCATTTGAGGAGATTTTTAAAATCCTGTTGCTCAATGACTCAGGGAGCACTACATCAAAAACAAATGATGTACTGCATGGTGATTCACAAAACATAATTTAAAAAATTATAAAAATAAATTTAAGCAATAAAGTTCTGATGCTCAAGCTACAACCCAAGGGATGGGTGCAGTTTGGTGGCAGATACACTGTGGCGGGTTTAGTAGTTCCGTCATGTTAATTAATACCCAGGTCTTCTCTTCCCTTCTGTCTCCCACCGAATGGAACCATAGCTGGGATTTCTCCAGGCCTCTTTGCAGCCGTTCACCCAAGTCCTTGCCTATGGAAGAGGAAGAAGTGTGTACTACTTCTGAGTCAGCCCCATAAACTTGGTAGGTGTGCTCCTCTAAAAGCTCTCTCCTCCCTCCTGCTGGGAATGGGCATGACCAGAACAACCTTAACTCTAGAGAACAACAGATGGTTACCAGAGGAGAGGTGGTGTGGGGATGGTGAAATGGGTGAAAGGGAAAAACAATACTTAAAAAACAAAAAAGAAGAGCCACCCACCAGTCTGAAACTTCCAGCGTGGGCTGTTCTGTGGAAGAGAAACAATCATCGGAGCCTGTGAGGCATTTTCATTATGTTCACTTTACAGAGGAGGAAGATAAGATGTAGTACAGTTCAGTAACTTGCTCAGAGTCACGCAGCTAGAAGGCAGCACAGAACAGGGGTAAAACCAAAGTTTTCTTATTTTAAAACCCAAGCTCTTATTCACACACCAGGTATCTTTCCATGGATTTTTTTTTTAAGATTTTATTTAATTATTTGACAGAAAGAGATCACAAGTAGGCAGGGGGTGGGGGAAGCAAGCTCCCCGCTGAGCAGAGAGCCCAATGCGGGACTCGATCCCAGGACCCTGAGATCATAACCCAAGCCAAAGGCAGAGGATTTAACCCACTGAACCACCCAGGCGCCCCTCCATGGATTTTTGAAAAAGAGCACACATAGTTGGAAAAGATAAAGAGTTACTTGAGTCTGTAGTTACGGCAGAAAACTTCTGTGCTTTAAGGTCAGAATGTTTGATTCTGCATTTTGTGGCTTCTTGCTCAGTCATTTCTATGCAAGTCTTTGGTTCAGCAACCAGGTCTTGCTGCCTTCTTCCCTCTCACCTGCGTCCTGTATGCTTATGTCTGTTCTATATGCTGCTGCTGTGTTAGTCTTCTGAAAAAACAATCTTCTCATGGCACCTGCCTCCTCAGAAATCTCCAGAACCTACCAGCTAAGGCTGAAATTCCTAAGCTTGGCCCTAACGGCCCACCTCATCTGGTGCCTCACTTACCTTCCAATCTTTTCCTATATTAGCATTCTGTGCCCACCAAATATGCTTATCCCACTTTATGAGCCATCAACTTTCAGGGCAAGAAGGAACTTCAAGTAATTCAGTAACCATCTGTATCAGTTAACTATTGTTATGTGACAAACCATCCTAAAACTTTGTGTCTTAAAACAAGATTATCATTTCTTACTGTTGACTGGGTTGACTAGGTGGTTCTTCTGTCAGTCTTAGTCGGGGCCTCTCACAAGACTCCAACTGGCTGACAGCAGGGCTGGACTCGAAGTCCGTGAAGGCCTTTCTCACAGGCCTGGGGGGCTTGGTGCTGTCAGCTGGGGGTGCCTTCCTCCTCCTCCTAGTCTCCTTCCATGAGATGTCACATTCTCCAGTCTTCTTCACGTGGCCTCTCTTTCCGGCAGGATACTCTCGGTTTCCTGACATTTGGCTTCCAACAGGAGAAAGGCAGAAGCTGCTGGGCCTCTTAAAACTCAGACCTGTATCCTATACAACGTCCCTTGTGCCACATTTAACTGGTCAAAGCAATCACAGGGCCAGGCCAGATAGACTCTGTCTCCTGAAGGGAGACGGGGCAGAGAACCTGCGGCCTTCTTTGATTTCCTGTGCCATCTCATTTCTTCTACATCCTCCTACCCTTATTCTCACCATCACTACCCAATGTTCCTTCTTAGAAGAGCCACTTCACAGTGCTTGGGGTGGGGGACGCTATGTTTGAATCCCAGCTCTACCCCGATCTGTCGGCGGCGTTCGGTGGATCTAGTACTTCTTAGCTAGAACAGGACACAAAGGAGTCAGGCTAGGCCTGGGGTTTAGGCTCCAGGGCAGAAGGTGCTAGAGGAAGGGAGTAATCCCTAAGGAGTCATCCTTACTCAAAATACCTTGACTTACTCAAGATTACAGGAGGGGTATTTTAGGGGAAGGTGCTTAATGCATCTTTCTCAGCTTCTCAAAATGCCCCCCCCTTTGATAAAACCCCTATTTCTATGGAGCTGAAAATACACATCCTCTGCCCTAGAAGGTAATCTCAAAATCAACGAAGTTCAGGTTTCCTAATTTAATAGAGTTTCAAACCTCATTCTATTAAGACTTAGACTCCTAGTATTTCAATGCCTTTTTCTCACAGGGCACTTTTTAGACCTGAAGGAGAAGCCTGCAGGGGAAGCCTGTCTGCGGGATTCTAAATATTGGCAGCTCCAGTGTTGGCGCACAGCACACGGAGCCCCGGGCAGCCGTGATTTACAGCAGGAGAGTCTGGGCAGGAAAGCAAGCAGCCCTCACGACACATGACAGAATGCAGAGCCCAAAGCACACAGACCATGTGGCAAGAGGAGTGGGGCCGAGCTACGAGAATAGATAGGGAGCCGAGGGCAGACCTCTGTGGGTATTGCTAGTCCCCCTCTCTGACCATTAGTCATGCTCTGTGGCGGTGAGCCTTATTTTTCCAGTTCTGATCTTTCACCAACAGATTAATCATTGCTCTTTCTAAGGGAGAGAGGAAGAAAAAAATGATTGAAATTCACTCAGAGGCTGAGAGTCATCATACCAATGCATTATTTCAGTTGTTATTTTGGGGCAAGATTGCTATTAGTTTGCCATAATTCAGCTGAAACTTCTGTAATAAGCTTTCCTGCAGTTATTTATTTTTTTGTTTCATAGCCCCAAATATGCCAAGTGTAATCTGAGAGATGAAAGTGCTGTGTAGAGCTTATGCCTAAAATTCTGAAATAAATTTAGTTAGTGTCTTTATTGTCTTCAGTTCAAGCAATATTGTGAGATTACCCACTGTGGATATTGCATTGTGCTAGGCACTAGCAAGGGGATGAGATGCAGGAAAAGAGAATCAGATGTTACTAAGCCCACACTCTGGTTACTGAGCCCTGATAATATGGGATTTCTAATGGGCCCTGGGAGTCGCAGCTTATAATATAGATGTGGAGATGGCATAAACAGAAAAAAATGGGTAACATATTTTTTTCCGGGTTTATTGAGGTATAATTGACAAATAAAGATTATATATACTTAAAATGTATGATACCTTTTAATGATATATACTTAAAATGTATAAACCTTGAAATGTTTAAATAAGCTAATTAACATATCAATCACCTCACTATTACTATTTTTTTTTTTTTAAGATTTTATTTATGTATTTGACAGACAGAGATCACAAGTAGGCAGAGAGGCAGGCAGAGAGAGAGAAAGGGAAGCAGGTTCCCTGCTGAGCAGAGAGCCCGACTCAGTCCCAGGACCCTGAGATCATGAGTCGAAGGCAGCAGCTTAACCCACTGAGCCACCCAGGCACCCGACCTCACTATAACTATTTCTTTGTAGGAACAATTAAAATTTGTTCTCTTGGCAAGTTTCAGGTGTACCACACACTATTATTAACTATAGTTACCCCACGGCACACTAGCTTTTCAGAATGTATTCATCGGCATATCTGAAACTTAATACCCTTTGATGAATATTTATTCATTTCCGTTACCCCTTAGCCCCTGGCAACCACCATTCTACTCTCTGCTTCTGAGAGTTTGACTTCTTTAGATTCAACACATAGGTGACATCATGTAGTATCTTTCTGTGTCTAGCCTCTTTAACTTAGCATAATGTCCTCCAGGTTCATCCGTGTTGTTGCAAATGCTAAGATTTCCTTCCTTTTGAAGGCTGAATAATATTCCACTGTGTGTATGGGTACATGTATTACATTTTCTTTATCCATTCATCCATCAGTGGATGCTTGGGTTGTTCCAACATCTTGGCTGTTGTGAATAATACTGCAATGAATACGAGAGTGTAGGTATCTCCTCAGCACTGTGATTTAATTTCTTTTGAACATATAGTTCTATTTTTAAATTTTGAGGAACCTCCACACTTCTTTCCCTAATGACTGTACCATACACTGTTGGTTCCCTTTTTCCCTGTTCTCAATGCTTATCTTTTGTCTTTCTGATAACAGTCGCCCTAACAAGTCTGAAGTAATATCTCGTTATAGTTTAGTTTGTATTTCCTTGATGATGAGTCATGTTGCCCACCTTTCACATACTTGTCCATTTGTATGTCTTCCTTTGGGAAATGTCTATTCAGATCCTCTAACCATTTTTGAAAAATCAGGTTGCTTCCCGGCTTTGAGTTGAGTTGCTCATAATGTTCTAAATATTAAGCCATGGTGAGATGTCCGGTTTGCAGATATCCCCTCTCATTCTCTAGGTTGTCTTCACTCTGTTGATTGTTTCCTTTGCTGTGCAGAAACTTTTTAGTTTGATGCGTCCTATCTTTTTTTGTTTTGTTGAACCCTTTTGGAGTCAGCCAAAAAATCACTGCTCAGACCATTGTCAAGAAGCAGTTCCCTTATGTTTTTTCCTAGTAGTTTTAAAATTTTAGGTCCTGTGTTTAAGTCTTTAATCCATTTTGAGTTGGTCTCTGTAGACAGCATGAGATAAGGGCTCAATTTCATTCCTCTGCATATGCATATTCAGTTTCCCCAATACCATCTGTTGAAAAGATCACCCTTTCCCAATTGTTTGCGGCCCCTTGTCAAAGATCAGTTGACTATACATGTGTATATTTATTTCATCGTCCTCTATTCGGTCCCATTGTTCTAAAAATGTCTGTTTTATGTCAGTATCATACTGTTTTGATCACTACAGCTCTGCATTGCATTTTGAATCAGGCAGTATAATGTCTCCAGCTTTGTTCTTCTCCCTCAGGATTGCTTTAGCTGAAGGCAACATATCAACATTAAGAAATACCTTGAGGCTAAATGAAAGTGTGGACTGCATTACTGCTGAAAAAAGTGTGAGCTCCTGCTGTCACGGAACACTTCCTCAAAAAAGTGTGAGCTCCTGCTGTCACGGAACACTTCCTCAAGGAGCAGAGCCCTAGAATGTGCTTGTCATCTAGAGGTTAAGAAGCATGGGCTCAGAGTTCAGATTCAGGCTCTGGCTCTCGCATGTGAATCTGTGTGAATCTGGCAAGCTACTTGACTCCTCTGTGCCTTGGTTTCTTCATCTGTAAAATGGACATGAGTGAGATCTGCTTCAGAGTGTAGTTGTCAATATTAAGTGAAGAAAAGATACTTAGGCTAACCACATCACTAGTTTCACTCAAGTGCTAGATGTATAGTTTCTTATTGTTCTGAAGGGCATGGAGGAAAGAAGAGCAACATCAAAGGTTTATGGAAGAAGATGAGGTAAGCCATCTGTTACTGGACAAAATAATTAGTAGGGGGTTGTCACAGTCTCTTCCACATTCCATTGTTTTCCTCACTTGGCTCCCGGAGCCACAGTGTGTGGCAAATAGAGAGAAATGGAGAGAGACACAAGATTTACTCTTGTGTGATCCCTTGTGTGTCCTTTGACATTCTTCAAGAAGCTCTGGTGGGGTTTGAATTGCTTTTCAATCATTCTTGCCCTCTAACTGCTCTTTCTTTAAAGGAGACATGGGGCGGAGACGGTCAAGACGGGCTTCCGGGTTATATCCTCTTAATCTGAAGTAATCTTAGCCACATCTGAACCCTTGGGCCACTCTGTCTGAACTAGGTTCGTTAACTCTTGCTCTGTCTGTAACTGGGTATGTTTCCTTTTGCATGTGTGATACGCCTCTGATAAACCTCACTGGGGTTAAAACTAGGTCTTATTTGCTTTGTATTCTGACCACAGTCCCTTACACAGAGTAGCTTCTCATCATTACTGCTGAAAAAAGAAAAAGAGTATTTTCCAGGGTGAGTGATAAGTCCTCTGCTTGGAATAGAAGGTTCTAATCTTAAATAGTGGAAGTGCTAAGGATTTTATAATCCTAATCTTGAATAGGATTTCTGTTCATTCCAGAAACTGAATTGGCACCTTTAATTTGAAGTAAAAGATGTGACTACTTGTTTTCATTTCAGATGCTCTTTTTGGGCAGAATCGAGAAGCCTCAGCCAGCCCTGGTTTCCTCCCAAGGTATACCACTTTATTAAGAATGTGCTAGAGCTGGGGCTGTAATGCTGTTAATGTGATTGGTTTCCTGGTCAGATAGCTGTGAGCAGAGTTTGAAGGCAGGGGTAGATATTTTCAGATCAGTTGCATTTTCAGCTTATGATGCCAAGAAACCTCTTTAGTGTACAGTATTTAAAAAACAACTCCTAATCCATAATACAGTTTAGGAAATATCACAGGAGAGGAAAATATCCAGATAAATTTTGAATTTTAGTTATCCTTTCCAGTGTTATTATTGCATAAGAAATTCTTATAACTCAAAAATAGAGGTTTAGAGAAATAGTTTAATGTTCATAGCATTTAGTTCACTCCTTCCCACTAACACTCAGGCCAGTGGGGATTAACCATGAGAAGGCAAATTTCAGTGGAATCCATTGAAAGAAGGATTTTAGGGAAATAAGAGGAACTAGGCAAACCTCACTAACAAAACGGAGTGTGACCTCTTTGTTAAATGCCAGTTTGTGGCTGGGGCTACAGAGCAGTGGGCTTTCAACCCTGGCTGCCCATTAGAGTTATTATATTTTTTCCTGCTTTTTTTATTTGTGCTTTTTATCAAAACATGACATATGTTTATAGTGAAGTACACTAATCTTAAGTGTGCAGCTTGATGACTTTTTACAAGGCCATCTACCTGTGTATACCATCAGATCAAAATATTTCTAGGACCCCAGAAGCCCCCCCAGAGGCTTCTTCTGACTCCTATCACCATGAACAAATTTCATCTGCTCTTAAACTTCATATACATAAGATCATACAATCTGCATTCTTATGCATCTGGGGTTTTTTCTTAACTGAATAGAATGTCTGTGTGATTTGGCTGTTGTTGCTTGCACAGTTTGCTCTTTTATATAGTATGTTATATATATAATATATATATTATATGCTATGTCGTATTCCAACATATGAATATATCAGTTTCTTCATTTTCCTGTTTGCTTTTCTTTTCAGGGCGAAGCAAATGGATCTGTCTTTGTGTGCATGAAATATTCTAGAAAAAACTGTTAACAATTGCTCTGGGAAAGGAAACTGAGTGACTACAGGACAGGAAGTTTATTTTCCACACTCAGCTCTCTCTCTCTCTCTCTCTCTCTGTAGCTTTTGATTCTGTGCAGTGTATCTGCTATAGATGATACATAAATTTAAGTAATTAAACATTTCATTTAAAAGTAAATCTTTCTTATGTTTCAACTCTGGAAATTCATTCTACTGTGGATGGACATTTGGATTGTTCCCAGTTTTTGGTGATTTCAAATAGAGCTTCTGTGACTAATCTTGTACCTGTCTTTTGGTGCCACAGACACCAAATTCTCTTGGGCCTATACCTAGGAGTAGAATTTCTAGGTTGTAAGGAAGGCATATGTTTAGCCTTGGTAGACACTGTCAAGCATTTTCCAAGATGGTTGTATTAACTAAATAATTTTTTTTGAGAGAGATAGAAAGAAAGAGAGTGAGAAAGCAGATGGGGAGGGGCAGAGGCAGAGGGAGAGAGAGAACCTTAAGTAGGCTCCACGCCCAGCATGGAGCCCAAGGTGGGGCTCAACCTCATCACCCTGAGATCATGACCTGAGCCAAAGCCAAGAGTTGGACACTTAACCAGCAGAGCCACCCAGGTGCCCCATTGTCTTAATTTATATTCCTACCAGCAATGTGTGAGAATTCCAGGTGCTCTATGTCTTCTCCAACAGCTAATATTACTCGATTTTTCAAAGTTCAGCCTAGGGAGCTTTGTAAGTGACCATCTACCCAGAGACTTATGTAATTCTTCTCAAGCAGCAGTCACACATCAGCACTTTTGGAAGTTCTCCCAGGTTCTTCCAATGTGCAGTGAGGGCTGAGAACCACGAATTTGAATGATGTCCTTACTTGGCTGGCTATTGGAATCAGTGGGAGAACTGTAGAGGATAGAGGTTCTTGGGTCCTATCCCAGGCCTGCTGAATCAAATTCTTCAAGGGAAAATCTGTGGTTTGAACTAGCTCCTGGAATGATCTGGATGCAATGAGCCTTAAGATTTAAGGCTTAAGATTTAAGACATGTTTACAAAAATTTTAGTTACCTTTTTTTCCACTGAAAGACACACACAGTAAGAAGCAAAGAGAAAATTAAAGCAGTCCATTTGCCTATGCAGTGGAAAGGAAGCCTTCTCCTATCCTAGACTCCCAGTACCCCTCCATAGAGGTAACTGTACTGTTGAGTTTCATGTTTTGCGTGTATTCTAAAAATTTTTGGAACATACAATATTTGTTAAGATACTTTATGTCACAAGTCATTGAAAACTCTTCATGCACTGGCTTCAGTTTTAAAAAGAATGTGGGAATAACTGATTTCCAGAACTGATTAGTTCAGAGTTAGTCCTGGCTTCAGGAAGTCAACGTTTTACACCTCTTAGCTGTTCCTTCATTATCAGGCCCATTCCCTTCATGGCAGCAACAGGGAGGCAGCTGTTTCTGGCCTCAGAATTTCACCCCCACACACACACTTTGCTCTCTACAGATTGTGGCATTTTCTCCACCTCACTGGTCTGAATTGGGTTACACACTCATCCCTGATTGGCTTAAGCCTGTCTCTTAGCTCTGAAGACTAGGTCTTTTTTACCAAAATATGTGATTACAAATGTGAGTGAATTTCCTGAAGGAACGTTAAATGAATGTTCTCCACAGAGTAAATCATGACTAATCCTTATTGCCATTTACTATGGAACAGTACACTCTATAGTTATCCAAAACCTGTTTCAAGAAAGCACGTTACAGCGCTCTGGTCAAGACAGGTTGTCTCAGAGAATTCAGTCTAAACCCCAAAATGTCCTTTCAATGTTTGTTTTATTATCTTCTTTCCTCTTGTCTTAGCAGCAGGGTAATGGAGAGTATGCTTAGGGGCAGAAGCTTGGGGAATCTTGGAAGTGAGGGCTGTTTGGTTTGGAGTGCGCACCCACTCTTATGTTCAGCTCTCCTTCCTCCAACTTGGAAATGAATCGGCTGAATGTTATTTATTTCCCAATTAATAGGCCTTCACCTCTTTCTGAAGCAGTGAGGTTAGGTTAGCTTCCTTAACAGCCAAGATCCTTTACACACACATTCTGGAGTAGCCTCATTATCGACTGTGCTTGCTGTGGCAGCAGGGTTAGGAGGACAATGCTGGCACGTTAAGGATTCGCCTTACAGTCCCATTTAGCTCCTCAAGACAACCTTCTGGCCACCCTTTGTTAAGACTGGTTCTTCCTTAATGTCAGCCCTTAGGAAATCCAGGGGTCTCCTACTCCCACACTGATGCTGGGCAGAATGGTACCAAATGAAACAGCTTCAACATACATCCTAGGACCTGCCTAGTTAAGACCTATAAGCAACTCTCAAATTGTAAGATTTGTATTAGCAATCTTAAAAGGTTTTCCTTCCTATCTCTATTTATCAGTGATGGCCACAATAATAGGAGTTGTCTAAAACAAGAATGGAAATTGTATTAACTTAAATGAATTAATAAACAGCTTTATGGGGGGGGCATGGGAGAATTGGTTACAGTATTGTAAACTGTTGTGTGTCTTACAAACTTCCTTGTATATATATTTTATATGACCTATTTTTATAGCATAATGCTTTTGATAGACACAACTTATTCTAATGGACTCTATACTACTATCATTACTATTAATTATTATAAATCTGTTCAGGTTTTTTTCTATCTTAACAGTAGGAATCTGCTTTTCTTTTAACACTAGTCAGAACTTTCTAAAAGTATTCTTGCTTTTTGACAGTATTAGAATGTTTTCAGCCTATCTTGTTTTTTCTCTAAGACTGGTTCCTAGATCCGCCAAGGTACTCTGGCTCCTTTTCATGGCAAATAGTGAGAGAGGTCAGATTGTGGAATCTGGTACACTCCAGACTTGACTGTGACTTTTGCCTGCAGGTATGACAGAGCCAAAGGCACAATGTACCATAAAGCATGGTTCTCAGTCTGGGCAAATTTATCCCCTATAAGACTTTTGACAAAGTTTGGAGACACTTTTACTTGTCAGGACTGGGGAGAGGAGACTTTCTATTGGCATCTGGTAACTACACACTAGATGCCCATGGGTACTAAATATCCTACAATATGCAGGACAGCCACCACCATAAAGAATTATCTGGCTCTAAGGTCAATAGTGTTGACGTTAGAAACCTTGCCATGAAGCATTAGTTCATGTTGATAACATTCAATTCACCTGCTCTAGTTCCCTCCCTTTGTTTTGAACTTTCTTATTAAATATATAGGTAAGTCCCCAAGTCTTTTGTACATACTTACACACACACACGTTTGTGCCATATACATATATTTTATATATATAAAAATATATATATCCCTATCAAATTTGACATTTTATATTATATGTTATCACATAAAATTCTGTATTTGAATTAAAGGGCTGCCCAGAACAGCAGATATTACCTCCACTTCCCATATAAGAGCATTTATGATCCTCTAGTAGCTGCATTTTAGGTCTTAGGGTGACTAATGTGATTTATAAACAATATATAAGTAGAAATGTCATGGGAAAGTGTGGTGGCCATGTTTAGTTTAGTTTTGTTTTTTATTTTATTTTTTTCCTTCCTTCTCAACTCTTAGTTCAAAACCTGGGAACTTGTTCCAAACTGTGCAGAGTCTATGATGTTTTGGTTGGTCCTATCAGAGAGGAGCACCAGCTGTCAGAAAAGAAAAGCAAAATCCAACAACCCTCAAGAGGACCATCCCTCAAAGCAATCTCAAAGGCATGCAGCCCTTAGTATGACAAGGAGAGGCCCTGTTGTGGAGTCCATTTTTGTATTTTCCTATTAATAGTGTCATTTTCATTCCCTCCTTATTTATTTATGTATATATTTTAATTATGTATATATTTAATTAATATATTTTTAATTATGTATATATTTAATTAATATATTTTAATTATGTATATATTTTTAATATTAAAAAAATTTTAGGGGCACCTGGGTGGCTCAGAGGGTTAAGCCTCTGCCTTCGGCTCAGGTCATGATCCTGGGGTCCTGGGATCGAGCCCCACATCAGGCTATCTGCTCAGCGGGGAACCTGCTTGCTTCCTCCCTTCTCTCTGCCTGCCTCTCTGCCTACTTGTGATCTGTCAAATAAATAAATAAAATCTTAAAAAAAATAATTTTAAACTAGTCTCTACACCCAAATCACAACCCCGAGATCGAGAGTCACACACTCTACAGACTGAACCAGCCAGATGTCCCTCATTCCCTCCTTATTTTTAAAACTATTTTTGAAATATAGCATACATACCGGAAAGTGTGCAACTTGATGAATTTTAAAAATCTGATCACACCTGTATAACTAGCACCTAGAGTGAGACATTAGCGATGACCAGTAACCAGAAATCCCCTTGTATTTTTCCTTTCAGTTACTACCACACCTCCCAGCCAAGTCATTCTTGTAGCTTCTAACAGCATAGACTAATTTTACCAATTTTATAATGTAAACAAATGAAATCATACACTATGTATTCATTTGTGTCTGGTTTCTGCCACTCACCAGTGTGTTTGTGAGACCCATGGACACTGTTGAGGGTTATTTAGCCAATCCCTTATTTTTACTAATATATAGCATTGCAGTATGTGAACTACCACACTTTACCCATCTGACTATTGATGAACATTTGTGTAGCTTTCATTTATGGGCTATTTGAAATAGTGCTGTTATAAACATTTTTGTCAATATCTTTTGGTGAACCTATGTGACACACATATGCATTGCTCTTGGTTCCTAGGAGTGGCATTTTGGGGTCATAAATATGCACATGTCTAACTGTAGTATATAATGTCAAACAGGTTTCCCAAGTGGTTGTGCCAATTTACACACCCATCATTAGTGTAAAAGGGTTCCATTTGCTCCACATTATCACCAACACTTGATATTTTCTACCCTTTTTTTTTTAAACCATTTTGGTGGGTGCACAGTGGTATTGCAATGTGGTTCCAATTTGAATTTTTCCCTATGAGGAATGCAAGCAAATACCTTTTCATATACTGGCTGTCCATTTGGGTGTCATCTTTTGTGACAAGTCAGTTCCTTATTCTTTATTTTTAAAATCTTATGGTATTACCTTCCCTGTTCTATTTTCTCTTGCTGTGTAAAGACTTTCTCCCAACACTTACCCTGGGGAGTCATTATAACATTTGAATTTTTTAAGGTAACATTCTTTCATCTTATTTTTGAGCCTGTGCTAATTCACTCTTCGTTTGTTTCTCTTAATGAGGAGCATAGTATTTTATTTTAATGATCAGTTGTTAATATACTAAAGATATAAAATAAAGGACTTCATTTCTTCAGAAACTTAAAATGTAAAAGTATAACCTCCTCAGCAAAGCAAGTCCTCCTCACGAGGTTGGCTTTTTGGCAGATGTTTTAACTCTAGACCAAACCGGTGCCAGAGAAATCTGTCATATTGAGGGCTTTCTGCTAAATCTTTAATTTGAGTAATTTAAAATGTGGTTAAAATGCATATCAATTTTTTTTAGTGAAATACATATAAGATTACAGAATACAAGGTTATATTCTTACTCACAAGGTGGTCTGATTCATCAATACTGATTATGAAAAATACATATGTAGGGGCACCTGGGTGGCTCAGTCATTTAAGCATCTGACTCTTGATTTTGGCTCACATCATGGTCTTGAGGTCATGAGATCAAGCCCTACATTGGGCTCTGTACTCAGCAAGGAGTTTGCTTGAGATTCTTCCCCACTCCTTCCCTCTTCCCTTCACCCTGCTTACTCCCACTCTCAAATAAGTAAATGAATAAATAAATAAAATCTTTTTGCAATACTTATGTAGTTAAAAGCATATTTCAGTTAAAATTCCACCTTCATTATTACATTAGCTCAATTTTTATTAATATTTTTGCTTACAATTTTCACCTATATTTCATAATAGTCTCAGATATTTGTATAAAGTTTAACAGAGAAAGGTTATATTGTTTTGATGTTAAGTATCCAAATTTTTTTATCTTAATAATTACTGTGCTTGGAACTCCCCCCTCAATTATACATTCTGTGGGAATTATATAGCTACTACCAATAAAGTTTGCCAGTAGAAATTTATTCCCAATTTCACATGGACTTATCTTCTAATGTCCCCCATAGTGAACCCAGAAATAAACTTGCATATATATGGTCAATTAATTTATGACAAAGGAACCAATAATTTATGATGGGGAAAGAATGGTCTTGTCAATAACATTGGAAAAACTGGACAGCTACATGCAAAATTGAGAAACTGGACCATTATCTACATGATACACAAAAATCAACTCAAAATGGATTAAAGACTTGAACACAAGACCTGAAACCATACATCTCCATAAAGAAAACATAGGGGGAAAGCCCTTGGATCTCAGTCTTGGGAGCAACTTTTTGGATTTGGCACTGAAATAAAAAATAAACAAGTGGGATTATATTGATCTGAACAGCTTCTTTATAGCAATGGAAACCATCAGCAAAACATGAAAGAGCAACCTGTGGAATGGGAGTAAATATTTGCAAAAGGTATACCTGATAAGGGGTTAATTTCCAAGATATATAAAGAGCTCATATAAGTCAATATAAAACAGATAATTTGATTTAAAAATAGGCAAAGGACATGAATAAACATTTCTCCAAAGAAGACATACAGATGGCTAACAGATATATGGAAATATGTTCAACATCCCTAATGAGCAGCGACATGCAATTCAAAACCACAATGAGATACTATCTCATGCCTGGTAGGATAACAATTATTAAAAAAAAAAATAGACAAGATGTAACAAGTGTTGGTGAGAAAGTGGAAAAAAAAGGAACACTTAGGCAGTGTTGGTTAGAACCCAAACAGGTGCAGCCGCTGTGGAAAACAGTATGGAGGTCTTCAAAAATGTTGAGGAAATACCATAGAACAGAAGTAACATATGGTTCAGAAATTCCACTTCTGGGTATATATCCAAAGGAAATGAAGTCACTATCTTAAAGAGATTATCTGCACCCTGTGCTCATTGGAACATTATCAACAATAGCCATGACATGGAAACAATCTTAGTGCTCACCAATGGATGAATGGATCAAGAAGATGTGATATATACACACACATACAATATAATATTATTCAGCCATAAAAAGGAAGGAAATCCTGCCATTTGAGACAACAGGGATGAACATAAATGAAATAAGTCAGGCAGAGAAGGACAAATACTGTATGATCTCGCTGATAACATGGAATCTGGGGGAAAAAAAAAAAAAAGCCAAACTCATAGATACAGAGAACAGCTGGTGGTTTCAAGGCAGGGGGTGAGGGGAGAAATAGGTGAAGGAGGTCAAAAGTTACAAACTTCCAATTATAAAACAAGTCAGTCTTGGGGATATAATGCACAGCATGGTGACAATAGTTAATAATGCTGTATTACATATTTGAAAGTTGCTAAGTGGGGGGAGGCTCCAAAGTTGTAATCAAAAGAAATTTGATACAAATTTGTAATTATGTGTGGTGATGGAGGGTAATTAAACTTCTTGTGGTGATTATCTCACTGCATTTCCATATGCTGATCACCATGTTGTAGACCAGACACTGATACAATATTATTTGTCAATTATATATCAATTTAAAAATATTTTAAAAAGGAAATCCCTCAACTGAGATATAACAGAGTTTTTATATTGTTAGACTATTTTACCATCTTTTAATTTTTAATTTAATAAAAACTTCAAAATTACTTATCAGTACTTTCATTAAAAAGAAAAAGAAAAAGAAAACAAAGTTGTTATTCTCCCGTGCCCACATTATAGCTTAGCAGGCAAAGCAATGACCTCAGGCCAAAATCATAAAAGCTTTCCATTAACTAATAATTGCTGGCATGCTTCCATTTAAATATATTTGCTTTGTTATCTCTGGTTGCTTTTCAAACTGTTAGGTCACTAAAGTCTGCTTTTGAGACAAAGACTATTCCTCCCCCATAAGTCAGGGGAAATATAAAAAATGAAATTAGTGATTAAGGACGTAAGTTAATTAATGCAATCAATTTGGCTTAATTATTTAAAGTCCAGTTCTTTTTTCTCCAGCACACCTGACAATACACTATCCCCCCAGCTACCAGAATCATACTGAGATCTGTAATTTTTCAATGATGCATTTATAGCTCTCATATACATGGAGAGAAGAGAAAGAAAGAATCTTAAAGGCAAGCCACACAAATTCATTACCTGCAGTCACACATACACCAAGTTTTGCATGCCACACTTTTCCACCTCCATTATTTTATTTTATTTTTGAAGATTTTATTTACTTATTTGACAGAGAGAGAGATCACAAATAGGCAGAGAGGCAGGCAGAGAGAGAGGAGGAAGCAGGCCCCCTGCTGAACAAAGAGCCTGATGCGGGGCTCAATCCCAAGACCTTGGGATCATGACCTGAGCCGAAGGCAGAGGCTTTAACCCACTGAGCCACCCAGGTGCCCCCCCACCCACCACTTACTTTAAAAGATGGGTTCTTTAACAATGAGATTTTTGTTCCAACTAAGCAATGTCAGGACGTCTTTTGGGACACATTTGCCTAGTGAACAGTCACCTTTTAACCCTATACTCTCTGAACTTTGTGATCTTGTTTTTACCATTTTACCTATTTTTAAGTGTATAGCTCAATGATAGTAAGTATATTCACAGCATCCATCTCTAGAACTTTTTCATTGTCCTAAGCTGAAACTCTGTTGCCCTTAAACAATAACTCCCATGACTTCCCCCCTCTACCCCTGCACTGAGCAGCCAGTTTTCTATTTCCTGTCTACAAATTCGACCACTCTAGGTATCCCCCATAAGGAGAAGCCTAGGATTTTGTCTTTTCGTGACTGACTTAATTCACTCAGCAGTGTGTCTTCAAGTTTCATCCATGTTGTTGCTGGTATCAGAATTTCCTCCTTTTTTAAAAAAATTTTATTTATTTATTAGACAGACAGGGATCACAAATAGGCAGAGAAGCAGGCAGAAGGGGGGGCAGGGAAGCAATGCGGGGCTCGATCCCAGGACCCTGAGATCATGACCCGAGCCAAAGGCAGAGGCTTAACCCATTGAGCCACCCAAGTGCCCCTTCCTCCTTTTTTTAGACTGAATAATATTCCCCTGTACACAGGGGAATTTTGTTATTCATCCATCTGTTGACAGACTCTCCGATGGTTTCTGCCTTCCAGCTATCATGAATGACGTTGCTATGTACATGAGTGTGCAGATCCCAGTTGGAGCCTTGCCTTCACTTTTTTGAGAGCCGTGAAAGAATGCCAGGAGCGGCAATCTTGGGTCACGTGGTGAGTCTGGGTTTCATTTCGATGAGACACTGCCGGGTGGTTTCCACTGTGGCCGTATCATTTTACCCCCACAGTCATGTACAAGGGGGAATTAATGCTTTTTAAACTCATAACTTCTGAAAGCCTTTTGTAAAAGTCTTGTGCTCTCAAGACCTGCATTTGTCTGTTGACTTATTTACAGAAATATTTAGAATAAAATACTTTGCAGCTGGTGGAGGCGCTCTGAATCCCGAGGTTGTTCTGATGGGTATGTGTACCGGCCCGGCAGGCTCCTCTCTCGCTGGGGGTCTCTCATTCTTCTGACCGACTACGGAGGGAGGTGGGTGTGGGCAGGTATCTCTCCCTCGCTCTGTAGCCGGAGGGGAAGATAAGCACTGCTGGGCAAGCCCCGGTGACCCAACTGTCCTCAGTAACAGAGACCCAGTCTCTTCCAGAATTCTTTTTGGCAAATTTGTGACTGTGTTCTCCAAGGTTGTCTCCAAACAGCGCCACCTAGAGGGATTCTGCTTACAATTTACTTTATCTTTGATCATCTTGTTGGATTCTCCTCTGATTTTCTTTGTCTGGTCTTCTAATTAATTGAATCTTAAGCGTTTTCATATTTTTGATGATACATGTCTGAGAATTCCTCTGGGTTTCCTTGGACCCGGATCGTTCACATCCTAGGCAGGAATTTGCTTTTGGATGGACTTCTAGCAAGTGATGGCCATTCGATGAGGATCTGTGAGTTTTAATTGTTGTGACCCTTGGCAAGACAAGAGAAGTTTTTAATACCTGAAAAATGTGGACCTGACTTTTGTCACTTAGGGTTTGGAAGAGGTGGCAGAAGAGGAGGGGGTGACACAGAGGTTCATTCTCATGGGATGGAGAGCCTCTGGAGTGTCGCCGTCATAGTTCTGGGAACCGATGAAGCCTGAGGGTTCTCCGTGGATCCTTCTCTAGCTTCCCTTATGCCTTCTGAAAGGTCCCTCTTCCAAACAGGGCTGTAGCAAGGACTGGGACATAGAGTGATCGTGTGTGTAAGCATGTGTGTGTCTGTCCTCTGTCCTCGCTGACACTGCTGAGTTCCTCTGCCGGATCCCTTTCCTCACAGCCTCTAAGTGTGGAAGTGCCCGGACTTCAGATCTTAGAGCTCTTCACTATTCTATCTACAGTCATTCCCTAGGGGATTTCTCCCCTTCCTTGCATTAAACAGATCATTATGCTAATAACTCCCCTTTTGTCCTATTCTTAAAACCCTGCATTTGTTTATCCAACTTCCAACTTGTTATCTCAAATTGGATATCTGAGAAGAATGCTGAATTCAAGGTAATGAAGACCAAACTCTTCATTTTTTCCAGCCAAGTCAATTTTCACCTTCTTTCTTTCCTAGCACTGTAAATGCCCCCTTACCAGTAGCACAGGCCAACGTTTTTTCATCTTGAGCTTTTCATTCTCAACCATACATCCAATCCAATCTGCAAATCCTGCCACTCTTGCGTCCTAATGTCTATTCGTTCTCACCTCCTTCACTGCCTCCCCAGCAGGCCCCTGCTTCCAGGCTTGCCCCTTCACAGGGTTCCCAAGATTGTCCATTCATCATATCACCTCTGTGCTCAGACCTTTAAGGGCTTCTCATTTTATTCCCAGAACCAAACTCAAAGTCTTTGTCATGACCTGAGCGCCCCAGAAGGCTCTACACGATCTGTCTCTGGCTGCCCCTTCCGTCTTATCTCATCCTGCCTTTGCCCCTCGTCCTCCACTGTATCTACACTGGACTTCAGACATTCTTCACACTCAGTACTCCTACCTCAAAATCTTGAACCTTGCTTTCCCCTACATCTGGACTGCTCTTCTGTTTCGACATGGCTCGTTCCCTCCCTGTATTCAGGTCTCTGCTCATCTACACCTCCTCTGAGAGGCCTTGGCTCATGACCTTATGTGGAATGTCACCCTGAACCCCCAACAATATGGTGGGTTGCACCATATGAAATGGCCATCTTTGTAGGTCAAAAATGGTAGAATAGTGTCAATTTCCATTGGCTCAACACACACACACATAACATTATCATACTTACCTGTCATCCTTTAAGTATTTATGGTTTTATTGCTTATTTTTTGGCTTATTTGTCTCTTCCCTGGGAGGTAAATATCTTGAAGGCAGTGACCTAGAGAGCTCATTTCGAGACGGCACCTGTAACAAAGGGGCATGGACTGATCACCATCTGCTGTACACCTCTCCTATCTTTGGCCGAACACTTTGATAAATTAAGCTCAGTAGACTACTCTCTGTGCAGGCATACTGGCATTTCTGGAGGCCGATCTCTTTCACTCCTTGCCAAGAGCCTTACTCTTCCATCCCCAGATTTCCATTTTTGAGATCCGGTCACCCCTCATATACTATTTTCTCTTTCAGATCATCTGGCTATGGGATCAGACTGCCCTTTCCTCTGAACTTCTGAGAGCTGTGTGCTGACTTTAGGATCCATATCAAAGCCTCCCCGAATGGTTTTTCTTGGACATTTTAACCCCCCATGTGAAAGATTCCCAGCCCTGCAGCTTCCTACACTTCTGCTTCAGTAATCAGTTTTTAGTTCTTCCTCCAAGGTCAGAATTAAATCTAGGAGGAAAGTTCCTTGCGTTTCTTTCTCTTCCTCTGCAAAACGAAATTATCAGCAAGACAAGGTCAAAAGTATACTGTATGTTCTGCTTTTAGAGAAATGAGATTTCCAGTTGAAACTCAGAGGGCTGGTAAGTTCCCATTATTGCTATGACTTGCAAATGTGTCAATTCTGTGATTTTTTTAGGAATATATTAATCAGAGCTCAGTTTTTTTATTTATCTGAGGCTTTATATTCACTTATGTTATGCTAGGTGCTTTCCAAACCATTAACAGTGGATGGAACCTTCCACCACCAATATGACAATGTTTTAGACGTTCCCCAAGGAATGCACCCAAAGACTGTAACTTGAGTTCCTAATGATACTTGATTCAAAGTGGTTTTTGAATGACACTGTTAATAAAAAAATTTTTTTATGATATTTGTTGAAGGTGGTGAGACAGACTATATCAAGGACCGTTATGAATGTATGGGGAGCACTGCAATGGGATTTCATGGTGGGAGAGAGAGACGGGACTCAACTCAGAATACAGGATGGGCAAGTGGGAAGCATGGTGAGGGTCAGTAGATAGAGAATTACTGAGAGGAAACATGTGGGGTAAGGGGGATTGGTCTGGCTAAACTGACCAAACTGAATTCCTGCTGAAGACAAGTCAGGGTGACCAGACACCTGGGGGGTGCCGGAGGATGGGCAGCCAGATCAGATACCGAGGGTGGAAGGTTCTGGTTAAACTGAGTTAGTGGGGTTTTTGACAAAAGTAGATTTTTATAATGTGGTGCATGGATGGGCCTAGCAGAAGAATTTAGGAGGTTGAGTAGATCAATGCCTCTTTGCCTCAGGTAGCAAAAGGGAGTGAGAGGGAACAGCACATAGCGGGGATCAAGGTTCTGGATTTGAGTCAAACATACTTGGTTTTGAATCCTAATGCTCTGTGTATTAGGAAAACAGAAACCAAGCCAGTAACTTTAACAGAAAAGGATTTAACCAGAAGAATTGGTTAAATGGATAGTGGAGATGGAGTATTAAAAAAAATACAACGAGGTCACGGAGGCACAGAGGGATGGTGACTTCAGGAGGCAGCGACTGCTGCAGGGCTAGTGGGGCAGAGAGAAAAGGACGAGGGTATTAGAACCTCAACGCTCGGAGCAGAGCCCTTCATAACTGGGACCCAGAGCTCTGGGCTGACTGACACTGGCATTTCTGAGGGGCCCGTCTGAGGATGTGGGAAGTCGTGAAAACCACAACAGGCGAGATGCTGACCCTACTGGGAAGCCAACGGGAGGCAGCAGTCCCTTCTCCTTTGCCCAGCCCGACTGTCTCCTGCTGGCCTGCCAACGAGGAGCCAGTGACAAAGCAGAAATGCCGCTTGCAGAGTCCGGCCTCAGCATCACAGAGAAGATGGGTTCTGAAGCAGAAAAAAAAAAAAAATCGCTTCCTAACCAGTCCAATGGCCTTACAGGCAGGACAGAAGCTCTCTGAGCCTCAATTCCTCTCCCCCGATCCTGCAGCCAGAGAGTGACAAAGGAAGGGAGAAAGAAAAAATGGAAAAAGGGAAGAAGAAAGATGAGAGAAGGGGTAGGAGGGATGGAAGGAAAGTGAGGCGCACCCTGGGCTTGCCTGGCTACATCTAGAGGGAGACTCCCCCCCACGGAGGGGAGGGCTGAGGCTCTGTGGACCATCCCTGGTCCCCCCAGGGGAGACTTTTCCCCTTTGGAACAGATTACATGCTCCATGTACTTTTAATGACTCCTGGGTGTTGCTATGATTTCTGAAAAATCAAGGGAACCACTGAGAGTGGCTGGAGGTATGGGGTCATTTTCTAAGAAGTGAAGGCTCAGTGGCTTTGCAAAGGGTGGCAGCAGGAGGTCGTAATGAGTGAGACCACAAATTAATCCTGTCTTGCTTCTCCTTTAACTGTTTTTTTTTTTTTTCCCCTTGTCTTTGGCGGGCGCTAGCAGCTGTTCCGACTGTGTAATTAAGTCATTTCTGAAAGAACTGAGCAGCTGGGTCAGTACTGTATGTTCCAGTGATCATTGGCTGTCAGGCTGAAGCTTAAATTAATATTCTGAACAGTTATTGAATTTATGCTGCCCCATCTTCATGGAAACCAGCGACGGGAACGATACCGCTATTCAGGCTTCTACTTTCATCAACAAATTCAAGGAGGGATAAAATCCAGAGCCAGCCTGCTCTCTCCAGCCATAGTTCTTAGACTAGCTGTTGATGTGCAAAGTAGATAAGCCCAAATTGAGTCTGAGGAATTGGAAATGCAACTGTTGGCGGAGGCTGGATGGAGAGGCATTGCCCGGCCACATGGAGGTGTCTTTCTTGCCTTCCAGCCTCGTTTCCTTCCTGGAGAATAAACACAGATTCCCTATAATGCAAAAGGGTTACTTTTGGGAGGTGCAAATTGAAATTTGCTGGCTATATAAACTTATGAAATTAGCTTCGCTGGTGGAAGAAATCTTAATTAAGGGACTGCTCTGAAATAAGGGAGAATAATAAAGTATTTTTCAATATGTTCACCTTGGCACCAGTCACCGTCACTTTAATGATCTAATTTCTATTTTTCTTATTTAATGGATGACATTAGATTAGCTTTCCCAACAGTTTCATTTTCAAGTTAATGAAGTCAAAAGCTAAGTACATATAGTAGATCATTAGGGTTTCTGCCTAGAACCACCAAGATCCCATGGTCCTGGGTTCTGTTGTTTTGTGACAAGATGAGATTTATCAGAAAAATCAGTCCCACTTTTCATACTAAATGGCTGTGTCCTGTGTATGGGGAGATCATTGAACTATCAGAATTACAGAGGAAGCAGCGTCTCCTCCTTGTCTGTAAATTTGCTCCAGTATTGGTTTTTCTGTGACTTTTCATACAAAGAATCGGACAAAAAGAAGAGATTTAATGTATGAAAATCAAAATTTGGGAATTTAAAAATTGATGTGTAGTAACCCAATTATATCAAGTGGTGGGGGACAGGGTTTTAAACATTTATTGAAGGTAGTAACAGGAGTAAAATTTAACTTCTTATAAAATCTTTTTTGTTTGTTGGTTTGAAGGTGAGGCTATACTCACCTTCTCTTCCATCAGTCTTCTTAAGGAAAGAGCACAGGATTTGGGGTCAAAGACCTTAGTTTGCTCATCTGCCATTTCCAGTCAAGATGGAGTAACAGGGAAGAGATTTATAATTCTCACCTAAAACCACTGACAGAAAGAAAGAGAGAAACAATGGTTTTCAAAAATATGATATTAGAGGGCACCTGGGTGGCTCAGTGGGTTGGGCCACTGCCTTCGGCTCAGGTCATGATCTCAGGGCCCTGGGATTGAGTCCCGCATCAGGCTCTCTGCTCAGCGGGAAGCCTGCTTCCCCCCCACTTTCTGCCGGCCTCTCTGTCTACTTGTGATCTCTGTCTGTCAAATAAACAAAATCTTTTTTAAAAAAATATGGATATTAGAAAACAAAGGACTGTGACTCCTGAGACATGATTTTTATATTTTATTTTTATTTTTTAAAATTTTATTTATTTATTTGACAGACAGAGATCACAAGTAGACAGAGGCAGGCACAGAGAGAGGAGGAAGCAGACTCCCCGCTGAGCAGATAGCCCGATGCAGGGCTTGATCCCAGGACCCTGAGATCATGACCTGAGCCAAAGGCAGAGGCTTTAACCCACTGAGCCACCCAGGCACCCCTCTGAGACATGTTTTTTTAAAAATGAGGTGAATCTTACAATCTGTGTAAAGTCAATGCAATCCTAAACAAAATTTCAGAAGCCTTTTCTGTAGAAATTGAAAAGCTGCTTCTGAAATTCACATGGAAATGCAAACAAACAAAACAACAACAACAAAAACACAACAAGAATATTCAAAACAAGTTTGAAAATGAAGAGCAAATTTGAAGGGCTTATACTACCTAATTTCAAGACTCATCATAAAGCTATAGTAATCAGACAGTCTGGTATTGACAGAAAGATAAATAGCGGAAAAGAACAGAGATTCTAGAAATAGGGTTACATATATCTGGCCAATTGATATTCAAAAAAGATGCAAAGAAAATCCAATGGAGAAAGGACAGCTTTTTCAATAAATGGTGCAGGAATGACTGGATATCCATTTGCAAACAAACAAATAAGAAATTTGGTACACTCTCACATCATGCAAAAATCAACCAAAATGGATCAGAGACCAAAAGTAAAACCCCAATCACAGAACTTCTAGGACACATAGAAAAAAATCTCTGAGACATAGGGTTAGGCAAAGACATCTTAGATACAGCACCCAAACCATGATCTATAAAAGACAAATTTTATAAATTTGACCTCATCAAAATTTAAAACATCCACTGTTCAAAAGACATTAATAGAAGGAAAAGACAATCTACAGAATGAGAAAAGTATTTGAAAAAATCGCCTATCTGATAAATACTCATGTCCAAAATAAATAAAGAACTCCTAAAACTCAAAAAGCAAACAACCCAATTTTTAAAAATGGGCAAAAGGTGCTCAAAGTGTAACACGCTAGATTGTGGTAGGTCTTGAGGACCAAGCTCCTGGACCTAGTTCAGTACTATTTTTCCACAGTAATCTCTGCTGCTGGTTCCCTTGGCTAGACTGTGGCAGAGAGGCAATTAGATACTGGTTGTCTTAGCTCTCAGTGCTCTTGCCACGGTGCAAGGTAATTTTTTTAAAAACCACCATGAATTGGAATTAACTTATTAATTAGGGAAAAGGACACCTAGAGATAAAATCATACTAGCTGCAGGAAAAAATCCCTGTGGGCTGTACTCCCATGCCATGCATTCCCAGTTCAATCCTCAGTGTCTCTCTAGAGATGCATCCTCGGATTGCTATTGCCCCTGAACCAGAAGCCTGTTTAGAGCTTTACAGCAGGTAACTGCGGGGCTGGACTGGGAAGGAAGGCCTCCCTGGTGCATAACCGCTGTCATGGCGCCCTTCCACCACAAGATGGCACACAACTCTCTTCTTTTGGGAGGGAAGTCTGCGCCGCAGCCAAGTCTGAAACGACGCATATTTCAAATCAGTGGAAGATGCATTTATTTTTAAAACTGACTTTCTTCTTCTTCTTTTTTTTTTTAAGAATTTATTGATTTATTTGACAGAGTGAGAGACAGCGAGAGAGGGAGCACAGCAGGGAGAGTGGGGGAGGGAGAAGCAGGCTTCCCGCAGAGCAGGGAGCCTGATGTGGGACTCGATTCCAGGACCCTGGGATCACAACCTGAGCCCAAGGCAGACACTCAACAACTGAGCCACCCAGGTGCCCCGCACTTATTTTTAAAAGTTGCCCCCTTCACTCTGAAAAACGGCTGGGACAAAACGACGAGCACAGAAGGAGATTCTGCTTGCCGGAGAGGTGATGGGAGAAAGGAGGCTGCGACGGAGGGTCTCCTCGAGACTTGACCTTCACGTTCCTGAATTCCTCTTCTACTTCCCATAGAGACCCGTGTTCCTGATCTCTTTTCCCATAATGACGAGGACATGTGTTTCACGCTTCCCTCCGTGTTCTCTGCTGCTGACCATCCACTTCGGACATGCTGCTGTTGGGCTGCCAGTCCAGGCACAGAGAGTCGATGTTATTCTGTGTCTCACCTGGAATACAACCAGGCCTGGGCGGCAGCCCTGCCCCTCCTCCAAGCTGCGGCTCCACACAGCCCCCTGCTGACAGGGCCACCATCTTCCTTCCAGATCCTTCCTCCTCGCTGAGATCCATCAGCTGGCAAAAGGCATATTATGGAGCCGAAAGTCATTTTTAATGCCTCCCGAAGAGCTCATACATCTCACTCAAAGAGAGGAGTGAGCCTAAAGTAAGAGAAGCCTGGCACTTCAATCCCATGTCATCATTATTCCTAGGAAGTCTTGAGGAAATGTGGTTCAGACATACGGACAAATCAAGTGGGTGGGAAGGGCGAGTTTGAGATGCTCTCCAAAGGCTGAGTGGAAGTTAGCTAGTTCTAGGTGGGCAGAGGTGTGGGGCTGGCAGGAGGGAAAACGTTCTCCACAGACACGACCACATGCAGGCCTGAGGTGAGGAACAGCAGACGTGAGCAGTGTGCCCAGGTTGTTCTGTGGTGCTAGAGACTGAACTGCAGAGAGTCACTGAGGAAGCCACCCCATGACAGGTGGTTGCTAGACACAAGGGCCCGATGTTTCCCTAGTCAACGGCTGGGCCTCTGGCTCTGAGGGATGGACTGAACCCCTGACGAGTTTGACAAAGAGGGTGTATGATTTAAATAAATCATTCTATCCCTGAGGTGAAGGACAGATTAAGGAAAGATATTCCTGAATTCTGGGAAAGTGGTTGGGAAGCCATTGTGTTAATTCAGGCGGGAGAGGATGTGGGCTGAGCCTGGTCGGTGGTGAAAGCGTAGAGAGGAGCACCGACTGAGAAGGCTCCTGCAGGAGACTCCGTCAACCAACTGCACGTGAGGCATCAGGGCGACTCCTAAGTGTCTGGCTTACAAGAGTAAGGAGCTGTGGCTTCAGGAGGAAAAGCTGATTTGGAAGGAAGGGGACAAAATAGGATTTGGGTTTGTTGAGTCTAGAGTGCTCAGGGGACATCGAGCTGGAGATGACCAGCGGGCAGGTAGTGATAGCCGAAACCTGGTCAAGGGCCTGGAGCAGCGGTATTTACTGGGATATGGCAACAGAGAAGTGTGGTTAAAACCAGGACGGAGGGTGAGACGGTCCTGGAATCGAGTGAAGAGGAAGGAAAGCAGTGGGTTACAGCTGATTCCTTTTAACATTGACAGTGAAGGGATAAGAAGCAGAAGAGAAGTTAACAGAAAGAGAAATCCATCCAGGAGACAGAAAAGGAATGGCAGAGAGGTGTAAGTCGAAGCAGGAAAGGGCTTTGACTCCAAACGATTAGTAGGAAGGAGTCCATGGCTTCAGTGCAGCCGAGAGGCCCAGCAAGATTGGGACTGTGGCCTCTCCATACTGCTTGGTGGCAGGGAGGTTGCAGAAGGCTGAGGGGCTGGACTGGAGAGCCAAGGGAAGCTGAGAAAGTGAAGACAATAAGAGCAGATAGCATTTTGGGTGGCACAGGCTGAGAAAGGGAAAGAGAGGAGGGAGATGGGGTGGAGACTGTGGGGTGAGCAGCCAGCTGGGCTGAACTGAATATAGGAAAAGAACCTTCTGTTATTTGCTTGATTTTAAAGTACGTGAATTTTTTTATTTTTTACTTTTTATTTTAAAATCATTATAGATCCCCAGGAAGTTGCAAAAACAGGGCAGAGAAGCTCTAGGTACCCACCACCCAGATTCACCCACAAGGAACACTTTAGGTTGCAGAAGTTGAGAGTCTCCAAACCAGGAAATTGACATTGACATTGACAAGTAGACCTTATTCAAATGTTAACAGTTTTTACAGGCACTTAGTGTGTCTGACTAGTTCTGTGCAACTTCATCATCGGCCTGGATTTGTGTCACCCCCACCGTCGAATACAGAACTGTTCCGTCACCACAAAGAACTCCATCATGGTACCCCAACCCCAAGACCATGAATCATTATAACTGTCATTTCGAAAATATAATAGAAATGGCACCATAGAGTATATAACATTTAGAGATCAGCTTTTGTTCACTCAGCCTAACGTCCTAGAGACCATCAGTGTTGTTGTAAATATCAAGAGTTTGTTTTTAATTACTGGATAGTATCCCATTAGATGGAAATACCACTCAGTTTTTCACTTCTTTGAAAGACATCTGTGTTGTTTTCAGTTTGGGCCTCTTACACAGAAAGGTGCTGTGGACATTGTGTGGTAGTAGGGCAGAGGTTTGGGGGATGTTCGTTTACATTTCTCTGGCATATTTGCCATTTTTGTATCATATGGTAAGTGTATGTCTACTTTTATAAGAAACTACCAATTGCTTTCCAGAAGAGTGTACCATTTTGCATTCCCACTAGCAATTTTTGAGCGATCCAATTGTTCCATATCCTCACCAGCATTTGGTATTGTCTGTATTTTTTATTTTAGCATTTCTAATGGGTACAAGACATAGGGTGCATTTATTGTGTTGTGTTGTATTTGTTTGCAGGTTTGCTACCAAAAGGTGAGCCTCTGACAAGTTCATGGGCTGAAGGGAAGGAATGAGCAGAGATAAGGAATTGAGGGTCTAGGAGAAAGGAGATGAGTGAACGTGGTCTAGAGGAGAAGGAAGGAAGATGGGGGTGGAATGAACTTTGGCAGCAAGATGTGTGCCTTATTCTCTGACCCTGGAGGAAAGAATGTCAGGATGGCTAAAAGTGGGTAGGGAGAAGCTGTAAGTGAGAGTTTAAGAAGTTGACTCTAAGCAACACAGTAGCAGAAGCAAGATGAGAAGTGGAAGGCCCTGGAGATCATTATCACCTGGGGAAGAGCCTGGGCACTGGATGCTGGTACCAGGGCTGCCCAACCCCCTCACCAGCTACGTGACCTGGGGCACGCTATCTGATCCCCCCAAATACTCCATGTCCTCATTTATAAAATGGGGATGATAATAGGCCCTCCTTCCTAGGGTTATCGTGAGACTCGTGTAAGGTTCTATGCATGCTGTGAATGGAGAGTGGCAGTGAAGATGGTCACACAGCAAATCAAAGAATTAAATATGCCAGGGAAATTCATGGTCCAACTAGTTCGATAATTTTTGGTGTATATGTCTTTCTACTACCTCCTACAAGGCTGAAAATAACTTGAGCGTACTTTTCTTTGTCTTCCTAGCATCAAGTGCCATGTCTTCTTCCTAGAGGGCTCTCAGTAAAATTTGTGAAATTGAATAAATGAGTTGCAGTAAACCGGAAAACAGCTCAGACTCCTTGACCCTCAGGCTGCCTTCCCCTTCAGCACACTATCCCTGGGTGGAGGGGGACAAGGTGAGAGGCTCTCACGTCTGTGCTTGCTAGCCTGCTACACCAATCTTTCTCTGGGACCACCAGATGAAAGAATAATGATTCCTCGAATTGGGCTCTATAATTCAGTTCTGAAAATGCAAAAGCATATTACTTAGGATTAAAGTCAAGTGATCTATTTCTGTTGGTTACAACTTAGGGAGAATTTAAAAAGGAAAAGCAGAGGGGTGCCTGGGTGGCTCACTCCATTAAGTGTCTGCCTTGGGCTCAAGTCATGATTCCGGGGTGATGGGTTCAAGCCCCACGTCGCTTTGGGTTCCCTACTTAGCGCCGGGGTGGGGAGGGGGCTGCTTCTCCCTCTGCCCCACCCTACCTCCTGCTCTCTCTCTCTTTCAAATAAATAAATAAATAAATAAATAAATAAAATCTTTAAAAAAAAAAAAAAAGGAAAAGGAGAGAAAGATTGTCAGAGAGATTTCTTTGAATTACCTGTTTTTAGGACCGTCTCGCCTTCTGGGAAGGACCAAACTTCAGCTAGTTCAACAGTGCAGAGTCAGAGGGCTTAGTAGGCGGCTGGGAGCCGGAGAAGGCGGAGTTGGGGGGTGGCGGAGGGGTAGTGGGGCCAGCTGGCTGGTTCTCAGTGGGTTCAGGTGCGCAGTGTGGGGGAGGGGCTTAGACCAGCCAGGCTCACCAGGGAAGGGCAGCGGCCAGAAGAGCGGCGGCCACAGCACACCTGTGTCTGGTCGCATTTTTTAAACCTTGGTCTTCGCCCCAACCTTTAAAAAAATGATTGTAAAAACACCAGCTTCCGGTCCATGTCTTCTCTCTCTCTCCTCCATCGCTCGGGTAAGATATGGGGCTAACTAACAAGGGGCCTGCAGACGTTCCGGGGGCAGCGGCTCCAGCAAGATGAGTGAGCCACGGAGGCAACACAGGAATTTGGAAAATCCGTGAACTGCATACCACCCCCCGCCCCCGCCTCAAATCCTTCCAGTCTTGGCAATTGCGCCCCCGCAAGCACAGGTGGAGTGTAACTTTTTCCCCCCTGAACCTCCACGAGCCCCAAGCCCTGGGTCCTTCCTGCCGAGCCACTCGCTCTGACCGCCAGGGGGCAGGCTGCGGCCAAGAACGCGCTGGGACACCCCGAGGCTGAGCTCGAGGCCCCGCTCTCCCTCCCGCTCCTCCCCGCCAGCCGGGCGGACAGCGCCCCCAGACTCAGCCCAGCGCGTCCCGCACTGGCCTGTGGGATTCCTTCCCCATTTGTCACAGAGGCTGCCCAGGAGTTGAATTAGGCCCGCGAGGGAATCATTCCCGCATATCCATTTGAGTTTGGGAACCACGCACCTAAGAATTACGTGGGGGTGGGGGGAGACAGCGCTTATTCCGGGTCCTGATTCTGGAGGCTGACTCTCTGGGTGGGGGGTTTGGGCCCAAGAATCTGTATTGTATGCAACCTTTTTGAGGGTTCTGAGACAGGTGGTGCAGGAACACACTTTGACTAGACAGTGCCTTAAGCGGTTCAAACCAGGACAATCCATTCATGCAGGGATTTGGCTTTGTGTCTAGCCCAGGACTTAAGCAGGTCGATGGGATGAGGCGTCAGATGCGTGGTCTCCCGCCACGTGAAAGAACGCCCAAGACCGGGCTGAAGGAGGCTGAGGATGAAGGGAAATTCTTACTACTGGTACCAGATGAATACTGCTGCTCGCCCAGCCCTGTCCTGATGTCCTTCACGCCCTCTGTTCCTTCTGACCATTTCTGGGCACTGGTTTCCTTATGTCATCCTCTTCGATGTGCTTCCCGCCTCCTCATTGCTCAGAAAAAGCATCCTGGATTAGAGGCCGCTAAACCCTCTGCTCAGGATAATGCTTGCTGTCCTTCATTGGTGCTAAGACACAATCTACCACATGAGCCTCTTGATGGACTAACAGCTCTTCAGGGAGAAGTGGGAGTGAGATAGGGCATCAGATAAGCTCATCGGTCCAGTCCCAGACCAATACAAAATGTGTTTGAGAATTGAGAAAGGTTTCTTCTTCTCATGATCGAATGTTACTTTATTCGTTCAACTCAAATTCATAGAGAACCTTCTGTCCAAGAGCCTGTTGGGAGGGGTGAGCCAGGTTCCTAATGTCACCCTCATGGTGCTGCTACCATGGTGTAGGAGGCAAGAGATGAGAGCATAATAAGTGAATCAGTGAATCACAAGTTGGAGATTTTGACCAGTGCTAGGAAAGAAAGAAATAGGGTGATATAGCAGAGACGCAACGGAGAGGCCAATTTCAGTTGGGTGTTCAGGGACGAACTTTCTGAGGACGGGTCACAGAAATGTGGTTGGAAAGAAGAGAAGGACCTAAAGTGGAACATTCCAGGTAGAGAGTGCTTTCTTGTAGTTTCAACCAAGTCCACCAGGTGCCTTGGCCCATGGCGGTGAAACTTGCTCTCATTGCTTAACTCAGCGTTTTCCGGAACACCCTTTTTGAGTCACGTGATACTACTTGGTGAGGATGCGGGTGTGTACGAGAATACCGTGGCTTCTTCCCTCCTAAAGTTTATAACCCGGTGCAATTCTTAATGATAAAGCTCTGCTGAGGCTCAGTTCCTAAGTTTGCCATTAATCTTCGTTATAGAAGATTTATTTTAGATTTTGGTTTAGTGTGGCCCTGCTGGGGAGGCCTTTGTGACTGCAAATACCAAAGTCCAATGGGGAAATCATCCCCGGGGATTGGGGGTGGGGGTTGTCCCAAAAACCTGAATGGGATGTCTGGTGGCACAGATTAAAAAAAAAAAAAAGTCCAGCCATCACAGCCTGCCCATTTTGAGGGGGGGCGGGGAAGCTTTTCTTGACTCTCTAGCCTTCCCTTCATAACCATCGCATCTCACCAGTTCTGGGTAAGAAGACAGATTGGGTTCCCAAAGCAGAGCAGGAATCTTTCATCACTGAATCCCGCCAGTTCCGGCACTTTCATTTGGGGCGTCATCTATTGGTGTTGAGCAGAAGCGCAACGGCTGGGGCGGCCCGCACTTCCCAGACCTTGGAGGCTGTCAAAGGGGGGAGAACGATTTGTGCTTGAACCTCTCAGTGGCCTTTCTGAATTTCTCACTGAAGATAAACAATGCTATAGAAGTGGCAACAATCTATAGGAGCTCTTTGCTCCCACCCTTCCCAGGAAGCCTCTGCTTCTCCTATAGCATGAATTTGCAACTGCCAGATGCTGTCAACCCTCCCTGGCAAAAAGAGTTTTCCCCTGGGTTTCAGAAAGATCCTACTGCATCTGAATTGCTACTGAAGAAGGAAGAAGAGAAAGCTGAAGTAAGAGAGGACTTCCCTGGGGCCCCGTGCAGGAGTGGTCTGGAATGGTTTGGAAGCAGCAGAGCAGGGCCTCTAGGGGACGATAGAGGAATGAGTGGGCACTGCAGAATCCTGAGCCTCCCCTCTACAGGTTCTGATGGGCTGGTGGCTTTTTTGGCCTGGAAATAAATCTGTCTTTTAAAAAAAGCTTCTTTGGAGCTTCTGAGACTTATTCAGGTTTGTGGACACTTGACCGAGGGCATAGACCCATCAACAGTCCTACTTACAGTCATCTCCCATGCTGACATCCTCTGTGTCTCCACCCACTCCCTCCGCATGCAAGGCCTCAGGTTCGTTTTCTGCCCCACTTTTTGTCTTAGCCCCTGGAGGCCGGGGGCTGAAACCTGAGTCAGCCCCAATCCCATGCCAGGTGGAGCAATTGACTTGAGCCGTTTCAATAAAGGCTTTAAGTTACCAGACACCCATCTGCTGGCTGTTCTCCCCAAGGAAACAGGAGCCAGATCGCTTTCACTGGGCATCGACCCCACATGTCCCAATGTGCAGGGAGAAAGGGAGATTCATCCCGGCCTTCTGGTGCTTTCACTACGAACAACTCCCATGTGGTTGCATGAAGTCTTCTTCATTAATAGCCCAACACCTCCCAGAATAGCCTGCAGGCATTGTCAGAAAGAGTTCAAGCCCAGAGGAACAGCCTCCCTCTTCCCTTCCACCTCTTGGGTTGGTGCCCACATTGTGTTCTGTTCATTGGAGATCAACTTAACAGCCCACTCCTCAAAACAAAGCCTGACTCCCCACCCTTCTTGCTTCTATGTGCTGATCCTTTTCTCTTTATGGTCTCTGGGAACCCAGGGTTCTTTGCTAGTGACTGAAATCAGTTTTATTTTCTTAAAAAGAATTTTTAAAGTAATAGATCTATAAAGCCTCTAACAAAAAAGAGCAGTTTCCTCTTCCCTCCCCAGATGCTAACACTTTGAGTTCTTGAGGTGGTTCTAGAAGAAAAGTATTTGCCTCCATATTTTCAAGTAACATTCTTGTAATACTGGTATATGTTTATATGTTTTGTTTTTTTTTTTTTTTTTCAATTTAGGATATTATCTGTCAGCTTCCTATTATGGAAGATAAGATACCACTTAGTATACCCAGTCACTCTCCCTCTTCTAAGACTAGAGGTTCTCTGGACCTAAGAGAGCTTAAAAAGAAAGTCTTTTAAATATTGAAAGAGAAGTGCTCTTCAGTACTATACCCAGCAAAGATCTCTTTCAAAAACAAAAATGAAATAAAAACTTTTTTTTAAGGCTTGGCAATAATTTTATTTTTAGATTTATGGACATCAGAATATTCCTGTGGCAGAAATAAAATTTAACAGATAACCATACATACCTATGTTTCAACATGTAAATTATACATTTGCATTTCTTCCCAAAACTTGGTTTCAGCATCAGAACTGAAATAAAAATTTTTGTAGGCTTACAAAAGCTGAAAGAATTCAACATCAATAGATGTGTATAAGAAATGTCAATGGAAATCTTTCAGGCAAAAAGAAAATGCCAGATGAAAAAATTTATTTGCACAAAAAATGAAGAGTACCAGAAGTGGGAAATATGTGGGTAAATATAAAACACATTTTTTTTTCATATTTTAAGTCTCCTTTTAAAAATAACTGACCATTTAAAGCAAAAATAAAAACAATGCTTTGAAGTTTATAACATATGTAAAAAGTCAAATGTGCCACAACTGCAAAGGACCAGGAAAAGGAAGCAAGTATTCTGTTGTAAGTTTCTTATACTATATTTGAAGTGGTGTAATACTATTTGCAGGTGGATTATGAGAGTCTAAGATGTATACTATAAACTTTAAAGCAACCACTACAAAACAAAACAAGAAGCGTTAGAGAGAAAATGAAATAAAAATTTTTAAGGCCAAAGAAGGCAAAGAGGAAAAAAGGAACAAAGAAGAGAACGAGTAAAAACAAATAGAATGTTGGTACATTTAAACCCAATCATACCAATAACCAATTAAATGTAGAATTCACTGAAGACATTTATTTACAAGGGATAGGCCATAACTTTTTAAAATACAGACACGATAAGAACATTTTTTTCCAGAGACAAAAAAACCCCATAGAACTCCTGTTATTAATGAGAGTGATGAAGGTTAGCAAGATGGCAGAGGAGTAGGAGACTAAATTTCATCTAGTCCCAGGAATTCAGCTAGATAGTTCTCAAACCACTCTGAACACCCATGAACTCAACAAGAGATTGAAGAAAAGAATAGCAGCAACTCTATGAATGGAAAAGTGACTGACCACTTTCTGGAATTTCCAGGTCTCTTCTGATTTGTTTAGTGTATTTTTTTCTGGAGTCATTGCTACCCTTTTAGCAGTTTGTTCTCTCCTCCATCTATTCTTCTTTGGACAAAATGACAAAACAGAAAAACTCATCTCAAAAACAAAAGAACAAGAGGCAGTACCAACTACCAGGGACTTAATCAATATGGACATTAGTAAGATGTTGGAACTAGAGTTCAGAATAACAATTATAAAGATACTAGCTGGGCTTGAAAAAAGCATAGGGAATACCAGATAATCCTTTTCTGGAGAAATAAAGTCTAACCAAGTAAATATCAAAAAGGCTATTAATGAGGTTCAATAAAAAATGGAGGCTCTAACTACTAGGATAAATGAGGCAGAAGAGAGAATTAGTGATATAGAAGACCACATGACAGTGAATAAGAAGTTGAGAAAAAGAGAGACAAATAACTACTGGATCATGAGGGGAGAATTTGAGAGATAAATAACACCATAAGATAAAACAATATTAGAATAACTTGGATCCCAGAAGAAGAAGAAAGAGAGAGGGGCAGAAGATATATTGGAACAAATTATAGTGGGGAACTTCCTAATTTGGGAAAGAAAACAGCCATCGAGATCCAGGAGGCACAGAGAACACACATCAAAATCAATAAAATAGGTCAATACCCCAACATCCAATAGTAAAAGTTACAAATCTCAGAGACAAAGAGAAAATCCTGAAGGCAGCATGGTAAAAGAGATCTATAACTCACAATGGGAGAAACATTAGACTGGCAGCAGACGACCTATTCACAGAGACCTGGCAGGCCAGAAAGGATAGGCATGATATATTCAGAACACTAAATGAGAAAAATATGCAGCCAAGAATACTATATCCAGCTATTGAAAATAGAAGGTGAGATAAAAAGCTTCCAGGACAAATAGAAATTAAAAGAATTTGCAAATACCAAACTAGCCCTATAGGAAATATTGAAAGGGGTCCTCTAAACAAAGAGAGAGCCTAAAAGTAACATAGACCAGAAAGGAACAGAGACAATATACAGTAACAGTTACCTTACAGACAATACAATGGAACTAAATTCATATCTTTCAATAGTTACCCGGAATGTAAATGGGCTTAAATGCCCCCAATCAAAAGACACAGGATATAATACTGGATAAAAAAACGAGACCCATCAATATACTGTCTGCAAAAGACTCATTTTAGACCCAAAGACACCTCCAGATTTAAAGTGAGTGGGTGGAAAAAAATTTACCATTCTAATGGAAATCAAAAGAAAGCTGGCATGGCAATCCTAATATCAAACAAATTAGATTTTAAACCAAAGACTATAGTAAGAGATGATGAAGAACATTACATCATAAAGAGTCTGTCTAACAAGAAGATCTAACAATTTTAAATATCTATGCCCCTAACATGGGAGCAGCCAATTATATAAAACAATTAATAACAAAACCAAGGAAACACATTGACAATAATGCAATAATAGTAGGGGGCTTTAACACCCCCCTTACTAAAATGGACAGTTCATCTAAGCAAAAGATCAACAAGCAAATAAAGGCTTTAAATGACACACTGGACCAAATGGACATCACAGATATATTCAGAACATTCCATCCCAAAGCAACAGAATACACATTCTTCTCTAGTGCAAATGGAATATTCTCCAGGATAGATGACATCCTGGGTCACAAATTAGGTCTCAATCAGTATCAAAAGATTGGGACCATTCCCTGTATATATTTAGACCACAATGCTTTGAAACTCGAACTCAACCACAAGAGGAAAGTTGGAAAGAACTCAAATACATGGAGGCTAAAGAGCATCCTATTAAAGAATGAATGGGTCAACCAGGAAATTAAAGAAGAATTTTAAAACTTCATGGGAACAAATGAAAATGAAAACAACTGTTCAAAATCTTTGGGGCAGAGCAAAGGTGGTCCTGAGAGGAAAGTATATAGCAATACAAGCCTTTCTCAAAAAACAAGAAAGGTCTCAAGGGCCTAAAAGAGTTGGAGAAAGAACAGCAAATAAATCCTAACTACAGTAGGAAAAGAGAAATAATAAAGATCGGAGCAGAAAACCAATGAAATAGAAGCCAAAAGCACAGTAGAACTGATCAACGAAACTAGGAACTTGGTCTTTGAAAAAATTAATAAGATTGATAACCCCCTGGCCAGACTTAGCAAAAAGAAAAGAGAAAGGACCCAAATTAATAAAATCATGAATCAAAGAGGAGCGATCACAGCCAACACCAAGGAAATAAAATTATAAGAACATATTATGAGCAACAATACACCAGCAAGTTTGATAATCTGGAAAAAATGGATGCATTCCTAGAGACGTATGAACTACCAAAACTGAACCAGGAAGAAATAGAAAACCTGAACAAACCCATAACCAGTAAGGAGATTGAAGCAGTAATGAAAACTCTCCCAACAAACAAGATTCCTGGACAAGACGGCTTCCCAGGGGAATTCTACCAAACATTTAAAGAAGAATTAATACTTATTCTCCTGAAACTGTTCCAAAAAATAGAAATGAAAGGAAAACTTCCAAATTCATTTTATGAGTCCACCATTACCTTGATCCCCAAACCGGACAAAGACCCCATCAAAAAGGAGAATTATGGACCAATATCTTTGGTGAATGCAGATGCAGAAATTCTCACCAAAATACTAGCCAACAGGACCCAATGGTACATTAAAAGGATTATTCACCATGACCAAGTTGGATTTATTCCTGGGCTGCAGGGTAGGTTCGACATGCACAAATCAATCAATGCGATACACTACATTAATAAAAGAAAGAACAAGAACCACTTGATAGTCTTAATAGATGCAGAAAAAGCATTTGACAGAATACAGCATCCTTTCTTGATTAAAATTCTTCACAGTGTAGGGATAGAGGGTACATACCACAATATCATAAAAGCCACTGATGAAAAACCCAGAGTGAATATCATTCTCCGTGGGGAAAAACTGAGAACTTATTCCCTAAGTCAGGAACATGGCAGGACTATCCACTATCACCATTGCTATTCAACATAGTATTAGAAGTCCTAGCCTCAGCAATCAGACAACAAAATGAAATCAAAGGCATCTGAATCAATTTAGCAAAGAAGTCATGCTATCACTCTTTGCTGATGATATGATACTTTATGTGGAAAACGTAAAAGACTCCACTCCAAAATTGCTAGAACTCATACAAAAATTCAGTAAAGTATCTGGATGTAAAATCAATGCATGGAAATCAGTTGCATTTCTATACACCAACAATAAGACAGAAAAAAATGAAATTAAGGAATCAATCCCCTTTAACATTGCATACAAAACCATAAGATACCTAGGAATAAATCTAACCAAAGAGGCAAAGAATCTGTACTCAGAAAACTATAGAATATTCATGAAAGAAACTGAGGAAGACACAAACAAATGGAAAAACATTCTATGCTCATGGATTAGAAGAGCAAATATTGTGAAAATGTCTCTTCTACCTAGAGCAATCTACATATTTAATGCAATCCCTATCAAAATACCATCAAGTTTTTTCAAAGAAATGGAATTAATAATCCCCAAATGCATGTAGAACCAGAAAAGACCCTGAATAGCCAGAGGAATGTTGAAAAAGAAAAGCAAAGCTGGTGATATCCCAATTCCAGACTTCAAGATCTATTACAAAGCTGTAATCATGAAGACAGAATGGTGCTGGCACAAAAACAGACACGTAGATCAATGGAACAAAATAGAGAGCCCAGAAATGAACCCTTAACTCTACGGTCAACTAATCTTCAACAAAGCAGGAAAGAATGTCCAATGGAAAAAAGATAGTCTCTTCAAGAAACGATGTTGGAAAAATTGGACAACCACATGCAGAAGAATGAAACTGGACCATTCCCTTACATCATACACAAAAATAGAGTCAAAATAGATGAGCAACCTCAATGTGAGACAAGAATCCATCAAAACCCTTGAGGAGAACACAGGCAGCAACCTCTTCAACTGAAGCCACAGCAATTTCTTCCTAGAAACATCGCCAAAGGCAAGGGAAGCAAGGGCAAAAATGAACTATTGGGACTTCATCAAGATCAAAAGCTTTTGCACAGCAGAGGAAACAGTCAACAAAACCAAAAGATAGATTGAGAAAAGATATTTGTAAATGACATATCAGATAAAGGGCTAGTATCCAAACTCTATAAAGAATGTATCAAATTCAACACCCAAAGAATAATCCAATCAAGAAATGCACAGAAGACATGAACAGACATTTCTTCAAATAGCCAACAGACACATGAAAAAATGCTCAACATTCCTCCACATGAGGGAAGTACAAATCAAAACTACAATGAGATACCACCTCACACCAGTCAGAATGGGTAAAATTAACAGGTCAAGAAAAGACAGATGGTGAGCATGCAGGGAAAGGGGAACCCTCCTACACTATTGGTGGGAATGCAAGCTGGTGCAGCCACTCTGGAAAACAGTGTGGAGGTTCCTCAAAAAGTTGGGAATAGAGATACCCTACAATCCAGGAATTGCACTACTGGGTATCTGCCCCAGAGATACAAATGTAATGATCCAAAGGGGCATGTATACCTGAATGTTTATAGCAGCAGTGTCCATAATAGCCAAACTATGGAAAGAGCCCAGATGTCCATCTACAGATGAATTGGTAAAGAAGATGTGGTATATAGACACAATGGGATACTATGCAGCCATCAAAAAACCCTGAAGTCTTGCCATTTGCAAAGGTGTAGCTGGAACTAGAGGATATTATGTTAAGCAAAATAAGATAATCAAAGAAAGACAATTGGCATACGATCTCACTGATTTGTGGAATTTGAGAAACAAGGCAGAGGATTTAAGGGAAGAGAGGAAAAGATGAAATAAGATGAAACCGGAGAGGGAGACAAAAGATAAGAGTCTTAATCTAAGGAAACAAACTGAGGGTTGCTAGAGTTAAGGGGTGGGGGGAAGGGTAGGGGTTGGGTGATAGCCATTGGGGAAGGAATGTGTTGTGGTGAGTGCTGTGAATTGTGTAAGACTGATGAATCACAGACCTGAAACAAATACATTATATGTTAATTTAAAAAATGGGTGGGGGGGGGCGGGGAGATAGCAGTGAAGAATTGGTGATTTTTTTCTATAAAGGGCCAAAGAGTAAGTATGTTGGGCTTTGCAGGCCCTATGGTTTTGTTGTAGCTACTTCACTCCACCCTCACAGCTGGAAAGCAGCCCAGATGATAGGTAAAAGATTGAGCAGTGTACTGAACATTCAGTCCAAGAGTGGGGAGAAGCTCAAGCAGACCTCCAGGAGGCATGCGTGCTCTCCATTGCTGGCCCTCTCCCGAGTCTTTCCGCTCTGTGCAGCGCTCTTTTCTGGTACTCAGCCCTATGAACTCAGCCCTATGAACTCTGGTACTCAGCCCTTGGGGCTGTTGGCTTCCCCAGTTCCCCACTCTGCTTTCTCAACTCTGGGAGACCCCTGGGATCTGCTTGGGTCCCTCCTCCCTTGGTGGCCTGGAAACTCTCTCCAGGCAGTAAACTGGGACAATGACTAGGCTCGCCTTGTTTTTCTCCTCTCAGGGCTGACTCTACTACACTGTCTACTGTTGAAGTTCTAAAAATTTCTTAGATATGTTTTCCTTTTGTAGATTTGTTTAAGGTGAGAGGGTAAAATTGGTCCTATTACTCCATCCTGGTTAAGATGTTTCATTGTTGGGATTTAAAATTGATCTCCTATTATTGAGTCTTTCCTCTTAAGAACATGGGGTATTAATTCAGACCTTCTTTTAATTTCTCCAGTGGCTTTGGGGTCTTCCACATTCACTTAGCTGTCGCATATAAAGGCCCTTATCGAGGCTCCTTCATTTTTTTTCCTTAGCATCTTATTTAGACCCTGTAGCAATATAGAGATAGAATCTAAATAAGACCCTGGGGTTTCTGCTTCTACAAGTATCTCCTAGACCCATCCTCTTCCCCCTACGTGCAGATCAGTAGAGGGCCTGTGACTTGACCTTTGGGGTTCGCTTCATTCCAGCTGACTCTTTCATGACGGTAGAGCGGGGTGGGCGGCTCTGGACTGGGGCCTGGGCTGGTGCTTGGGAAAACCCTAGAAGCACTCCTCATGGGACCCCAAGGTAGAAACTGAGTTAGAAGTGTACCCGGGTAGCTCAGTTGTTAAGTGTCTGCCTTTGGCTCAGGTCGTGATGCCAGGGTCCTGGGATTGAGCCCCACGTTGGGGTCCCTGCTCTCTGGGGAGCCTGCTTCTCCCTTTCCTACGCCCCCTGCTTGTGTTCCTTCTCTCGCTGTCTCTGTCAACACATAAGTAAATAATTAATTAAATAAATTTTAAAAATCTTTAAAAAAAGAAACTGACTTAGAGTGGGTTCATTTTGGCATGGCTTGGCTGAAGCTTTTTTCTACTTTTTTTTTTTTTTTTTTTTTAAAGTAGGCTCCACACCCAGTGCAGAGCCCATTGTGCGGCTTGCCCTTATGACCCTGAGATCAAGACTTGAGCTGAAAACGATCATCAGACACTTAACTGACTGAGCCACCTGGACTACGTGCTTTTTTCTACTTTTATCTACCCTTGGGCATGGATGTGCTCTGAGAAGTAAAGCCTAAAGATTGAATTATACGTCTTTCTGTATCTGGTTGTGGGGTCACTCTACCTTCTTTGTACTCTGGGCCTCTTTGTTGATGGTTACTAATATGCAGAAAAAATAACCTCCAGTAATATCTCTGGGATAAACATGCATTTGTGGGCTAGTTAGGGAAGTTGGGGATGTTGTGTTGTAAACACCAAGCAAGGAATTTAGAAGCAAACTTGGAACACAATTCCTTTCTAAGTTGAGAACTACCTGTTTTTATGAAATCCATATCTTGTCATAATGACAGTAATAAAATGAGGAGACCTTAACTGACTACAGTTGACACTAGATGGGTAAACACCCATCCTATGTAATGAGCTGGTTAATTATAGCTGTGCCCTGTTTATAGATCTTCGATTAATCTCTTCAGAGTATATAACTCCATCACCCACAATGTCTCATGGCATCTGAGCAGGACTTTTCAGAGGCCAGACTCCTCCATTAACTCAAACTAATGTCTAAAAATCAAAGCGCTAGGTGGAAGTTAGCTTACTTTTATTCACCCTCCTCTTTATATAAGGTAGCAATCATGACCTTTATATAAGGTAGCGATCACCTTATATAAAGCGTCAGAGAAATGAAGCAAATAAAAGTGACAGGGAGGAGATCTTCGAGTATTTCACAGAACTCACATCACTTCCACTCTATACTTGGCAAAACAATTATACATACGTATGTACCACCCAGCTTTCTAGAATGTGGGTGTATTCAGACTTCCCGAAGCGGTGAGTTCCATGGACTTGAACACTGGTCCACGCTCTGACCTCTCTCTGCATTGGTAAAAACAATGTCACTCTCATAAAACGCAATAAACCAAGACACTCTGGCAAGGCAACTCAGCCCAAGTGTGGATGCCGGCTCAGCTGCTCGGGCTCACCTGCAGAACGACGGGTCGGCACCCTGATGCACACTGGCATCACTGGCCGAGCTTCTTGGTAGAACCATCCCCACTCGGACGGAGTAAATCAGGAGCTGTGGTCTGGGCCCCGGACACTGCTGTTTTAAGTTCTGCTGGTCACCCTTATGTGATGCCCAGCTTGAGAGCCGCTGCCTCCACATGAGAATGGTGGTGGCCATGGAGCCAATAGTTAACACTCGAAGCATTCATGCAGAGTAGATTTTAATTCATTATATAAAGCGGTAGTGAACTTTTTGGTCTTCCCAAGGAGGTTGCTAAGTATGGAAAACTTGCCTCTTTCTCTCTTATTTAGCTTATAAGGTGATGTGTCTGTGAGACAGAAAGGAGAGAGAGGGAGGAGAGGGGAGAGAGAATGAGAGAGACGGGGAGAGCAGCATAGCTCCGTAATGTCTGAATTTGTCTTCTCCCTGTGGCCACATCCTTTCTCAGGTCATCATCTCTCCAGTCCTGCTCCCCTCTCCCTACCTTCTAGCAGCTCTGATCCCAGTCTTCCTCTCGAACGTGTCCCTCCTTTCATCATCCCCTTTAGTGGCACCCTGTCCAGAGGAAAACTCAGCATCCTCCTCTGGGCACCAAGGGCCTTTCATGACTAGTCTGGAGAGAGTCGTTCCTCAACCAAATGGCCCTGAGTGAGCACTGTTGTCTCTGGCTTCTTATCTTTGAGCGGTCGGTTTGCACCTCACCCCAACCGGCCGGAAGTTCCCTCTCAAGGCTCTTCCTCGGAGTAAAACCTTTGTTCTTTCCACCTTCCACTTCCTACCCACCCCCTGCTCTTCACTGTTTTTGCACCAGAGCAAAACCCAAATAATCCTACCACAGGTCTGGTAGAGGGGAGCTCAAAAAAAAAAAAACAATGTTCAAGTGAATAAATTTCATTTCTTGCAGTAGCAAAATTGTAAGTCTGTCTTCTGTATTAGATTGCGAGCTCTCTCTAAGTGCAGTGGGTAACACAGTATATGTAGTAGAGACAGCAAAGCTTTTGGAGGTGGATTTGGGTTGCAAATGCTGCCCGAGATTTAAGAGCTGTAGGGTGTTGGGGAAGTCTGTTTCCTTGGCTATAAAATGAGTTGATTCCCTGAAGGTTGTGATGATTAGACATGGCGTGTGTCGTGTCAGCTACACAGCAGCTGACCAGAAACTTAACTCACAATTTACCAGGTGCACTGCAAAATCCACAAAGCTTGTCTTTTGGATTATATACTTCCAAATGGTCACGATTCTATGCAAGTTACATGTTGGTTAGAAGATCTGAAAACACTCCTCTCTCCCACCTTCGTTCTCGGGCATATTGTAACCATGACCTTATTGAATCCCCGCAAAATGGCCCTCAGAATTATTACTCCCACTGAAGGCAAGAAAACTGGAGTAATGGGAAGTTCACGGCCATCCTTTCACAAGGCTGCCGGGGCTCTTCAGACCCCTGTCTACTGACCTTAAGTGGAGGTCCAGGCTTGAACCTTGATTCCACATGGCACTCACCTTTAGCCTGGGGACTGCCTGCTTTGAAATTTAACCCCTTACTTTTTACAACTGGAAATTCAACACTCCAAAGATGATTATTTTGTGGGCAAAACTAAGGTATTATTTTCATTTAAAAAATGAAAACCATTCTTTACTGAGTGCTTTCAGCCTCTCAGCATGGGCGTGCCCAGCAGCTGGCTGCCACGGCCTCTTGGAGCCTTGGTTCCTTCCTTTCTAACTCGGGAATAAGACTGGCACCTGCCTTATATGCGTATGAGGATTAAAGGAGTTGATCTGTGAGCTCCTAGCATTCGTGGGACGGGCACAGCGTGTGGCGGGGCTCAGCCTCTGTCCTCACGAGCATCTCCGCCATGCGGGCCATCAGGCTCGGAGCCCTACCTACCACACCGGGCCTTTAGGAAGTCCCTCCAGGTGCTCTGTTACAGGAAAGAAGAACACAAAACATTCACTTCTTAATGCCTCTTGGCTAACTTGAGAACTCTAATTTAAAAAAAAAAAAAAAAAAGGCACTTTAAAGACAAATAAAAAGTAACTTTATTGACTGCTAATCTTACCATGAAATGCCTATAAGAAATCATTACAAAATACTGCAGTTTTCTTTTACACACTTTTGGTATCATCCTGATATGATGATCCTTTCACAGAAAGGATTATTTACAGTTTATGTAGATATAAAGCTCATTGTTGCAAATACAAATGTAGACGTAGAGAGGCCATATGTACCAAACAGGTATACCAACCAGCAATACTATTAACAAATGCAGAATAAATTACAGCTTCATATGTTTCTTTTCCTTTTTTTTTTTTTTTATTGTTTAAAACAATTTCCAAATACAAAATGTCAGTAACCAAAATGGATTTTCATATACATATATATAATTCTGCTGCAAACAGTGGATCAAAAAGCAAAAAAGTTCCTTAGCATGTTTCATTTTTGAAAACCCACAAGACTATTCATAAACCCAATTAGAAAGAGGGTGTGCAAAACCACCAACGATGCTGGCAAAACCCTGAAGACCTGATTCTGGTTGAAGTACAGAGAAAAAAGAAAGCACTACATACTTAATTGAAGATGCTTTTGTCTTGATGTTTGCAAGAAATGCTATGAGCTAAGGAAATGCACCACATTATGATCTGGGTTCTTTTCAGTTAAACCTCCCAGGATGTGTCTCTGAGGCATCTATACGAAATGGTGGATAATTCAATGACTTACTTGTGAGTGAAGCAGTCAGTAGCTGATCCTTCTACCCTTTCGTACAGAAGACTGAGACCCTTTTGTACATTCAGATATCTGAAACTTTGGTTCTTTTAGAACTTTTGATAAACACAAAATAATTTCATGACTATAGAACTCTACAGAACTTGTGTTCCTTTCTCAGTGTTGGGTAAAACTGATCTGCCTGGGCTTGGAGGGCACACACTGCCCAGTGGGTGTACACGCACGTGGGGGTGTGCAAGGGGCGGCACAAAGGCGGGGCTGGCCGTGTTCTCCACACGTTCATCATACCAACTCCCACCTATGCGGAACACTGCATTTTCTGCTGTACCCAAAATCTATTTCTTTGTTACCTGAAAACTTAATCTTGTATAAAAATATGACTGTTTCTTTAGAAAATAATATGTTTTTTTTTTTAAGAAAACCTGGCAGATAGAAAAAATGGTATATCAAAATATGGTAAACAAATGTTGTAAAATACGAAATCATTACAAACATCTCATAGAAAGACACGTTGTGCTAAAGTTCTCTCCGGAAGTGCGAACAACATTGTTACTATACATCTAAAGGTTATTAACAGATTCACTCTCCTGGACCTGGTTTCATTCTCTATCTTAACAGCAGTGGCAGTAACTGTCTTAGAAATGGCCCTCTCTCAAACACTAACATTTTCTGTACACTTAAACTTCGAAATTAACAGACACCCTCTGCAGCTGTGGTTTTAAACCCCAATGTGTATTAGCTCCATTTGGAGAGCTTAAAAGGAAAAGGCAAGGGCGCCTGGAACTTGCCGCAACAGACTGAGTTTATTGGCCTGAAGTGGGACCCAGACATTGTCACTTTTTCTTAAAGCTCCCCAAATAATTCTATTGTGCAACCAGGGCTGAGAATCACAGCAAAAGACCCGTGAGAAAACAGTCATTCTTAACTTGACATATATTAACTGATTGTCTGTAGGTATCATTCATTCAGCAACACATTCTCCATGGTCAACAAGAAAGACCATGTACACTAAAACAGTCCTGGAAGCCAAGAAGAGTTAGTAAGCTTTAAACACATATAAACACACGCAATCTCCGGTATTTATATATGTATAACATATACGTACAGTTATGGTATTTTGGTTAAGCAGAAACTAGCATTACCATAATTGGTTCTTGATTAAAACAAAACAAACAAAACACCAAGCACAAACATTTTCTAAGACATTTCCATAGTTTTAACAGAAACTCGTTTTGTAAACGCCACAAAATGCACACAGACATGAACACCACTGATCAGTTTTTCTGAGGAGAAACTCTGCTGGGTCCTAGAGCTTTCTGGGAGAGCAGGAAGAGGACAATGGCACCGAGCAGGCGTGAAGGGGTCACAAGGCATCAAAGCACACAGAGCCTTCTGGTTATTGCTTCATTCCCGTCTTCTGGACCTAGGCTGTGCTTCTGTTACATCCATGTCTTTGGCTTGCTAGAACTACAGGATTTTGACCACTTTGTTAGTGTTCACTTTGGGACAGCCCCGGAGAGGCGGCAATGGCTACGTACTAGACACTAGACATCGGTCTCTCCGTTAAAAGGAGAGACTCTTCTCTCCTCCCTCAAACCACGTGTGTGAGGGACTGACCAAAAAAAAATAAAAATTACAAGCAAACAAATAAATCTAACAACATCTTCCACATGATTTAAAAAAATGTGATGTCGTGTAATCAAACGAAGAAACAAAAACGAGGAACAAACACCACGACTCAATGTTCTGAAGGCCTGGTAACCAGTAAAGCACATTTCCTTCCAAAGGATCATGAACTTCTGGGCACTGGTCTTGGTGTACATTCTCTGTAGTTCTTTTATCTCTGTGTGATACTTAAAGTGCAGTTGTCCCAAGGCTTTTATTTCCATCGCAAGTATCATCAAGAAAGAGCTATATGTTCTGGGATGAAGAAAATCTGGCACAATTCCATGGCTTTCCAGCCTCCAGCAAACAGCAGGCTGCCCGTGGAGCCAGCTGTGTGCCAACGTACTCTATACAACGAACTCTGGAACTTCATCATGAGTGAGATCCAGAGAAAAGTACTTGCTGGTTCTTTTGACTGGAAAAGCATCTTGGATGTTGACACACTGCTGAGCCAAGCAGCTATTGCAGTACAGGCCTTCCTCATCCAGTTCATGGCCGCACCCAAAAGTGTAGCTCTGAGCAGTGTCTTGACACAGACCTGCGATGCGCAGGAAGTCTTTCTGATAAAGTCGGATGTCATCCAGGCTCAAGCTATGTCGATCAGTGGAGGTCTTTGGTTTCCGACATATAGTCTGCAGAATAAGGAAAGGTGAGAACAACTTTAAGAGTAAAGACCAAAGTGAAAGGTTAGCAATATTTTCCCTTGTAAAGAGAGAGCTGCAAAGTCTTAGAAGGTTATGGAATCTTTGTATGTTGGAAAGTGATTTCCAGTCTGAGGTTTCAGGGCCGCTGAGGCCCTGTGGGGAAAATGTCACAGCCACTAGTAACAGCAACAAACATTCACCAAGCCCTTAGGTACAAGGCCCTGACTGTTCAGTCTTCCCATCAGCCAATGGCCTGAGGTCAGTGCCATTATTCTCCCTGTTTTACAGATGAATAATCTAAGGCAAAGGAAGTAAATCCAACAGGAACCAACTGTCTCTACATCTCAGAAGTCAAGCAATGGTCTTGAAATGGGACTGGATAGGTAAAGATAGGGCCCAATTGTTTTTTCCCACTAGAATATGACAATTCAGCATGGTAACATTTTCATGCTGAGGCCTGTTATTATTTTAATAAGAAGTGGGGAAATGATGGGGCACCTGGGTGGCTCAGTGGGTTAAGCCCCTGCCTTCGGCTCAGGTCATGATCCCAGGGTCCTGGGATCGAGCCCCACATCGGGCTCTCTGCTCTCCAGGGAGCCTGCTTCCTCCTCTCTCTCTGCCTGCCTCTCTGCCTAATTATGATCTCTGTCAGATAAATAAAGAAAAAATCTTAAAAAAAAAAAAAAAAAAAAGAAGTGGGGAAATGAACCCATTATTATTCAAGAAACACAACTTAAAGAAGTGTTTTTTTGTTTTTTTTAAAAACTAGAATTCTTGGATAGAAAAATAATACAAAGTACGGAGAAGGCTGGGAGGCAGGAGTCGGGTCCCGAACACTGTCAACGGTGTTCTGCCAAATACTTCATACAGCAGGCAGCAGACTTCTAGAACTCATTATCCTAACAAGTGCTACTGGCTGAAAATATAAATAGGTTAAAAAGTGGTTCAGATAATTACATGAATGGAAGATGCTTAATGGGTGATGGAAGGAAACAAGGCATCATTCCTCTCAACTCAAGAGCTGCTTGAAAATGCACAAGCCAACCTTGTCAGAATAAGTGCTCACGTTTTACTAAAGGCTAAAGTGCTGGGAAAAAGAACAGGATATGAACCCAAAAACATTTTATTAGGAACTACCACCTCCGGGCACCCTCTGAAGATACCAATCGGCTGTACTCAGGCAGGCCTCCTGGGGACCGCCAGGGTCTCCCACACAGAATGTGTTAGGTCCTCTCGGCAGGCACACAGGGGTGCTCCTGCCTTGTAGCTGTGAAGCCCGAGCTGGGCCCCACGGACATTTCTGTACCGTCAGACCTAACACCGGGGGCAGAACTGGGGGACGAACCCAGGCGGCGTGACCCTGGAGCTCATAATCATCATGCTACACATACTGCTTTAGAAATGACTCAAAAGCATTTAATAAAACAGCAGGTGCGCATTAAGGCTACTTAAATGAGACAGATGGAGAAAAGGGAAGAGAGAACCATACACAGAAGACAAAAAAAAAAAAAAAAAAAAAAAGAATTTAAAAAAAGACGGAGACAGTTCGAGAGAGAGAGGCATAAAGAGGAGAGCAAGAGAATGCTCAGGAAGAAGATGTGAGAATCAGTTATAGAATAAACCCGGATACTGCAACCACGAGTTTCAGAGTGCTTTATCTTCTGATATGTTAACAGTGTAGCCAGTGACCACAGGGTATCAAACAGCCTCACTCAGCATACTTTGAAAATCCAATCTGGATGGAAAAATCAGGGTGTGGAAACACTTCTGCCAAACACTCCTCACGAGAAAATCCTTCTCCCAGTTGTTGAGGTCAATAAATACACACACACACACACACATACACACAGTTAACCAGAAGTCTATAGAGGCTTCCCAGCTATAAGAAGTGTGAAACAAAGTACCTAATTTATCTGAATGAAAATCAACTCAAAGATGAATGGAACAAGCAAATAAAATGGACATAGCTTTCAACAAAACTGGAATATCATTTCCTGAAAGTTTTTAATTTTTGCTCATTTATATTAATAGAACAGTGAGTTCTATTTCAAGTTTTCTATAACTTCCAATTCCTTCTGTACCTGCGGAAGAGAATCAGTGCTCTGGCCGCGAAGCTTGACGACGGTTTCTGAGGAGCTGGAGGTGGAAGAACCGATTTCTTTCACAATCAACCCTAAAGTAAAACACAGGGAAAAAAATAGTAAAACCAATGAAGACTTCTTATTAGTCATACCTCTTGCCACATATCTGACATATACGACCATCAAGATCAAAAGGTCAAATATTGGCTGTGACTGAATAATCTGTTACTCTTCCGTGGTGTGCGACCAGGATGGAACACATTCTGTCTCTTGTCTTACAGCAAACAGGGAGGAGAAGGGTTAGAGGACAGGGAGGAGTTTAGAGCCTGAATTTTTCTTTCTTTCTTTCTTCTTCTTTTTTTTTTTTAAGTATTTTATTTATTTATTTGACAGAGAGAGACACAGGGAGTGAGGGAACACAAGCAGAGGGAGTGCGAAAGGGAGAAGCAAGCAGGGAGCCTGATGTGGGGCTCGATGTCAGGACCCTGAGATCATGACCTGAGCTGAAGGCAGAGGCTTAACAACTAAGCCACCCAGGCACCACTAGAGCCTGAATTTTCTAAACAACAACTTCTAATTAAGGTATTTATGAAGTCAGTGGCAAAAAGAAAGACCGTAGGTGAAAAAGCAGTTTATTGCCTAAAGTTCCCTCATGTTCCATAGAGCACGAAGTCTGAACTTAACCCCAGCTGAACCACGACATGGCCTTCTATGTTTGCTTCCCCTTAGATGTGAGACAGTTTTGTAGGGGCTCTGACCACATGGATCTGGGATGGAACTCGGGCCAGATGAGTCATTACTGTGATTACTGTGTCTGCTGGCCAGTGACATGGCCTCCCTGTGTCGTAGTCTCCTCCTATAAAGGGCTGAAAGCAGCATTTAACCCACAGAGTTTAACAATGACTGAAGAGCAAATGCATAGAAAGGGCAAAGGGTTGGACCTGCCTGCGGGACACACTCAACTCACAGGACCTTCTTGGGCTGATAGGGGCCCTGTGGCACTTGCTTCCTGCAGCAAATCCAGCTGGCAGGGGCCACAAATGGGAGGTCGTCCTGAACACTTGGTTCTGGATCTCTGAGAGCAATAGGGCTCCTAATCTTCTAATATTTGGAAGCAGAAATTCAAAGCTGAAACTTCCCTCTGTGGCTGTGGTATGTGAGTGAAACGTCAGAAATTAATGTTTCAGAAGATAAAGCTGCTAACAAGAACTGGAGATGGGAGTGAAGATGATCACTGACATTTTTCTTGCAGATCAATGAAGCAAGTCAGTCAAACCCCAGGTCCTCAAAGGTGAATGATTTCTTAGGTAAAGTACGTTTCCACCTTATAAAAAAAGAACCTTGAGTAATGTGATTTTTATTTAGCTACTGTTAATTACCTCAGAAATGGCCTTTTGTGTTCTATCTCTTAATTCTTTAGAAATGACTCATAAGTGACTAGTATAGGCCTTGCATATATTAAGTGTTTGATAATTAGTTCAACTGAAACACGAAAGGAAGACATTCTTGGTTTACATGTAGACAGAAACTCTCAGGTGGATACTTACATCTTGAGGGTGATACAGACTGCTTTGTAGGGGGTCTTTCTCTAGAATATCCTTATATTTTAAAAAGCTTCAACTTTTAAAAAAAAATTTTACTTATTCATTTGAGAGACAGCCAGAGAGAGCATAAGCGGAGACAGAGGCAGAAGCACACTCCTTGATAAGCCGGGCACCCGAAGTTGGGCTTGGTCCCAGGACCTGAGGATCATGACCTGAGCCAAAGGCAGACCATCTGAGCCACCCAGGCACCCCAAAGCTTTAAACTTTTAATAAATCCTCACAGAAAGATGTAGACTGGTGCACTAGGACCTGGAATGGATCCTTCTGGATTTCCTGGTAAATGTGCTCTTGGCCCTTATGCCTGTAAATAATCTGCTTCTAAACCCAGACTCTGCGTTAGATAAATCAGCATCAAGTCTGGGGCTCAGAACACTAAACTGACATTGCCCAGACTTCCACCACTACTCAATGTGAGCTCCACATTTTAAAAACAACGTTTAAATGCTCAAATTGTAGAGAATTTGGAAAAGTAGGATGACCCAAGAAATAAAATAAGATCCTCTGTAACCCCATCATCCAGAGAAAAGGCTATTTTTATGTATTTTTTCATATATATACACACATTTTTATAATTTGAGATCTTACTGTTAAAACAATTTGTGTTGTTTTTCTTGCCTTTCTCATATGATTAAATATCCTTTGAAAATCTCATTAGTTAATAGTTGTACAATATTCCACCATATGGACAGAATAAACTTTTCACTGTTACCTGTTGAGGTTTTCTCCTTTTCTTTACTATTATAAATAATATTTCGAGAAGTGCTTTCATATATAAACCTTTTTAAACAACTATCTAATCTATACTTCATTTCTATTTAAAATTACAAAACCTGGGTGCCTGGGTGGCTTAGTCAGTTAAGCATCTGCCTTCGGCTCAGGTCATGAACCCAGAGTCCTGGGATCGAGTCCCACATCAGGCTCCCTGCTCCACGGGGAACCTGCTTCTCCCTCTGCCTCTAGATCTCTCTGTGTCTCTCATGAATAAATAAATAAAATCTTGAAAAAAATACAATAATTACAAAACATCATAAAAGTTAAACGTAGGAATATATAAATAAAAAGCAAAAAACTGTTTCCCTCCCACCGCCTCTTCCCACCGACACTTTGGTGTCTATTGTTTAGAGTTTTCTTTCCACACAAACACACATGCACAAACCGAGAGCATGCACCTATAATATGCATACAATTTTAAGTTTATATTTAATGTATATTAAAATGTATTTATAAGGAAAAATGTCTATGTAATAAAGCAAATGGGCAAAAAAGCCAAAAAGGGTCAAGTGTGGCACAAGAAGTCTAATTACAGGACTAGGGCAAGCAGTCTGATGATTCTGTGTTGGTTCGGCAGAGGGATTCTCTGTAACCGCTGTCAGGCCTTATCCTGGCGGAACATTAGGGGGCCACGGTTCTGCTAGGTCAGCAGGTAAAATTCTGCAATAAAGGAGCCTCATGCTCTTTTGATTAAATGCCAGGATGAGGGGGCCCTGCATGCTGGCCTTGTTCATCTCTGATTCCCAGCACCTGTTGCAGCAGGGAGACCCACTATCGGGGACCATGGGTCTTGACCGAGCAATCGCAGGTCATCCCTGTTGTCAACAGGGTATCTCACTCAAAGCTTGACACGGCTGAGCCATAAGCCCCCACGCTGTGTCCCCACTGCTGATTCCGAACGCGTGGTTTTGTATGGATCGGAAACCAAGGCATGAAATGTGACAAGAGCCATTAGGGTAGACTGATGCTTAAAAACAAAACCCACAGTGCTGGTGTCTTTTTAGGGTAACATCTTTTACTTCATAGAAATAGTTTTTATATAAACCTAGATTAGGGTTCCAGTGAATGTGTGTTCTCTAACAGAATTAATTGAATACGGAATTTAGTAAGTGTCTTTTTATGTCTACCTTTTTTGACACTTTTTCCTCCAGACTCCTACAGCCAGGATAATCTAGAGTGGGGGAAAACAAAACAAACCCAGAGACCTGTTTCTAGGTGCAAGCATTTGTCCCCCTCATGGACAGGGTTTCCCATCTGTAGAAAGGTTTCTGAGGCCCCTTCTAGAAGTATTACAGGAGCCTCTGATTATCATTTAAAACAACAAAACAAATCAACAACAGGAGGAAACTGTACTTCGCCCAGAGCTTGGGGTGGAGGGTGCTTCTTCCCCTTCCTTTCCCATACTCCCTGGGAAGATCCTCAAGCCGGCAGTCTGCGGTGCTGATCTGGAAACTTAATTCCAGTCCAGTCGGACCTAGAGCCCCACCCCAAACCTCCTGTTTTCTGAGACCCCTGCTTCTCAGCCTGGGACGGTGCACTCCTGAAGAAGAACTTCCCGTAAGAGCTCACCAGAGTGTCCATTCAGCTTCCGCGACAGGAGCATGTCCTCGGTGATATAGATGCACATGTCTGGGCTGACTTCCAGGGACTCTTCATTCATCCGCTCCAGGTCCCGGGGGTCGTCGACCAGCATCTCTATCTCTGACACAGAAGAAGGAAAAGGCATTTGGGGATACGAAGAGAAATGGACACCAGAATGCACAGCCATACTGTGAAGGAGGCTATGTGATTCCCTGTATTTTAAAATAGATTTGCTGATGAGAATCTACACTAGGAAATTCAAGGGGAAATTCTCAGCTAGATGTATTCTCTTTTTTCACAAGATTGGTGTGTTATCGACATGTCTTCTCGTGCCACGATTTGTCAATTTTTCTTTACTCTTTAAGAAAGCAGGTTAACTGACTCTTGATTTCTGCTCAGGTCATGATCTCGGGGCTGTGAGATCGAGCCTGGGTCAAGCTCCTCACTCAGCACAGAGTCTGCTTGTTGCTCTCCCTCTGCCCCACCCTTTATACATGCTCAGGCCCGCACACTCTAAAATAAATCATAAATAAACTCTTAAAAATAAAAAAAGAAGGAAAGAGCTCTACCACCTTGCTGAGATGACAGAGGGAAAACTAAGACTGATAGGCTGTTTGCCTGAGGCCAGAGCATAAAGAGTTGTTCACGAGGGGTGCCATTTCCCATAGCTGCCTACTCGCAAGGCATTGAAGGGACTTCATTTGAGATCCACATGAATTCTACAGTAACCACACCAAGCAAATGTGCTGCAGTTTTCCTTAATGAAGTCAGTATCTTTTTCCCAAACGTGAATGTTACAGCACTTGAGGCAGAAAAATAAAAAAAGAGAAACATACAAGGGCGCCTGAGTGGCTCAGTTGGTTAAGCATCTGCCTTTCACTCAGGTCATAATCCTAGGTCCTGGGATCGAGCCCTACATGAGGCTTCCTGCTCTGAGGGGAGCCTGTTTCTCCCTCTGTCTCTCACGAATAAGTAAAATCTTAAAAACAAAACAAAACAAAAGAAAGAAAGAAAGATGCACACATAGGCTACGTTTGTCTGATACATGCTGGAGGTCTGGTTTTCTCTCCTTAACACAGAGTTAAGCAGCCAGGCGCTAACTTTCTATTATAGTCCCAGAATTCCAGTTGCATAGGAGGAATTTAAGTAATACTTACTAAATAACCAATGGCCTGGACTCAAATCTTTTTTTTCTGCAAAAAGTTGAAGACATTTCTGTCACCACTGTTGCATCTACTCTGCTGTCGGAATCAATGTCTACTTAATCTGGGAATCAGAAACGCAGACCTGAGCACTGCAGGCTGACTTCTGCTCTACTTCATAGAAACCACTAGGACTCAGAAGCCACTAGCACCCCAGCCTGTGGCCACAACGGATCACCCCCAGAGGGATGCTTTCTTTACCACACAAGCAAGTCCACCGAATCACGGGGCAGGGAGGGGGCATTAAGAACCCTCTTCTCTACCAGTACTTCCAAGTGGCACTCACACAGCATGTCTCCAGAACTGGTAGTTGAAAACAATACTAGGCAGGAGGAAGGAGGGGGCCAGTGCTGGCGGGGCAGCACTGCAAGTGGGGAGAGCCCCGGGGAGCCCTTACCGTCATCCTGTGAGTCCTCCTCCAGCCGGTCCTTGCCGCTGCTCTCCACTCCGGAGGTGTGCGAGCTGCCGTGGCTGGTCATGGAGCTGCAGGTTTTCAGCTTGCGGTGGATGGCGCTGCCGGAGTAGCTGTCCTCCGGCCCCGCGTCTCGGGGCTTGGTGTCCGCCTCGATGCCCGAGGTGTGGGAACTGCTGTGGCTGGCGGTGGAGTGGCGGGACAGGCGTTTGTGCCGGACGCTGCCCGCGCTGCTCCCGCTGGCCCGGGACCGCTTCTCCAGCTGGTCCACGTCGAGGTCCAGGCTGTCGCTAATGTAAGATTCCCGGTACTGCTTCTTCTCTGTGGGGGGAGGAGCACAGCGCGTCATTACAGGCACCAAGACAGAAGGAATGGCCGGCTGGCTTACATGAGGCTAAGAACCAGGGTGCCTGCGTACCCAGAATGGAGGGGTTGGAGGCTGCTGGGGTTTGTGACAGGAGCACAACTTAAGAAGACTGCAAATGAACAGAAACCAGGACAATAGACCTGAAGTAGTATTCACACCACTCCAAGAGTTTTAAGGCTTTAAAACTGGAAAAGTGCTCTTCCGAAGAGAGTCGCCAGGCCACCTCTGCTCCTCAAACCACTATGGGTCCACAGTGACATGGGTTCAGTAAGTGCGGATAAATACTCAGAAGTGTTTGGAGCCGTGGGACATCGCCACGACAGCCACTATTGTGATTTTGTATTATGCAGAAGTATCAGTTCCTCAACGGATTAGACATTTTAAGATAATTTCAGAAGCACTGCTATAGAAGACTGTTTAAGAAATATAATTATACTAATTGCCATTGATTTTATTTATTCAGTTTGGCCCATTATTAGTTTAGTTCTGACTGCTGAATATAATTTAAAATAAAACTACTCTTCTGCAAATTTCTTCCAAAGAGTTCTAAAATTTAGTTTCTCATTAATGAAGACTCCTTTTCTCTATTTTGGGTGAACTAGTGAGACTTTATTATCTATTTGGAAAATACAGAAATCGCTACTGGTTTGGAGATTTATACCGGGGTGACCTCTGACTGATAAAACTGTTCTTTCACAGGTCAGTGCCATTCTTTAACACAAAGACGTATTAGAAAGTCCCTTTTGTCAAATGCTTAACTAACCATTACATTAAAGCACCAAATCACAACTGAGTTGCAGGTATACATTTATACCCTTGTGTTACAGGTCAGAATTTTAAAACAGGGAAGTATATCAGATTCTTTGTCTTCTTAATGCAGATGAGAAATAACACATTAGAACAATGTTAAAGATGGCAAATGCACATGAGGAAGGTTAAATTGGTATTATTTCAGAAATTGGTAACTTGTAGACTAACTGGGTTCTCAGGGGACCTACTAATGGATTTAATTGTCTTGTTTCTTGGTAAGTGAAAACACTTGTACTCCTGACGTCTAAATTCAACTATGAAGTATAATCACCATGGGCTCCCCAGAGAGGAAGGAGCATCAGCAGAAAGAGAAGATGTTCTTTCCAGGAAGCAAAGTGCAAAAATGCTTGCAGAAGGTTACGTGTACATTTTTGCGCTCCGGCCATTCATATCAATTCTAAGGAGTCCAGCTACACCACAACAGTGAGTACGTGTAGCCATACAGGAGGCAGACCGGGACTGGAGACCAGAGCCCAACACACCCATACATCTGAGACAATTCTCACGTGCATCATCTACAACCCATCTTCTAGAGCTAGACCGGGTTCCAAAGATTCCTATTTCCTGAAGGCAACCGCGTTTGAGAGGAAGATGGAGAGCTAAAGGGGTATACAAAATTCTCATACAATTTCTGTTCGCAGTAGTTTCAAAATCATAGCCACGGGGCACTGGGAAGGTGGAAAGCAAAGAGAAAATAGCTTTCTAAAAACTTCTTTAGGGTGCTGGAGTTCTAAGACAATTGGGAACTATGGTTCTAATAACTTAAAAGCTTTCTACCTTTTTACAAATAGCCCTTTTACTCTCGACACTTCCCAGCACGTTCAGAGTCAATCACAGTTACTCTATATTCATTAGGATAGCAGAAGATAAGCTCTTGTCAACCTGTCCTCTACCTCATAGGAGCCTAGCGTTAATCTACTTCCTGTCAACTTATAGGAACAGCCTCGGTGTTCTATGTGGCTGGCCAGTGTTCCTTTCTTAGGGCTGAAGCACTTAGACCCAGTGCAGACATTTAAAAAGTATCATACCGCTCGGTTACTAACTGAAGGATATGTTTACATAATTCTGAAATTTATTTATTGCAAAAATGCAACCTCTCGCCTCCCTAGTAATCAATGGTGTCAACAGCACAGATCATCGATGTGTTGGCCTTCTTTGTATTCCCTTTGTTGTAAAAGCCCAGAGACCACAAAGCTTTTGATACATGATTTCGAACAGATTGCAGTCAGTGTGACATCTTGACATAAGACCTAAAAACTAAGCTCTAACTGCTGAATAAAGTTGGGTTAAAAAATCTTTTTCATGACAAAGCAGTTCTTTTTTTTTTTTTTTTTTACTTCTCTTTTAATGCTATGGAAGAATTCTTGCGATCATTTCCTATTATAAAATGCTAAAAGAGTGTTTCAGACAAGGTGACTCTAAAGAAAAACAGTCTCTTTTTGTGCTGAGCTTTTTGTTTGTTTGTTTTGCTAAACTAAGACTGGGAAAAGGGCTTTCTTGTAAAAATGATGAAGCCCTTAAGTATGAATGAGATAAATGGAGTCAGGTCAAGGCTGGCCCAGAGAAACTTAGTTCAGGCTTTCTTTAGACCTAGACGAATCTCTAAGTAGAAGAAACTAAGAAACTAAATCTGGTTTAGAAAAATAAAGAAAGATGTCCCCCCAAATCTCTCTGCATTTATCCAAATAAAAAATCCAATTTACACCTTTATCATTTCTTCATTGCCCTCCTCATGTAAGCCCCCAAACAGGCACTTGGTACTATATATGGTAAGAGAGAAACCCTGCCCTCTAAGAACTGAAAATTCTTTGTAATTTTACCTTAGAACCTATAAGGGAGGTTCGCGAATTCTCAGGCTCTAAAGGGCTCTCCTTAAGGTCATCTAAACAAGAATGTACTAAAATGCTGATGGCAAAGCTCATGGAATAACTCTCAATGCCCTACAAGCTGGCCATTTAGGAATGTGGCCAACTTGACAAATAATGGGCTCCACATGGAGGTCACCTACTCTTACAAGTTTCCTTGGTGCTTCTGTCCCATCTTCCTTCCTCCTGAGATTCATGTCAGCACTGGAGAGATGTGATCTGCTCTACCGATGAGTCATGGTGGGGAGGAACTGGCTGTGTGGCCGCGGAGGAAGCCGGGACACCTGGCAGTGACGCCAGTTCTCTCCAAAGACAGAAGCAGTTTGGTGGCAGACGGTGGGGAATGATTCATGTTCTAATGGCTGCTTACAAAGCAATGACATCTCCAAACTGTGTCTCATTCAGTTAGAGATAGCTTTGGGGAGAAATCGCTCAGATGTGCAAACCGCTATAAGGTTTTTTTGTTAAGAGGACAGGTATCTGTCAGGTTTCTGTAGGAAAGGTGGGGTCTGAGAGGTCAAAATTTATTTCCACATACATGACCCTGAATATGAATCTGCATCCAAATGTTCATGCAGATATCCTAGATCTAATCTAATTGAATTGTAAGAATTACCACAATGTGAATTTGCAAAACAAATTGAAGACATTAAAATAGGCAAATATGCAAACTAACATTTGGGGGGATTAGAAGCTGAAGTGTGTTAAGTGGAGACTCCCTGGGGTGCCAGAGCTCAAGATGAAGGGTTAACCATCCGGTTAATATTATAGAGCTCTTCCTTACCATGACTGGTCCCCTGTTTAAGGGGCCCCAAATAATTTGCTCTCTTCTGCGTCTCAGCAAAGCCCCTGTGGGACTGGCTGATAAAATCCTCGAGTAAGAAATCCTTTCTCCTTTGTCATTCCTGCTCACTTACACTGGGAGCCTCCTGGCAGTCTATGAGAGAGACTGGAGACATTCTGTCACCCACCTTTATTGTCACTCTAATCTAAGGAATAATTGCACTGGAAAAAATTCCAGATCCCAAGGTGCTCCGAGCTGCCAATAAACCTTGGCCTGCACCTTCAAGACATGGCTTTCTGTAGCCATCTTCAAGGCAAGTGTGGGGAAACTTGAGAGACCAGTACCCAGGGACAGCTGAATGACAGGGACAGCCTCAGGTCTTCCACACAGGTGCTGCAGCTGGTGGGCCTCAAGGCTACCCCTGGTCTTCCAGGACAGTGAGGAGAGGCGAACAGGAATGTTGCTCTAAATCTGAGAGGCCCAACCCTTGCATCCTATTCTTCAGAGCTCTAGATAGTAAAGGGCCCCATGTGGCAAAGGCACCACTGGCTGCCCTGCCCAAGACGCCGCCATACCTTCATTTTCCTCCAGCTTCCGGATGTGGCGCAACACGGGCTGCAGATTCATGTAGAGACGGTGGCTGTTGCTCAGGAGCTGTAGCAGGTGTCGGGAGCGCATGGGGCATCCCGTGTAGTAGATGAGCTTCCTGGCTGAGGGGAGGCCATCTGGCAAGATCTCAAATTTCTTACCCTGTGGAGCGAAAGCACACATTGGATTTGGGAAGAGAGGTCTCTTGTTTGCCAAGGTCCCCTTCATTGTCTTCTTACTAAGGAAGACTCCAGACTCAGAAATAGATGTAGAAAGCTCCATCCAAAATTCACTCAGAGACAAATTATTATTTTTTTATTCAAAAATGCCACAGGACTACATTTACCAAAAAAATTCAGGAAGTGTCTAGCCAGGGTCTTCTGGTAAACACTGACTGGGAATGATAGTCAAGGAGTATCTTTAGTTTCTCTGGCTAAAGGGGCCGTTTATATGATGGAGAAAAGAGGGGCCCATCATGGAAGCATCTTCTAATGCAATTCCAACACCCTAGTTCAGCAAACAAGTTGACAAATTCTAGAAGCATAATGCAGTCACATATTAGTTAAACACTATGTACCAAACACTGTGCTAGTCACTGAGAAAATGACAGTGGGTAGGACAGAAAAGGTGCCTACCTTCATAGAGATATGTTCTGGTGGGAGAGACATACATAAACACATAAAATAACTATAGTTTATCATAAACTCTGGGGAGGAAATAAAAAGTTAGGAGAGCAAACACCACAAATTCCTATTTAGGGTTAAGAAAAAAAAAAATGGAAAAACTTCTTTAGCTGGATCAAAGAGGGAGGCTGGGGCGGGGGCGCGGGGACGTGGGGAGCACCTGGCTGACTCAGTCAGTAAACCGTGGAACTCCTGATCTCAGGATTGTGAGTTCAAGCCCCAAGCCCCACGGGGCATAGAGTCTTAAAAAAAAGGAAAAAAAAAAAAAAAAAAAAAGGAAAAAAAGAGGGAGCTGGAAGCTAGAGGGACAAGAAAAGAAGAGATAGAAGTAGTGTAAGTATCTCTATCAGTAGAGATATAAGGAATCTCTTGTTCTTTAAGCCTGGGATCATTAACATAAAGTTCATTAACGTTAAGTTAAGAAGGAGAGTTTGGCAAAGTTTCTTATAGTCATTGGATATTATAAATTCCTTCACCTCTCCCATTAATGAATACAGCAGCAGGCCTGCAAAGGAATATTCCAAACAATTCTCAGCCAGAGGGGAAAAGTAAAGCAAAGCGGGAGGCATCTTCCAATTATATACTTCAAGTTAATACAAAACAATATGGCTTTGTGTCTCTCAGATGGGGATGGAGTTTTCACCCCTCGACTTTTCATTTTAAAGGAATCACTGGTGGATCCCAATGCTAGAATGGTAATAACTGTCACTTAATGAGCACTAGGAAGGTATTAACTCATTTAATCCTCACAATAAGCCTATGGGGGAAGACAAATTATCCCCAATTGGGAACAAAGAAACCAAGGCACACAGGGTAAGTAACTTACTTAAGGTCCTACAACTTGGGCAGGAATGGGCTGGCCACGAGAAGAATCAACTGCGACATTCATCAGAACAGATGCCTTGTTCCCAACCCACATCCACTGAATCAAAAATTTCAGAGGAGGAGGGCGAGACCTAGAAATCTTTATCTTAAGCTCCTCACATAATGCTAATGCACAACTCAATTCAGGAACCACGGAGTCCAGGACCCTTAAAGCACTCAATTTCATAAATGCATTTTATTACTACTCAATTTGGGACATGACAGGGACAACTGGGGTAATAATATCCTCATTTTCATATTGCTCAGATCCTTTCACAAAGGGCCTGGATGAGAGAGACCAAGTGAGGAGGAAGTCAGGCCCCATTTGATGTATGAGTAAAGTGGAATCAGATTGAAGTATGCCCAAGTAATTAAAATAATGTAGAGTCAGGAACAGATCTTTTGACTTCACAGGGCAGTGTGGAGTCAGTGCCCAAATGCTAGTTGGCAATACAGCCCTTTGTTTATATATGCCATCTTCCTTATGGGAGAGAAGCACACGTGTACAAATCCTTATTGTCCTGCTTTCTTTGGGCATTTTTTCCAACAATTTCTGAACAAATAAAAAAATATGGATTTTAATGACCACTAGACATACATATCATTAACTGTAATTCTTTGAACCCTACCAAAAACCAGATATAGCTGGCAAGGTAGAGAAACAGCTGGGAAAAATCATGAATTTGCTCTTACAATGAAAAAAGAATACTATTCTCAATATTCTAAAAATAACAGCGTTTCTGCTATTAAGAACTGTAGACCTTTCTTTGTAATGATGAGTTTCAAAGAGATAGATATGAATAGAAACATCTTGTTATCATTCTTTATTCTCTGCTCAAAAGAAGCAACCTCCAAAAGAACTGGTGAACCCCCATGCTATAAGTAATTTATCCTGTGATTATGGCTCTGTTTTCTGATCCCTTTGCTTTTAAAAACAATTCTGTCTGATAAACTCATCTTGTACACTCCCCCTACTACATTTCTTCTGTAACTAGAGTAACTTAGGAAAGCACAGTGGGGACCAAACCCACAAGTTAAAGTTAGTAATTCCTTTGCTGTAAGATTCTTTAATTTTAGGTTCACTCTTAGTGAGTGGCAAGGATTAAAGCACATACAGTAAGAAAATAAGAAAGCTAGTTGTCTTCTTTGACAACTTTTTAAAAATACAAACTTTTTTTGCCTGGGACAGTATTATTTTTAAAAACAAAACAAAAGAGGGTACAACAAAAATCCACAAAAACAAACAACGGGGCAATTTTTCTTTACTCGGTTATTTTAAACTTACCACAAACACCAACTTTCCAACATTTGTCCAGGGGAAATCATAAAGCAATTGCTTCTCTTCATCTAAATTCTGTGGGAAAATTATAATGCATACAGAGTTACAGGGGAAAATGCCGGACGCTCTACAATGGCTCTAACTTCTCTCCCAGAAAACTAAAATACAGTAATTAAACTCTGATAGGGGTCCTCAACTCTCTTTGGAGATGTTCAGATAATAATGAAAAAATTAGTGACACAAAACTGTAGCTCTGGGTTCCTGAGTGAGTCATTATCTGGTCTTTTAAGGCAATCTTTTCCCTTTGAGCCTATCCTTAAATTTAAATAAAAAGTCCAAGACTCAGGCATTCAAGAGATGAGATAAGGCACTTAGACTTTCATAACTGGATATTTGCCTAAATCAAAGATAAAAGAACCTTATAGTCTCCTTGGTCTCATAGAAAGAGGCATTCTCTCTCCCCTGCTGACGGCTGCAGTATAACACTACCCCACTTGCAAGAACGTGACAGGTATTACTTATTCAAGTGACAGGCTTTATCAGAAAAGTGTAATGGAAATTAAAATGTCTGGTCTGGCACTGTATTAAAATGTCACTTTTTTCTTTACACAGTTATAATGCTCCAGAGGATAAAAGAGAATATTTGAAATCCATAACCACAAAGAAGAATGTCTGTATATTAATGATCTATTAGTGATGAAATTGGGTCAATCTTTGTTTATTCTTTTCTGTTCTGGAGGACTTACTACTGTCGAGGTTTGGACTGTATCACTTTATCTATCCTACCTCATCCACATCTGGAAGAAAAATAGGAAGCAATGGCCAGAAATGAACCAGTGAACCTATCAAAGGACCAGACAAGAGCACTTGTCAACATAAGGCATAGTAGATACCGTATGACACTTATTCCTCATTTACGAACCTGAAAAATCTGTATTCCCCGCATGGTCAATCCAAGGGTCAGAGAAGCTTCAATTTCCCTTTTATCCTATAGAAATAAGATCACATGAAAAAAGTACGTTTTTCTAGTATAATGGACTACTAAGCACCAAAGAAGAGAAACAGAAGGAGAAATTCCAGGATTAGAAAGTTTTTGACTAAAATAACTTTGCTCATTTTTTTGCATCCCTACTTTACTATAAGATTTAAGAAAGTCTTGAGTACATACTAAATCAATAATGATATATTCTACTTTTTAAGCCACTGAGATTTCAGAACATTAGTATTGTCACTATATCATATAACACTCTCATATCTGATAATATTCTAAATATTTACATTAATGAAACTCTGATAAACAAGACTATTTTTGCCCCTTATCTTTATTTTTCAGTTTTCTACCTTTTCTCAGATATTAGAATATTGAATACAATATTATAACTATATTCTGAGATGCACTAGATTTTATAGGTTTCAAACTGTGTAACCCTCCAGCTCTGAAGCCAAAATCAGAGGCAGCCTAATACTTAAGGGTGTCATTTCATGAGGAGAAAAGGCTGCATGTAAAGGCTTTATTCTTAGTTTGGAAAGAAAATACTTATATCTAAGAAATTCAATTATCACTTGCCAATATAATATGCATTCTTTTTTTAGCTTTATTTAAATTCATTTAATTAATATGTATTGTATTATTAGTTTCAGAGGCAGAGTTCAGTGATTCATCACTTGCATATAATAAGATATCCATTCTATCAGCTAAACCATAAAGTATAAAAAATAAACTACAATGAGCATATGGGAAAAAAATTCCTGAAATGGTCTCTGAATTTTAAATGTATTCTGAAAGTGCTTATCTGTAATAATGGGATATAAGGTATGAAGTTCTAAACAGAATATAAATAAAATTACTCAGTAACCAAAATATTTTCATATGAGATTCTTCAATAAAAATAAATGAGTCTGTTTAGAGCCTGTTTTCCCATGAACATGGGAAGAAATGTGTTTAGAAAATGCATCCTTGTCTGGCATAGTAAAGACAAGACGTGGCCTATTTTCACTATTTGGGCTGTTTTTTCTAACGTGTATGTTTTTACATCAAGAAAGGCACATACAGTATAGGTTTAACAGGAGAAACCAATCTATTACTGTGAGTTTAGGTCAATTTCCTCTTCAAGGCTACTCTGATTGCTTCCTGAAATAAGACTGTGCTCATAAAAACTCTGGCTGGGTGGGCACAAGGTGTGTGTTACTGTGAAAAGGGCTCAGGAGTTTCTTTTCCCAGAATGTTGCCTGTCCTCTCTCTACTTTATAATTTCCACTTTACAAGCGGGTCTTAAAAATGAAGCATTTTAAATAGCCACTTGATTTCTCTAAAGAATGAGAACTCTGCCCAATATCTGTTTCCCCACTTCATTCAGTTATATTATTATTAATTATCTTGTTTTAAGCAGGTGAGAGGGTCATTTTCCATGCCATACAGAAGTACCACACCGTACGCCAGTAAAAGATTAACTTTTACACAAAAAATAAGTTGGGGAGATTTACTTTACTAAAGAATTCTTAATTCTTTAAAATACTAAGTTCCCCTATCAAAGCAGCAGCAGTTGATATTTACTGAGCACTGATTAATGTGCCACACATTCCACCTGGTCATTTCAGATTCACTATCTCACAGAATTTTCCCAACCTTGTGAATTGTATAGAACCCTAGATGGCCAAGGATTAGAGTTGTATTTGCCTAGGACCCCATAATAGTGGTAATGTAGGGTTTCTAATATCTGACTCTAAAGCCACATTTTTCCTTATACACCATTCATGCTTCCAGTACATTTTAAAATACAAACTGATCATCAAATGTCATTTTCTCATACACTGAGGTGTCACAAATGAAGTCTCTTAAGGAAAAAAAGAAATAACAACACACAATCCTTCAGGAATTTGGCCAAAGAGATCTTATGGAACTCAATTATGCCTCTCGAGGGTGACAGGACATTAACGATGCTTCTCTTGGGCATGGAAGCAAGAAAAAAAATTTTTTTGGTACCGTATTAAGTTTTCTGACCCAGCCAGGGAGAATATTCAGTAACACATCCAAACTATACTCCAGCCTCCATTGGTCCGGTTATGCTAATCTTACCACAAAGGGTGTGGTAGTAAGAAAAAGCCTGACAGTAACAGTGATGAAGCTAACAGCTGAACATCAGGCTGAACAAGTGCTGGGCACTGTTTTTAACACTTTTTATCCGTAAATTCTTCTAGTCGGGCAGACCTGGGTTGAATCCTGGCTCTGCCACTTGCTAGCTTTGTGCTCTTTGGTCTGTTTCCTCTTCTGCAAAATGAATATCACAGTTTCTATCTTACAGAATTGTGATAATTAAAAAAATAAATAAATAAAGTGTGCCCCAAGGAAATAATACTCAATAAACATTAGCTGTTGTGGTGGTTCTTATTTGTGGATACAATGAAGTATGGCTTCACTCTGAGGAATATTAAAAATTACTAATCAAATAAGTTGCAAATGTTAGTCCCCAAGGCAGACATGCAGATTTGGAAAAGAGAAAAATAACTATTTCATAATCACTGAAAAGCCAGATTCATGATCTGAAGCCACTTTTTATCTCAATATTAGAACCACTGAAGAAGAAAGATTCCATTGTGCTTCCAGGCCTGAGAAAAAGCATCATTAACTCCAAGACTGACCTACGACAAGAGTTCACCTGAAACTTTTTTTTTTTAAAGCCCTTTTAATGGGGCACATGGGTGTCAGAGTTGATTAAGTGTCCAACTGTTGGTTTCAGCTCAGGTTGTGATCTCAGGGTCAGGAGATCGGGCCCTGTGTAGGGCTCCACATTCAGTGTGGAGTCTGCTCAAAGTTCTCTCTCTCCCTCCCCTCTGTCCCTTCCCCCACCCTCGCCTGTGGGCCTGTGCGCTGTCTCTCTCTCAAATAAATTTTTTAAAAAGTTACATATAAAAAGACCATTAAAAAATGAAATGACAAATTTTAATAAAAGCTTCTTCTAATCGAGAAGGTATTTTTTGCTCAGAAGCTGTAGACACACTACAGTTCAGTACCTTATACAATCTGTAGTAATGCACGGCAACGTCATCCAGTCGGACAGCCTCTTTGATGTATTTAAGATGAGCCTCAGAAGCTGTCAGTGCGAACTGATCTTTGTGCATGTTTGGAATGTGCTTCAGGATGTAGTCCTTCCCTCTCTTGGAAACAACCTGTTGGAATACAATGGGCATGCAATGTGACATTTGTTGGAAGGATGGAAGTCCTACCCTCACCCCCAAAATGAAGAAAGGACAAGAACCTAAAATAGGCCATGTAAACTGGCTAATTTCCAGTAGGAAATTTCCCACTTTCATTCCATTTTCACCATCTGTTATCTTACTAGGCTGAATCAGCTAATACTAGAAGCTACAAAGACGATTTAGCTGTAATACTGCATATCTGAGAAGAAAAATCACAAGAAATGAGAAAAATATGTTCTCTTGGCTCTAAACTCATGGAGAGAAAAAAAAAACATGCAAACTTGCGAAATTTGGTACACATCACTGTTTATACTTGCAAAATGACTGGTACCATGAAATACACTGACTGTCAACATTATCTTCAGGTTCTGGATCCTACTTAACTCTTCTAAAATTACAGCCAGAGTGGGAGGTTCTAAATGTTAATCCAAAGAAGGCAGGGGACTGAGAGGAATTCTCCGAAACATTTCTGGTTTTTACATAAAACGCTGTTATGAACGCTCAATTTGAATACTTGTGAGAAAACAAGTTCATTCAAGCATTCATTACAATTCACCATGGCTCAGGTTTTCATGGGACAGTAGCCTGAGCCTTTAAATGCCCCAAATATACAGTAGCCAGCAGCTTCAGACTAAGAAAGGTGCTGATTAGTTCAATGAGGATTATAAAATATGGAAAGAATTATGTGAAGGCAGCAAAAAGATTAGTGCTTAAAACGATCAGAATAACAAAATTAAAGAATTTTTAGATTGAAAATGTTTTTACAGATACTGACATTATGTTTCTTCCTACTGAATTATACATGATCAATTACTGGGCCATTTAAGAGGTTTTGCTGAGAACTCAGAGTTACAGATTTTTTCCTTCTAGCCTCCTTTTACATGGAGATCACCTAAGTGAGCATTTGTCAAACTTTCTTCAGTCAAAGAACTCACAGAAAATAGTATTTGTAGGGTCACCAAAGTAGGTGGCTTTGGTGATCCCAAAGATTGAAGGAACTCAGATCTCAGCATACTGGAGGCTGTGGTGCCCTGACAGGGAGCTCGGATTTTTAAAGGACCAAGATTCAGTGACTACCTGACAACAACCAGGCAATGAAAATATGGGCTAATCAGAGACACTGATATGTAAAAGCCTGACACCTTTTGTGGTTTCTCTTCAACAACTGGAGCACTGTTGATCTGTCCACAAAAACTTACGTGGAGCACCTCACTCTGAAATGCTGAACAAACAGTAAAGGTGACGTTTGTGCCTGTCCTTCAGAAGATACTAAACAACAGTTTACTTGAGGAAAAAGATAAACATATCATTTGAAAAGGAGATGCAAAATGTTCTGTCGAGAGTCTTACAGAGCCCAGAGGTGGGGGGGTGGGGGTGAGTACTTTGATATTTTTTTTTTTTTTAAAGATTTTATTTATTTATTTGACAGAGAGAGATCACAAGTAGGCAGAGAGGCAGGCAGAGAGAGAGGAAGGGAAGCAGGCCCCCTGCTGAGCAGAGAGCCCAATACGGGACTCGATCCCAGGACCCTGAGATCATGACCTGAACCGAAGGCAGCGGCTTAACCCACTGAGCCACCCAGGCGCCCACGATCTGACTTTTTAGAGTTATGTTTTTCTCCCTCCAAAGGGAAGAAGATGGAAGCTTGAATAAGAAGAAAGCAAAGACAATGCAAATGCCAAAAGCAGGCCAGCAACTCCAAGTTGCACCCTAGTTAGTACGGATAGCAATCTTCTTGCCTGTTAACTCTAAGGAGCAGATGAGCTGTATCGAGAGATCATGTGTACAGTGCTCTCAAGTGTTAAATTTATATTTGGGCATCATGAAAGGTTTTCCTGGCCACAAACATCTGGGTTCCCATTTCTTGAAGCAACACGAGTAGCAGCATAATGAACTAGAAATGTGCTAGAGAAAACACTTTAAAATTTGAAAACAGTGCCTACCCAAGATGGGAAGTAAGCCTCTGGCTCAAAGTATTTTCCATAGTGCTTATTCCTTTTGAAGTTCCCAAGATCAGCCTGCAGGGCAAAGGCTGCCAGCAGGAAATAGGCCTCTTCTCGGAGCACACACTGAGAATGAAGCACTTGTTTTCTCAGGTGCCAGTAATAATAGTATCTTGCTGTTCTGTCACTGGGAAAATAAAAGAAAACCGAACTCACATTTGATGGAACAATCTGATGGCATGTAAACAGAACCCAAATCCTGCTATCCATCTGGTGACAAGAGCTCTTCTGTTTCTGCTCCCTCTTCTTCCCTCCCCCCAATCAACTCCATGAAAAAAAGGGGGGAGGGTTATAGCTAATACCTGATTGCTGTCTCACACAGGTCACAGGGAGGCAGAACTCCAAGTTAGACTACCCAACAGCAAACATACCATTTCCAGAGGCCTATAACATTTGATTCATTCAGAGAATAGAAACAAGGTCTGAATCATTCCACTCCAATATGGTAAACATTTCATTGAAGAAGGATTAGTATAGAAGCCTAGGCATTTGTTGTCCACATTAAAATTATTTTGCTGTAATAATGCTACACATATTTCATAAACAAGGACAAATCTGAAGGGACAATCCTGGCTCTAATGTTTTGCTGTTCTCTTTTGGTTTGGTTTACAAGTACTCTAAGGCCCTTTTAAAAATATTTCTGTTTATGTGCCCATTAAAAAATTTATTTAACTCTACATTTTTTTTTCTTTCTCAGAATGAATGAACTGGGAAAAAAAGTGTGCCTTAAATCTATTTTTTAAGCAGATGTTACCTTATGGGTGTGGTTTTATAAGCACATGTTATGACAATCATGATGCTCCTCACCAATGGAAATACTAATAATGCACTCATTACAATCTGTTGAGGTCAGAAATAAATATAGTTCCCATTAAATACATACAGTAAGAAGTGCTGACCGGGGGAAAACATGGTCAAGCTCCAAAAAATGTCACAGGCAAATGGGATGCCTTGTGATCAAAGTAAAAATGCAAGGGGAAAAAAAAGTGTGTGTGTGTGTGTGTGTGTGTGTTTAAGGAGTTTATTTGCCTTCCTATTATTTTAGGTCGAATGTTTACCTGAGATTCATAGCTCATTAGCTGATGACAATAAAAACATGGGTTGACTTCAACTAAGATGGTGTTTAAGTATGAAAAGTTTAAAAATAAGGCATTTATGTAACTTTTTTCCCCCTTGGGACAGAATACTCTCCAGAACACTTCTTTTTATAATGCTGACCACACAGTGTTTGGACTAGTTCATCCCTGGGGAAAAGGACAGAAAAATGTGGAGAATTAAACATTCATTAGTCCCAGAGGGTTAATTAGTGGCTACATAACATATTTTGCTTCTTTTCAGCACATTCCACACTTAGTAGGTAAAATAAGTAAAAACTTTACATAAACTTGTAGTAACTAAAAAAGTTTCTTAGCCTTTTAAAAAAATTATTTATGGGTTCATATATTTTTTACTGTTAAATTTAAAATATTGGTATTACAAAATACAAATATTAAGAGTGAACTTCACATATAACTCATTAGCCAAATGTATCTGTCTCTTTTACATGGTGTTTCTCAGAGTTTAAAAGTAAAGAAATAAAACAGAGTCCACATTTCCCGTATTTTCTATGGGTCAACAAAACCACCACCTCTGAAAGTTTCTGGCACTGAACCCTCCTATAAAAGTGATAAACTGAGCTTCTGAGATGGTAAATTCTGGGTCTGTATCGTGAGCATAGTATTGTTCACGCACCCACTTCCGGAAAAAGAATCAGTCACCTGCCCTTGCCAAACTGCATCTAGGATTCTCACAGGAAAGCTCCAGTGGGTGTAATCTTAGCTTTAAAGCTACTGCCAACAACAGAAGCAAGACCCCAAAAGTGAAAAGAAAACCAGGCTGTATAAACACCATGCATTTTTATAGGGCAGAGTTCTTGCTTGCTTGCCCTACTACTCCCCTCCCTACCCCCAGAAAAGAATAGAATCCTTTAGTTTTTCTATTCTTCACAAAAATGCTAGTTCCTTCTCGAATGAAGTATCTTTTTGTTGACTGATTTGTTATAAAAAACGTGGAGTATGGAAAATGTGCGGCAGTGATATTATTAACATTTTTATCGATAGTTTATCATTCATTCATTCAACAAATATTTATTTAGTGTCTACTGAACCTCTGTTCTAGGAACTGAGGATACATGAGTGTATAAAAAGATTTTTTTTTTTTTATTCCTCCCCTTTGGAATTTTTATCATAGCAGCTGGAGACAAACACATGCAGGGACTTTATTCAGTATGTTAGAAGGTGAGTGTTGCAGGAGAGTAAAGGTATAGAATTCCTGTCCTCATACCTGATCAATCTGCCATTTTCCACATAGTACTGCACACGGAAGTGAATGATCATGGGAGGTCCAAATTGGTCAATACCCTAAAACAAAGACACATATAAAAAGCAATATATTTTTAGTTACTACAAGGGGTTTCCAAATCAACAAAATACCATTATTTACAGGACAGTTTTAGAGTCTTGAAAGGTTTTATCTACTTCTAATGTGGGAGAGGGTAGTAGAGGCAGGCAGAGGACAGATAACTGTCCCATATGGATGGATACCAAGTTCATGCAAACCTGGGAAGTTATAAAGCATCATCACGTATCTGATACTCATTCACCGTAATGCCAATGACAACACAAGGGAAGATAAAAATAAATACCGGTGGAAATTTCTAGTTGAGATCCAGCTCCTCTCTCAGCTCTATCCCCTGTGGTGACCATTTGCTCCTCATTACAAATGTTCTCTTGTTCCTCTGACATTCCACATACCAAAACCTAATATGCTGTTTGTTTATTTAGGCTTTAATGTGCCTTACTTTGTAGTTGGCTTTCAAGAAGCCTTCCCGTTTATCCCAAGAATTCTTAAAATACAAATTGGAGGATCTGGGATTAGACACTAGGGATTTATTCCTGATTTACTAGGATGGTCCTGGAAACACTAGGTGAACTCCCTGTGAATGATCTCCCAATGTAAACGGAATTGATGTTTACTAAATAAAGACATCACCCAAACAAAAAGTAACAAAGTATCAAAGGTTAGTAAAAGTAGATTAAAAAATTATGAGTAACTTCTAGAACATCAGTTTTGACAGCTAATAATAGAGTCACAAAAGAGGAGTAAGCATTTTTTCCATGGTTTTCATTTCAAAGCATTGTCCCAAAATTACTACAAAGTTATTATCCAACATTATTTAAGAGATTTTTTTTTTAAAGATTTTATTTATTTATTTGACAGAGATCACAGTAGGCAGAGAAGCAGGCAGAGAGAGAGGAGGAAGCAGGCTCCCTGCTGAGCAGAGAGCCCAATGTGGGGCTTGATCCCAGGACCCTGGGATCATGACCTGAGCCGAAGGCAGAGGCTTTAACCCACTGAGCCACCCAGGTGCCCCTAAAATATCTTTTTTTAAAAAAGATTTTATTTATTTATTTGAGAGAGAGAAAGAGAGAGAGAGCATGCACACAAGCAGGGGAGTGAATGGAAGAGGGAGAGGGAGAAGCAGCCTCCCAGCTGAGCAAGGAGCCCAAAGTGGGACTCGTTGAACCCTGGGATCACCACCTGAGCCTAAGGCAGACACTTAAGTAGCTGAGCCACCCAGGCACTCATATATAAGCAGAGATCTGAAATCTACTGTTATATGCTATAAGCTCCTAACACTTGATTAACATGATATTGTGGAACTTAATTATTCATTTCCCTTTCCCATTCTCTACAAAATATTTTTATGAATTAAAATTTTTTAATTTAATATTTTTTCTAGTGTATAACAGCTAAAATAAACCCTTTAAAAAATCAAAATAATTTTGCTTATAAATGTAATCTCACCCAAGTGACTTCGTATTGTCGTACCTTGCTGGCCTCTTTTTTCCATTCTTTTGGACAATACTTATACAGCTTTTGTGACAACTCCATATAGACATGTTCATTATCTGCACATTAAAAAAGGAGACAAGATGACAAAGAAAAGGTTTAAAAGAAAAGAATATATACAAAGACAGGTTTTTTTTTTTTTAAAGCCTCAAGATTTGTAAATGTGTTCTGAAGTCACACAGTACCACAAAAACTCAACAAGATACTAAAAGACAAAAGGTTGGTTAGACATTACTGAGCTATTTTATGAATTATTTTGCATTTTCAATACAGAACACATACTATTAAAAATCTGTAATATTTAGAAGAAACAATAGCTTCTCCCTCCTGTTTTTACTTAGTTTCTATGGTCATCCTAATGCACAAACTTCCAGCACTGTGAGCTTCCTTGCTCTTAGAGAAACATGCTTTTGTTGAGTTCACAGAGTATTATCATCAGAGATGCAGAATAATGAAACAGGGCAGAAACACCATCCTAACTGCTATGTAAGAAATTAGGGGACATTGAGGATAACTACCTATTTCTAAGTGAGGGGCCTGACCCACAATTTGTGAACAACAGCCTTTAAGACTATTGCTTCTCTATTCTCCACTATAACACAGCCTGATAAAATGGCAAGCCATTGCTCTCACTGCCTTTGGGATTGATCCTGTGGAATGAGAAGAATCTCATGCAAAAAAAGAATGCCAAAGTGTTTCCTCAAGGGGATGATGTTCTTAAGATGAGCACAAACTATGATTGTTGAAAACTCATGTAAAAATGATCTAAACATGTTAAGACAAGCTGGTAAAAATATTAAAATTTTCAGATTTCCCAAAGAAAATCTTTTAAAAGAGATATTTCACAACAAAACCTTTCAGCATTCCTATCTCAAAGTTCTAAGTCTTCTTTTTTAAAGATTTTATTTATTGGAGCACCTGGGTGGCTCAGTCATTAAGTGTCTGCCTTTGGGTAGGATCATGATCCCGGCATTCTGGGATCAAGCCCCATATATCAGGTTCTGTGCTCAGAGGGGAGTCTGCTTCTCCCTCTCCAGCTCCTCTGTGTTGTGTTCCCTCTCTCGCTCTCTCTCTCTGTCATAAATAAATAAAAACTGTTAAAAAAAAAAAGATTTTATTTATTTTAGAGAGAGAGCAGACGTGTGTGCAGGGAGAGGGGCAGAAGGGGAAGGGAGGAGAGAGAATCTGAAGCAGACTCCTTGCTGAGCTCAATCCACAACCATGAGATGATGACTTGAGCCAAAACTAAGAGTCAGCAGCTTAACTCACTGAGCCACCTAGGCTCCCAAAGTTTTAAGCTTTTTTAAAAAGTTTATTCCTTTTTTCTAAACACCACTAAGGGAGTATGCTCATGGAAAGCGCTGCATAAAAATGTAGTGTCTGTTTGACTACTCCCAGGATAACAAGCCTGACCACACTGTCACTCCTGTCTGAACGCTGGAGGTGGGGGGAGGGAGGGGGGTTGATGGAAAAAGAGCCCTAAGACCATAGGAAGGGTAGAGCTACTGTTTATAAATGACATATTAATCCAATCAATTTGAATGAAAGGGATAGGGAAAAAGGTCCCAGGGACAAAAAAGGGTGCTACTTAAATCCACTTATCAGATCAACTAAATTATCTCCCATCTCTCATATGCCACCAATTAACATGAAATGAACAAGACCAGACAACCTTCCTATTGAATAGGATTTGAGTTTGGCTTGAGCTGCCATCTGAGGAAGCAATATAATAAACAGAACTGAGACTGTTCACTGTGTAATAGCACATACTTTTAAACTACCACCACATCTCTACCATCTGACAGGTTGAGCATGGCCTTAAATTTTAAGAATTCAAGAGCACATATCAAAATCTGACAAAGCAGGTGAAGCAGTAATATCCAGTTGACCTGTGAGAAAAGTGAAGTCAAGAGAAGTCAAGTGATATTTCTAAAGCCACACAGCTAGCTAGCAGTAGAACCACAATTAGAACCAGGTCATCTGATTCCTTTTCCAATGTTCTTTTGCCACACTACAATCTCTCTTTTAAAAAAAAGGTATCTTAAAGACTCTCGTTTTGAAATCTAAGGAAGCTGTAAACTGGTTTTATTAGACTGACTTGTTGAACGACACAGACCAACAGTCTGGCTGTTGTCATAGAATTAAAAGAATCAACTTTGAGTTTAGAATAAAAGGAAAGTTTTTTAGAATCTATAGGGCATCTTATTTCTCCTGGACCCTTCCTCAAAAGAGTGACTGAAGGATACACTGTTAGAAGGATGGGGCTAAGCATTTGTAGTTTTATCACTTTAACTATTACAGGAAGAAACTGAAGAGCAAATAGTGGATTCACTGGTTCTTGAGTTGCCCCCTGCTCCATGTTCTCTGGCCTCTCCTAAAAAGACAACTGAAAATGGTTCACATTTTGGTGGAGAACGGCCTTGTTTATCAGCTGATCATGACACACTTTCCCACCTGGCAGATCTAAGCATTTTATGGTACTAACCAGATTCTCAACATGTCATAAACCTTTAAATTTAAACCAATTCCAGTAGTAGAATACGATCCATAAAGAAGTATAAAATATAATTAAGTACATTTCATAAAAACGTATTCTTGAAAAACTAAACAAAGATATAAAAGATATGTCTTTTGACATAAGACTAGAGAAATTTAAAAACGTGATTTGGAAAAAAAAAATAAAGCTCATCAGGAATTGTTGCAGATAAATCCCAGTAACTTAACTCAAGATATTATGGGGGTGGGGTGGGGAAGAGACTTGTATTGAGCCCTTTATGTGGAGAAAACCTTTACAGAAAATATACAGAAAAAACTGATCCCTTATCTCCATGTCATATAGGCTAATTGGAAAAAAGAGAAGGTGTGAAGAGGGAAAACAGAAAATAGGAGCAAATTAGTAGATCACTTTGTTATACTATATAGTCAAGAGTAAGAGAACTTGAATAGAGTTATTTTTCTTATGCTTTAATGCTTTAATGTCAAAAATCATAAAAGAAATTATAAAAACACTCAAGAAATTGCCTACTAGCTCCAGCTGCTCCCAGAGTGCAAGGAAACAAAAACCAAGCTTGGTTCATTAAAACACAAAAGAACAAACCACAAAATTTAGATTCCTACAAAGGAACCCATTTTTAAGTTCAAACTATAATACATGGCCTAAAATACTAAATCTTAAAAGAAATAGATCAGTTAAGATTTTAAAAATGAATACTAGACTAAAAATAATGACCAGCTTATGGGTATTTTGATAATCACAATCTTATCACCATGTGCCTAAATTAAGTTACAGCTATAAAACATCATTTCCTCAGGGATAGTTGGCTAAATTCTATCACAGATGGGACTAAGACCTACTTTGTATGACACTGAGTCCAAACAGGTGACAGTCCTTTAGCCTGAGTAGGTCACACACCTGAACCAGCAACTGGTGACACAAAATTTTAACCTGTAGAGAAAAAAACAAAACAACACAACACAACTTGAGATAGCAAGTAAACCAAACCCACTCACTGAGCCACAATCAGGCAATTTATTTTTTTAATTTTTATTTTTAAAAGATTTTATTTTTAGAGAGAGAGAGAGATCAAGCTTTCAAGTGGGAGGAGTAGCGAGTGGGAGGGAGAGGCAGGGGGAAAGAATCTCCAGCAGACTCCATGCTGAACTTGGGAGTCTGATGCCGGCTTGATCCCATGACTCTGAGATCAGGATCAGATGCTTAACTGACTGAGCCAATCAGGCACCCCCACAATCAGGCAATTTAATCCACCCTAAATATACATCTTAAAACTACAAGCAACACTAGTGAAACAACCGTTGGTTCAAGGAAATTGCTTTACTCTGTATTGTGTTTCAATAATGATTATCATAATACAAATGTTTATGAAATGGTAGTAAGGTACCAATACTGTCTTGTACAAGACTCATAAATCTTAGGACACACGGACAAGGTCTTATTCTAAAACCATGGTGCACAATAAATATTTCAGAAGGTATCCAAAACAGGCTACTCAGATTATCAAAAGCTGAGTCAGACAAGTATCTTTACAAGGAAGCTTTTCTTCTTGATAATATACTACAAATTTAAGATTTAAAATGTCATACCATCCAAGGAAACCTTAATCCTTAGTTTTGACTGTATTTTTAAATGTCATAAACAAAGCTCTTAGGATAAAACATGATAAAAAGTTAACTGAAAAATTACAAACCACAAACTATGTACACAAACAAACCATGCTGTAACTCTGTGTAATTGCTATTCAAATAATGCTGTACATTTCCTCCATATATATATGTGTATATATATGTGTATATATATATATATCCCACATACTTTTTATTGCTCTGCTAAATTTAAATCAAGTATTTGGAGCCTACTGATAAACCTCTAACAACTACAAGTAAGTAGTATTCTTGTTTAAAACTGTAATTAAGAAAGGCTGTGGCTCTGAAGTCTTACCTGCTGTGAAAACAAGCTTGAGTTATTTGTATTTGCATATTATGAGTCTTTAAGGCTACGTTTTAGCTGATTGTGAAATTTTTCAAGTTCTTTAATCTTCAGGGGCAATGGAGCTTTAAAAAGTGCTATATAGAGTATGAGCTATTAAGAATTAAAGTATTATCTAAAAATACACTCCATATGGAACGTGGTAATAAAAGCAGCATTTGGTCCTAAATGTCAGTGGCTTGGGAGCCTGGCTGGCTCAGTTGGTTTAGGGTCTGACTCTTGGTTTCAGCTCACATCATGATCCCAGGACCCTGAGATCGAGACCTGTGTTAGGCTCCACACTCAGTGGGAAGTCTGCCCAAGATTCTCTCCTTCTCCTTCTGCCCCTCTCCCTGCTCATGCTCTCTCTAAAATAAATAAAGATTTGAAATAAATAAATAAATAAATGTCATTGTTACTGAGCAAGCACGTTTAAAATATATCCCCCTCCCCCAAAAAAGAAGACTTGTTCCTTTAGTCTTAGTGAACAGGTATAAACTCTTGGCCACTGTTTATATTACTCAAAAATTTTTTGTACATTTACCATAATTTTATTATCAAAATTTACCAAGTTTCCATATTTAACATTTACTTGATGATTAAAATCATTTAAAACATCCCCTACTAGTTCAAACTCATGGAGAAACTAGAAGGATCAAAACAAAGTTTACCCCACATGCAGAAAGACAACACTATCATATCAACCACACATGTCAAGGAATAAACTATCTTTGTTTGAAAAATATTTAGAAATGAGGACAAAATGAGACCATTAATAAAACTGTTTTTGCTACAGTTAATTTGTTAGACAACAACACCACAAATATCAACTGCAGTCGTATGAATACAAAGATAACACTGTGGAAAAAGACCTTTGGCAGCCCTGAATTGGTTTTCTAGCAATGAGGGGCCTCCACACTACTTAACTTGGTCCCTCCTCCTTCCTTTGTTCAACAGCTTGCTAGAGAGGAGTCTGGACATGGCAGGGGAGTATACGTGCCCTGGAATAAGAAAATCTTATAGGCCTAGAGGGAGTCCAGATTTTCCATTTGAGCTTCATTAACAGAGCTCCCTAATGAAATGAACAAACAGCTCAGAGAAATTAAAACAAGTGCTACTCTATTAAGTGCTCACTTACTGAGCAATTCCCAGCTGCCAGGCACTACAATTAGCGGTTTATTCATGTTATATCTTTAAATCCTCACAATGACCCTGATGAGGAGAGGAAGATTATCTCTACTTTATAGATGAGGAAACAGAAGCAAAAAAAAAAAAAAAAAAAAAAGACAAAACAAACAATGAAGCAAACAAGAAAACCAACTAACTTGCCCAAGGCTATAGAGTATGTCAAGGAGTAGGGATTTCAAGTGAGGTCCCTATGACTCTAAAAACCCTCCTTAATCATGATGACAGACGGCTATACAATCCATAGTCCTGACCATCCTGTGAGGATATTGCACTAATTTTGCAAAATAAGGGAAGTGAAGACACGTAAAATTAATCTCTGATGAGGAATTAAAGTAATAATAGCAGCTACTATGTTGTGTCAGAAAGGATGCTACATGCTAACCTTCAATTCTCACAATCACATAGTACAATTGTAACAGAAGTGTTATTCCTAACGTTCCTCAGCTGAGATTTTAGTACAAATTAATTTCTTTGAAAATTCTAAATTTTTCATGAATAAAATTCCTCATGAAGACAGATTAGTCTGCCTTCCACTTACCTGAGGTCAGGAAGGTTTCGTTCCATATCCTATGTGTGGATAAGTGTTTACATGAACACAACGGATATACAATGCAATCAGTGGATTATGTTTAAAGACATAAACAGAACTGAGAGAAGTTTCTTTACTTTCTTTTTTTAAATTTATTTATTTGACAGAGAGAGATCACAAGTAGGCAGAGAGGCAGTCAGAGAGAGAGAGAGAGAGAGGAGGAGGAATCAGGCTCCCCACTGAGCAGAAAGTCTGACTTGGGACTCGATCCCAGGACCCCGAGATCATGACCCGAGCCAAAGGCAGAGGTCTAACCCAGTGAGCCACCCATGCGCCCCCTGAGAGAAGTTTCTTAAGTGCTTAGCCTATATGCATTGATTTTGAATTTTTTTAAAAAATTCAGTGGGTATCTTTTTATAAAATAATTATATAAAAACTGAAATAGCATAGTAGAATTACATGTTAACATATTCTGCCCATGACCAAACTGAAAAAGATTAGCTGCCGAGTTTCATTAGATTTTTAAAAACAAAGTGTAAAAATAATAGCCCATTACTTCACATACTCAAAAACAACTTCAGTTACTCTGAATAATGATGTTGTTAATCAAAAGAAATTCTGTCCAACAGATGATAAAATTCATCCAAGAGGTAGGTTGGATGCTCAAACAATCCCTCTGAGCAAAAACGAGGTTACGTTAGTAAATCAAGAAACTAAAACTGAGAAACTATGGCGATTGTCAGAATAAAACCAAAATAATTATGGTAATAAGTAGAACCTTTTCTTGTCTAAATTTTTTAATGAAGCTACTTAAATGTCATATATATTCAGTGTAACACTGAGAGATTCTTTTATATAGCAATTGAGTTAAAGATATATTAGCATATAGCAAAGAAAACCAATTTAAGGCATGCACTGAGGCAAGTTTCTCCCTAATTCCATCTGAATACAATCAGTGAAAGGAAGAATATGAAAGCTGTGAGAGGGGCTGAAAAATGCTAGGCGTGATTCTGATTACTATAAACCTGTTTGGCAACCTCTGCCAAAACTTAACACAGACATGCATAGATTCTCTACTCTTGAATAAACCCCAGAAAAGTATACGTACAGGTATACACACAAAATGCTCATAACAGTTTTATTCATAATAGCCCAATACTTACAACAACCTAATATTCATCAACAATAAATGGATAAACAAATAGGACAAACAAATAGGGCATATTCACAAAACGGAATATTACACAACAGTCAAAAGGAATTAGTGTTACGTGCAATAGTGTAAATGAATTTCACAGGCCAAATGTTGACTGAACGGAGTCAGATACAAAAAAAGAACACAACACATAATTTCAGCTGCATGAAGTTCAGAAACAAATTACAGAGGAGGAAACAGTTACTACCCTTTGGGTAGAGACTACTGTCCAGGTGGAGTCACAGAAGATCTTTCCGGGGTGCTGAAAATACAGCATATCTCAAGCTGGATGATGATTACACGTGTATATACACGTGTATATACACTTCTCTGAGCTGCACACTTAAAATCCCTACACCTTGCTGTAGATATAGCTCTATTCCTCAATGTCCAGGTTAACTAAGAAAGTTAACTCTGACTCAAAAACTGAAAGCCAGAGCTTAGTGCTCAAGTGCACAGCCTTTCCTGAAATTGGCTAGACTTAGGCTACTATTAACGATCAAGACGCACAGTAAGAAGCTAGCAATTACTACCATTTCATGTGTGTGTCAACTCAAAAGCATTTAAAAAGCAAACACATTATATATTAATAAAAATTTATATTTCAGTAAAAAGTTGTAAAATAGTACGGTGTTAGTTTTTCTATAATACGGTCACCAAAATTCTGCTATTTTGCCCCCAGGTGAAAGAACATTGAAAGCAGCTGCTCTTAAGCCATAATTCAGTTTATCCTTGTATAGATAACTTTAACACCCCAGTTCTGCTCCATTACTCACAGTCGCATTCTGTAAGGCTTTCGTCCTTCACCAGGTAGTAACTTGAATGTGGTCACCGCTGGGAACAGAATATTCAAACATTTCTAAAGTTGGATCTACTTACATTTATGATGATGTTCAAAGATTCATCATTGGGGAGGAAAATACACACACTCCGGCGGTCTTGCATGACTCTGTTGTTATGGAAGTTCAATTTGTTCATTGTGTTGTGGGCTCTCTAGTGGTCAGGGCTGGGCTCCAAGTCCTCGGCAATTCCTCTGGTTCCGAGCACTCCAAAGCCAGACTCCGCTCCTCATCACACGCCCTGCAGGAGAAGCAGCATGATGTTCCACTGCGTAGGTTTCATAGCTGTAGGAAAAGCCCCAAAGCCAGCCATAAATAATGGCAGCGAGACTGGCGAGGAGAGAGCCAGGAGATGAGCAGCCGCACAACTGCTCTTGGCACCGGGACAGCAAGTCTCAGAGCTGGGGTTGTCTGGCTTAATAAATGAGAACTCCCTGAAATGTGTTTTGTATTTTGCCCACTATCAACTGCTTTAAAACTTTCATTCACAGTCATGAATTAAACATAAAGCCAGTGTGTACCTCATACATTCAAAGCAGTGCTATGTGCTGCAAGGCTTGCAAAGGCAGAGAACCTGCCTTCGAGGAGCTTCCAAGCTCCCGTGGGAGATAAACGAATGACAAAACAGCTGCAACAACAAAATTCTCAATCTTGCTCTTTTTTTCCATTACAAACTCAAGTTAAATGTCTTGGCATTTTCATTACATTCCTTCTTCAACCACTGTGGTCTGGCTTTTACTCTTTTGCTTCGCCAATGTGGTTCTGCCAAAGGCAGTCAGGATCTCCAGACCATCAGCAGAATCTCTAGGACTCATTCAGTTGATCTCTCTCCCTTAAGGAGGTTAAGCCCTACTTAAAACTTTTTACTCCCTGAGTTTTTACGGCATTGCTCTCTCTCTCCTGATCCTTTAACCTGATGACACAAACAATACCTCTATGTACTTTACCAACCAACTAACATGTAAAAATAACAAAACTGTATATATCGACCATGTTTGTATACAAAAGAACTGTGGATATCTAATCAGTTTATTAAACACATTATTTCTTTTTAGATTTTATTTATTTATTTGTCAGACAGAGATCACAAGTAGGCAGAGAGGCAGGCAGAGAGAGAGGGGGAGGCAGGCTCCCCACTGAGCAGAGAACCCAATGCAGGGCTCGATCCCAGGACCCTGGGATCATGACCCAAGCTGAAGGCAGAGGCTTAACCCACTGAGCCACCCAGGCTCCCCTAAACACATTATTTTTTAACTTCTCTCAGGTTTCAATGTATACATTTTTTTTTTTTGGCAAGTAATGAAGATTTATCTCCAATCTTCAATACTCACATCATTTCTGTGTTTCATGACTTATTGCTGGCAAAACTTTGGAGAATAATTTTAAAACAATGGGGGATAATTTCTACTTTTAAATGAGTGTGTCTACACTGTTTCATATATTATTGCAAACATAACACTATTCAACCAAGATATGTTAAGGCTAGTTGCCCCTCAAGCCAACAGTAATTATTTTTCTCCAACAGTATTTATATTGTCTCTTTCCGGCAGACAGAGCAGAAGAGAATTTCCATGAATACAAATTGTTTTACCAATCAGAGAGTATAACCACACAGTTTTAACAAAAAAGCTCATATAAATCAAAGCATAAATGAGATATAATCTGGTCTATTTGCTTAAGGTTAAATGTCCACCTGTTATCAGCAGGAAATGGGAGAGAATATGATCTTATATGGCATTAGGAGTAAACATAAACTATTATTTATTCTTAAAGTATGAATAAAAATATCATCCACAAGGCAGCTATTCAAACTGAGTAAAAACAAATGGTAATCTTATATACAGTATTTCCTTATTAGAAAGGTGACCAGAAGCCCCCTTAGAAGTATTCTGCTTTTCTTAAAGGATCAATAGCAATTGTTTCACATTAAGTTGTAGCCAGGACCTTACACTATAGGATCACCGAAGTTCAGCATGGCAGTTCATCTCCAGTATGGGATGGTTAGGCCATGTTTCTCCAACCATGAATTAAGTGCACCCCAAGTCCAATCCACTTTTAGTTCAACAGTTCCAAAACACCAGTTGTAAGACTGGGGTTGGTTGCCTCAGAATCACCTGGGTATGTGTAATAAATACAGAATCCTGAGCTCTCTTAGAATCTCCCAGGTCAGGGTTCAGGAATCTTAATCTTTTTAAAAAGCTCCCAGGTATTTCTGACACATAGATATAAAAACCACACTTGAATGAACAGAAGGAAGGTACCGAGCAGATTGTTGGTTATAATACCTTCACAGCATACACTGGGAAAACATCATGAGGTATAGAACGAGGAATAAGCAACATATGTAACTTTGCTTCATATCATTGCTGTAACTGGAAAAAAAAATCCTCAATATTAAAGGCTCTGAGGAGTCCTGCAGGCAATTTCTTAAATTTCTTTAATTTACTTGGTCACTGAATACTTTCCCTCTCCTCTAAGTCCTATCTATTAAGGTCCTGTAGAATAAATTCTTAAACATACCATTTGAGAAGTATGGCTATAAAGCAATTCCCTTGTCACATCCTAAAATGACAGATTTTTTCTTATATACTGATCTATTCTAACACTTAGGTCTCCTCTCTATTAAAATATTTTCAAGAAGAAATTACAGGCTATCATTAAAAGCATCTTACTTAAATTCAAAATCTTAAATGATATTAATCCCAGTGTAATTCTTATTTAAATCTACACCTCAAATTGAGTTACTCCTATAATTTTCTATTCCTAATTAAACCAACTAAAGGGGGAGTATTTCTCTTGACCTACTTTCTAGAATTAAAAAAATAAACTAAGGAAAAAATATTTTCTGAGGCTTGAGATGTTTCCAGAGCTTCATTAAGATAATTTTCAAATTTCATTTGAGTACAATTTTTACTTATTTTATGATTCAAATAATGCATTAAAAAACAAAAAAGATTGGAGGGGGATTATTAAAGAAAATTTCATAAAAAGTAGAGTCTTTAAGAAGCAGTACTGCTCCTTGGCTGCCTTTTCTGCTTTGAGGATGGCAAACTAAAAAGTCCTAAAAGAGAGATAGGATGAAATTTTTACTTCATCCAAGACTGCATGAAAGCTGATTAAAAGGTTCCAATGAAACAGTAAAATGTCTATATCTCTAATATGCTCCAGTATAAAATTTAATCATACATTGCAGACAGTCCTGGGGAAAAGAATCAGACTCAATTTATACCAATTTGAATTGCAGGAAGTAGCCTCTGAGCCACTGGCTACCTATGCTCTGTTCTCAGCTGAGTCCCAACTCAACCCCAGGAGAGCAAATGTCCTACTCCAGGCAGCCCTTTTCTGTCCAGGGATCTCAGGGTGGATTATTGTTTTTAGGATAGATATTTATGAAGAATACATCATGTTGTAGTGTCATATTCTCAGGTAACAACAAAACAGCTTTAATAATGATCAAACCAGGGGTGCCTGGGTGGCTCAGTGGGTTAAGGCCTCTGCCTTCAGCTCAGGTCATGATCCCAGCGTCCTGGGATTGAGCCCTACATCGGGCTCTCCCCTCTGCGGGGAGCCTGCTTCCTCCCCTTTCTTTCTCTCTGCCTGCCTCTCTGCCTACCTGTGATCTCTGTCTGTCAAATAAATAAATAAATACAATCTTTAAAAAAAAAAATGATCAAACCACCTCCTGTCATCTTTATTAATATCTAACTTACAAATAAAATATGTTAAGCTAGAAGATTCCCCCAGTTGAATTTTAAACCCACATTTTTATAAGTCCCTCATTTCCTGATAAGCCCCATTGGTTCAAAGTTACTTTGTTTCTTTTAAGAATCAGGAAGCCACCACCTGATGTGTGTACACTGAATACCAGTTTTCATTTTTTAGAAATTATAGGAATTATATAGGAACTAATTATATATACAAATATAATAATATATAATATAGGAGTATTATATAGAATATATATAAGAATATTATATAGAAATTATAGGAATTAATCTTTAAACTGGTTCATAAAAGTATGAACTCTAGTTTATGATAATATATCAACACTGGTTATCTGTTATGACAAATGTAGCACCCTCGTGTAAGATGTTAACAATGGGGGAAAGTGGGTGCATGTGGGTTTCTACGAACTCCTGTGCTCTTCGCAAGTCCTATATATCTAAAAGTATTCTAAAATAATAAAGTATACTAACAAAAAAGAACCAGGTTGCCAGATATCTCCAACACATGATATAATCTCACTCTGAATGGAGGCAAAGGAGGATTCTCAATTCTGAGATTGTCACCCTAAAAAAAATGAACAGGTGGTACTGTGATATGATGACTTCTATAAGGCAAGCATGGTGAGTTAGCCACTTTTCAACAGTCAACAAGGTGTCTTTATTACCTAACAAAAACAAGATCAAAATTTACCTTGGAAAACTGGATCACAGAGAGCCCTTTTAATTTAATTATTATACATTTAGGAAGCTCACGTCATACACACAGTACCATGATATTTATTTGCTAATAAGCAGAATACAATAGCAATAGAAGATGTGCTCCTACACCTTTGAGCTCAGGATCTTGTTAGGGACATACCTCTTGCCGAGAAACTTAAGATAATGATACTGTCTTTGCTTCCCAAGAGCACATGTATTCTGATGGGCGACTCTCATGGGAAGACATCTGACAGCATGAAATATATGAGTACTGCGGTATCATTTTTCATTTTGGAATAAATAGTATACAGCCTCTTTAGTGTCTGGTATTCGTAAAAGTGATATCCAAACACCATTGGTAAAATGGCTTGGTTTTTTTCCCTCATTGATTTATTCATTCATTCCACGTATACACATTAAACACCTACAACATTCTAAGTGTTGTCATAGGTGCAGAGCATATAACACTGAACAAAAAAATTTAACTCCACTGCTCTGGTGGAGAGAGACAATAAACATATAATGTAGATGGTGATATCTACTGTGAAGAAGAATAAACCCAGTAGATGAGAGAGTTGACGGAGATAAGGTGGTAGCGTAGATGCTATTTCATACAGGGTAATCAATCAGGAGAAGCATCTTTTATAAGTTGATATTTGAGCTGGTAACAGAATTAAGAGAGGGATATCATTTCCTTCTCTCCTTCCTTCCTTCCTTCCTTCCATTGATCCATCCATCCCAGGGGAAGTGTTCCAAAAGAAAACAGTAAATGCCCAGGTTCACCTACTCTTCAGAAAAGACAGAATAATAGCACTAATTATAGCTAACATTTAGTACATACTTAGTATGTGCCAGGTGCTACTGTTGAGCACTTATGGTATATTAAAGAAAACTGTAGACTCTTTGCCATGCTTCCTATTAAGAGATGGGTTCTATATCCCCTTCCCTTGAATCTGGGCTAACTCATGTTTGGTTAGAAATTCTGCATCATGGATAACTCATTTGTGTAAATGCTCTTGGTATGTTACTTCAAATCTCTACATTACTGACATTATGGGTCAAATATCCTTGTAGTGTGGGACATCTGGGGGATTGTGGGATGTTCAGCACCATTCCTGGCCTCTACCCACTAGATGTTAGGAGAATCCCCCCACTTCCCAGTTGTGACAACCCCAAATTTCTTTGGATATTGTCGAATGCCCCTTTGGGGCAAAATCATCCATTGTTGAGAACCAACTACTGAGAGTAAGTTTCCTTAAATTCATTACTCTTCACCATCAGCTTTTTTTTTTTTTTAAATATAGGCATATCTTGTTTTATTGAACTTTGTTTTATTGCATTTCACAGATAATGTGTTTGGCGGGGAGGAGGGGTTATCAGTTTTGTTTTGTTTTGTTTTTAAACAAATTTAAGGTTTGTAGAAATCCTGCTGGCAACATTTTCCCAACAGCATTTGCTAACTTTGTGTCTCTGTTTCATTTGGTAATCCTCATAACATTTCAACCTTTTCATTATTATTATATTTGTAATGGTGATGTGTGATCAGTGATCTTTAGTGTTACTACTGGAATTGTGTGGGGTGCCCATATAAAACAATGAACTTAATAAATAAATGTGGGTGCTCTGACTGCTCTGCCAACCACCCATTCCCTGTCTCCCTTGCCTTCCTAGTCTCTGCAAAACAATGATACTGGAATAAGAACAATTAGTAACCCTACAATGGTCTCTAAGCGTTCATGTTAAAGGACAAGTTCCATGTCTTCTACTTAAAATCAAAAGCTAGAAATGATTAAGCTTAGTAAGGAAGGCAATGCAAAAGCCAAGACAGGCTGAAAGGTAGGCCTCTTGCACCATTTAGCCAAACTGTGAATGCAAAGGAAAAATTCTTGAAGGAATGTGCCACGTCAGTGAACAAATGCCAAGAGAGAAGGAAGGCTGAAAGAGTTGAGGAAGCTACAGAAAATGTATGCAGCTAGCATGAAGTTAAAAAAAAAAAAAAAAAAAAAAGCCATCCCAATAACGTACAAGTACAAGGTGAAGCAGCAAGTGCTGATGTAGAATCTGCAAGTTACCCAGAAGATGTAGCTCCAATAATAAATGAGGGTGCTACACTCAACAACAGATTTTCAATGTTGTGAAACAGCCTTCTGTCAGAAGATGCCATCTAAAAAATTCATAACTAGAGAGAAGTCAATGCCTGGCTTCAAAGCTTCAAAGGACAGGCTGACTCCCTTGCTCAGGGCTAATGCAGCTAATGACTTGAAGTTGAAGCTAACACTCATTTACCAATCTGAGAATCCCAGGGCCCTTAGGAATAATGCTAAGTCTACTCTGCCTGTGCTCTGTAAATGGCACAACAAAGCCTGGACGATAGCTCATCTGTTTACAACATGGTTTACTGGATATTTTAGGTCCACTATGGAGACCAACATTCAGGAAAAGATTCTTTTCAAAATATTACTGCTCATTGCTTGCATACCTGGTTACCCAAGAGCTCTGATGGAGACACACAGCAAGATTAATGTTGTTTTCAAGCCTGCTAACACAACATCCTTTCTGAAGCCAATGGATCAAGGAGTCATCCTGACTTTCTAGTTTTATTATTTAAGAAATACTTTTCATAAGGCTCTAGCTGCCATGGGTAGCCATTCCTCTGATGGATCTAGGCAAAATCAATTGAAAACCTACAGTCACCATTCTAGATGCCATTAAGAACATCATGATTCATGGGAAAAGGTCAAAATATAAACATGAACAGGAGTTTGGAAGTCGTGGATTCCAACTTTCATTGATGACTTTGAGGGATTCAAGACTTCAGTGGAGGGAATGACTGCAGATGTGGTAGAAACAGTGAGAGAACCAGAATTAAAAGTGGAGCCTGAAGACAAGACTGAATTGCTACAATCTCAAGATAAAACTTGAATCAATAAGAAGTTGCTTTTATTATAGATGAGCAAAGAAAGTGATTTCTTGAAATGTAACCTACTACTGGTGAAGAAGCTCTGAAGACTGTGGAAATGACAACAAAGTATGCAGAATACAACATAGGTTTAGATGATAAAGCAGCAGAAGGGTTTGAATATTGAAGCCACTTGTGAAGTGAGTTCTACCGCAGGTAAAATGCTATCACACGGCATCACATGAGACAGAGAAATTGTTCATGAAAGGAAGAGTCAACTGATATGGGAAACTTCATTACTGTCTTATTTTAAGAAATTGCCACAGCCACCCCAACCTTCAGCAACCACCACCCTGATCAGTCAGCAGTCATCACTGCACAGGCAAGACCTTCCAGTGAAATAATTATGACCTGATAAAAAATGAGATGATGGTTAGCATTTTTTTTTTAGCAATATAGTATTTTGAATTAAGATACATACTTTTTTTTAAGTTTTATTTATTTTATTTTTTAAAATATTTTATTTATTTATTTGACAGAGAGAAAGAGAGAAATCACAAGTAGATGGAGAGGCAGGCAGAGAGAGAGAGAGAGAGAGAAAAGCAGGCTCCCTGCTGAGCAGAGAGCCCGATGCGGGACTCGATCCCAGGACCCTGAGATCATGACCTGAGCCAAAGGCAGCGGCTTAACCCACTGAGCCACCCAGGAACCCAAGGTACATACCTTTTTTTAAGACATAATACTATTGTGTACTTAAAAGATAACAGTATAGTGCAAATACTACCTTTTGTATGCACCGGGAAACCAAAAAGTTCATTGGACTTGCTTTACTACCATATTCACTTCTCTGCCGTGATCTGAAACCAACTTGCAATGTCTTGAGGTATGTCTGTAATAGTACAACATTTACTAAACACATACTGTCCAACTAAATGTCAGCAATTGAGTCAAAACTCAGAAACCTGGCTTGAATCTTGAAGACAACTTTTTCAACTTTTTGAATGTCTTACTAGCCTCTGGCTTCAGAGGCCACTTTGATGTTTAGCCTTCTTGAAACTTAAATTTTTAATGGAGTGTACTGCCAAACTTCTCACATAAGTACACTTCCATTATTATCAGGTACTTATTCCTGAAGAGTTCTAGATTTTGATTTTATACCTGGAAATATAGAAACAAACATGGAAACAAGTAATACCTGAGTTTCAGTTTGTATGCTAGGCATTATGAAGTTATTTTTTCTTAAGTAAGGGTAATTTGCTTATATTAAGAGTCATTTTGGGACTATAGAAATATTTTTCTCACTTAATTTGAAGAATAAGTAAATTGAACACTTTTCATTTCATGTCCTTTTTTTTCCAGTTACTGTTTTATCTGAAAAGGAAAGTAGTTGCTATCTATCAACTACCTGGAGCCAAACCCTCTAGAAAGAACATCACTCGTTGCTCTTTGCCATGTTCCAACCATTGCTCTCCAAGATAAATGAAGGACTGTGAAAAGCTTAACATCACCTTTCATATGGTTGAACCTCAGCTATTTAGAGGCCACAGGGAAAGAATACTGATTAAAAAGATGGACTTAACCTTTCCAAAGAGTCAAACCTGAGTCCTAATATGGATTCTACAATGGCCACAGGCAAGAAACCTAATCTCTGAGCTGTAAAATATGTAATTTTGGCCTTCTAGAACTATTAAAAAGGTGAAACTGAGATAATGAATATAAAGTATTAGGTATCAGGTTACTGGGTGGATGGTTCATTGAAACAACAGTCATGTGCTGCCAGGTCATAAAAAGGCACATCTACAACTGATCAGCAAAAATACATATCACCTAGAGATCTGGAATTTAGAGCCAGATGCAACAAGTCGGCTAAACTTTGGGGTGGGGAAGGTAAGTGTAATGTTGATTATAAATGGGGCAGTTACATTATACTAGGTGGTGACTCCTTTGAAATTTTATGATTGAAAAAGAGAAAGTGTATATGAATGCATAGGTTCCAATATGCTGGTTGACCAAAAGATGCAATGTCGAAGACATCTGTGTAACTCTCTTTGGCACCTTCTTTCCACCAGGAGTGCCCCCTCTCCAATCCCACATGTTTCCAGTGGGGCTATCAATCAGTGTATTCTCTACTTTGGAAGGGTGAAGAGATGACATAGGGTATGAATGTGACCAAAGCTGGCCAAACGGGTGCCCCATTCTCCAGTCCCAGTGCTTGGTCTGAAGGGTGAATGTATAACCCAAGTGAAGCCAGAATTCTTCCATGAAATCTGTTATACAAATGCTGGGTTGGAGAGAGCTACTCCTCTCCTTGGACAAAGGATAACACTCTCTTGGATGAATATTCATCATTAGCAAAGAAGACCTGGAAGGCCAAAAAAAAAAAAAATCTGAGTAACTGAAAAGTTTAGGTGTTTGAGTTGCAGTTCTGACACCACTATTCTGGATGAGTAGAACACATAGCAATTTGAGAAGGGATCAGTTTACAGTACAGTCGTAGCAATTTTAGTAAAAGCATGTATTTTATTTTATTTTTTTTAGTAAAAATATCTTTAATTTGGGGTCTATTATACAAATGTGGCAAGGAGAAAATCTGCTAACTACCAAATGCAATCTATAACCTGACTCTAGCATTTTTACACTACACACTATAAGTGGCTGTGTATGTTACTTGAAATGCAGCTGTGATATATAGTTAGCATATGTAAAGTAGTATGCAAATATACATATTTTATCTATGTGAGTATATTTATAAATTTTACATATATGACATGTGCATGCAAGCACCTACATATAATACAAGTAATAACTACACTTGAAATGCAGTTATTGAATCAAGAGAAATGTTAAGTTTGGAAAGTAGGAACATAGTGAGAGGCAATATAATGTGCGGCTTAAGAACCTGGATTCAGACTGCCTGGATTTGGATCCAAGCTGAAAGGCTTGGAACCTGGGTATCCTTGGGCAAGGCTCTGTATTTCTTTGTGTCTATTTTTCTCACCTCTGAAATCAAACTGTTGTGAAGAGTATTAAATTAGCTACTCTTTACTACCAAGTACCATTATTGATGTTGTGTTATAGAAAGTAAGGGGAAGAACTGCTATTTGGTAGTGGTATGGTGGTTAAATCAATCTATTCTGTCAATCATCTCTTGAGTTCTAAAAGAAATAATGCTTTTCTCTTGTTTGTAGCTAATAGATTATTTTGTTTCTCTATTTATTAATGAGATTTGTTACAGGCACCTTGGAGCTGGGAATGGCAAAGCACCTTTCAATCAAAATGGATTTGAATTGGTGCCAACTAACGCTTATCATACTCTAAGGAATAAAATTACGTTGCTGGTCCTACAAATGTTTGTGCCCTTTGACCCAATAGTCTGACTTCTGGCGAATGTATAAAAAGGAAATAATTCAACCAAAGTACATCATTTTTTTTGTAAATATAAATTAAAACTACAATAAGATAATCAACAACACAAGAAACAACAGGTGTTGGTGAGGATGTGGAGAAAGGGAAAGCCCTCTTGCACTGTTGGTGAGAATGCAAACTAGCGCAGCCATTCCGGAAAACATCATGAAGGTTCCTCAAAATGTAAAAAACAGAACTACACTAAATGATGTAGTAATAGTACTACTGGGTGTCTACCCCCAAAACACAAAAACACTAATCCAAAAGGATACATGCACCCCTCTGCTTATCACAGCATTATTTACAGTAGTCAAGAAATGGAAGTAGCGTCAGCATCCACTAATAGATGAATGGATAAAGAAGATGTGGTATAAATATACAATGGAATATAATTCAGCCATAAAAAGAAAGAAATCTTGCCATTTGCAATGATAGGCATCCTATGAATGGGAGAAGATATCTGCAAATGATGTATTCAATAAGGGGCTAATATCATATACAAAGAATTTACACAACTCACCACCAAAAAACCCCAAATAACCCAATAAAAATATGGGCAGAGGGCCTGAATAGATATTTTCCCAAAGAAGACATACAGTGATGTTCAACACCACTAATTATCAGAGAAATACAAATCAAAACCATAGTGAGCTATCACCTTATACCTGCCAGAATGGGTAAAATCAGAAAGACAAGAGATAACAAGTGTTGGCAATGAGTGGAGAAAAAGGAATTCTCATGCGCTGTTGGTGGGAATACAAACTAGTTCAGCCAACTGTGGAAAACAGTATGGAGGTTTCTCAAAAAATTAAAAATAGAATTACCATATGACCCACTAATTCCACTACTAGGTATTTACCCAAAGGGAAAAAAAAACTAATTCTAAAACTAAAAAACTAATTCAGAAAGATATATGCACCCCTATGCTTATTGCAACATTATTTACAACAACCAAGATATGGAAGCAACCCAAGTGTCCATCAATAAGATGAATGGATAAATGGTGGTGCATATAGATAAAATAGAATGTCACTCAGCCACAGAGAAGGACGAGATCTTGCCATTTGCAAAAAAAAAAAAAAAAAAAAAAAAAAGGATGGACCTAGAGGGTATTACACTAAGTGAAGTCAGACAGAGAAAGACAAGTACCATATTCACTTGTATGTAGAATCTAAGAAACAAAACAAACAAAAAGCAGAAAGAGATCCAAAAATACAAAGAACTGGTGGTTGCTAGAGGAAAGGGGAGTGGAGGGCTAGGCAAAATGGGTGAAGAGAGTGGGGGATACAGGCTGCTAGTTATGGAATAAAGAGGTCATGGGTATTAAAAGGTACAACATAAGGAGCAGTCAAGGACACTGTAATAGCATTATATAGTGACAGATGACAGCTACACTTGTGGTGAGCATAACACAGAACCTTGTTAAACCACTATGTTGTACACCTGAAACTAATGTACACTTTGTGTCAACCATACTTTAACTTAAAAAAAAAAGGTAATGAGAGCTTTACAATTATTTTTAATATTTCAAATATGCTGATAAAACTGGTACAGTATATTAAAAAAAGAAAACCTGGCACGTTTATCCTTGGTAATATTTCAAGGAAAACTGAGAGTGTTCACTTAAGCAATTTTAATACTGCTTTTCAAGTGCTTATTTTGATAACACAGTTTTACGTGTCTGATTTAAAAAATCAAAACAATTTATTTTAATAGACAATCTTTTCAAACATGAGGGCCGAGGAAGATGGGGGAGAAAAAGGACAGCAAAAGTGAACCTCGGTGGTCAGAAGGTTGGGATTTCGTTGCTATACATACACTTAAAAAAAAAAAAAAAAAAAGCTTAGTGAAAAAAAAACAAAAACAAAAACAAACAAAATCCTTCCTTCTATCTAGTCTATCCTTCTAGTGCCTTTCTCCTCCACCATACATATTCACTGAATTCTCACCTGGATTTCTAGATGTTCTGTCTTGTCTCACTCTTGAAGTCGGCCATCGCCCCAAATGCTGCCACGGCAATCCTGTTACACTGCACAACCATCTCTCACATCCCAGCTCACACACTTTTTCATGCTACAGCACCTCCATGGGAAAACACCTCAACTCTAAGGCAGAATCTTTCACCATCGGCTTCCACCCAGCCTCTGTGTGGCCTTCTCTAACTCATATCTTAACATTTATTACAATTGTTTTCCTCGTAGTCCTCTGAGCAAGTCTTGCTCTCATATGTCTGTGCTTGACTGTGTTGTTCCCTCTGCCTAGATATCCTTCCTTGCATATTATCCACCCACCTTCAAAAGAATAAAAACAAAATATCTTCTTTCTCCCCCCAAAATTCAAGATACTTGTCTGGGAAGCTTGCTTCCACATAGGCAGGCAATAGAGGGTCATTTCCCTTGCGCTCATATCACCCTCTGTAGTTGTCTCCCCATGGAGAACTGGAATCTCCTCCAGGACAGGATTCATCAGCATCTAATGTCTCTAATGTCTGCGGTAGTACTGGGTCTATAATAGGCACACAGTAGGATGTGAGGAGTAAATTATTTATAAAATCACCAAACATGCGAATTCTCTAGCAATTAAGATTAAAACTATGAGGACACCTAGTCAGTTAAGTGTCTGCCTTCAGCCCAGGTCATAATCCCAGGGTCCTGGGATCAAGTTCTGCATCAGGCTCCTTACTCACTGGGGAGCTTACTTATTCCTCTGCCTGCCACTACCTCTGCTTGTGTTTTCTCTCTCTCTCTCTCTCTGTGTCTCTCTGACAAATAAATAAATAAGTTGTTTAAAAAAAAAAAGATTAAAATTATATTTTTAAAGAAGCACTCTCCTGTCCCCACTCTAGAAATGGGAGTCAGTATTGGTCACAGCTTCTTAAATATTTTCTGCATGTTAATTACAGCGGAAAGGTGCATATTGTTCCTTGTCTTTAAATGTAGAAGACAAACATGAAAAAATAATAATCTCCAAATTGTCAACAAAAATACAGTTTCTAGGAAAGTTTCCCTATGTATCAAGTTAAGCCAGCTTTGTTCTTTTTATTGGTTGTCTATCTTACATCTCCCCTCATCTCCCAGCTTATGTGAAAGCAAATATATAAAAAGATACATTGGGGGCGCCTGGGTGGCTCAGTGAGTTAAGCCTCTGCCTTCGGCTCAGGTCATGATCTCAGGGTCCTGGAATTGAGTCCTGCATCGGGCTCTCTGCTCAGCAGGGAGCCAGGTGCCCCCCCCAACCCCACTCTCTGCCTGCCTCTCTGCCTACTTGTGATCTCTCTCTCTGTCCAATAAATAAATAAATAAAATCTTAAAAAAAAAAAAAGATATATTGGTTTGGAGGCATTAAATCACAAGTGCCAAAATTATCCAACTCAAACTTGAACTCCATTAGTCAAATTATCTGGTTTGACTATTAGTCAGCTATTTTGTAGCTATATGACCTTGGTCAAGTTCTATCACCTCTCTACATCTCTGCTTCCATGTCTGTAAAATGGAAATAACAACAGCATCTACTTTAAAGGATGACATAAGGCATACGTAGAAATTACAGAAATCTTAACTACTAGTAAACTAGTTAAATACTATAAGGGAGATTTATAAAAACCAAAGTAACTTGAAAACTACAAGTAGGCTAAAAGGGTTTGTGGGTAATTTGATGTAGTTTGAGATGTCATGCAAAATCTAGTTTCTTCCTGTTAACTTGGAACCACTGTGTTTTAAGGCTTGCATCTCTCAGAATGATCAAATAAACCAGAATGAGGAAGTAAACAAGAGTAATGATACTTGGCCGAACTGGATGTCTAGGTCACCAGCACCCCCATCATAGGGCAGGGACACGGAATAGTTAGCCTAGTTGAGGTCACGTGAGGCCCACCTCTAGAGCTAGAGAAAGGATCAACTTCCCCTGCACTACATGGATATCAAAAAATCTGAGTACCTTTGGGAAGCTGAGAGATGAGGGGAGATGTTAGATAGGCAACCAACAAAAGAACAAAGGCAATGGTAAAATTCATGAATTTTCAACCAGATAAACTTTAGTATTTCATAGCCATCTGTATTCAGAAGTCATATCAGGTTTAGCAACCAGGCACAAAAATTCCTTTCAACCAAGATGAATTTCTAGCATGACATCACCAACAAAAAGTGCTGTTCTCACGGAAAATCCTCCAACTTAGAAGCATCTGCTTCTAATTTCCACAATGAAATCTTTGATTCCTTCATTCATGGGACTTATACACAATTCCCTCTGACACTGGAACTGCAGCTTTCTAGATAATGATTTTGCTAATAATTCTCATTATGTGGTAGTAATACAGAAATTCTAATATCACATAGGAATTTTAACATTAACTTTACTTATTTTTTTCCCCTGAAATACTTTTTTTTTCCTAAAAGAGTATAATGCTTGTAAGAAGATTGAATAAAGCATTTGGGAAGTTGCTAACTTTATTTTAACACTGCAGAAGGATTTTCTAGATTATTAACAACAACAAGATAAATGTAAAAACTGTATTAATAGTAGAAGAAATAAAACATGGTATGTGAAACAATTCAATGAACATTAATGATCCACAGCCATACGATGATAACAGCTATGAATCTCAGACAGTTAGCAAAAAAAAGTTATAGAAGAATATATACAATTCCTTCCTATGAATACAAAGTTCAAAAACAGGTGACTAGGAGTGCCTGGGTGGCTCAGTGGTTTAAAGCCTCTGCCTTTGGCTCAGGTCATGATCCTAGGGTCCTAGGATCGAGCCCGCATCCGGCTCTCTGCTCAGCAGGGAGTCTGCTCCTCCACACCCCGCCTACCTCTCTGCCTACTTATGATCTCTGACAAATAAATAAATGAAATCTTAAAACAAAACAAAAAAACAGGTCACTAACCAATAAATCATTCAGAATTACATAATATATATTAGTAAGACAATAAAGAAAGGCAATAACCTCAAAACGGTGCTGGATGGGATAGTCTGGGAATAGCGAAGTCTTCAGAAAGGGATGGGAGCTACAAAGGAGCTAGAGGAATATTACTTTTCTTATGCTTGACAGTGGATACAATAATGTTGATTACTATTATTGTTTAAAATGTACATAGATTGGGGTGTGTGGGTGGCTCAGTCAGTTAAGTATCTGCCTTCAGCTTAGGTCGTGATCCCAGGGTCCTGGGATTGAGCCAGATCAGGCTCCCTGCTCAGCAGAGATCCTGCTTTTCCCTCTCCTTCTGCCTGCTGCTCTGCCTACTTAAGTTCTCTCTAGCTCTCTCAAATAAATCTTTATTTAAAAAAAATAGAAAACATAAAAAGTAGACATTATAGGCACTTTTCTGTGTATTTCCTAATTAAAAAATAAAACTTATCAGAGATGTTGTTGAAAATGCTGTGAATACATACTGGTGATTAGACTTGAAAAGATACATAAGGTAGGACAAGTATGCAATCCTGTTATAATAGCCCGCTAATACATCCATTGAGGATCCTATACAAACACTTAGACAGCAGCAAACTAAAGTAATCTTTGTAAAATATTATTGTGCTTACTACACAATTGTTTCCATGGTCCAGAAATAGGGAAAAGCCTTAGATATTCTAGTGTTGTTAGTGAATCCCTATAGGAGTATTTACAATCTGGTAGTATGCATAAGTTTTAATTTCTGGGATTCTATCTACCACTAAGTAGAAAAATAATGCAACAAAATAACCACCAAATGAAAACTTCACCACTCTGATTTTAGAGATGATCTCTTCCAACTCCATAATTTTATTGGTAATGAAGCTGATGCTGTGAGACATTGACCTGCCAAGTTAATACCAGTTAGTCTTAGGTGCTTTTCTTTTCAGGATTTTTCTTCTCTAAAGTCTGTCCAAAAGCTCCCATGAGTTGGGGACAATTTAATCTAGTCTCTTCACAAAGTTCATTTTTTATATAAAGTTAAGAAACATGCTAAAATGACTTACTAAAGTGAAAATATGCAAATGCTAATAAAGTTGTAGAATTATATGCAAAATAGTCTATGAAGCCAGAAAAAGAGTGTGAGATGTTAGGAATCCAAATTTTACCCTTTTATGGCCTGCAATTATTTTGTTAACCAGACACACCTGAAAGTAGCATTTGCAGCAGGACACACCCTCATGCATGTACACATACTATGCACCTGCCGTATGTGCGGAATGGTATAAAGTAAAATTATCAGGTCCAGGTTCTCTTTACGGTAGAAAAAGATCAAAATCACAACCTACAGACTTCAAAGTAAAAGATTCTTCTGGACATTCTAACAAGGCTTTGTACTGCTACAAAAGGTCTTCTTAACACCCCAATGGGGGTTTGGCAGTGAATAAGTAAGTTAGAGACAAAGTTGTCACATAATCTTATAAATACATCTGAAAATATTGTCAGAGAAAACAATGATTCTTTTTAATCATTAAAAAAAAGGCTGAAATTCTGATTTAGAGTTTTAAAAGCCCTTATTTAAGAAAACTGATAAGAATGTTTATTTTATATAGGGCTTCCCTGTTACTTCTGGCTACCCCATTACCCAGGAGCACCATCCAATCATTAGCCAATCTACTCTAAGAAGACTGAGGTGATTTGTGTTATTCTGGAGAAACACAAATCCAAGACTGTGAAGGCGGCCGTAGGGAACTGGGGAGCAGAGGCTGCATCCCTTAGGTCTCCCCCAAGGTAATCTTCAGTCAGAAGCTGGCTCTCTTCTACCTGTCATCCAGCATTAAATTCCCTTAGCTTACTTTTAGAAGATAACTACCATAAATATGCCAGTTCCATCAAGTGTGAAATCTCATTTCCAAGTAGTATTTACCTATATAGTAATATTCCATTTCCCTTATACCAACTCACAGGCCTTGTTTCTAGAACTCTTCTCAACCCAAAGCCAACTCAATTAATAGCCGTATATTCCGAAGAGAGTAGAAGTAGAAGCCATTTGTCAGTGAACCTCTGGGCTCCCAGGTGTGTCAAGTTTACACAGTCCAACGGTGTGTCACTGAATAGCCCAGTCAAGTTGTCTCCATTTGACCTACCTGCTCATTTTTTTCTGGCTTTGTGATGTGCATCCCCCTGGTGCACTGCCAAAAGACAACATTCCTTCTTACAGTAATCATCCGCTAATACTTTGAGAGAGACTTAAAACTCTGGTTTTAAAAGGGTGTGGAGGAAGGAAATCAGAATTACACTTTACCCTACAATGACAGGGTTAATCTCCATGAAAAATGGAACCATAACTCAACCTCGAACTTAAAGACAAACAATGCAAACAAACAAAAAACAGAAACCAACCTATGTCTGGTCAGCACTTGCATGCTTTTTCTATACGGCTCTCATCATTCTGAAAAGGAAATGAGTCCTGAGGTTGAACTATAGACTCTGATCCTGAAAAAAACAGATGAGCAGCCTATTCCGAAGTCAACCATTCCTCAAGGCAGGATCACTGCCCAATACCAATGGTGCATCACTGTCATCTTACTGCCTTAATCATATCCAAGAAAATGTTATATAATGCCAACAGATGCCTTGGAATCTTATCTCAGATCCAAGGGCAAAACTATTCAAGTGTTCAAAAAATACTCATTAACAGAAGAGTGCCTATTTTCCTTCATGACCCTCACATTTGGAAAAGTGAATTAAGAGAACATGGTGTTAGCACTAATTATGGGCTTTCCAGGGAAAGCTGGATGAAAATTTTTTTTCAGATAAGAGTTAGAAAGTTGTAAATTATATACTGGTAACCTTTGATACAGTTCTCAATAATGAAGAGCCAAGTCCTGAAATTCCCTCTAAAGAGTCTTTCAAAAATATCTTCCAATTGCATTAATTTGTTTAGAATTTGGAAATTACATGCTCTAAGAGTAGAAGTAATAACAGTTTATGAGAAATCTATAGCTAAAATGTACTTAATAGTGAAAGACTGAATGGTTTTCCCCTAAGATGGGAACAAAACAAGTATGTCTGCTCTTACTACTCATATTCAAAGTTGGAAGGCTTACAATCTAATTTTCAGATTTACTATAAAGAATATGCACATTAATCAAAGCAGCATAATGTTGGCCTAAAGAGATATTGGTCAATGGAATGAGAGTCCAGAAATAGAGGCATCCTAAAAAGTCATATGATTTTTGGTAAAGGTGCTAAGGTAATTTAGGGAGGGAATAAACTTTATTTTTTTTTTAAGATTTTTTTTTTTAAAGATTTTATTTATTTATCAGAGAGAGAGAGAGGGAGAGCGAGCGAGCACAGGCAGACAGAATGGCAGGCAGAGGCAGAGGGAGAAGCAGGCTCCCCGCTGAGCAAGGAGCCCGACGTGGGACTTGATCCCAGGACATTGGGATCATGACCTGAACCGAAGGCAGCTGCTCAACCAACTGAGCCACCCAGGCATCCCTAAAGATTTTATTTATTTATTTAACAGATAGATCACAAGTAGGCAGAAAGGCAGGCAGAGAGAGGAAGGGAAGCAGGCTCCCTGCTGAGCAGAGAGCCCAATGTGGGGCTTGATCCCAGGACCCTGGGATCATGACCTGAGCCCAAGGCAGAGGCTTTAACCCACTGAGCCACCAAGGTGCCCGCCCCGGGAATAAACTTTTTTTTAACAATAAAAGACCTGGAGGATAATAATGCTAAATGAAGTAAGTCAGATGGAGGAAGACAAAACTGTATGATTTCACCCATACAGAATTTCATTCATATGGAATTTAAGAAACAAAACAGAGGAACCAGACTTTTAAATAGAGAAAGTATTTAGTTGTACAAAGTACAACGAAAAGTACAAAGTTGTACTTACCAGAGGGGAGGTGGGTGGGGGAATGGGTGAAATACATAAAGGGGATTAAGAGTGCACTGGGTGGCTCAGTGGGTTAAGCCGCTGCCTTCGGCTCAGGTCATGATCTCAGGGTCCTGGGATCGAGTCCCGCATCGGGCTCTCTGCTCAGCAGGGAGCCTGCTTCCTCCTCTCTCTCTCTCTGCCTGCCTCTCTGCCTACTTGTGATCTCCGTCTGTCAAATAAATAAATAAAATCTTTAAAAAAAAAAAAAAAAGAGTGCACTTATCTTGATGAGCACTGAGAAGCAGAATTGTTGTATCATTATATCATACACCTGAAACTAATATAACACTGTATGTTAATTATACTTGCATAAAAATTAAAAAAATATAAATGCATTGACAGGTGTGCCTCAGATTAAAAAAAAATTTACACACGAACCTTCATTCATAATGAAGTTCCGTTCCCTACTCGAAACAATCCAAATATCTATTAATAACAGGTGAATGAATAAACAAATTGTGACAAGTGAATATTACCCAATAATAAAAAAGAACTATAGATATATGCAGCAAAATGAATTAAAAAAACCATTATTATGCTAAGTGACATAAACCAGATACAAAAGCAAGCCACAAAATCTATAAGTCAGATGATTCAATTTAAAAGAAATCCTATAAAAGACGAAACTAGGGACGCCTGGGTGGCTCAGTTGGTTGGACGACTGCCTTCGGCTTAGGTCATGATCGTGGAGTCCTGGGATCGAGTCCCGCATCGGACTCCCAGCTCCATGGGGAGTCTGCTTCTCTCTCTGACCTTCTCCTTATTCATGCTCTCTCTCACTGTCTCTCTCTCTCAAGTAAATAAATTTAAAAAAAAAAAAAATCTTTAAAAAAAAAAAAAGACGAAACTAAAACCCAGCAATTGTTGTGGATAATGAGGGTGAGGGAGAAAGGAGGAAAAAGAAGAAGTGGTGGAAAAAAAAGAGGACCGACTAAAAGGGGGTGAGTAGAAAACTTTTGGCACGACAAAATATTCTGTATCTTGATTGTGACATTAGTTATGTGATATATACATTTCTCAAAAGTGACCAAATTATCTACTTAAAATGTGTGAACTTTATCTTTACTGTGTGTAATTTATATCATTAAAAAGCTGATTTTTAGCGGCGTCTGGGTGGCTCAGGGGGTTAAGACTCTGTCTTCTGCTCAGGTCATCATCTCAGGGTCCTGGGATCAAGCCCCACATTGGGCTTTCTGCACAGCGGGGAGCCTGCTTCCCTCTCTCTTTGTCTGCCTCTTTCTACTTATCATCTCTCTCTGTTGAATAAATAAATAAAATCTATAATAAAAAGGGCTGATTTTTAAAAATTTCATGAATCTACACGTTCATTAAAGTGCCATGTTTGTTAAGTAATACCACATTACCTCAAACCCCTGCTGCATGACACAGGGTATGAACAAAGTGGTATCATATGATATTAGCTAACCTGGCTAAACCCATGGCTTCAGAAAGTTTAAACCAGACCTTAAAAATTAAAACACAGGCTTCATGTGACTTGGAAAAAGAGTATAATTTTAAATGTTTTACTAAGTAAAAACAGAGGTCAGCCTTTTAGGTATACCAACAGTATCACCTAGTAAGAGTTTTGGAGAGATCAAAGAAAATTTCTTGTTAAACAAAAGCTGCACAGCAGAGTTTAAAACAGGTTGCATTTCATTTGTCACCTGGGTTAAGTGTTCACTTGTTTGTCTGTCCCTCATCATCCAGTCTCTAACTTCCAGAGGATAGGTGCATGCCTTGTGCATCACGGAATTTCCAACAAAATGCTTGGCATATAAACGGATAGCTGAATGACAGAACTGCAGATGTTCTCATGCTAAACTTGGGTTCATTTGCAAAATCCACATGTAAGTTAAACTTCCTACAGAAAGGCCTGTGGTATGTGTCCATAAAACATCAGCACTTAAAGATTACAATGTTCTAAAGATAAATCAAGCAAAATGTATTTAGTGTTTCACCTTTAAGTGTACAACGTGCAATCATTTCAAAACATCTTTATTCTAATTTTCCTTTACTAACCAATCCTACAAATTACTAGAGATTTTTTTCAAGGTAACAGCTGTTCCGAACAAAGAATTAATAGTGTAAAATTTTATGTATACTTGCTATCTTCTAATAAAATCCAATGATCATGAATTCCATGCCATGTTAAATGCATTATCACAGGAAGTGCAGTATGTTTGAAAAAACTACCCTATCTAGTTTGGCCTGACACAAAAATTCTCTATGGTAAAATCAATAAGCTACTTAAGGAGCACAAGTTGATGTAGTATCTGGCAGAAACTAAAATTGACTTAAAAAGGTACTGAAAAAAGAAAAGAAATAAAAATGTCACACTTTTTTTTGCAAATACTCTAGAAATGTTTTATCAACAGGATGACTGTGACTGGTAGCAGAGGAAAAAAGCACAGGTGACAGAGTTAGAAACAGAGTACCATGTTCTGATTTTGTCACAAACTGTATCAGGTAAAGCTATCAAATCATACAAATTATTTAACCTCCTCATCTGTAAAATAAGGGGACTACTACTCTGAAGATCAAAGTAATAAAAAGTATGGTAAAAATTCCTTTTAAAACTATAAAATGTCACATATTTATGATATAATTATGATAATGCCAGACTATCTAGTTAAAGGAAATATATGCTCACCTTCAATTTTTAGGAAAGAGGTAACATATGTGACTCATGGTTCTTACTCTGATGAATACTCTGCATCCTTGCCCTACAAGTATGTGTCCATGTACACACATACAACATCTGTGCTTCATCTGAGAGTGTCACAGTCTCCTTCTCATGACCTGCAGCCCAGGGTAAACATTGCAGCACTTTCTACTCTTCTTTCTCTTGTTGATACCTACTATCAGTAGTACATGACCATCCAGATAACTATCTAAGACCCTGAGATGACAGGGTATCATGTTTACAAAGCACCTACAAATATACTGTTTTATCTTAGTAGTATCTTCCCTTATCTAACAATACTTTAAGATCTGGGACTTCTCAAAATCAGATGTAATTCAACTTCTGAATAGTCATCTATTTTAATATCAAACTCTAATGATAGAACTCTCAATCATACCATATGGCTATATTTCTATCTGCATTTAGGCAGAAAAACCTCATTAATTAACCTACATATACCATTCTGAAGATCTATTATTTTATTTTACATTTTGGCATCTCAGAGAATTGAAAGAACACCATTTGGAATTATTCTTACAATTACATAATTATTCCCATAACCAAACATTAAAATATATATATATATATATATATATATATATATATATATATATATATATAATTTTTTAATTGCCAGAGGAAGCAAATCAATGACATCTTCATTTGTTTCTTTGAAGAAAATGTTCTATTGTATAGCTAAATTCTATGGGTAATCAAAACACTATCTTTACAATTTTTGAAAACTTAAAATTTATATTTTTCAATGCTACATTAAATCTAACTACATATTACTGTTATGAAAGTTATATTTTATTCATATATCAGACTTGGAAATATATTACGTGCATTTTCATAAACATAGTTTATAGTCTGTGTTATGAGTCAACTGCTCCTGGCCTGTGGAAGGTTCAAAGTCATAAAGACACTTACAAAATAACTATCATTATCATCTCACTCCTAGGCCACTGGACCAAGCACAACAACTCAAATGGTCAGAGGCCCATGTCATTTTTAAGACTACTTCCTCACAGAAAACTTGATTACCAGAACAAGAGTGGACAAACCACTTGTCAAACCAAGGAGAAAAAACTGCAGAAATGGTTAAATGGGTGTTTCCAATGGATTAAGCTTTGTGTCTCGGGTCAGCCCCAGGAAAGCAGAGGAACGCTATGCATACTGTACTGTCACTTCGAGAAGACTCATGGCATGAGGAAACAAGAAACCTGTTCTGATGCAGGCTGGGAAGAAACGCCAAACTCAGGTATTTCTAAAAAGACCTTGTCTTCTTGCACTGAGAAATTAGAAATAATTTCTATCACAGCAGTCTGTTGATGGTTTTTAAAACACAATATTTACTTACGGTCTTTTGAAAGTTTATGGAACAAAATTTGTATTTTTCAGTCTTTTGAGCATTTAAACAACAAAATGTATATTTCCAATGTCAACCTGAAATATGAATATGTATCACTATTGTACAATTTACACATACATATCATTTACATGTCAGACTTGGGAGGTACGCATAAACACAATTCTGTTACCTTTTATTTTTTTAATGGGTCAAATGCTTGCTTCCCTGACTTGCTAAAAGGTTTAAATCCAGATGACAGTTCTCTCACCTCATACATACCACAGAGAATAAAACCATAATACTGGTTTACATCAAGAGCCAACAGTTTTCCAGGAGCTATGGAAGAATTCAAGAGAGTAGGAATATAGCATCTCGTGTGTCCTCAAAACATCCTATTGCCTACCTGAAAATACATGACTAACATCCAAAGCACAGATCAAGAAAAAGATAACACAAACACAAATTACCACCACAACAGGTCTGGTTAGGATTCAAGCTCTAGAAAATGGAATTCAACTGACCACTAGCCAGCCTACCAGGCCCCTGAACAACATTTCATAGCCTTTCCCATCCCTTTGGCAATTATTTATTTCAGTCTCCTCAACTGAAAATAATTCATAAATTAAAATGCATTCTCTTAGATCCTGTGTTTATGAAATGCAGCTTACAAGTTCCCCAAAAACTTGTTGGTCAGAAATACAAGTCTAGTTCCAGAATACATAAGCCAGAAAAAAAAAATCATTAAAGGAAACTTTATAAGTTAGGTAACTTTCATTAGCTTTCCCTGTTGGTTTTTACTCTACAACTAAAATTCATGACAGTGTCTCTTTAATTTCTGTAGGCACCAGGAAAAGCAAGTAATTTAGTAAATTACAAATAATCAGTTAAACATTCTCTTGGTAACTTAAAATTAATGTGGGCTCAGTTAATGCATATTTGGGATTAAAAAGATTTATCTGGCATTTATTTTAAATTCTACATGACATTTGACATTTCTTAAAAACTATGCCCTGATTTGATTTCCTTAAATCTCCTTAAGCTCACATTTGAAAAGCCTGGGTTTATTTGAACTAAAACTTCCTCAAATATGTTAATTTTCTGAATCTCCTTCTATAATTACCAGTAACATGAGTTTCTCAACAGAAATTTCAGAAATGGCACCACGGCAGCTGACCTTTGTTTCAGTGTGACACTAAACTATGCAAAAAATTAACTTTCCCACTATATTTGGATGGGTTAAGTATAGAATTCTATTTTCTTTGGAAAAAAAAAAAAGCCTACGACATTTCTGATTGCTGTGATAAAATATATGCACCACACAAAATTCCACTCTATTTTTTGGCTCACATATGCCACTAACTTTACTGCTAAGGTTTTTCATAACACTATTATTACATCACTCCAAGATCAGACCAATAAACTATTAATATTTTTCTGTCATGGACTTAGAAATAGAAAGTAAAGGTACTAACCACTTGAGGGGGGAAAAAATCAGTTTATTTTTTTATATCCTATTTTGGGAAGCTATAAGAAAAGTCCTTACTTCAAACATCTTTAAAATAATTATAGTTTCATAAAATTTAAGTTGGTTTCCAAGTTAGCTATATCTGAAATTTCTAGTCCAATTTCCCTTTTGTCTCTCATTTACTTATTTAAATCGAGTTGAACTTAGGTATCAAACAAAACAAACTATGAAGTTATTCCCACCCTTACCAGAGTGCCATCTTATAAGGTCTCAGAACACCCTACATCTTGGTAGTACTTATCAAAACTGGGACACCTGGGTGGCTCAGTGGGTTGGGCCTCTGCCTTCGGCTCAAGGTCATGGTCTCAGGGTCCTCAGATTGAGCCCTGCGTTGGGCTCTCTGCCCAGCGGGGAGTCTGCTTCCCCCTCTCTCTCTGCCTACTTGTGATCTCTCTTTGTCAAATAAATAAACAGAATCTTTAAAAAAATACTTATCAAAATTGAACAATTAGATACTCTGTTATTTCATATCTGCCTTTCCAGCCAACGGGTTAAAGCTTCAGGAGAGTAGGAACAATGCCTGTTGAACTCACACTACCGCCAGGGCCTTCTGCATAGGGTACATACTACTTGTCAAAAGAATGAAAAAATAAGACATTAAAAGAGTATTAGCCTTAGAAGGAAGCATGTCTAAAATAAGAAAATGCTATGTAATAATGATCCACTTATTTGGAAAATTCATCCATCTACAATAACAGAATCAGAATGGGCAATAAAAGAGGTGTTTAATGAATTAATACTCAAATAAATTACACAAATCCTGCTACAAAGAAATAGGCGTAGTAAATTAAGAAAGCTCTATTTGAGGAAATACATTTTATATAAATTTTTGGTTTTTTTTTTTCTTTCGCCTTTTTTTTTTTTTTAATATTTTATTTATTTGGCAGAGTAAGAGAGCACAAGCATGGGGAGCAGTAGAAGGAGAGGGAGAAGCAGGATCCTGGCCAAGCAGAAAGCCAGATGTGGGGCTTGACTGCAGGACCCTGAGATCATGATCTGAGCCAAAGGTAGGTGCTTAACCATCTGAGCCACCCACGTGTCCCAATTTTTGTATTTTCTAATTCTTCTAAAGCATCATTATAATCATATATTATCATCCACTAGGAGGTAAATCCAAACAATAGCTAACCTAGTACATCTAAAATAAATTTGCTAGGCACTAGTAAATTATAAGATATGGTTGTTGCCCTCAAGAAACTTATAGTTTGGGGAGCTAGAAAATACAGATAAAAAGGGGATTACATAAAGTAGGATGTACTAAGTTCTAGTGAAGTGATACAGACATTCTGCAGCACTGGTCAGTACAAGCAGAAGAGCAAGGAGGACCCAGACTAAGTATCAGTCTGATAATGGAGACAATGGGGGACAACAAAGAGCACAGTTGGTTAGACTTAACGATCTGTGAGATGACACTAGAAAATAATCCAAGGGTCTATAAGGACAGCCATTTCATGTGCCTACTGGAGCAGGCAAGAAAGGAGGGAAGCCTGCAGGATGAAAATGCCAACAGCCACTTGGTCTCAGTGTTGGGGGCAAGACGATCTCTTCTGGGGTCGATGGTGGCCTGCACAGTATAAACCCCATATAAAAGGGGAAGCTGTTATGTTGCCCACAAAGAATCATTGTCCCGCCTTCTGGTTTTTCAAAAGGCGGTGCAGGGTTCAAAAAAAGTTCTTTAATTAAAAAATTTAAGCTTTTAAATGTTGGTAAAAGAATGTTCTAATACTGTGTTAGAAACCCAAACATGTCTTCATCCAGTCTTCCCAGGGGGCCGCAGAGTGCAGCTCTGGTTTGGCAGGTTGAGTTCCACGCTTAAGAGCTCTGGATTTCATCCTGTAGTCACTGACTTAAAAGACTTAACATTTATTTCAAAATTTGCTTAGTTTTATACCTCTGCACACTCTAATATTTACCATGTAAAACACCTAGGGCTGCCAAATTATTTCACATTGGCCTTGTGTCAGAATTTCTCTGTTACAAGCCAATTACGCTCATTTAACTAACTGTGGAGTGACTTATAAGTTTCAACTGAAAAAACATTCAAAATGATACTAATAAAGCAGTGTTGACAGCGCAGTACCCAAGAGAATGCTGACATTATGTGTATACCACAGTCCACTGGAAACACATATAGCCCCTGGAGCTCCACTTCTCAAAAAACACGCACCATAATCCCCTGCAAAACAAAAGCCCCTGTTCTTTCCAGCATTTTCCCATAATTAGCAACCTTCTAAAGACTATTGCTATACTTTTCTTTTATTACCAAACAACACTCAAACACATGTAACAAAGTTTTAATTCTACCATTTACTGTAAGCCTTTAACTACCCAAAAACAATATTTTAAGCATTAAAGGCCTATATGTTAACATTTTAATAAGCTCAGGGAAAGAAAAGATAATTAGTATCAGAGACTTGCAGATTCATTTTGATGATAGTATTACAGAAAGTTAGCATTATAATTGAAAGGTAATTCCCAGAAGAGAAAATTCTTGGTGCATAATTATGATATACAATACAGAACTATGAAAATTGCATAATCACATGCTTTGAAATAATATTCACAACGGAAGATACCAGCAAGGTATAAAAGAAATATTAAACGAGCAGTGTTTCTATTACTTAATTTGTTCTGGCTCTTGGGAACCCCTAACCTGAACCATCCATTCCGTGAATGAAGGCTCCCAGGTCCGTGGGGCACTAGGATATGTGGCTGGTCAAGCTGAAACCTATCAAGATTGCTGAAAAAGAAGCCAACTCGAAGCACAGGTCTCCCTGGGGCTCTGTTGTATCCTTTTCATAGAAAGGATCAACGAGTTGAAGTAAAGAACACGTCTTTACTAGAGGCAGAACAAAACAGGCTCAACACAAGCGACTGTGCTTCCAGGATATAGTTCTTACCAAAGGGATGCAATTTAGAATAAAGAAACCGCATTAGAACTGTTTTTCCTATTTCTAAAGAAACTGACTACAGTCTAAACACTAGGAGCTCTACCAATCATAACTCGAAGGAAGCTCAAAGGTTCCCCACATCCCTGTCAGAACCTGTTGGAAGACCTTCATGGCCTCTAGTATTCTGAAGTTCCACCCCACAGTCTATCAGACATATTAAAGAGTACTCAAATTCAATACTGGATATTTATAAGAAATATCACTGAACTGAAAATAAGAATTCTCTTTCAAAAGTGTTTTATTCCCTCTTGAGCCCACTCCAATCGGGTTTTCCCCCCACCCCTCCACCAACACAGCTCTGATCAAGGTCCCAGTGACTTCTCTTGCTAAACCCAATGAGCAACTCAGTCCTCATCTTACTTGACCTCTCACACCTCTCAACCTATGACACCACTGATTCACTCTCTCTTCCTTCAGACACTGTCTTTATTAGACTTCAAGGATATTCTTCCAATTTCCCCCTTATCATTCTGGCTGTTCCTCCTCAGTCTCCTTTACTCCTTTACTGGTTGCTTCTTACCAACTCAATCTCTCCACGCTGAAACACCTCAGGCTCAGCCCAAGAGCCTCATCACAAAAAAACAACTCACAGTTCATTCTTCCTGCCTTGTGGGTCAACAGAAATAGCAGCATCTTCTAATAACAATAGGGATGGAGAGAATGGAGACACTTAGGTCCACTATGTTGGAAATATGTGCAGAATTCTTATGTTGTAAGATAATTTCTTAGGAGATTTCTTCTATTCTTCAACAAACTGTAAATACTGGTATAACCCAAGGCTTGGTCCATGGATTGCTTTCTCTGTCTAAAAACATTCCTTAAAGGAGCTTATCCAAACTCTGTTGGCATCTTCCAAATTTGAATCTCCAGCCTGGATGTCTTTAACTCCAGATTCCTATATCCAACAACCTACTCAACCTCTCCGTTTGGAAGTCAAGCATTACATGTTTAAAGCAGCTCGTAGTCGTCTCCTCCATCAGATCCCCATCCTGGTTCATAGCAACTCAACAATTATGCAAAAATCTTGAGGTTATCCTTATTCCAATCTCTCTCACACTCCTCTAACAGTTGGCCAGGCAATCTCAGTGGTTTGATCTACAAAATAAACTCTGGTCATTTCTCACCACTTCCTCTCCTGCTATTGACATTTCTCAGTTTGGATCATTATCAGCAGCTGCTAACTTGTATCCTGGCTTCTGCCCTTGACCGCCCTACTCCATTTTTGTCTCAACATAGCAGCCAATGATTCTATTAAAATGCAAATCAAATCCCCTTGCTCCCCTGCTCAAAGGTCTCCAATGATTCCCCATTTCACTCAGTAAATGCTGAAGTTCTTAAAATGGGCCACCAGTCAGACCCTATAGGATTGCCACCTAAACCTCTCTGACCTCATCTACTACTATTCTGTGACCTCACTGTTCTTGAAACACACCAAGCACACTTCTGCCTGAGGCCTTTGTTAATTTCTGATGGAATGTTCTTTCTCCCAATTATCTCTGTATGGCCAACTTCCTCCTTCAAGTCGTCTTCTCAGTGAGTCCTACTTTGACCATACTATTTTAAATTGCCAAGGGCCCGAGTACCCACCTCCAGCACTACCAGCATCCATTACCCTATTCTAGTTTTCTTTTTCCAACTACAGTTAGTATTTTCTAAAATACTATAAATTTGCTTTGTTGTGTTTATTGCTTGTCTTCTAATAGGATATATGCTCCATGAAGGCAGGCCTTTTGTCTTTATTTTGTTCACTGACATATCTCTAAGGTCTAGAAGAGTGCCTGGCACACAGTAGGCACACATTATATTAAATGAATAAAGTTGGATAAACATTTAATAATTTCAATTTCATAGTTTTCTCTTAATATTTGAGCCTTTTACTAGATCCTAACCTTCTTATTGTTTGTTGTTGTGCCTGAAGAAGAGAAAGATCCCAGCCTGACCTCAGGGCCCAACACAAATTCGGAAGCCCCAGGGAAGCAAGGGACATCCTCCCTTTGGCCATTAGTGATTCTCCCTAAAACTAGGACTCCATTTAGCACTTATCTGGAAACATCTAACTCCTTTCGACATACAAGTATTTTGTTTCCCCACCTAGACAAGACGTACTTTGGCAGGACTTGCTCAAAGTATTCATCCTGGCCCTGGATATCTTATAGAGGTATAAAATTCATTTTTCAATGGTCTTAGTAAACTGAATGCTTTATTTATTTTTTAAAACATTTTATTTATTTATTTGACAGACAGAGGTCACAAGTAGGCAGAAAGTGAGGCAGGGTGGGGGGCGGGGGGAAGCAGGCTCCCCGCTGAGCAGAGAGCCCAATGCGGGACTCGATCCCAGGACCCTGAGATTATGACCCACTGAGCCACCCAGGCGCCAACTAAACTGAATAATTTTAAAAAACGCCTGCTGAGTTCAAGATACTACACAAAGAAAAAAAAAGATACTACACAACGTGTAACAGGACATGGGGTTACACAGAGTATGTCCTGTTTTTAATGAACACAGTAGAATGATACATCATGGTTATTCTGAAGGAGCCTGTGCCTATTTTCACTGAATTTACAATTATACTGTTTAGATGTAAATGTGTCTTTCTAATGTGCTCAAGTTTGTTTTTCTTAAATGGTCCTTTTGAAACTTTCAAACTTTCAGACTATTAATTTCCATTGAATGAATGGCTTAAAATCGTAAGCTTTTATAATAAAATTATAAAGGGGTCTAGCCCACATTATATAAATGGTGCCAATGGTTGGGGGGTGGGCATGAGAGAAATAAACAATTGCTTTATACCAATAATCGTGGTTTTCTCTATAAAGTACATAAAATCTGTGTAGAGCCAAAGACATCAGCCATTTGGTACTCTTTACATTTAAAAATACTTTGCTTAAACTTAATTATCATAAAGAGAATATTTTTTAATCTTCAGATCTATCTTTTGGCATCTGGAAAGAAATTATTATCTAGGGGCTCCTGGGTGACTCAGTGGGTTAAAGCCTCTGCCTTCGGCTCAGGTCATGATCCCAGGGTCCTGGAATTGAGCCCCATGTCGGGATCTCTGCTCCACGGGGAGCCTGCTTCCTCCTCTCTCTCTCTTCCTGCCTCTCTGCCTACTTGTGATTTCTATCTGCCAAATAAATAAATAAATAAAATCTTAAAAAAAAAAAAAAATAATTATCTAGCAAGCAGAAGCTGAGAGACTGAGTGAGACTACTGGAAATTAGATGAGAATTAGGAAAGATCAATCAATTAGTGATCAATGAACAGGCCAGCAGCTACTCTTAGTGCAGCACCATAGACTGCCCGATATCTGTAACTGAGAAATTCTAGGTTTTGTTGCCTGCTGAATGTCATCAAAACCAAAACATAATAAAATCTTAAGTTGATTGTAAATGAAAGGTTCAGGCACTTCCAAGAAAACTAAAAATCCTACAGCATCATTTCTTTTGTCCTCAGTAATAAGAGCTAACATTACTAGGCAATTTAGTGTGTCAGACCATGCCATTGTTTTATGTGTACTATTTCATTTAATAATCAAAACAACATGGTGCTATAGTTACTAACATTATCCTCGTTTTACAGATAAGGAAAAAGAGGTTCAGAGAAGTAAAGAACTTCCTCAAGGTTACACACTGGAAGACCGTGGAGCCTGGATCTCCACCCTAGAAGACTGATTTCAAAGACCTCGTTCTTACCATTGTACTTTCCTGCTTCTCTTCCATGCTGCCTCCAAAACACACTACTCTTTCTGCAGTAATTTCAGCGAGCAACTTGTCAGAGTTGTGACCCTATGGTAAGCACATTTTTTATTTCCTAAGATTATACATGCTAAGCTTTTGCTGTTCCAAGCAGTATCTCATCTGAACAAAATGTATATACTACCCATTTGTAAAACTTCTGTTATTCTGTTTTTCACCTTCCTAATGAGCCTAAGTCAAAATTCTAAGCCTTTTCTTAAACCACAAATTAAAAAAAAAAAAAAGAATGCCCTTTTCCTCTTCAGGGAAACACGAGAGAAAGATGGGTATATATCTCATTTGTTTCCTTTCGTAAGCACTTTGTTTTATCTATTAGGTTTCTCATAATCCTATGTTTTACAGTAAATGCTTCATGGATGCTGCAGTAGACTTCAACAACTGAATTTCACTGTTGTTGTAGGTAGAGACAGGATGTTTCCAGGGATGTTTACAAAAAGATAACTTGAAGGAGGTGGAAGGGTTTCCAGGGGAGGAGAAAAGTGTGTAAAAGGTGGGGGAAATAATGGCAGGAAGAGGCAAACAAAAAACAAAAAACAAACAAAAAAAAAAGAATTTTTTACACTATCTTCTTAAGAGTGAACCATTCTGAAAATATTTAGAAAGCAGTCCTTTGAAATTGGGGTCCAGCCCAGATCATTTATGGATCACTGTTATGAAACACCGAATCAGGAGGGACCTTGAGATGTCACCTACCCATCATTCAATCCCCAACATCTCACTGGAAAGGCCTAGAACACAGGGAGAAGGAAAAAAGGGAGAAAGAGACGTTCCAAGAGACTTCTGTATGGGAGCAGAAGTAGATCAGCCTTGAGGAGGTTAAATTCTGCCTCACTGTGCTATTCCTCTGTTTACTCTGGGCAGGTCTGAGTCTATCTCAACAGAGCCACAGGAGACCTTGGTGTCAATCAGAAAAGGGCACCTCATCCTTATGCCAGTGGACTCTCTGCTTGGGCTGCAGAGTTGGGGGCTAGGTTTTAGCCCTTAGACGGCACTAATGTAGGCTAGACTGGGCCTCAGTCCCTCCACTTCTAAAAAATGCTAAGGCTAGCTGCCACCTAAGCGCTCCTCCGTCTTCTCAGTCCTCAGTTAAAATCTGGCAATATCCAGCTGGTATATTCCAGTGTCCCTGAAACACTAGGATTCTGTGGACTGAGTTGAGACTTCCGTGTTTTTGTAATGCTGCATTTTTTTTTTCTCTCACATTTCTGAAGTACTCTTCCCTTTTCATCTTAAGACTACACTCTCCTTTCAACTCCAAAGTGCTCAAATTTTCTTGAGCAATCAAAAGGTCATACCCCACATACCAGCCCCAAACCTCCCCAAATGTCCACCAACAGAATGGATAAATAAACTGGGTACATTCATCCACAGAAATAAAAGAAAAAAGCACTGCTATCTGCATCAATTTGGACATGACACTATGTTGAGCCGAAGAAGACACAAAAGAGAACTTATATTTGATTGCACTTAAATGCAGTCTGAGAACAGGTTAAAGCTAACCGGCGGCAATGAACGTCAGAATAGCGGTTATCCCTGGGGCAGGGATTACGAATGTAAGGAGAGGCTTGGCTGGGGGGAGGTTGGGAGTGGGGAATGAGGTACTGATCTGTTTTTCTGATTTGGATGCTGGCTGCCTGGATATAATCACTTCATGGTATACACTTCTGATCTGTGCATTTTTCTGGTTGTATGTAATTATTCAGTAACAAGTTCAAAGAAATAAAGCCTCAGGGACACCACTCCCCAAGCCATCTACTGAAACTGGACAGTACAAGTGTTGCTACTTGTGGGGAGAAAAATAACTACTCATTTAATGTAAACCACACAAAGAACTACCTAATTTCCTAATATCTTCATCCAGAACTTGTGTGATTTTTATGATTTCCTCCTTCATAGGAAACTATGGCTATAAGTTAGTATAAAATAATTGCTTTTCTGGGTTCATATATCTGAAAAACCTTACTGCTCAATGCTTTATAATAAATATGTATAAAGGCAGGGTTATTAGAAAACCTCTAAAAATATTCCTGGATAATCAATTAGGAATGCTGACAGTTCTAAATCGTTTTTTTTTTTTTTTTTTTGTCAGAATTATCTCAGTCATCCCATTAATGAAACACACTGGATAATTCCCAAATCGCTACTTAGTTTTCCTCCTGTACAGGTTAAACTGTTAGGTAAGGCCACACAGGTGGGGGAAAGGCATTCAAGAAAACATTATGCTCAGGCAGCTCCAAGGAAGCTCCAGTAAACACTGCCTTCTCCTCTGGCCTATAACTGGCTCATGTGAATTTGGTGCAGCACTCCATTTTTCTCCTCCTGAGAAAATTCTTCCTGTCAGATCAGTGATTTCTTTCCCCTTCCCAGTGTTCTAGAATCTCTTCTCGATCAGTACGGTATACTACATGATTGTGGCACTACATACAGATTAAAAGTGATGTGATACAAACGTGCATCAGAGGTAATTACACCACCAAATCATATCAGATAACCTGGAAGCATAGGTAGCTTCTTTTCACTCAAAATTTTAGGATCACTATGGCCATTACTACTGTAGAGCCCCTCTGGTCCCATGGCATGACAGGCAGACTCTAGGGCTCACAAACGTTTGGGGTAATAATTAGAGATTTGTAGAATCCTTAGAGTTTAGACAGAAAATGTTCCCAGTCTTTGAAATGAGAAGTGCTATAGGCTGGGGGCGCGGACCACAATGATAAGCATCCAGTCCCCAAACATTATTTAACACCAACGCAGCAGTTTGACACAAATGCAGGCAAGCTTTCCAAGATAAATACCACTCAACAACCTAGGTCATGTTGTCTCTAGACTGTGCTGGGGACCTTAATACTAATCCTTTTTCTCCTCAGCTAAAAAGATCTTACTTTTTAATTTCCACTTTTAAATAGAATTTTTCCCCTACTTCAGCCTTGTTTTAAATATTCATCTTCCCAAGTTCAGATTTCCCTTGCAACTCAATGCTCAGTACTCCACTTCCTCCTTCCTTTCAAATTATTCCTTTGACTTGTTTCTACTTAAATTTATAGGCCCACAAAGCCTTTTTTTCCAGATAACATGCAATTTCAAAAGTATTTTCTACTATCCCCCATGTCAAAGTTTAACTATAAAGGTCAACAAGTACTATTTTTCCTGTTTGGGTTTAGGAAAGATACATTTTTTTTTTTTTAAGATTTTATTTACCTATCTCAGAGAGTCAGAGATAGCAAACACAGGGTTAGGTGGAGAGGGAGAAAAAAAAAGCAGACTCCCCACTGAGCAGGGAAGCCCCAGGATGTGACCAACTGAGTCACCCAGGTGCCCCTAGGAGAGATACATTTTAACTAAAATTTCACCACTCATAAAATTCCATCTTTGTATCTTTTCTATTCCCCCCACCTACACTCAATTGTTTAATATACAATCAAAATGTAATTAAACTCCCAAATGTGTAATTATATAATCAAAGACTCCTTAAAAGTATATAATTTTAAGTGTGCAACACACACCCTTTATAACTTTAGTACTAGAACAACAGATTTTTTTTAAACTACTGGAGACTTCTGAGGTTGTGTTTGCTGTTTCTTAAGGGTGAGGGAGCCGGGTAGAAGAATCATCATGTAAGGACTAACTGCTTTATAGAAAACCAGAAACAGTGTTACAACAGGATTCTACTGAAGACTGCAAACACACAAAACTCTTTATTTTCTTTAAAACAACGTTGGAATTTCCTAAATGAGAGCCAAAGATTCTATGCTTTGCCCATAAGAATACACAATACTAAATACTTCTGGCTTTCCTACAGAGACTTCATTTACCAAACCAGGGTATTTATAAGGTTTGTATTAACGTGGAGTAGGAAAAACCCATCTCTGCATAAAAACAGAAAACTTTTTGTCCTTTAGAACATTTAAAACAGTATTAAAAGGACTTTAAAGAAGGTCCCTGAAATCTAGTTCTGAACTCAGAAAACCACCTAAGGGATAATTTGTGAATGCCATCTGGGATCCAGGCAGTTTCATCAACAAAAGGGAAAACTTGTTGAGATCATCCGAATCTAAAATTCACATACATTTTTACATCTGGACTGAATTAATCTTTTCTTAGTACTGGCTTTCATGTAATAAAATAATTGTTTGCAGGTTTTATTTTTTTTTTTTAACCCTCAGTCTCAAAATCAGAATGTGCAGCATCCAAGCTGAAAAGTACAAAGAATTCCTTTATCAAAAAAGTTGAGAGACGGGACTCATTTACACTAAACTCTGAACTTGACAATTCAGTCAAAAACAATTGTTTGAAAACTTTCATTTCAAGCATCTGCCATAAAAAGGCTACACAAGTCTATTATGTCAGAAGTTCTGAAAGCCAAAGGCTTTATAACTGTAGTTAAAAGTAGAAACAAAGTCCAGAAACTAGAAAAGCTCTACAACCCCCGCTTCCCTGGATTCAGCTGGCCCAACTGAATGAGTTTTTACAGGACGGGTTACCAGAAATGATTACCTAGCACATGGACTCTGCTTTCAACCACAGTGTCTCCAGCCTAGCCCCTATTGTTTTCCTGGAGAGCCAGGAGCATCTTAAACCAGCAAGTTCAAATTCCGTACTTGAAGCTGGTAGCTTACCTAGGTTGCCCCCCCAAAAAGGGAATGGAAATAGAGAAAGATTTCCTTTCCCTTAAGATGTTTTGAGTTCTGCAAGAACTGCTGATTACTGTGGTCCATCAGTGTCAGATCTCGGGTATTTTTACAAGCAATTCAAAAGGGAGAAAATTAGTTCATATTACAGTCAGTCTGCTTTCTGGAGAAGACATTCTGCAGATAACTTACTTGATAGGAGATATCCCCTGGGGGACCCTTCTCATCTAATGATCCCAAAGGTCCATTCTAATATGAAATATAAATCCAATATGTTTATAAACATACTGAAAGAGCATTTAAATGTCAGCTGTCTCATACTGTGGAGTAATTTCATTTTTCACATAATACTTTTATTTCTCAAAACCACACCCAAGGAAAATGATTAAGTTCTACAAGTTTTATACTACAAAGGACAACAGCAAAAGCATCTGTTTTCCTGCCTCTCTTTTCTGGTCTTCTCCCCTCCCCCACTCTCTATGGAGCACGCTGTTTGTAAATCTTGGTGGTTAAAATTAGTTTCTACAATACTCTCATAATGCTGTAAATTCTGAGAAACTTCTTATCCTTTAACATTGCTGGGCCTGAATTTATGCGCTGCTCTAAGAAGAAAAAAATCCAAAAGTCAAAAGCCTTTTTAATGACAGATGTATTACGGAAAATTTTCCCCACAAAGTTTTGATGCTGTGAAATATCAACTCCCTGAAATCACAGAAAGGAAATGACTTACATTCTTGGAAAATGAAGCCACTAGCAGCTTTCTCCAACAGTATTTTCTAATCCCTAAACTACACCCTGTGGCAACAGGGAGTATTTCGTGCAAAAGCTAAATTTAAATAGATGCTTATAAAACCAATAAACAAACATTGTGGGATCTCAGAGAAGAAGGGACAGAATCAAATACTTTTTCTGCACACTCAAAAAAAAAAAAAAAAAAGCTGGAGAGTACGGGCTTGAAGTCAAAAGCAACCCGAGAACACTTGCTGAAGTTTTCCTTCCCCGCTGTGGGCAATACAAAGCTCCTGAGGGAAATTCTGGCAACACAGATTTTGCCAAAAAATAAAAACGAAAAGGGTGTAAAAGAGCTAATATTTCTTTGGACACTAACTACACAACTGCACGGCCTGAAAATCTGCCAGCTTTCAATTCAACTTTAAAATACGCTTGTTTTGACAGCTTTCCATTTATTCGTGCCCTTAAAGAAAACGCCCTCCCCATTAGGTTGTGCTGTCCCGGGACTCGAGGTGCTGTTGAAAGCCCTGTGGATCTCACAAGGGTGGCCCCCAGCGGTCCATACCTGACAGTTCCTGGTCCTCCTCGAGCACAGGATGGTGGTCTCCTCTGCCCGGGGCCCAGCCTTCACGCCGCAAGCACCTCCAGGAACCCAAATTCTGCAGGCCGCGCCCCCCACTCGCATCCCACCGAGGCCCCCTTCTGGCGCCGCCGAGCCCCAGCTCAATCTCCGGCTCCCCGACCAGACACTTCAGGGACCGTGGGGCAGACGCTGCGCTCGGGTCTCTGCCCGCAGCCCGGTTGCCCGGCCCCGGCGCGCGTACAACAGGCGGCACGGCACCCAGGAATCCAGGGTTTAGGGGCTGGCCCCGGCGCCCCGTCAAAGGCGCGACCGATGGGGCGCAACCGACAGGCGCCTCCAGAACAGGGCGCCGGAGACCACCGGGGAACCGAGCGCGGCACCGTGAGCCCGCGGCGCAGCCCGCAGCCCCGGTCGGCCTCCCGCCCTCGCCGCACAGGCGGCCCCAGAGCTCCGCGCCTCCCCCGCTGCCTGGCTCGGCTGCCCCGGGGCCCTGTCCTCCCGCCCCGGTGTGGGCGAGCTCTGCCGGTGGAGCGGCGACCTTCCAGCCCGGTGCCCGACGCCCAGAGCGGAAGAAGCAAAAAGAAGGCGAAGAAAGACGCAGAGAAGGAGACACTGCTTTGGCTGGGGCTCTCCACTCGCAGAAACCTTCCCAAAGTCCCGTCCAGCCGCCGCCGCCGCCGCCCGGCCGGCAGGGGGCACAGTGGGCAGCCGGGGCGCCGTGGCCGGGCTAGGGGGTCCCCTGGGAGGCCCCCAGGCGCCGAGTTCCCGCTCGTACCTCGCAGAAAGCCCGGAGCACCCGGCGTCGGACTCTCGTCAGCACCCCAGCCCCTCCTGCTTGCACCGCGCCAGCCCGGCTCTTCTCAGCCCCTCTGCCCTGGCAGCCAGACGAGCGCTCCGTGTCCGCCCCGCCCCCCGCCCACGCCTCCCGCCCCGCCCCGCCCCCAGAGGCTCCGCCCACACGCCCGCCCCGAGGTGGCGGGGGAGGCCGCGGAGCCGCGCGTTCGGAGAGCCTAGCTTGCGGCCGCACGTGGAGCGCCTGCTGGCCCCGCCCCGGACCCAACCAAGCGTCCCGCGGAGGGGTGCCGCCGACTCGGGGGTGGGAGACAGCGGAGGGCACCACACCTCCCGGGTCCTGAGAAAGGAGGAGAATGGCAGAAGGGCGCTGTGTGTGGACCACTGCGATCTAGGCCTTTCCCCACGCGACGGAGGCGGGAGGGGACGCGGTCAGCTTCCCCCTTCTGGCCGAATGGCCCTCTCTGACGCTCGGCCCCCGCTCCCCTGGAACACTCCCTCCCGAGCCCAGTCGGGCTGGGCGGGGGTGGCTGTTTGGCCTGGGCATCGTCTTACTAATTCGGAACGACGGAGTGGAGGCCACTCAAAGAGGAGGCGATCCCAGCGGAGGAGGCTTCGTGACTCCTAGCTTCTCCCCCTTACTCCTGTCCCGCACCCACCGGCCCACCCACCACTCGGGACGCGCCCTCGTGGGTTTTTATACTGGATGGAGGGGGCGCCGCCAGGAAGCCAAGCCTCCCCCGCTAACTCTTGTTTCTGCAATTGTAAAGGTAGACACAGCCTCTATTTGCTGTGATTGTAGCGAATGTGACCCCTCAGAAATTCTTTTTGTCCGCCCCCGAAGGTGGCTGGAGGGCTTGGCGGAAGGTGCCAAGGGCCGCTGGAAGTTGTTTTTATGGCACTACGAATCGAATCAGAAGATTGAGGTTTGTTTCCTATTTAGTTGCTGGGTCTGGGGAAGAACTATGCCTCTTTGGTCAGCGTGTGCCCGCTAGGGAACTGGAGACACTGGGGAGGACCCAGCCTCCCCTGGACCCCAGGCCCCCGACGCACTGTACTCCCACCTGGTGGGCTTCTGCCCTCTGAGGCCTTATGCTAACTGCTGACCCTGTGACCCCTGGCCCCACGGGGCCCCTCACTAAAGGAGGAATAGGGTGTATGTTTCCGGGTGTGACAAATGGGTGAGGAGACAAATACAGGAGGACCTGAGAAAGGACATTACCAAAATCAGATTTATGCTTGCAGAAGCCAACTTAACCGGTCTGCTCTTTAATCCAAACATCAGTATGTTAGGCTGGCTGTGACTGCTTGACAGTGTGCCTGTTTGTGTGCCTCCTTTACTTGGCAGAAGAAATTCAGTTTTGTGTTCATTAGGGCTGAAGCTAACTTGGAATAGTTGCCTCATTCACAGCTTTTACAATTTGGGAACCATGACACTGGAACTGAGTATTAGAAGCTGTGATCTTTTTTCACAATTGATAATACATTCAGAGTTTATTTCTGATAAAGCAAAGCAGCAGTGTCTAAGGATATTGCACTTAAAATTTAAAGTCATGACTTCGTTATGGAAAAGAGAAGAAGAGCTACATTTCAACGACTGCCTTCTAAATTAGTTGTATTTAATTAATAGACTAAAATTTAAAAATGGTTTATGGTAGTTGATGACAATGTAGGCATTTAAAAGTGGAGAATTACACTTTTCTCTCATTTTTATCTTTTTACATGCATTCGGAATGAGTGCACAGTGAACACAAGTTGGTAAGGTCTTAAATTAATTTGATGTCTAATGAAATAGTCCAGCATTTCATATGTAAAGATGAATGAGTAATACTTTACCATCTTGGAAAACAGTTCCTAAATCTGCTTTCTTTTTAGGCTTTCTCCATCTAGCAGATCAAGAACAACATATTGGGGTGCCTGGGTGGCTCAGTGGGTTAAGCCTATGCCTTCATCTCAGGTCATGATCTCAGGCTTCTGGGATCGAGTCCCACATCGGTCCCTCTGCTCGGTGGGAAGCCTGCTTCCTCCCTCCTCTCTCTCTCTCTTGCTCTGCCTCCCTTTCTGCCTACTTGTGATCTCTCTCTGTCAAATAAATAAATAAAATCTTAAAAAAAAAAAAGAACAACATATTGTTAGATTGTAAAACATTGCTACAATATAAAATAATTAGGTAACCCAAGGAGCAAAATATTTTAAACAGCTTAAAAAAATATATGTTTAAGATTGGGTTTATGGTCTAGAATTAGATTGTAGCAAAATTTACTATGTGAATATTTTTTGAATCATAATGGTCATATTAATAGTGAGTACCACAAAAAAAACATGGACTCTTACATAATACATTTTGTAAACCAAGTACTTTAAAACTCTTAAAAACCGTTTTATAACCCCCTGAAACATTGTAAAACTCTGAAAGGATTGACAAGTAATCCACTCTGCCTGAAAGGAAATGGAGCTGAGAGAGGATGGGTTGTTTTAAATATTTCTTATCTTTGGAAATATTTTCCTGTACTTATTACAGCAATGAATACAAATTCAAAGGTAAAGTTATATTTTATGATTCTTTTTGATGTTGAGATACAGTTCTATTTTCATCAATATGATGGGATGTTTTCCTAAACATGAGACTGCCCATCAGTGAAATATTGCCTTAAGCACATCTTAAATTACTATTTTTTCCATGGCACGTAAATACTAACATAATTCTATATTATTGCTTTTTTTTTTTTTTTTTTTAAGGAAGAAGATATTCATTCCATGAATTTATTGAGTACTTCCAAATGCCAGGTACAGGATTAGATTCTGGGATTCGAAGGTAAAAATATTCCTGCATTTTATAGTAGTTTGAGGGAGCAGGTATGTTAGTAAGCGGTTAAAATACACTTTAATGCTTGCCAGCATAGGGCCAAGCAGGAGGAATAGTGGGAAAGCTTAGGACCTGCAGAGAGGGCATCGGACATCCTCTGTCTGGATGAGAACGATGAACTGAGATGGGAAGGATGAACAGTTTGCCTGGGAACAAGTTGTTTGAGGTGGTGGGTCTCAAACTTGGAAGCGCGTTGGAATCACATGGGGACTTTGAAAAACTTTGTCCTAAGCATGTGATCTAATTGGTCTGGGACGTGGCCTGGGGTATGTTTTAAAATCTCCAGATTATTCTAAGTGGAGACACGTGGGAACCTTGTGTCATGGCATCCCGGGTAGAGGGCACAGAGTGAGCATGTACACTGAGGTGTGTGTTTAAAGCATGATGGCCAGAGCCTTGTTTTGTAATTGAAGAGGCTTAAGCTTTGGTGGTTGATATTTACACATTTTTGGCATAAAGAACACATTTATATGGAAAGCAAAGAGATGTGAGCTGCTATAGTTCACATTCCTTTCCAAATATTTTCCAAACATTATACAAATAGTATTATGAGAAGTAAGATCAGGGGTGCCTGGGTGGCTAAGTGGGTTAAAGCCTCTGCCTTTGGCTCAGGTCATGATCCCATTGTGCTGGGATCGAGGCCCTCGTCGGGCTCTCTACTCAGCCGGGAGCCTGCTTCCTCCTCTGTCTCTGCCTGCCTCTTTGCCTACTTGTGATCTCTGTCAAATAAATAAATAAAATCTTTAGGAAAAAAAAAAAAAAGAAGTAAGATCAGCTCAGTTTTTTAAAAAGAAAAAGATTTACTTCTTTATCTTCCATATATAATTCAGGGTCATTTGAGACTCAGAGTATGTTTCAATGCTGAAATAGAAGTTTGTTTGTCTTTTTTAAGATTTTATTTATTTATTTATTTGACAGAGAAATAGCACAAGTATGTAGTGCGGCAGGCAGAGAGAGAGGAAGAAGCCCGCTCTCCGCGGAATTAGGAGCCTGACACAGGGCTCAATTCCAGGCCCCTGGGATCATGACCAGAGTTGAAGGCAGACGCTTAACCCACTGAGCCACCCAGTCATCCCTGAAATAGAAGTTCTAGACAGAGAAAGAAGTCAGTAATTTGACCTACTGGCTTTTAAAGAAGACCTTTCCAAAATTAAATACTATTCTTCATTCTGGGTGAAGTTCACAGTAAAAAAATTAGTTTATTTTTCTTTTTGGTAACTTCTGAATTTCCATTTTAAAGCAAAACAAAATTCATTCAAATAAGTCCTACTCTATGGTCTTAAATGTCCATTTAGCTTATGTATATTTCTTTGAAAGACAAACTAATCAGATCTGGAAACTTTACAGTGATGTAGTCCTGATTCGCACTGCCTAGCATTTAAAATGATCTTCTTATTATTCTCAGTGGCATATCACTATATTCTTTTAAACAAAAACACACCAAAAGAGATTCTAATATTTCAAGTCAGGAAAATAGATTACCAAATAATATCTCATTATTTTGCACCAGGAGCCCCTAACCAGGACAAATAATTATTCTGCAGAGGCAGACCAGCACAAGGCTTAATATATTATGGAGCAATCTAATGCAGAAAGATTTTACCTTTACCCAATTTAGAGGCACAAAGTTGAAAAAATTAAATTAATTGAATTCTGCCCTTACGGCCATCAAATTTTGAGAAAATATTTTAAAAAGAGGATATTTGATTATCCTGGGACAAAGTTTGGTTTTAATGCAACATGTAAAACTTTACAGGAGAAATATTTGAAGAGCCACCTTTCTTTCCATTCTATTATGATGTTAGTTTCACCAGAACATCGCATTACTGTTCCTTGAGGGCTTAAATACTTAAATACTCCAGACAAAAAGTTCGATAAGACTGGGTGGGCCAGGCCAGGCCCTTCACTCTTGAGGAGAGGCAGTTTTAAGTGGGGGCAGTAAAGGTGTTAGCTGCAAAAGGTAGGATACCCCAGCCCTGAGGTCTTGGAGGTAAACAGGCATGGTGTAGGGAGGCCATGCTTGTTTGAGGGCTTCACATTCTAGAGGAGGCTGAGGACAGGTATAGAAAATTGTCTAGTCGAAGGGACAAGACAAGGGGTAGGCTCCCTAGAGGATAAAGCTTCAGGATGCATAGCATTTGTGTTTATACAGTAGGCCCCAAAGGTCCACCCAAAGCACCCAAAGGTGCTTCAGCTCTCATTCCTTGATTACTCTCTGAAAAGCTGAAAGAAAACCTTCCCACCCCCAGATCGAAGGCAGCTCCCTCCACTCCCCATTGTGGGAGATAGATGTGCACTGAAAAGAAGTAGGAATCTGGTGACAGACTGGTTTCTCCAAATTTTGCCCCAGGCACACTCTGATTATCTATATCGGATGGGCTGTTCCTAGAGGAGTCACTTTCAAACCCAAACGATAACATTAGAGATGTCATTGAAATTCTCTTCAGTATTTTCTGACATCTTATCAATTTGTGCCTAAGACATGCTAAACTGGAACAGGAGGAGATGGGAACATCCCTCTTCCAGAACACAGGCTTACAGCCGGGCCAATACTGGCTTTCTTGTGAATACCAACCAATGTTTCATTTATGAAGACAATTTATGAAATCTACCCATTCAGTTTTAATTTGGCCACCTTGTGTAGAATTTAAGCCTAACAAATGTGCCTTTTAGCTTCTTTTTATCTGCTTGAAAAAGAACGATGAATCAAAGTACAGGTAAGATGTGCTAGCTCTGGATTCCTCTGAAAGTTCACTGAAACTAAAGGTCTCTGCCAGCAGGGCCTCCAAGGAACACCCTGTCCGTCCATGGCACGTGGGGTACGGGTTGTAACTCAGGGTCCTCATATGCTGGTTCTATTGCCCAGCTGTATACAAGGGAAAAAAACATTTATGAACACCCACGTTGGATCCCTGTTTTCCTCTCTCCTGATCCTAGGTTAGAAACAAAATCTACACTCACCCTTTTTTGGTGTGGCTATGGAACCAAATGCCGAAAAAATCTTAAGAAATTCTTCATACGCAGGGTACTGGGTCTATTTTTCTTTTTCGAGGGTAGCCTAATGTGTTATTCTGTTCACCTAAACAGAATTCTTACACTATAGTTCCTTGAAGAAAGAACACTGGTAATTTGGCATGGAGCTTGAATTAGAAACGAAGCATTGTGAACTTGTTCTCCAATGGCCTCTAATCCAGATACTTGGTTGTCAGGTCTGGAGAAGAAAATGCTGGGGGATAGCACTCGTAACTGGATCTGGCTTTGTAGGTAAGACTTCTGGAGTGAAGAGCTAGGGCTAGGCTGCCTGAAACATGCTTTCCTTTAAAAAGCTTTTTATGTATTTACGATTCATATATGATTAAACATTTTATGTGATTTCTTGGGCAGAAAAATAGAATCAGAAAATCAGTGATTTTCTGTTCTGCCCATAGTTCTATGTTGGATAATCATTTTTGTCCTTTACACCCCAATTTCTTAAGAGATAGGGGGATATTTACTCAACATATAACTTTATGTATATGTATATATAGAATTCATATAATATACAAATCGATGTAAAATACTTGATCATATCACTTTTTTTTTAGCACTTTTCTCATTATCTGAAATTATTTATGAGTATGTTCGCCTTTTTGTCACTGTCTTTCCCGTTAGAATTTAAGCCTCATATGAACACAGACCTAATCTCACTAACTGCTGTGGCCCCAACATCTAGAACAGTGTCTGGGGTGTGTGTGTGTGTGTGTGTGTGTGTGTGTATGTACAGGCATGCATGTTAAGAGTGGATGGAAAAAAGAGAAGTCACTGAGGTGAGAATGGGAAAAATTTAACATTTTTTGAGAAGCTTCTTGGACAATATCCCAGGTAACCTGAGAAAGGCTCTATCCCTTAAAAAGATTTTTGGTTGATTTGAATGGGATACCATATATCAGCCAGTTCATATAATGTTTATATTTAAAGTTTAAATATATAATCATCAATATTATACATCTATTGATATTCCTTAATGTGTGTTTTATTTCTGTTTGCAGCTTTCCCTCTACCTGTACTCACCCTACAGACTTTTGAAATATTAAGAAGAATGTTAAAGGGATTTTACTAGAGGAGTTGATCGATCATTGAATTCCTTGCCAGCAAAACGTTTTGATGAGATACACTTGGGAACAGAGTGGTTTGAGTCCAGCAAGGGAAGAATTGGTGACCTTGCTTCCATTCGCTCATAGCGCACGTCCATGTCAAGCTTTCCTTGTGTCATCCGGAGGTGCTCCTCCTCTGAACACCGGAAACCTCTCTGTCCACCAGAGCCTGCCCTTCGACCTCTCCCACCAGAGATGTTGTTTGACTTTCAGTCACCAAAACCTACCCAGTTCTTCCAGTTTATTAGCCATTTTTGGCCTCACTTCTTTCCTTTTGAATTAAATGCCTAGACTCACCATTCTGAATTTATTCTCCCCTGTAGTCTATACTTCATCTCTCCTTGACCTTCTAATACAGCTTTGCTAACAACCCTAATAGTCAGGAGAACTCAGTCACCCATTCCTTGCATTTTGTTTTAAAGTCACCAAGGAAGACCAAAGAAAATCTAATGACTGTGTTGATCACTAAGACAACATTTGAGCAGTGGAGCGCTTACAGATGCTTGGTCAATTTTTTATTCATTCCCAGTTGGCTCCCTTTCCCTTTCACCACAGTGTTCAGATTTTTTTTTTTTTTTTTTTATTTATTTGACAGAGAGAAATCACAAGTAGATGGAGAAGCAGGCAGAGAGAGAGAGAGAGAGGGAAGCAGGCTCCCCGCTGAGCAGAGAGCCCGACGCGGGACTCGATCCCAGGACCCTGAGATCATGACCTGAGCCGAAGGCAGCGGCTTAACCCACTGAGCCACCCAGGCGCCCCCAGATTTTTTTTTTTTTTTAAGGATTTGTTTATTTATTTGAGAAGACGGAGAGGGAGAGAGAGTCTTAAGTAAACTCCATGCTGAATGCAGAGCCGCATGCAGGGCTCTATCCCATGACCCTGAGATCACGACCTGAACCGAAACCAAGAGTCGGACACTTCACCAACTGCACCACAGTGATCAGATTTTAATAGCTTTCTTCAAGTCTGTCATCCCAGTCTATAACCCTGCCACACTCAAGGCTCAACCTAGCCCATCTCCTGGTGGGTCTGGCCACTGGTCTGAAAGGCTTATAAGTATTACCTCATTGAATCCTCACAACAGTCCTTTGAGGGAGGCACACTCATTTTCCCTGGTTTATGGATGCCTAAGATCTTAAGGAAAGTAACTGTTGGATCTGAACTCAGGACATCTGTCTCAAAGCTCATACACACTCTTCCTGAACTGCCTCGCTTCTGCTGCAGAGCTGACTCTAGGCTTTTCTCCTTAGGGATTTAGTTCCCTCCACCTCCAAAATTCTGTGTGTCTTCCTCTGACTCCATTCCCTCCTGACCCCTCTCAGTCAATCCCCTACCAAAGCCCCATATCCCAAGCCCACCTAGCTGTTCAGGGTCTTCTCCATCATTTGTTTATTCATTTAGCAAATGCATATTAAGTGCCTGTTGTATACCAGGTGTTGGGGACAGAAGTAAACAAGGCCTAATCTTCCAACCTGGGAGATTAGCTAATTATGCACTCTCCCTCTTAAGTATTCAACATCTGGCAAGCTCCTAGACCATTCTTTGCATTGAAAGAAAATCACTGGACATTTCATACTACATCTAGCATTGACCCTGACAGGTGCATTGCTGACAGAGGGATGAATGATTTCAGGTAAAGTATATTAGTTTGGAGGTTTGTCCTTAGTCCTCTTTCTGAAAAGTAGCCCACTTTAGGTGGGCCTCCAGCTCATACCTTTTTGTCCACAGTTCTGAGAAGGTTTGGAAAACTAACCGTTTGCCATTACTGACTGACTAGTTGCACTTTAGGTGAAATATAGTCCCAACAAAGGGACCTCAAACTGGTTCTTGTGGCTTAAGCCTTGTAATCTATGACTGAAAAGAAAGATATAATCTTATTAAAAGAATTTCAGCATTTGCAAGGGGGGAGATAGATATTTGTGAGACAAGACACTTTTTAAACTTGTATTTTGCCACTTTTAACCTAGTGGTTCTCAACTGGAGGGTGATTTTGTCCCCGAAGAACATTTGGCAGTGTCTGGAGATGTGCTTGGTTGTCGGAACTCGGGGTTGGGAGGAGTGTCTAGTGGACAGAGGTTACAGATGCTACTAAGCATCCAATAATGCAGGGCACCCCACAACAGAATTACTGCCCCTGGTTGAGAACCATGGATCTAACAGGTGAACTCGACTAGAGCATTTAGCTACCCTGTAAGTTGGGTTTGAGGGACAGGTGCCTTTGGGGGTGCTGGCTGAGCCTGCTGAAGGTCTGTTGAAGAGTTACTAGAGGGGAAGAATCATTTGGGACCTACAGAGTAAGGTATTTGGGCCGAGTTTCTCCATCTCCTCTCCCTAACTCTACCTGGATCTTGGTCTTAGCCCCCAAGACACCTGATACACATTTTATTTCTTCTTGTATCACCTATTTAGTGTGTGATCACTTCAAGGGGGGATAATCCCTGTGTCTGACAAAGCAATTTTTTTTTTTAATGCAAGTATAATTTCTACCTCTGGCTATAAAATTTCTAATGTGGCCAGAACACTATTCTGTTTGTCAACAGAGGCATAGTAAGATTGATCTCAATCCAAATTAAATGATAGGTCAAAGAAGAAAAAAGCTGGAAACATTCTTTTCACTTCTATCAGTGAAGAATCAACTTTTGAACTAAAATTAGTGTTAAAGACCTTTTAATAAAATTTATAATTTAACAGACCTGACCAGTTATTCACGTTTATAGTGAATAATTATAATTAAATAATCTGCTAAATTTTATTTTTAAGTAGAAATGCATATAATAAACCATGTGTGTTTTGAACAAAGAGCTACTGCCAAATATATAGAAATAAATTTTGAAAGGATCACTAGGATTATTAAAAATGATTTGCATGAATCACACTCTTCACATTCTTATGGCTTAAAGCCATTTCCTATCTATATACTTCCTTCCATTATTCTTCATATCACTAGCATTTATAATAATGAATGTATATGTATGTATTCAAATATATTCAAATTCTCAGGAAAGCAAAAACTATAAAAAGTACATCATTAAACACATTTTCAAATATTGCCACTTAGACGTATTAGCTGATTTATTTTAGACTGTTGTTTCCAAACCTGTAAATGTATCAGAACCTGTGTAAGAATTGGGTGGCAAGGCTGGGAATCTCAAATTAATATAATGGCAACAAACTGCAAAGAGTTCTGTCACCTATTTGTGACCTTGTGTGTAGTTGCACTATTCATGCTTATGCTAAAGTAAGATTTACATGAAGAGGCCAGATTAAAGATACTTTGGTAATGTTTGATACCCACAAATTCTTTAGGTATTGTAACTCTCCCAACCCCTTCCAATGAATAAAATTAGGTGGGAGGGGAGGGGGAAGGAAAATACATTAAGATGTGTTTAATAATCTTTTATCACAATAATGACAGTGATGTCAGTGCATCCAATTCAAATTAGGGAAAGGTTCCCTTTTTCTGATTCTTTGTGACGTGAATGGAGTAACTAAAGAGATTTTTAATTTGGTCCATAAGAAGCCATTCGACTCAAGATAAAGCAATAGAGCCTACCAGTCTTATTGAATAACCTAATTGCATCTAGTCCCCAGAAACTTCCACATCAACCTAATAGCGTACAAATGAATCACAGTCTTAAGTAACATTGCCAATAAATACGCTGAAGGACAGCTCTGAGAAAAAGGAATGTGGACTGAACGGGATATGTAAGCATCCCAATTTCTATTTCTTCCCATTTCACAGTTTTCCTCTTTTTGATGCTGCCTAATAAACATGGACGTGTTTCATCCCCACAACACTGACTCAACTCACGACTTTGAAAGGGGACACGTCACTGATAAATAGAAGGTTGCGTGGATAGATACTGTTTTGTTCTATGAATGACAAGTAGCTTCAGAAGACTGGTTTACAGGAATGCCATGTATTTAAGATAATGACAGGCGAGTGTTTATTGATCCTTTACAGTGTCTTAGGTATTGTGCCAAATGTTGTTAAGTTTATGATCTAATCGTAACAGCCACCCAATGAGATATGTACCATCACAGTTTCTATTTTACAAGTAAGGAAATCAGGGCAGTAAGGAAATCAGGGCACAAATAATTTCCCCAAATTTAAGTAGCCCATTAGTACTGGAGTTTCTAAATAATTAAAAAAAAAAAAAAAAAAGGGAATAGAAAAAGTCACATGAAAATGGAAACACCTTGATTTGATAAAATTTTTAAAATCGAACACTACACTGTCTGTCCACCTTTCTTTTTTTTCAAAATTTTTATTCATTTATTTGAGAGAGAGAAAGAGGGAGAGCACAAGCAAGGGGAGGGGTGAAGGAATGGGAGGGAAGCAGAACCCCCAGGGGAGCTGGGAGCCTGAGGCAGGCCTCAAGCCCAGGTCCCTGGGATCATGACTGGAGCCAAAGGCAGCGCCTTAACCAACTGAGCCACCTAGGCTCCCCAGTGTCCACCTTTTTATCAGAGTATCTGATTTTCAGACAGCAAGCTATAGTGTCAGAAGAAGTCAAGAAGAACCCAAGATATGTGCCCACTCAGACTGTTTCCAACCCAGATTTGTATATGGGACAGAAAGGGCTAGGAACAAAATCATCAGCCCTATTTTCAGTAGGTAATCTATTTAACTTATTTAAATAATCTATTAAAAGTAATTCTAGAAATTTACATGAGGTCATCTGGCAGCAACGTACCAAGGGCATCACTTGATAACACCCTTCCACTCCAACAACTTAAATCTGTCTGTGTTTTAAATTGATCAGGCTAGGGGCGCCTGGATGGCTCAGTGGGTTAAAGCCTCTGCCTTCGGCTCAGGTCATGATCCCAGAGTCCTGGGATCGAGCCCCGCATCGGGGTCCCTGCTCAGCAGAGAGCCTGCTTCATCCCCTCTATCTGCCTGCCTCTCTGCCTACTTGTGATCTCTGTCTGTCAAATAAAATAAATAAAATCTTTAAAAAATAAATAAAATAAATTGATCAGGCTAAAGGAATAATGCCCAAAGCTCTCAGTAAGTTACTACACCCCTTTGCATTCATCTGCAGCTCAGCTTTGTCCCTTCAAGTTTTCAGTTACTCCACTGGAGCCACAAAGGAGAGAGCATAAAGGAAAGAGGTGAACAGTCCAGGGGAACCTATGGGGAACCGACTGGCAGTCCCTGGAATCACCTCTGCCTTTAGTCTCTTATGATTTTATCCTCGTTAGGGCCAGGTGTAAAATCTAGCATGTGACAAGAGCCTCTTCTGTCAGCGGTGGCTCCCAGAACAGTGGCTGTCAACCCTGAGTCTCCAGGAGGAATTCAAACAATGCGGAACCACCCACAGCTAGAGGCTCTCCATCTGAATGGGGTGGTGGGGAGCAAATTACTGTTCCCCCTGGCACTGAACGTTGGGCACTGCGCTATCCTGTCTCATTCAGCTCGTTATCTGTGGAAAGAACTTGGCAAACTTTTAATTTCTTAAATCACAGATTGCCCTCTTACTCTTAGCAAGTTGGAGAACTCTTGAAAAAAAGTCCTTGAGTTTCAAGAAAAACCAGCCATTAAAATCGTTGGGAGGATTTGGGGAGAGATGATTTAAACTGGAGGATGATTTTTTTTTTAATTTTTTTTTTAAAGATTTTATTTATTTATTTGACAGAGAGAGATCACAGTAGGAGAGAGGAAGAGAAGAGATCACAGAGAGAGGAAGGGAAGCAGGCCCCCTGCTGAGCAGAGAGCCCGATGTGGGACTCGATCCCAGGACCCCGAGATCATGACCTGAGCCCGAAGGCAGCAGCTCAACCCACTGAGCCACCCAGGCCCCCTGGAGGATGATTTTTAAAAACGGTTTTAGCTGGGTGAGGGGTTGGGTTAAAGGGGGTGGGGATTAAGGAGGGCACTTGCTGTGATGAGTACTGGGTATTTTAGGGAAGTATTGACTCGCTGTATTGTATGCCTGAAACTAAAATTACACTGTATGTTTACTAACTGGAATTTAAATACAACTTTTAAAAAATAATAAAAACTGTTTTAGATGGACTTGTGGATTACATTAATGAAGGTATAAACATATCAACAACTTGTATTATGAATTTCATCTTTATCCTCCCTTATCAAAATTGCTCCTACTACTTGTAAGTCCTACTTAAAACAAATCCTTTTAGCTTTATGACTTATTATACTAATTAACAGGGGAAAATATTTTTCTTGTTCTTCATTCCCTTTACATTTTTTTTCATTTGAATATGGTATAACACAATGTTATATTAGTTTCAGGTGTACAACTTAGTGATTTGACAAGTTTATACATTATGCTAATGGTCACCTCAAGTGTATCTACCATCTGTCCATTATGTCGCTATTGCACTATTATTGACTGTATTCCTTAGGCTGTGCCTTTTATTTTCGTGACTTATTCATTGCATAACTGGAAGCCTATATCTCCTTCTCCCCTTCACCCATTTGGCCCAACCCATTCTCCCCTCCCCTCTGGCAACCATCCGTTTGTTCTCTGTTTTTAGGTCTGATTCTGCTTTTTGTTTATTCATTTGTTTGTTTGGTGTTTTGTTTTTGTTTCTTTGTTTCTTTTTTTTTTTTTTTAGATTCCACTTATGAGTGGAATCATATGGTATTTGCCTTTCTCAGAATGATTTATTTCACTTAGCATAATACCCTCTAGGTTTGTTTTTAGATACACCAAGCATTGCAACTGTGTTGAGTAGAATAAAATGTTGTTGCTAACTGTGCTGTTCTGCAGGGCTGATAACATGCCATTTGCTTTATGTCAGTTTTTCCCTCCAGCAACTATTTCCAGTCAATGGTATCACTTTTATGTGTTATGTTCCAAAAAATAAAAATAAAAATTTGCAAAAGTATCTTCCCAAAATTAGGGAATTGCACATGTATTTAGCATCATTTACATACTAAATGGGGACACATCAATTCTAGAGTAAATAACAGTTTCAAAGGATTTTCATTTAATGGTTGTTATGTAAAAGGCATTTTCTTTCCCTTAAATGGGAGACATATTCATAGAAATAAACATTCCTGCTAATTATTTTAAAGAAAAACAAAAATTTATTTTTAAATGTAAAATAAGATCAAATTGCTGTTTACTTAAAATGTTTAATGAATGTGAGAAGATGGTTCAGAACAAAGCTGGCCTTTTCCTGCTTTAATCTTGGTCTGCCTTCTGAGGGAAGGGGCTCTCCTACCCCTCAGGTCATTCCTCTTCAGGGCAGGGAATCAGGACAGACCCTTGGGAAATGAGCACTATATCTCATAACAATGAGAGTCCTTTCAGAGGTTACATCCCATATTCTGGCCTTCTCCCCTCTAGATTTTATCTTCACATTGGACTTTACATGTAAAAACCGTTCTATTTCAACAGCATTTTGCAGTTTCTTTCTTTCTTTTTAAAGATTTTATTTATTTATTTGACAGAGAGAGAGAGATCACAAGTATGCAGAGAGGCATACAGCGAGAGGGGGAAGCAGGCTCCCTGCTGAGCAGAGAGCCCTATGTGGGGCTTGATTCCAGGACCCTGGGATCATGACCTGAGCTGAAGGCAGAGGCTTTAACCACTGAGCCACCCAGGTGCCCCCATTTTGCAGTTTCTTAAATCACAAGCATCTTCTCGTTGGCCTCACAAAAACAGTAGGGGACTTGTGAACTCTCTTCAGCAGGTCAACATTTCATGGGACTACTTCTCTCCAGCTGCCCAGAATGAGCCGACAGCACATTGCCAGACAGAGAAATGGTCAACTGTAAGCAAATTTGATAAATCAACCAAAGAAATTCAATTAGTTGCAGAGAGGCCTAGGACTCCAGGGTAGGAATGGACAGGAGCAGTCAAGTACCAATCCCGACCTGCTCTCCTCATTTGTTCTGCCGAGGTGAACCAAAACAGGTCAGAGTCAAGAGACAGGTACATAGCAAATGAACACTTTTATTGTATTCTACTAGTTAGGAGGGAAAAAAATGTTTTTCTAGATAAAGAATATTTTAAAAAGACCAGTGGGTCTTTATTGGGTGATTACTACATGCTAGGCACTCTGCTACAAGTGCTGTGTACGTGGGTTTATTTATTTATTTATTTTGTCCATTTAATTCTTATGCCTCCCACAAACCTGTAGAGTAAGAAGCATTTTTTTTCCTTTTTGTAATCACTTGTAGAAAATGAGGTAACTGAATCATAGAGAAGTCCCTTGCCCTAAGATCTATTTTCTGCCCAGCTTTATTGAGATCTAAGTGACATATAACATTGTGTGAACTTAAGGTATACAGTGTTGATTTGATACACACAGAAATAACAAACAGATTACCACAATAAGATTAGTTAACACGTCTATCCTTGTGTACGTTCTTTTTTTTTTTTTTTTTTTTTAAAGATTTGATTATTTATTTGAGAGAGAGCATGAGTCAGAGGGAGAAGCAGACTCCTCACTGAGCAGGGAGCCTGATGCAGGGCTCAATCCTAAGACCCTAGGATCATGACCTGAGCCAAAGGCAGACTCTTAACTCACTGAGCCACCCAAGCATGCCTATCCTTGTCTAAGTTCTAAAGCCAGGATTCCAACCCAAACAATCTGACTACAGAGAGTATGGTCTTAACAGCTAGACAGGCTGCCTCCTGATAAAATGTACTTCAAATATTAAAAAGAAATGAGAGTATTTTAAATTGTTTCTAAATATGTTTGTTAAAAAATTGAGTGACAAAGAGCCTTTATTTATATGTGAAATGTTTGCTTGCCACTACCTGGGCTCATGTAATTCAGAACGGCACTGCGACTGTGCCCAGGGCCATGCCAGACTGTGTACTTAATTACAGAAAAGATCTGAAGCTTAACACTGGGCACTGGTCAGGGGCCTCTGGCGAAGAAGAATTTCAAAAAGAAATAATAAGGGGGCGCCTGGGTGGCTCAGTGGGTTAAGCCTCTGCCTTCAGCTCAGGTCATGGTCTCAGGGTCCTGGGATCGAGCCCCTCACCGGCATCCCTGCTCAGCAGGAAGCTTGCTTCTCCCTCTCTCACTCCCCCTGCTTGTGTTCCCTCTCTTGCTGTGTCTCTCTCTGTCAAATAAATAAATAAAATCTTTAAAAAAAAAAAAAAAAGAATTTTAGAGCTGGAAGGAAACATATAATTTAATCTCACTTTTTCATTTTATAAATGAGAACACCGAAGCTCAGATTAAGTGACTTTACCAGCTTGTACCCCGCTAAAGAGTAGCAGCCCAGGATTCCAACCCGGGCTTCCATCTGCATTCTCTCAGTTACTCGAAGCTTCCTTTCAAATTTCCATTTCCTTTTCTAATGTTTTAAGAAATGTCAAAAGCTAACATCCATGTATTTAAGTACGTTTTTCTAGATTTATTTTTGCCTCTATTAAATACATTGGTAAATAAAAATGTGTTTGGGTTTCCCAAGAGTACTTGAATATCATGAGTTTTACATTTTCTACAAAGGGGCCTGGCTCGGCAATTTAATTTTCATGGGCTAAGAGCTCTAATTAAAGCCTTCACCTCGACAAATAATTGGTTTTGAGAATAGGGGATAGGGCTAATTCAGAGATATGATAAGCATTCATTCATTTACTCAGACTTGTATTGCATGCCTATTATGTTTTAGGAACTATGCTAAGTACAGGTCATACAAATATAATTATGACATAGTTCTTTCCCTTTAGGAATATTTTTTCACTTTCTTTCCTATTAGCAAAGGATCTGATATATTCTTGCTGCTGTCAAATTAGGTTGATGTCTCCCCAAGGTATATGAAGAGTATTACTTGTGGTATGCTACATTTTGGATGGTAAGGGACAAATATTTCCAAAATATAGTTTTACGTTTATCTTACTATATTTTAGAAAAATGAAAACAGCTCAGAAACCAGTATTTAATGGATGTTACAGCCTGGGACGCAGCTACTTATGCACACGATCCACTCTATGCAGACAAGACGACCTACAGGCATGATGCTCAGGCATGTTCTGCAACAATATGGATTTTTGAAAAGTACAGATGATATGGTTTAATGGCATAGATTCTGCATGTACCAAATTTCTATGTTCATCACTGCATTTTTAATTTTTTAAAATTGTTTATCTTTTTAATTTATTTGACACAGAGAGAGAGATCAGATGTAGGCAGAGAGGCAGGCAGAGAGAGAGGGGGAAGCAGGCTCCCCGCTGAGCAGAGAGCCTGATGTGGGGCTCGATCCCAGGACCCTGAGATTATGACCTGAGGCAAAGGCAGAGGCTTAACCCACTGAGCCACCCAGGTGCCCCTCATTACTGCATTTTTTTTTAAATAAAATTTTTTTTTAGATATTATTTATTTATTTGACAGAAGGAGATCAGAAGCAGGCAGAGAAGAGGAAGAAGGCTCCCCGCTGAGCAGACAGCCGATGTGGGGCTCGATTCCAGGATTCTGGGATCATGACCTGAGGCGAAGGCAGAGGCTTCAACCCACTAAGCCACCCAGGTGCCTCCACTGCATTTTTTAAAAAGACGTATTGCATGGAGCACTGAGTGTTATACACAAACAAGGAATCATGGAACACTACATCAAAAACTAATGACATACTGTATAGTGACTAACATAACACAATAAAATAAATAAAAATACAAATGCTAAAAAAAAAAAAGATCGAATTGTGACTTCTGAAGTTGACTCTCATTTAGTATTGGAAGCATACTCTATAACGTTTTTTTAAAAAAGATTTTATTTATTTATTTGACAGAGAGTTATCGCAAGTAGGCAGAGAGGCAGGCAGAGAGAGAGGGGGGAAGCAGGCTCCCTGCTGAGCAGAGAGCCCGATGCGGGACTCGATCCCAGGACCCTGGGATCATGACCTGAGCTGAAGGCAGAGGCTTAATCCACTGAGCTACCCAGGCGCCCCATATGTAACTTTTTTATGCTACTCATGCATAATGCCATTCTCTAAGCAATTTAGTTTTAGATACACACATTAGAATTGATTAGAGTTATTATTATTTAATATTTATTTATTATTATTATTATTTATCTTATTTTATTTGTGAAAGGTAACAATACACTTTCTTGTAATTTTATGGTTACCTCGTAATTATGGCAAGTAATTCACTCTTTCATTTTTAACTCAAAGGTGTGTTCATACTATAAACAGTAAATGTCAAAACTAACCAGTAAACACAAGCCACGTTAACCGTAATTGTTTACTGAGTTGGTTGAGCTTCTAGTTAGCATCTGTAGCTTCAGTCTGCCTAGCCGGGCAACGGGCTTTCTGCTATATTCAAACCCTCTCCCCCACCTCCCTCACTGCTTCATAAACTCTTGAACAAAACACCAGGCTAGGTGAGGTGGAAAGGCTGCAACATTCTAGAGGAAGCTAGCGTCCTAGCTTTCCCAACTAAGAAACCCTGATACTATGATTTTAAGAAAGAGCAAGGGAGAAGGGAAGGGAAGCAAGAGCAGACTCCCAGGCACAACCTCCAGGTCTGATTTAGTAGCTCGGGGCTGATTATGCTGCATTTAAAAAATTACTCATCAACATCAGAAAATTCAAAACTATTAAAAAAAATCTATATCTATAGATATAGATAGGTACAGATATTGTGTAAAAAAAAAAATCCCTACCTATCCCATTACTTAAATTGAACAGTTATTTCCTAGTTGGCAGTATATGTGCTTCATCTATTTTTGGGGGAAGGATTTTGGTTTGCTGAAATCCAGATCCGAACCAGTGCCATGAAGTGCATTTCGTTATTAGACAGGTTAGTTTTGTTTTTCAATGAAGAATCCCCCTTTCCCGTGATAACTACCATGAAGGAGTGCTCAGTCAGGCTGGCCCCTTGAGGCTTCTGGAAGAAAGCTCAGATTTAGAGAGGGGTACAGATAGCATTTCTCTTTCAACATACTTCTGCGCTTCAGGAGTTTACCAGCAGGGGTCTTTATGGCAGATATTAGACAGAATGCGGGTGAAAAGGCAAGAGCTGCCTGGATGTGCGAACCTTGGGGAGACATGAAACCCTACTCCTGAAGCAACTGCAAATTTTCTGTGCCCTCTTTCCCTGAAGTGTGTTAGAGAATATTCCGGCAATTAACAGTTTTTCTTTCGAATGGATAAACTTGTGGGAGCGCCACGTTGTACACCTGAAACCAACGTGGTAACATCGTGCATCAACAACAAGGAAAAGTTTTCCTTTTCAAGCAGATCAGGAAATCTGCCCCCAGGCAGTATCCTCCTCTTGGAAGCTCCTAATGGACATTTAATACATTCAAGGCTCTTTGGTGTGGCAGAAATTTTACTCAGTGTTTCCCAAGCTTATCTGATTATGCAGCTGGGCTTCTTTTCCCCCGCAAATCACTTACTAACATCTTTTAGAACCCCAATTGCGGAGTGCATTGATCTATGCCGCTATTATTCCTGCTTTTCTTTTCTTTCAAAGATTTTATTTATTTATTTGAGAGAGAGAGAGAGTGTGAGAGAGAGAAGGAGCATGAGAAGTGGGAGGGTCAGAAGGAGAAGCAGACTCCCTGCTGCGCAGGGAGCCGGATGTGGTACTCGATTCTGGGACTCCAGGATCAGGACCTGAGCCGAAGGCAGTTGCTTAACCAACTGAGCCACCCAAGTGTCCCTATTCCTGCTTTTCTTAGGTACACCAATGACCGTTTGTTCTGGCAAAGCACCTTATAATCACACTTGATAGTTTTTCCTCTCACTCTTAAATCCTGTATTGTAAACTGGGATTTTTATTCCCATTGAAAGGTAAGTGCTATTAAGTGCACGATATGAGCCTGGTAACAAAATGCTGCCAGGGTTAGGGTTTAACTTAAAACCCTACATTTGAAGACTTAATTGGTAAAAATCCAAATAATCCCCAGCTACCTGACTGGGTTGGCTGTTGTCAGAGAAAAAGTAATTTCCTAATTATTACTCATATTCTCATCTCCCCATCCCCTGCCCCTTTGATCACATTTCTAAGCTACTTGTTAACAGCCTCGAATTTTGATGCTCTAAGGAATTGAAGAACTTAGGGAACTAGTGCCATTTCCCTTGAAATGAGACATGCTACAGATGAGTTCTCACTTTTTTCTTTGGTGATGATCATATAAACATTTATGAAAAATAAATGAGGTAAGAGACCATAAATCAAATATTCCTAACGATGGGGATTAATGAGGCTTCCACTCTGGAGTCTGTAAATGTGTTTTCGTTTTTGTCTTTTGGGGGAGTTCCTCCAAGCACCCTGGAGCTTTTTGCAACTGTTGCTCTCCATCTCTGTACTGCTGTGACCGCCACCATACAGGGATGCCAGGTGGCAGTGGGTGGCAGTGACATCACAAGAAATTCCAGGCACCCGAGGGAAGCAGAACTATTACTCAAAAGATGTACCAGTTTAATTCTGGAACTTCTTAGTTTCTCACCCTGGGTGGTAAAAATGTGTCTGTGGATTTTCTCTGCACTCTCTGGGCAAGGGGTTTGAATGAACAATCTTTTTTCAGCTGGGAAGAAATCAAAATGCCTACTCAATAAACAAGAATACCACTTCTCCCCATTCCTCCTAAAGCTGTGAGTTTGGTTCTTTGTCCCCAAGGTTTGAACTATGTCTATGTATAAGGCACCCAACTATGGCAATAAAGAAGTCCAGCACCGCCAGAGAATTGTTGGGTGTATAATACAGGTATTATAATTAACCATGATAAATCTCATTGCTAAATTTTCTCATTAGTTAGCAGTTGCATGAACTTTCCCCCCTGCTCATCAGAATCTTCCTCCCTTATTTATTTATTCTCAGTGGGCACCGTGAAATAAAATTGGATTCCAACTAGGTGGCCTGGGCTTGAAACCCAGCTTCACTTATTAAGTGTGTGTCCTAACACAATTTACCAAACCTTCTCTGAGCTTTCATCACAAAATTATCTCAAGGATTATGAGAATTTCACGATCTAAAAAATATGAAAAGGTTCATCTCATATCCTGTACATGGGCAATTGGCAGATGTTGGCTTATTTGCTTTCTTTTCTTCTTCTCTGCTTGTAGGGGATTTGTTTATCACCCAAGCCCATCGTTTTGGGAGGAAAATCAAGAATAAATGACTTTACTGAGTCTGTGGGCATTTCTTTGACATGACACAATGATGTAACACTGCGAAAGGTTTATCCTAAAAAGCTCAGCTTCAGTTTGTTGGAGGAGAGAGGGAGAAGCAGCTGCTTATGTTCTTCCTGGAGGAAGAACATGCTCAGCAGGGATCCTCTACCTCCACCCACATCAAGTGCTAGGTTTTCATTTTTGTTTTTAACTTATTCTAATTGGTCAAAACAAGAAATGGAAACTAAACATTTTTTTTTTCTGCTTGTATAGACATCAAAGGGCTATTTCAAATCAGAAGGAGACTCTGGCCCATGCAAATGCTTGTGATCCTACTGAATGGGCATAATTAAAAAGACTGACTATAGTAAGTGTTGACAAGGAGGTTGACAAGGTTCCCTCAGGAGAACCCAAGATTCTCATACAAAATAGATAAAACATATTTTTCAGTTTGAAAAATAATTCGGTGGTATCTTAAGAAGTTAAACCTACAATCTCAGGGCACCTGGGTGACTCAGTCATTAAGCATCTGCCTTTGGCTCAGGTCATGATCCCAGGGTCCTGGGATTGAGCCCCACATCGGGCTCCCTGCTAGGCAGGAAGCCTGCTTCTCCCTCTCCCACTCCCCCTGCTTGTGTTCCCTCTCTTGCGGTCTCTCTCTGTCAAATAAATAAAAATCTTAAAAAACAAAAAAACAAAACAACAACAACAACAAAACCAACCAAACAAAAAGCCCTCTCATCTCATCCAGCAGTTTTGCTCTTGGGAATCTACCCAAGAAAAATGAAGATATATATCCACACAAAGACGTGTATGTGACTATTCACAGATGCATTATTTATAAGAGCAAAAGACTGGAAATAATTCAAATGTTTATCAGTTGGTACATAGACAATGGAATAGTATTCAGCAATAAAAAGGAACAAATGACTGATACATGCTGCAACAAGGATAAAATCCAAACACATGATGCTGAATGAAAGAAGCCAGATGCAAAAGTCATTGGATGATTCCATTTAAATGTCTAGAAAAGACAAATCTATAGAGACAGAGCATATTGGTGGTCACCTAGGGTATAGGGTAGAAATAGGGATTCACTAAAAATAGTCACAAAAGATTTTGAGAGGGATGTCGGAAATGTTCTCAAACTGGATTGTGGTGATGATTAGATAATTATAAATTTATTAAAAAGTCATTACAGTACACATCTAAAATAGATTTTATAGTATGTCAGTTATGCCTCCATAAAGGTATTTATTTATTTACTTATTTTTGAAGATTTTATCTATTTATTTGACAGGCAGAGATCACAAGTAGGCAGAGAGGCAGGCAGAGAGAGAGGGGGAAGCAGGCTCCCAGCTGAGCAGAGAGAGCCCAATGTGGGGCTCGATCCCAGAACCCTGGGATCATGACCTGAGCCGAAGGCAGAGGCTTTAACCCACTGAGCCACCCAGGCATCCCTGCCTCCATAAACGTATTTAAAAACAATGGTTATTGTTACACAATTCATGAGAAGATCTCTGTATCAAAAGCAGCAGAGATTGTGCAGAATATCATAATCAAGCTGTATGCCTGGTAATAGTCATGCATCTCACTTCTAGCTCAAATATCCAATATTCTATGACTCTGATTATAAATAACTCCAAAGCTCCAGCTTTCCAACTGAGTAAAGTATGGGAAGGTAAGTGAGGTAGTGAGCAAGGGGGAAGCAGAACTGGGTGATGTCAGCCACAGAAGAGAGGACACAGAGAGAAGGTGAGCAGGCCAGGGCTACTTCTGTTTATCCACATCAGGAGTGGAGATGGTAGGACACCTGCATGACCTGATCTTCTGGGACCTTGGACCCAATATGCCCAACCTGCCATTTTTCATCTTGGCCAGAAGTTTCTCTTTGCCCCACCTCTCCCACTCCTCCTTTTTCTTGATTTCCAACCTCCTTGGGCTGTCCTTTTCTATCTGTCAGTCTTTCTGTCCTTTGTGCACCAGGGTGTCCTATCTGGCTAGACCTTCTAAAGTGTCTTAACCCCTATAGGCAACAGTTTAAACCAAGGAAAACCCTGTCTTTCAATCATTATTTTTCTTATACTTAAAAAACTTAGAAAACTTCTTTCTAGGTCTCATTCACAAGCATATACTTAAGAAGCTAAGATTATGAACTGGGAATTCGTATTACTGAAGAAAGTGAATGTGGGTTAGAACCTCAAAGAATAGTGAAACATGACTATTTGGGACCTTGATAGCTTAATAATTCTCCCTTTCGCTTCATTCAGTCCCAGTATTTCAGAGTAAAATTATCGAGAGAGGAAACACTGTAATCATGCAGATAAATGTGATATACTCCTAATACTGATGGTTGCACTTCTACAGGCACATAAAGAATAATCAGGTTGGTGTGAATCAATTAAATATCAGATAATGTGTCATATAGTGCTTGTTTAAAGTAAAAGCCTGTTTAAAATCTACTTAAGACTGAAAATATCCTCCCAAACCTGTATCTGCCAGTTGAATAATTTGGATTCTGAATTACATGGGTTTATTTTCTATAAGAAGCTTTAAGTATTTTACAAATAATAGCTAATAATTATTGATTTATTGTGATGTTCCAGGCACCTTATTTAATCTTCACACTAGACAATAATTACCCTCATTTTACAAGTGAGAAAAAAAATAGACAAAGAGGTTTTCAGCTCAGACTGACAGTTGATAAGTAACATAACCAGGATTCAAGTCCATGTCTTTCTGACTTCAAAGCCATTATCTTCAATCACTATACTGTACATCTAAATAGAACTCATGATGGTATCTTGCAAAAACTGTCATCCTCATTTTTAAAAATGGAGAAGCCACAGGGAACAGGGTGTATGATTCATTCAAGAATAGCCAACAAGTTGGTTCCCTGTAGATTTTTGTCTTTGAACCATATGGGCCTCCTCTTTAGTGCTTTATAAATTGTTCACTAGGCTATAAGACTCTCTTGAACAGGACTCTCTTCTTTTATAGGGTACTTACCTGAATTCTAGCTATAAGTCCCAGAAAGCAAGAACAATTCAGATTCTTCATTTTCTGGAAATCACTGGAGTGGCTGAAAATAAAAAGGGCCATTTGTGTTTAGCTTACCAGGTCATTAGAGATAATTAAGTAGCAGTTTTATTCAGTTTACATTTAATGCATAGATTCTGGCATCGGTCCCACTGAGAAAAAGACATGAGGTTATGGATCAATAACATTATCACATGGTGGATATATGCATATCTTTTAAGTTACTAAAAACTAGGCATTTTACTCAAGGTACATCATTACATATCAAATCTCCTTAAAAAATCTCTCTTTGGTATGTTTCAGGCTTATCTTCTTAATCTGACATCAGGCAAGAGTAGCAGAGAAGAGAAATCCTGAGAATTGAATGAATGAATTATAGAGGAATATGCTTTAAAAACTAAACAACAGATGTTGGTGAGGATACGGAGAAAGGGGAACCCTCCTACATGGTTGGTGGGAATGCATGCTGGTGCAGCCACTCTGGAAAACATTATAAAGGTTCCTCAAAAAGTTGAAACTAGAGCTACCCTATGACCCAGCAAATTCACTACCAGGTATTTACCCTAAAGATACAAATGTAGTGATCTGAAGGGCACCTGTATCCCAATGTTTATAGCAGCAGTGTCTCCAATAGCCATACTATGGAAGAATCCCAGATGTCCACCAACAGATGAATGGTTAAAGAAGATGTCCTGTATGTATATACAATGAAATACTATGCAGTCATCAAAAGAAACAAAATTTTCCCATTTGCAGTTATGGGGATGGAACTACAGGGTATTATGCTAAGTGAAATAAGTCAATCAGAGAAAGGCAGTTATTATATGATCACTGATATGGGGAATTTGAGAAACAAGGCAGAGGATAATAGGGGAAGAGAGGAAAAAATGAAGCAAGAAGAAACCAGAGAGGGAGACAATCCATAAGAGACTTCATCTCAGGAGACAAACTGAGGGTTGCTGGAGTGGAGGGAGGTGGGAGGGATAGGGTGGTTGGGTTATGGACATTGGGGAGGGTATGTGCTATGGTGAGTGCTGTGAATTATGTAAGACTGATGAATCACAGACCTGTACCCCTCAAACAGATAATATGTTATATGTTAATTTAAAATACTTTCCTTATGAAGATGTGACTGCTGCTCTATTAACTGTGCAGAACAACCCAGGCCTGATTTTGATGCTGATAAGGAGTTGCACAGGCAACTGGGCTCCTCAATAAATTTATTCTCCCTCAGTAACAGAAATCTCAAAATCCTTTAATTTATTTTGTAAATGAATACAAAATAGAATCATGATTTCCAGGTCTTGGTTTCACAACCGACAATGACTCCCATTTATTGAGAACCTACTACAGAGGAGGCACTCGCCTTGGCATTTCACATTTATTATTTCTCATCCTGAAAACTAGGCAAGTTAGGGGTTCTTATTCTTACAGGGAACAAAAACCCAAACACCTGAGGACAAGAGATATTAGAAAATTCTGACTAAAAACTCACCTGCTTTCCATTGCCACTATCTTACCCTTCACTAAATCTTGGAGTCTCACCAAGCATTAGAGTAGTTTTGGCCACTTAAACAAACATTATCAGTGGCCTTACTGCGTGCCTAAATAAACCTAGGATATGACAACCTCTCCCAAATAAGACACAGACCTTTTTTCTCCAGGAGCTCATAATTTAGTAAAGAGAAAAGGATGGAATTAAGTCATACAAGGAGTGACTCAGACAGCATGGGCCAGGGGAACCTGGAGAAGGCACAGTTATAAGCTCATGAGACTGAGGGTAGCCTCCTCAAGTGAAGCCAGGCCCAGAACAGAAGGCATGGTTTGGCTTGCAAAGAAGAGTGGAAGAGCAGTCTACAAAGACTGGAACTAGGACCAGGCCTGATCCGGATGCATCAAAGAACAGTGAGGACACTCCCCTGTGGGGGGTCAGGGGATGGGGTTTCTGCTAAGGAGCAAAAAGATTTGAATGTGACAGTGACTTGTCCTAGGGCAGCTTGTGGCACTAAGGGAATTCCAATCCAGTCAGGCAGGGCCCTGGGAATAGTTATCCAGGTGCGGCTTCCTGTCCTGGGTAAAAATATGTCTATTTTTTGCCCGCATTTAAGAGAAGAAAGAGAGTGGGCCGCCTGGATGGCTCAGTCGGTTGAGTGGCTGCCTTCAATCACGATCACGATCACGATCACAGGGTCCTGGGATTAAGCCCTGCATTGTGCTCCCTGCCTGGCAGGGAGCCTGCTTCTCCCTCTGCCTCTGCCAGCCGCTCTGCCTAGTTGTACTCTATCTCTCTGTCACATAAATAAATAAAATCTTAAAGAGAGAGAGAAAGCGTAAATGTAATCCCAGAAGGGTCAGGGGACAAACACAAGGTTAGAAATCAGAATTTCCAGGTTTTGTTTTCATTTTCAGTCATTTATTCTCTGAAAACGCAACAGCAGAAATTACTGAAGCTCTTCTGAATAAATTTTTCCTAACAGAGAAAACTATTCATCATCTTCCTCACCACACACACAGATTTATCCCATTCAAAATATGCAGATTGTTGGAAGATACCCAAGTATTCAAATTACTGATTTAGGTACTGAAAGTGCCCCCAAACTACCCTGTTTCATCCCCTTCCAGTACGTACTATGCTGGAGACAGGCTGGGTGGCAAATGATCTTTTAAAATTAGAACATTGTTGGGATTTTTTTTTAGGTTACAAGAGAGATGGTGCTAACCCTCTGCATAGTTTTCAAGCATACTTGCTAGATACAGTGTAATTTTTTTTACTGTCATAATTTTCCTCCTACCTGGACAACTTGAAAATTTTCCAATGTGTTTAATTACACAGTTATAATTGTGTAAGACTGGGGTGAGCAATTATTTTCGTGAGTTTTATGAAGGCAAGTTAGCCTCCCAGACAAATGTTCCCAAACTCCCGCAGTACTAATTTGGATTTTAAAAATTCATTTTACTAACTTGCTGAGCTTAAAAGATTTGGTGCTGATGTTTAGCTGTCTCAGCACTACAGTTTAGAACGGCAACTGAAGAACATCCCTCTGGGCTTTGGAAGCTGGATGGAGGCAGATCTAGACAATGCCCATGCCCCTGGCTAAGCTGAGCCTAGCAGAGCCCGTTTTATGAAAGACAGAGTAAAGGGATAGACATATATACTCCACAAAGGGATGACACACCCGTATACACCCATCCTACAAATGCATCTTGCTTTTACAGAGGCAGCAATATTAAAATCCAGGAATGAAAGGGACCAAGGGTGAAGGTTCAGAAATTGGAGATTCCAATTTACTCTTTTATGTCTCACTCAGGGCCTCCCAGACCCTTGAAATTTTCTTTCATCCCAGCTGGGAAATAGTATTGTCCATATGGCATTCCCAGTAAGGGCTGCAGTTTCTAAGTTGGGAAACACCAGAATAAGGTTCACAGGAAATTCTTGGAATTTTTTTTTCAGAAGCTCTGAACCACAGCCTTTACCTTACAAGTGCTCTACAATGCCATCTTGCTTCCATACGTTTGTTCGTTTATTCCACATTTATTGGAGGTCTACTACAGTTACAGTAAATGTAGTCCCTATACTGAGACTTTTCGTAGGCCAGACAATAAAACTTGATGAGACAGTGTAGAAAAATGTGATATGATCATGAACTAGTTGTTCCTGATGACAGGAGGAGGACAGCAATGGCGAAGTCTTCCAGGAAATGGTGATGGCTATGGAAACGCTGGAGGATTAGGAAGTACAGTCCAGGTGGAGAAGAGGTAAAGCAGCTTTCTAACAGGAGAAAAGCGTGTCCAGAGGCGTGAGAAGATGTGCACGACCTTCACCAAAATATGAAAGGTGGCAGAACTGGAAGAGGGATGATTGGCAGAATTTAGCTTTCAAAATCATTAGCTGGGCTCTGTTTTTCACAATATAATGAATCCGACTATTTGGACCTGTGGAATTCAGGAGCTCATTATTATTTTTACATACATACATTTATTTATTTATTTATTTATTTATTTATAGCATAAGCCAGGGAAGGGGCAGAGGGAAAGAATCTCAAGCAGACTCTGAGCATGGAGCCCCACCTGGGGCACAATCTCATGACCCTGAGATTGTGACCTGAGCTGAAACCAAGAGTCACATGTTCAACCAAGTGAGCCACCCAGGTGCCCCTCAGAAGCGCATTTAAAAGCCATTTCCTTGAATGGTAGTGAGGAAACATGATGGTAGAACTCTGAGGCAGAATTTCTACAGTGTATCCAGTTGGTGTTAAAACAAGAGCATCTCATTTCATTTCTCGAAGTGTGATCAGGAATTTCAAGATCATTTTCTGTGTTATTCTGTTTTAACAATCAGCTGTCCTGTTCTCATATTCCATAATGCAAAGGTATTTTAACATGCTCGTAGAGGTCAGCTGATTTTAAAATCTGATCTCCTATTTTTTTGAGGAGCAAAATTTCATCTCCTATATCTTGAGGCATTAATTCATTTTCACTATACAGCCAAGAGAACTGAAGGCCTTATGATAAATGACAAAGCCAGAAAATTCAATGCCAACAAAGAATTAGATAGAAGAACTCCCAAAGCTTGGTCTGGATGAATCTTTAGGGTGCTGTGAATAGAAGCAAATATTCTAGAAGCTGAGCAGAGTATGTAGCGTTGGGGTTCAGGCAGCAGCAGAGCTGGGTCAGGGACTGACTCCGAGTGAAGATTGAGGGCAGGAAATAACCCTTCCAGTGAGTACTATAATGCTCACAAACATGCAATGAACCATTTTCTCCTACATTTCTTCCTCTAACCAAGGACTCGAAATCAGGACCCCTGCGACCCCTTTCTTTTGTCTGTGACCCTCGGTTCCAGCTGGGAGATTGATTTTCTTCTCTGGAGCTGCCTTTAGTGATCATTTTGTCCTGATCCCATTGATATAAATATGACGAGGATAAGAAAGTCTGATTTACACCTTACTGGGATGATGCTGATTTCTACTTCTCTTGCCAGACGCCCCCTCCCCCCTTTCTGGGCAGGTGCCCTTATTACAAAGTGTGGAACTTGAGGCTTATACAATTTGTGTAGGAGGTAGATGGTGAGAAGATGGATGCTCTTTAAAATAATAATAATAATAATAATAAATTATGTATGTAAAATTAAGGACAAAAATGAACAACTATTAAGGAAAGAAATCACAACAGATAATTGAAGGCTTGGAGATATGGAACTTTTTCTCAAATATTTTCAGGGCAATTATCAGTGATGCTTTACATAGAAATGCTTCCTGATCACACTCTAGTGTTCCCTCCACACCTGCAACACTCTACACATCTTGGTCATGCCCAGCATGCACAGGGACAGAGGAAGTGAGGAACCTGAAGCTTATGTTTCATTGGCTTCATGGTTCTCCCAGATATGGTATACCTGATGAAAGCTGCAGGAGGATGACTTGGCTACACATCCTGGTTTACCAGAAAGTCTCAGGTTATGCCTGTTACTCTTGCTTAAATTTGAATAATTCTCTTTTCATCCTGAATCAAACAAACAAACCAGTACTGGTTGGCACATTAAATTATGTGTTCACCCTATTTTTGTCAGTCACCTCTAGAACCACGCAAACCAGGCTCAGGTAGGAAGCTCTCCATTCTACCTTTGGCATCTTCATTGCCTTTCTGCCCCAGCTGGACCTAGGCGAGTCTCTGTGTTCCAGTCTTAAAGTGGGGGTAATCACATTGACCTACTTAGGGTGAATGGCAAGAAAAGCTCCTGTTGTGTGGGCTTTTTTTTTTTTTATCTTCTTAAGTCACTGATATAATATAAATTAAAACTTAAAAAAAAGTAGTCATTGGTATGTAAGTCTTCTTTGGTTTAGAAACCCAAGAATCTGTAAGTAATACCATCTGGTCCAGTAGAATTAGTCCTCTCTGTTCTGCTTTCCTGAAGACCCACCCATCTTCTCACACAGCCTGCAGGGTGGAGCAGCAGGAAGGCCTGGGTCAAAAGATCACTGGGTGCCTGTCCTTTGGGTGGTCCACTGAGATGGAATGTGCTGGTGGACTAAGGACATGCTTTCCATGCAATCACTTCATCTTGGTGGGTCCCACTGTGTCCATTTATCCCTACTAGAGAAACACAAGCAGGAAGAGCAGGCAGAATGCTCCACCCGCACCTGGAGCTGCTTTGCACGGCTGGACCAGCCAGGACAACAAGACAGCTTCATCGTGGGCAGGCTACTGGATCCAACACACCACTTCAGAGCCTTTGAGTCATACGTCAAGTGCAAATAACCAGGCTTATTTTCCCTGCCAAAGTCACATGCAATGTCGAGGTAACATCAAAAAGTTGATTTAAAAGGCAGTTTCCTCTGAGTGCTGATTTAGGCACATAAACAGTGGCTTGGGTGAATGCCACTCTGTGTTTAAAGTAATTACACTTCAGCCCTGGAATGTGGTGATGGGGAAGGCCCACTGCTGCAAACAAAGTCGATTCTATCAGCAAACTCTGGAAAGTCAGCTGGCCCGGTTGCTGCTTCTCCCCGAATTTACTACTTCCTACTTGGGGGCTATCTCTGGAAAAGTCAGAACTTGAGGACCAGTGTGGGTACACAGCCCAGATCTCTAAGGCTGGTGCCAGTTCGCAACCAACAATATGTCTGCAAGATGGCTTGGGAGCCTTGGCCTATAGGAGCTGCAGTTGCTCATGTTCAGTGGGAGCCCTTGGAAATACTGAGGCTCTTAGTCTCTGCATTACCCTGTCTGCCAGATCCTGCTAGGCTGGACAGCCACTGCTCAGCCAGCCAGAGAAATCCAGCTGGAGAAAGGCTGGTAGGTTTGGGGCAAGGCTTCCTGGTGGGGGATTGGGTGACATCCTGAGGAGCAAAGAGATGATGGCTCTCGCTGCTGGTTCTAGAGGCCCTGTCTTGATGGCTTATGAAATGTCTGGTGTAGTCTAACTTCATCCTAAATAAAAGGACACAGGGGCTCTTTTATCCATTTCCACTTTGGAATCATACCTTTCTCTGAGAAAAAGACCTAGTAATCACCTTTCTGCCCTGCGTCTTGGCAATGAATTCCCAACCATGTGCCAAATCAGTGGAACTTTTCTTGTGTCTGGGAAGAATCATTTCCCTTTATCCTTACAGACTTCCTTCATAAGTTACTGCTGGCAACTATTTTCGTGCTAATTAGCTGCCCTTGATGGATTTATTTCAACCAGTTGTAAATTTTAGAGCAGACATTCCCAGGCCAACTTTAAAGTAGAAATCACAGAACAAGCTGAGTGGAAATCAGGTTTGGATGACCTCCACAGAGCAAGTCACACCAGTTCCCATGGGGTCTGAACACAGCGTTCTCAGGGATGCGAGTCAAAGTCCAGTGACAGACCTGGAAGAAATCTTAGGGAGATCTTTTAGTTTAGTCACTTCTTCTTACAATGAGGGACCTGGGGCTCAGAAAGTGACTGAACTTGCCCTGTCACACAGCTACTTACTAGTCACCTCAGAAAGTGAAAAGTCTAAGAGTAACACTAGGACTACAGGGGAAATTCCTGCTTGTCTTCAGAGACAACTTGAATACAGTTGTCATAAGCAAAAGCCTGGTCTGTTTTTCTCAAGTTCGTCTTTCTTTTCACCTTCTAACTTTTTTCCATGGAGTCATGTTGTATCCCCGAAGAAAACACATGGAATCCAGCTGATGTTTTAGATATTCCAAAAAGTATACAAAGAAGCTGATGTAATTTTGGTAGGTACACTGGACAAGCTGTTGGAAAGTACAAAGCTCCCCAAACATCTGGACTGATCTGTGTGGTAGGCTCCCATCATAAACTGTCCATTAGCTATAAGTCTCTATGCTCTGAGTCTGGAATATTCTCTGATTCCCCATCTGTCTCTGACCTTTTAGGAATAGTTAGGGAAGGTGGTGATGGCAGAAAGATTTGTTTTATGGGGTAATTGAGAAGAAATCTTTCTGGTCATATTTGGGACAACTCTTCCAAATGGCATTTTTTCTTTGTATGTTGGCCTCAGATGTATTAGAAGTGAATCAGAATTTTCTTTTTTTTTTCTTTTCTTTTCTTCCTCATTTCCCTCCTCATTCCTTCCTTCCCTTTCTCCCTTTTTTCCTTCCTTTCTCTAACCTTCCAACTCCATCTCTTTATTTGTCCTTCTTGTCCTCTTCTTTCTTTTTTTCTCCTCCTCTTCCTTCTTCTTCACACCCCAAAGCCCAACTCTGCCATTTAACAGTCACCCACAATAAATGTTTGTGGAAGAGAGACTGTTATCAGTTGGTCACCTGTTGAGCCCTGGCCTCCTGTGCATGTATTAAAAATGAGCATTCCTTCATATTGCTCAGCTTTTATATAGACTAGAATTATTCACATTTTAATATAAAATATAAGATGACTCTTCATTTTACAGAGTCAAGATCAAGAAGTTTCAGTACAGAACTTTTTTTTTTTTTAAGATTTTATTCATCTATTTGAGAGAGAGAGTGAGCGAGAGAGCAGAAGCTGGAGGAGGGGCAGAAGAAGAGGGAGAAGCAGACTCTCTACTGAGCAGGGAGCCTGATGGGACACTCAATCCCAGGACCCTGAGATCATGACCTGAGCCAAATGCAGATGCTTAACAGACTGAGCCACCTAGGCACCCCTTAGTATAGAACTTCTATCATGAGAAACTTCTGTTTTGAGTGCAGCTTTCTATGGTTAAATTTAAATGATGTCAAAATAATAGTCAGTCCCAAACCACCAGATGACTGATTATATATTTGGCCGCAGAATCAGTCTTTTGAAACTCTTTAAATATACGGAGTCCAAGGATCCTCTGGGCTTCCTTAATATTAATTTATGTATATCTGCATCAGTTGAAACCTTGTCAGTTCTTCATAAAAGATACATTTATAATTATATCATAATAATTATTTACTGATTGTGATGAACTTAACAATTTGCATTTCAATTAAACGATTCTGAAAACAAATCACAGGTAATCATCTTCTCCACCCAACGTGTTCCTCCTACAGACTTCCTCATTTCTGTTGGCCGCACCATCTACCTTCATGTTCAGTCCATCACCAAGTCTTGTCAATTTCACTCCCACATTATATTTTACTCTGCCTGTTTTGCTTCTCATCTATAAACTCCAAGCCACCATCGGTTCTTTGCTGGACCACTCATCCCATAACCTCCCACCTGGTTGCTCTTCCTCCACACTGGCCTCTTCCCATCCGTTCTGCTCACAGCAACACAACAACCCTTGAAATGAGTGAACAAGGGCAAGCTGTTCCAAATTCCTTAACACAGGTCTAAATCTCTTGCCCCTTTTCTCTTGGCTCCCTGAACTCTAGCACCTTTGGCCTACATACCACATTTCCTCCTTCTTCCCTTTATCCCCACTCCGTGCCTCACTAGTCTCTTTTCATCCTCAGATTGGTCTTAACTGAATGTCAATCCTCAGAAAAGTTTGGTACCCAAACTCATGTAGTTACCATTGTTATTCTTATACATAATAACTGGCTTTTCTCTTTCAATACTCTTACCACAGTTGACTGTGGATTTGTGTATTTATATTGTATCATAATGATATATTTTTATTGTACTATATATAATGTCTAACTTCTCCTGAAGACTATAAACTGTATGAGGGCAGATACCATGTATGTCCTAGTTCAGAGAGGCATTTAATACATTAATATGTATTCAATAAATGCGTGTGAACAAATGGATCATCATGGTAGTGCATTTGTACATTGCATTTTTTCAGTTTAAAGTGCAGGGGTATAATATACCCCTAAATTAATAAATTTAACCTATTGACAAGATGACTGTATCCCCCTTTCACAGATAGTAAAGCAGGTTTTTTTTTTTTTTTTAATTTTATTTATTTGTCAGAGAGAGAGAGAGCACACAAGCAGGGGGAGTGGCAGGCAAAGGGGGAAGGCAGGCTCCCAACTGAGCAAGGAGCCCAATGTGGGACTCGATCCCAGGGCCCCGAGATCATGACCCAAGCTGAAGGCAGTTGTTTAACCAAATGAGCCACCAGGTGCCCCAGTAAATCAGGTTTAAAGAAAAAAAAGAAAAAATCAGGTAGGAAAAGTGGTTTAAGGTCCTCGAGTTCAGAGTTGCCTAATATAGAAAAACAATAATAATGATTAACATTTAATGCTCTCTTATGATATCCCAGCAGTGTTCCCATTATATTAATTCATTTAATCCCTATAACAAACCTGTGAGGTAAGTAATATTATTATCCTTTTTTTTTTTTTTTTTTTTAAGGAAATGGAAGTTAGGCAACTTGTCTAAGGTCTCAAATATACACACACATAATATTAAATATTTGTTGGGTTGTTTTTTGTTTGTCTTTTTTTTTTTTTAAACATAATAGGTATAGATTTATGTTGGTCATCTTACTGAAATACAGTTCTAACATACTGAGCTTTACCCAGCCAGGTTAGGTTCCATACTGAGGAACACTTCAGGTAGAATGATTTCCGTTCCTCTTGGTCATCATTCTCTTTCTTCTCTCTACATTCCCTGCCACTGCCCTCCCTACCCTCTCTCTTCTCTTCTCTTCTGTTCCCTGCTTCCCTGGGGCTCTTCAGTGGGAAAACCTCTGACAGAGCCACTTTTCTGCCAGGCCATCATATACAAGGTCAGTGTTTCCACATTCCAAAGGTAGGTAAAAATGTGTGTGGAAAGCAGGGAATTCTGCCAGAACAATGACTCACTGTGTACATGCAAAATGGTTCAATAATAGGCCACTGCCTTAGCAAGAAAAATGTGGCCCATCCCTGTGGAAAAGAAGGGGGCAGGCCCACAGCACTCCTGGGATTTAGGAGAAGCCTCCTGTGACAGACGGGAAAGACATACACCTCATAAACCACGTCCTGCCTTTTTATTTCATGGACATGAAAGGGTCAGATGGGCAGGAAATGTGTTCTTGCCATGTAATGTCATACGTATATAGAGGAAGCATGTTCAGCCCTCTCCAGGTTATTCAGCAATTAGCAATGTAAGTGGTGAAGCCTCTGGTCCTCTTGATTCTCCCAGACCCTTGTTTACTTGTTTGTTTTTTCTTTTTTGTCCAGATTCCTTTTGGTGGGAACTTGCACTGGGAGAAATGGAGGGTTAAGGTGGAACCGGGCTGGGCTGCTCCCTGTCTTGCTTTCTTCTAAGCTCAGGCTAGACTGCATGGAGATGACCTAACCCCTCTCTTGTACCTCAAGCCTGTGTAAACCCCACCTCAGGACCAGTTCCACTGTCAGCCTCCCATGCTGGTATAACACTGCAGCTGGGAGGGAAAAAACAAATGAGCCTTTGCAGATTGGGGCTCTCGTAAATCTAGGATCTGAAGACTTCCCTCGTCTTCAAGATGGACTCCCACTGATTTTGCTTGTCCTCAATTCCTTTTTCCTTTCCCCTCAGCAGCCGTTCCCAACCTATTCACTCCACTCCTCAACCCCCTTAGTCCAGTCTGAGCCAGTAGTTCTCAACCTGCTCAAGTCATTAAAATCACCCCACAAGCTTTGAAAACTCACAGTGCCTCAGCTGCATCCCAGGCCGATGGTATCACATTCTCTGACAGTGGGTCCAAGCATCCATGGTTTGAAGAGCTCCACAGATGATTCCAGTGTATAACCAAGGATTAGGCCCACTGCTTTCCAGCAGATTATGTCACTTTCTACTTCATCAGAAAATGTGAGGTTGTAAAGCACAAATCTGTCACAAGCTTTTCTATACCCACTCTGTTGCCCTTCCTTCCAGTCTCAGAGCTCGAGGCAAACGCCATCCTTTGTACATGTTGCCTACGATCTTCCAAGACCTGCTTTTGTCTCTAATTTCTTCCTTTCTACTGGGTCTTTCCCTTCAGAGGATAAGCAAGTTTAAGTCTCCCCCTTGTCTGATAAGAGCCCTGCATCTTTTCATCCCTCTGTCTCCAGCCTCACATCCATCCACTCTCCACTCAGTTCTTCATATTCTGCTAATATCTCCCTGAAAACCAAGCTTTCTCAGCCGGACCAGTTCTTACCAACCTTCCCTAGTCGGGCTCAGTCACTTTCCTCTCTCCATGAAAGGTTGCCAGATTCAACGGCTGAATCCAGACTTTTCTGCAAGCATTTAGTACTTTCAATGGACATTCTCTGTTTTCCTCTCTCAAACTGAAGCTCTTTGAGGGCAGGAACCATGTGATTTTCATCTCTGTTAACATCAGCACCTGGCTTTTTGTAGGCATTCACCTGTGTTCGTCGAACTGATTCATAGTTCAGTTCAACAAGCACAGGTGAATGCCTACAAAAAGCCAGGTGCTGATGTTAACAGAGATGAAAACCCTCTTCCACCTAACTTCTTGGGCAGAATGTAGTGATCTAACCAGCTGTAAGTACATTTTATATAACCCAGTCCCTTTGCCTTTATTCCCATGAGTGACTGCCATACATATAACCTAGGGCAATTATCTGGACATTCTTTGGGTTTAATGTTAAGCCAATAAGATCATATTTACCTGTTTAGGATAAACTTCTAAGTAAATCTAATACAGGATTCCTCTGATCAGCATGCCACACTTTTCACTCTTTTCAAGGCCATTGAGTCAACAATAATGATCATCAGTAGCCAGCTGAAATAAGAATGAACAGTTGTGGCTCATACTACATGTATGGTTTTAAGAAATTAAAATTCATACCCCAACATGGTCTGCTTTATTTTAGAATCTAGCACCATCTCTTTGCAGGGGCAGAGCTGACCTATCTCTGCAAAGCAGCTGGAACAGGCTGGGCCACGCCACTGAGATTTAAGCGGCAGCAGCTTACTAAAGTTTTCCTCTGCTTCCTTTTGTTTTCTGCTTAAACTCTGCTTCAAAAGTATAGGTTACTCCTCAGTTAGCCTTCCAGTGCAGAGCTCCCTCAACAGGGGAGCCAAATCCCTACCCTGCCTGATTAATTAGCTCAGTAAATTGAAGAAACTCCTCAGCCTTACGACCCTTCTCTCTACCAAGTTTTGTAAAATTCATAGGCTGCACGTATGCGTAAGCACAAGAAAACACCTGTGAACAATTAACCAAATGCCCTTGATTTAGAGGCCTTGGAAATATGCTGATGGTCCCTAGACTGTTGGCACAGGTCTATAATTATGGGAGACCACAACCAAATCATCCCGACAGGCCACTTACAGGAAGGGTCATTCTTTGAAATATAACATGATGCTGCCTCTAAAAATAATTCTGCCTGAGATTTAGAAAGAAGCAGCTTTTATGAGGGTGCTGCTTTATTTTTTCTTTCCTTCTTTCTTTAGGATTTTATTTATTTATTTGACAGAGAGAGACACAGCAAGAGAGGGAACACAAGCAGGGGGAGTGGGAGAGGAAGAAGCAGCTTTCCCACTGAGCAGGGAGCCTGAAGCGGGACTCAAACCCAGGACACTGGGATCAGGATCTGAACCAAAGGCAGATGCTCAACGACTTAGCCACTCAGGTACCCCGAGGGTGCTGCTTTAAAGGAAGGATGCATATAGGGTTTGGAAAGGAAATAGTGCCTCAGGCCATTTTTTTGAAACTTGTACATAAACGTGAAAAGGGGGAAAAGAAACCACCAAAACCTATTTTTAAAAATGTACAGAATTATAAATCGTGTTTAAAATTATCCACTTAGAAAATGTTCACATAACTGTACTTTGGCCTAGAAACAATATCCACAGGGTAAACACATTAGTCTGCCACCAAAAGTGTCCCATGAATATGTAAAAATCCATCTTGGGGAGCAGACAGTATACTGTAGAATTACAAACTAAAAAGTTTTGTTTAATCCTTTCTTTAATTTGCAAGAATGAATTCCTACCACTCTGAAGTGTACATTACTTTATATTCTGTGCAACTAGAATATTTAGAATTAAACATGATGTTATCGAAGAAAGCCATGGATTTCCAGAATCAGTGTTCAGAAACCCTGAATCTCTAAAATCAGGAGTTCCTAACCAAGCATATACACACTTCAGGAGCTATGGGAATGCCTGGAATTCTAGGAAAATTCTTTGTGTGTGTATGTTTTTCAGGGTGGAGTAGTGGGACAGATCTATAGCAACACAGTCCAATGCAGTAGCCATACGTGGCTATTAAGCACTTGATAACAGTGTAGCCTCTACTGAAGTATGCTGTCAGGGTAAAATTCCCACTGGATTTTGCAGATAACGTGAAATATCTCAACAATTATTAGAGTGACAAACATGGACGTTATAATATTTTGTGTGCACTAGGTGATGTAAAATACGTTATTAAAATTGGTCTCACCTGTTTCTTTTTGCTTTTTAAAATATGGTTACTAGAAAAGCAGGAGCTATGTAGTGGATGTTACATTTCTTTTTTTTTTTTTTAAAGATTTTATTTATTTATTTGACAGACAAAGATCACAAGTAGGCAGAGAGGCAGACAGAGAGAGAGGGGGAAGCAGGCTCTCCACTGAGCAGAGAGCCCTATGCAGGGCTTGATCTCAGGACCCTGAGATCATGACCTGAGCTGAAAGCAGAGGCTTTAACCCACTGAGCCACCCAGGCACCCCTGGATGTTACATTTCTATTGGATGGTACTGAGTCTTAGTTTTCGTGAGTTCATCAGGGTGCCCTCTTGCTGAGGGCAAAGAGGGCCTTGCTGAGTTCTAAATCCTCACGCTTGTCATTCATCTTCCAGACCCAGTTTCAGTGGACCTGGGGTAAAGCCCGCCAGCAAGGGCTCTGAGGCAGACAAGGCTCTCCTTGGCCTGCAATGAGAGACATGCTGCCTTGGAAACTCCTAACACTGCTAGTGTTTTCAGAGACAAATACTGACCCACCCATCACCTCTCCACGAGTACACGGATTCTGGAATCTCTCTGCCTCTGGTCTGGGCGGGACAACTACCCACACATCTGGGCTGTCTTCCTGGATGCTCCACGTAAACACCGAATATATTAGCACTTCTCACACCAGTCCTGCTCCTCTTGCACTTTTTGTCTGGTCACGGGCACCTCTGAATTCCTCCTCTCATTCCCTGCCCACGCCAGGACACACAAGCAGTCATTAAGGCCTATTGGTGTTTCTAATATACCCTTTTGTGTTTCTTTGTCACCCACTGCCTGAATTATTGTCGTAACCTCCGCCTCACCTCCCTTCCTCCAGGTCTTCTTCCTCACCATGGTTGTTAAAGTTCATTTTATTTATTTATTTTTTTAAAAAGATTTTACTTATTTATTTGTCAGCTAGAGAGAGAGAGAGAGAGTGTGTCTCTGTGTGTGTGTGTGAGAGCACAAGCAGGGGGAGCAGCAGGCAGAGGGAGAAGCAGGCCCTGCCCTGAGCAGGGAGCCTGATGTGGGACTTGACCCCAGGGATCATGCCCTGAGCAAAAGGAAGACACTTAACGGACTGAGCCACCCAGGTGTCCCATTAGAGTTCATTTTAAAGGGACAGATCTGATTATAGTACTCCCGGTACAAAGATCATGTCATAACGTTTTCATTGTAGCCAAAAAGGCCCTCCATAAACTGTCTGAATCCCAGATTCATCTACGATTTATCCCCCACCCTACGTTCGCTCCAGCCCCACCAAATGTAATCTTCTTTCATACTCCCAAGCCTTGGCTCATGTGCTTCTGCTGCATGAACGCCTTTTCCTTGGCTTCCCTTTCAAGTCCCACAGTATCAGCATCTCTACCACATGTACTTCGGGGTCCTCAAGCACTCTCTCTCTCTACACACACACACACACACACACACACACACACACACATCTCCATCATGGCACATCTGTTGTACTGAAGTATTTCACTGTGAACTCCTCTGAGTCACTGTCTTGTCCTTGCTGCCTGGTACAGTGCTAAGAACTGTAGGAACGTATTTGACACCTAGACAAATGTCAAGTAATCTTGTTTCTATGGATTTTCCAAAAGTACAGTTCTCTACCCTCACAAGGTAGAGTTTGAAGAATCCTTGGAGATCTTCTAATCTCCCCTTGCATTGTCTGAGGGGCACATCAAGAACTTCAGAGGTGGCGTGAGTCATTATTTACTGAGTGCCCGCTACCTCATCTCATCTTCATGATAACCTCTGAAGCAGCCATTTCCATTAATACCCATTTTACAAGAGAGGAAAATAAGACCTCAGTGAATTTAAACAACGTGCCAAAGTTCACACAGCTAATTGCCTGGCAAGATGAGACAAAAATTCAGGTCTCCTTATACTTGGCCTAGCCATCCTTCCCTTGTCTCACTGATTATTTAAAATTTGGGGGGCTGCTTGAGTTCTTCAACAGACACAAAGATTATATTTTTATAATCTACCAACAACGTGGTAGAATGATCAAATTAACAGCACAAAAGGACCTCAGAGAGCTCTAGTCTGTTGTTTCTCAAAATGGGGTCCTTGGACCAGGGACGTCAGCTACACAGGGGAGCTCATTATCAGTGCAGACTGGAGCCCCACCCCGACCTACTGAATTCAAATCTGCATTTTAAGGACATCTCCCGGTGATTCGGTGACTCGCGTGCACATTAATACAGGAGGGGTAGTGACTAAAAACAGTGGTTGTCAATCTGGGCAGCACTTTAGAATCTCTTGGGAAAGTCTTCAAAATCCCGATGTCCAGGTCGCACTTGAGTTTAAATCAGAATCTGAACTGGGGGAGGGGAGGTGGGCAAGCATCAGTCTTTGTAAATCTTGCCCTAATGATTTCAATGTCCTCGAAAGCCGTAAAGGAAGAACTGAGTCCCTGCCACAAATCGATGAGATAATTCAGTAGCCTTCTCTATGTAGGCTGGGAGAGGTTTTCATAAGGCATTCTATAAATTTCTGTGGGAAATTCTGGTAAAACAAGACCAACCAAAACAAAACAGAGCAGCAACAATGGAAACAAAACAAGACCCCACGATACTTAAAGGAAAATTTAAATTTAAAAATTTCTTTATTTCCCATTTGTGTTTCCTTTCTGTACCTCGATAGAGTCCTTCTCCCTTTCCACCTCTCCCAAAAGATTCCTGGCCATGATTTTCTCTGGGGATCCTGCTCAGAGACCACAAAATGCGGGTTTCCTGTATCACCGCGCCAAGAAGCAATAAAAGACTATTCAATTTCTTCTCAGTAAGTGTATTGTCCTCGTACATTCTCCTACCCTCAAGCCCCAAATCCACCTTCTCCTATCTGCCCGTATTTAAGCAAGCCAGTGGATTTTGAGAATCTGACTCTATCTACACAAAGCCGCAACCATAGGTCAGTGGGAAAGTCAAGGTCATAACCATGAACCTGTTCTCTTAATTTTCTTTTCCATGAACTGACCACTTAAAAAACAAACACCAGTGTTAAGTTGGAAGACTTTGGTCTCCTAGTCCTGCGGAGTGTTTAACCATTTTTAATCCTGGGCCCAAGAGGAATACACTCTTTTTCAAAAGGAGGACTCAGCATTATTTCCCCTTTTTACATTAACTAGGATCATAGCACATACTCTGAATATCTTGACTTTTGTAGAGGATGTTATAATGGAACACTGGGCACATGGCATTGTATTTGGTCAATCAAAAGTGGTCAATCAAAAGTGATTTTTAAATTGTTTCATCTTTAACCCAGTTTTAGGGATTTTAACCATTCTGCTTCTAATTTGTTTCAATGCTCAGCCATAATTCAGAATTTGTCTAAAATTTTAAACTTTATTTTATGTTTATATTTAAAACTTTTCACTCTAAGGAATACAAAAAAACCAATTCTGAACAGATAGATGTCTTGCTGGTAGTTGCCAACTGAGTATACTTATTTCTTTTTCCTCTTGATAGCCGCCACTACACATGAAAGATTTTTTTTTTTTTAAGGTATAGAAAGAGCAGGGGGTGGGAGCTATTGGTTTATTAGAGATTTTAAAATTTCTTGGAACACAGAAAGTAGTTGGAGGGATCGTATACTGGAAAAAGGGAGGCTGGGACCTTTACGCACTGACACCCGTCAGCCCTGGGTCTGTAGGTTGGGGAGCTGCCCTGGGACTGACTAAGCCTGTGTGTAAGTCACAGGAGGCATAGATGCCAATGCAAGGACATGTCAGAGCTTGCCCAGAACTGTCCACCTCCATGCCACTGCACTCCAAGGTGGCCTGTAGGGATGTGAAGCTGGCATAAAGCTGTCACTGAAGCCACGTACACCTGGAGGTGGAGAAGCAGGGACTCAGTCCTCCATCTGAATATGACATTCCTGCTTAGAACTTTCTGGGGCTTCCCCACTGCCTAACTCAAAAGAGGAATGGGAATGCGCTTCAGATCCTTTCAATCCTGAAACTCTGTGTGTTTGTGTGTGTGTGTGTGTGCGTGTGCACATTTTGGGAGATGAGAAGGTTCATAATTTTCATCATAGTTTCCAAAGGGTCAGTAGAAAAGTGTTTAAGAAACTCCAACCAAAAGCCCTAATCCTTAACATGGCAGTCAAGGTCCTGCACAGCCCAGACTGACACACCTCTGCAGAATCCCAGGTCCTGCCTGTACCCTCTTCTCAGTCTCCACCGCTCCGTGAAGGAAGACCCAGTCATGGAATTTCTCACCAGTCTTAAATGGGCCCTAAGCTTGTTAATACCTCTTGGATTTAACACACACCTTTCTCTCTGCCCAGAATGCCATTCCCCCTTGCCACTTCCTTGGCCCCTTCCCTACCTGGGAATTACCTTTTATCCTCTAAAACTCAGCAATAAAATCACCTCTACTGCTGTGCCCCCTTATCCTGCCTCCTTTCCTATTTCTTCCTTAGTGGTTTCCTGATCGGTCTATACACTGACATATGTGGAGCCTTCCCCTTGGGGTTTTCATTGTTCATGTGCTGGTTCCCTCCACGCATTGGTGAAATCTTGAAGGCACCGGCCATGCCTCTCACCACCCCAAACCATCATCTGCAACAGCAAATCACACTCATTTTGATGCAATGAATAAAGATGTGAATGACTTGCTTTATCAGCCTCGCCAATGGTCTCCTTGGATCTTACAGAGAACCTGAAGTTGAGAGGCTGGTACACTCAGAACCAGGTTCCTGTTCCAGTTGTTGGAATCTATCCTTGTCCAAATGTCATGCCTAGCTGACTCTCATACACTATTTAAAAACCTCTAGGATAAAAAAATAATCAGAACAAAAGCAGAAGACCTGGTCATTGAAAATACAATTGATGACATCAAGCATGCAAAGGGAGGTTTGGAAGAGAGAGCTGGAGACATCTCCCAGGAAGTAGAGCTCTGCTGCAAAGCCCGTGGGCACGGCCTTCCTTGAGGAGTCTTGGATGAGCCTTCTCACCAGAGTACGTCTTTGCCACCACACAATAGAGCCAATGTCCCTCCCGCTCTCTAGACTCCCAAAAGCCAGGGCTTCCCTCAGAGCTGGGACCTGTCTCTACTTCTACCACCTACCATAGTGCTTGGCACATGGGAGGTGCTAACATATGCATGGCCTGAAAGAATGCATAACAGACACACGAATGAGTGGAGCTGAGCGTCACTGGACTTGAGGCTGAGAGGAAACTGGAGTCACCAGCTCTGAGTTTGTGGAAAAGGTGAATGAGGGCAAATCCCCGGGAGCACCCCCCAGGGAAGGGCCAGGCCGGGACCGGCTGGCAGGGGGCCAGCTATTGTAAGCTTGCCTGAACAGAGAAAGAGTGACTCTCTGGGGCAGGCACAAGCGGGTGGAACCACCAAGGAAATTCTCAGAGATGAAAGGGAAAGCTCACTCAGCACCTAACATTTCATGAGGAATTACTATGTGCCAGGCGCTGTGCTAAGGACTTTTGGTGAATTCTCGCACTTCAGCTTCACAAAAGCCTCACAAGATGGCTATAATTTCTACTACATCCATGGTTCTGATGAAAAGGATAAGGTGTGTAGATAATAAATATCTGACCCAGCTTCTAGAGCTAGAGATGGAACTGGGATTTGAGAGGGGGGCAGGTCTGGTCACGTCTGTGTCGCTGAATCGCCGGGCTAGCGTTCCTGGTGAGAATTCCCATTCTCCTGGGGAAGGCCCTGCTGGGAGCCCAGCATGCTCCCTGCAGTTCACGGCTCTGGGACCCAGCTGAGGATCGTGGCCAATCCTCTTCCCAGATCACTACCATCTCCCTTTCCCAGAAAATGCTGTGTGGGAGAGAGTAAATAGCTGGGTTTGGGGCATAATGGCTTTCTTCTGTTTCGTGTTACTGGATTTGATGCCCAGAAAACTACCCAGAACCTCAAATAATTACAGTAAGATGACTCTGCTTCCTTCACGAGGCCACAGCAGACACGCGGGAGCCCGGGGACACTGCAAAGTGAGTGCTGTCCCCGGAAGATGGGAAAAGGCAGGAGCCCAGGATCAGGAGTCTTGGGCAGAGCCACAAGCGCAGCGTGGCACTTGGCAGAAATGGGGGTGAGGGCACCCCCTTGGAGTTTATGGACTTGTCGTATATTAAAAAAATCACTTAATAAAAAGCCCCTTAAGGCATATGAGTAAGTGGGAAAAAATGGCAAGCCGTAAGACAATGGGGGCCATTTAGGACAGGAAAAGATTCAGTCCAGACAGTCTGCCGTCTGGAAGACCATTCGCTCCCTGCTGACAGGGGTGGTCTCTGAGGAGGGGCCCGTATGTGGGAGAGACATTAGCCTGACTTGTCCTTTTTTGAAATGTTCCCAATACCACAATAATCATGGATTCGTGGGCAATGAAATATAGTAAAATAAATAAAGGTAGTAAGAATTATAAGGAAAACAGGTAAGTGAGAGATGAACCCTGTGGTCAGTCAAGATTAAAATGGGCCCTTCAGGATCAATGCCAATCCCTTCTTTGGTTGTCGTGAGGGATGAATGCCCCAGGTGCCCCCTCTGTGTTCAGTTGCATGCATAGTACACTTTCCACCACAAGGTGCCTACCAAACATCGATAATTTCATGGTGCGTTCTGAGCCAGAAGAGAAGAGGAGCTCCTCCACTCTGACGGTTTTATGGATTAAGAAACGGACTCACACCCTTTTTCTGTCCGCCTCCCCAACCCCCCCAGAACTTCAGCCTTCCCACTTTCCAGCACTGGTTTCGGAGATTCAATCTTAAAGCTATTGGGATAGAAATAATTATGGACTGAGCCCAGGAGAGCCAGGGTCCCTAGATATTAGCCCCAGGCCAGTGTATCATTAGGGTAGAGGGGGTGGGAGAGGGCTGGGGGCTCGAAATAGTTCTTTGGAAAGGACATGCTCAGTGCCAGCCAGTGTGGCATGTGTGTAAGTGTGTGCTCGAATGTATGTGCATGTGTGTGTTTGTATGTGTGACCGCCTGTGTGTACGTATGCGTGCTTATAAGGGTGTGTATGGGTGTGCACAAGCATTTGTGAAGGTTCAGATGTATTACTGAATGTGTGTGAGTCTGTGTGTGTGAGAGAGTACAAGTATGTGTGTGGAATGGAAAGATCTTTCTTCCTCCAAACCAGAAGGAGGTGCTTCGCCACATTCTTGACTTTCCACAGAGGACTTGTGGGCCCCTCACTGAGGCAAAGGTGTGGTAGAGGATGGCCCCTGTCTTACCCCAGAGGGAACATGCTTTCCCAGCCTCTGGAAAATGACCCATCTCACTTCGGGCTCTACTACTAATTTTCAGCGAAGACACTGGTTTCTCTGACCCTCTGGAGACAGCAGTGTGGAAAATGGGTAATTAACAGTCACTCTAGAGTAGCTCAGAATAGCCAGCATCAGCAGTGGGAAGGACACAAGTTCTGGGACTCAGAAGTTCTCGCTCCCTCCAACATACCCACTTTAATTGCTTTTATAGATGAATAAACTATTTTGTGATTCTAGGTGCTCTCCTTATCAATATGTCTCAAAACGTATAACATAACCTGCATGTTGTTACCAATCCTTGCAAGGCCCACATACTACCTCTAACTCTAGAGGCGGCCTTGCTATAGAAGAGGCTTCTTCCAGCTGCTGAAGAGAGTAAACCTTGTACAGTCTCCGTCTATCTAGGCCACTGGTGCTTCAAGGATATAATTCAAGGACTGAATCATATCGCATGCCAGTGTCAATAGTGAGCCGTGGTCTAGAAGGTTGGCATGTGTGGAGACGGAGAGAGCCTGGGAGACAGTAAAGGTGGGAATGAACGTTCAGAGCAGTATGTTCGCCGGAAAACAAGAACATGGAGGATGAGTAGAATAAGACGCCCTGTGGAATTCCCACTCAGCATCATCCTACCCAAGAGTTTAGTGAAAGCAATAAAACGGACCACAGAATCCTCTCTTCACCTCATCCTGTTCTCTTAAGCATTTAGCATCTAGTCCTCTAACTTCGCTTTCCATCTTTTAGTCGCTGTTTTCACTCCTGGCCCAATTGTTTCCCAATCGTTTCATCAAAACAGGTTGTTTTAACAGTATTTTGGTAATTATCTTCCTTCTTGCTTACCCTCAGTGTGCTAGCATTCCTTGGAGTGCTACACAGGCAACCAGCGCCTCTCCCCCCAAATCTCTCTCTAAACCTGTATGAGACACTCACTCTAGAGCCATGCTTTATGCATCTGGGGAGTCCCAGCGCCCCACACCTAACGGACACTCTGAACTGCTGAACTAAACCGTGAGCTGCTGCAAGAACTTTCCTCCAAGGCTCGCACCATCACACATATCGGCCCATACCCACTCCCCCCACCAGCCATCTAGCGGTCCCCAATTACTCTGGGGAGTAAGGAAGCTTCCTGACCAATGACAAAACCTGCATCTCTTTGGAATCATTCTGCTTTGCTTGTCCTCAGGACAGGTGGCATTCTCGTCCTCCACTGCCCTCCTGTTCACTCGCCCACCTTCCCCTGCTCCTCATGCCACACAGTTCACTCAGAGACCTCTTTGCACAAGAGAAATTGGTGCAGAATGTAGGGCACCTTTATAGCAAATAAACTTCATAAAGTATGCTGGAAACTGAGGTTTTTTTTTTTTTTAATTTAATTTATTTTTTTTTTATTGCTTGTGTGGCGATCACTAGATGAGTTGCTGGTTGTTTTAAATGCATTATTTTATTTAGTGTTTGAAAAAGCCCTGAAAGGATGTTTTCTTTCCTCACTGCAGAACTTGGAAAACAGACTGAGAGGCTTGGTTTCTGAACCCTAGTGGGTGGTTCCATGACAAGACCCTTGTTCCATAGCTCCAAGAAAATTCCTCCTTTTTCCCTTAGGGATGAATAAAAAAATATGTATTATAATAATTTTGTTCTATTTTTCTATCAGGGAAAAAGGTTTTTTTTAATTATATATTTTTTCTTTTTCTTTTTCTTTTATTTTTTTATATTTTTCCTTTTTATAAAAGGAACATTTGTTCACTGAGAACCATTTTGGAAATACAGAGAGGCAAAAATAAGGAAAGAAATAATTTTTAACCCCACCACTCAGATATAGCATGTCTAAATTACATGGATCTTTGAAGATATTTTTGATTGGAACATTTCTGGTGGGTTCATAGTGCTGTACAAGAGTTAATACTGGACTCAGAGGTCGATGTCAATAGAGTGGTCTATACCATTCGATCGTGTAGGTGTACCACACTTTAACCAAATGGTTAGGCATGAAAGGGAAGAAATGGTGTTCATTCATTTTATGAATGGCGAAAGGTTTTTCACCAAAATGTATTAAAGCTAAAACAAAAACAAAAACAAAAACAAAAACACAAGAAAATTTCATTTGAGTCAAGAGTTGACAGGCTTTGTTTACCAGGGCAGGTGATAAATATTTTGGCTTTGCAGGCCATATGGTCTCTGTTGCAACTAGCCAACTAGGTCATTAGAGCACAAAAGTATCCATACATGATACATAAATGAAACAGCATGGCTATGTGTTGACCAAACTATTTATAGAAACTTAAATCTGAATTTTGCACAATTTCCATGAGTCATAAAATAGTACTCCTCCTTTTGTTTTTGTTTTTTTAAACCATTTAAACATGTAAAAACTATCCTTAGCCTGTGAACCACACAAAAATGGGGCAGGGTTATATTTTATTGACTTTTGCTCCAAATCATCCATTCATATTTAGAGCAGCACACCAGATCCACAGACCAAGTTACAGAATCAGTGAGGATTTGCTTTCCAATTCTTCCTTCTCCTGGATATTCACACACACACACACACACACACACACACGCACATAAATATCTGGTTGAGCCAAAATCCTTCCTTTGTGGGTTGGCCGTTCAAAAATTCTCCTTCTGGGATCATCTGATTATCTGACCAAAGTAACTCACATTAAGGAGTGACTGTCAGGGATCAACCCTCCTCCTGGGAATTCCCATTTAAAAGGAAATGTACAGCTGTAGTGACCTAGATGCTGAGGGAGACATATCCAAGTAGGGTATTCAGTTCTTCATTTAGAAAGTTCATTTTGAAAGAAAAAAAAGAAAGAAAGTTGATCTCGGTTTTATCTTGCCAAGGAGGGTTGGATAACTAATCTACCAGATGCTTAAAATCTGATTGTGGAGGTGGGACAAAGAAAATTAAAAATTCAAATCAGAGGCTATTAACTGTCAAATGGATAGGTAAGTCGCACTTTAAGCTCTGATGTAGACTATCATTGTAGTCTAAGCTCTGATGTAGACTATCATTGCCCAGTGATATCAAGCCCAGACTTTTGGGGGCATTTCCTTGTATGTTGGTAGATGCAGATCCTTACTCCTTGCCTTTTGCAGCTGGATAATGGTTTCACATGTTCAGTGGCTCAAGGCTCTTCTCCAGCCAGAGTCCCTACTTTATGGTTTTACTTGTGCTACGGCATGCAGAAGCAATTAAAGAAAAATTTGTTTTTATTAACTGGCAACACAAGCTTAGGGGCAGTTCTTAAGCCTTTCACTAAATCTCTAGATATTTGTCAAGACAAAATGCCTTCATGAGTCTTTTAGTGATTCAGGCTAGGAGTCTCCCCACCACCTCTGAGCAACCACTGGACAAGCAAAGGGAAATAGGGCAACGTGTATCGACGCGAAAACATTTTCTGCAAGTCTCCTCTTACTAAGGAGGTGGAGAAGGGTTGGTGACCCACACTGAAGTCACAAGAATCTTCTTTCCTGAGAAACACGTCTGAAACTCTGAGGCAGTAAAAGCCTCTTCAAAGGCACAACAGAAAAGTGCAATAAAAGCGTGGCGTCCCTACCTACCTAGGGTCTAAAAGCCAGTGGGGTCTCCGTTGGAGTCATGTTTGCTCACTAGCTTTCTAACCTGGGCAGAGGTCCCAAAACTGGAGCTCAGCTCTACCTGAAGCATAGGGGAGACCAGAAGGGGGTTCTCTCCAGGAAATGCCGGGAGAAACCGTGGGGCTAGGAGAGGCAGCTCCAAGGTCAACATCTGGCCGTCAGACTGTTTCTGAAAGTTAATCGTGAAAAATATACCTTCCCTCCACATCCTAAGACTTGCTGCCCAAATATCCTTTTTTTTTTTTTAATCACACAATTTTCATTTCAATAACTGCTAATAGGTCATTAAAATAATATGCACGTTACTAACCCAGGCTATTGGCACCGGCTGCCTGCGGCAAGCCCCTGACTTTGCCTCCTGTATCCAAGGCTCCACTTCATCTGGGCTCCCTGCCTTTGGCAATGGCCGGGTTTTGATGGTTCAGAGAGAAGCAAATTGCCTAGCTAATTAAAATCTGTATTTTTAAAGACATTTTTCTCTTCTATTGTCAGGCAAAGTTAAATGGGTGCTACTTTCTTTGAGAAAGCCAAAAATAAATTCTGGGCTTAGATGGGGTAGATAAAATTGCGGTCTTAAATTCTCAATTGCAGAAAAATAAAGGCTTATCAGGAAGATTGTTATTTAGCTGTGACTGTGTGGGTGTAGGTATGATGCTATTATTAACCTCCTCCACAAATGGATGTGTCAGGGACTGCAAAGAAGGACTGAGAGTTTGGTGGCCAGTTGCCAGTGTGGTTAAATACCCATGGCACTCTTCACCCTTTGGTGATTGTTAATTCCACATCTGTTTCTGGCCTCTCTCCCCTTGGATATAGCACTCTGCAGAAGTCAAATGGATTTCAGAAATCAACTGCAAGGGAGTAGTCTGGATCCCTGTTGATAAATAAATTATGTCCCAATTACTGGTGGTGCTCTACTGAAATATGTTACTGAATGAAGCAAAAAAAAAAAAAAAAAAATTAAGCCCCTCAGCTTCAGCATATCTTCTTTTGCAATCCACTGTAATAATTCTGTGACTGTGTTCAAGTAACTCATTCCCTTTGGCAATTCAAAGGAGAGCTTGAGCTAAGAAAAGGGATAAAATACAAACCAAACTGTTTCCTTGTTTATACCTTTTCTGGAGAAAAAGTTGAGATGAATTTTTATGAACTAGAATGTGATCAATGTCACCTTGAATTTATAAAGCACAGGGGCTTTTAGATTTATGATTTCAGAAGTCTTCTGACAACAGTTGGGAATCAGTGTGATAGTTGGATATCAGGCTGGCCAGAGGGAGCTGACATGGACACAACCATGACTCTTGGCTGCCTGCCCACAGCCTGAGGACCTGGCCGTCACTCCGAGAGGGGACTAGGCTCCAAAGGAAACCAGGGACAGAGAAGCAGGAGGGTCTCAAGCCCACGCTTGTCTTCGCATTTAACAGAGAGAATTTTACCTGGGAGGTCACTTATCATTCAGAACCTGACGACCAACCTTGAAGAGAAAAGAGTGACTGAGAGAACGTTGTCTGCCTTAGAAACAAAGAGATGTGACAGCAAGCCCGTGAGACTTTCCTACACTCCCCAGTCTGACAGCCTGTCTCATTAGTTCTCAGACCTCGCGTGCTTCTGTGGTCAGCATGAAGGCAACGGGGAAAGGTTCGGCTCCTGGCGCCACTTTGTGTCTGTGACTACAGATTATAACCTTAATTTCTCTTTTTGTTTCGGTTTGGTTGTTTTTCTTTTTTCTTTTTTTCTCCTCTGCAGCAAAGCTGTTTTTCTCTCACTCTCGCTCTCTTTTTTTTAAAAAAAATCCTTTATTGGCCAAAGAGGACAGAAAAGAATTGCTGAAGGAAATTCAAAGTAGGGAATTTTCCACTGGAAGAGGAGGATATGATATAAAAGGGCCTTTTTTCCCTTTTCTTCAAATTCCATATTGATATTAACAGGAAAAGTTAGAGGCAGTGGCCCCCTGTTTTCAGAGCCTTCTTTGTTTTCAAATCTCTGCCTCTTCTCCACTGTTCTCCAAAACTGTCCCCGGGTTTAGTGGGAAGCTGTCATCCTCCCTTAGAGGCCACTCAGAACTCACAGTGGGTTTGCATGCTGGGTCCCTAGAACTGGAAGGATCATGGGGTCTTGGAATCTCTTCACTCCTTCTGTTAATAACGACTCAGATCAAATACTTAAAGAACACTCACTATGCATAGAATATTCTAAGGATTTTGCATGCATTAACTCATTAGTTTTTCACACAGCCTCATGAAGTGGGCACTATTATTACCCTCATTTTACAGATGAGGAAACTAGGGCACAGAGAGGTTTAGTAACTTCCCTAAGATGGCCCCGTATAAGGTGTCCGAGATATCCTTGTGCTTTGCACGTTCCACATTGTCACCAGGTTTGCTGTATACACCCTAGATCTTCTGTCTGGTGCCCCTCCCTGCTCAGCCCATTCCCTTTGCCTGGAAAGCCACCCGCCTCCAAACTCAGTATTGTCCAAATCCTACCAATCCCTCGTGCTCCAGAGCACACGCTACCCTCTCCAGACAGCCTCTCCTAATGGTCTTCAGCTGGAGTCCATCTCCTCATTCCGAAAAAGCAAAGAACTTCCATTGTCTTCTGCGACCTGTGCTGTGTTCTCCCCTGTATCCTTTACATGCCTCGTGTATCCTTAAAAACATAAGGTAGGCGCTCTATGGTATGAGGCACGTCTGATTTATCTCCGTGCTCCCACATCAGCTAGCTCATGCCTTGGAACAGAGTAGACGGCACAGAGTAGATATCCGCCGCAGGATATATCACATGTTAGGAAAATCAATGCCTGAATGAATACGTACACTAGCGGTTATGTTACCTCACAAATGAATGCCCTTTCTCACAAATTGCAGTTAGGCTCATTGGCTATAGCAAATGTGTATTTATAAAAGGAATACTGACATGGCAGTCAAGTGCCATGCAATTTTTTTTTTTTTTTTTTTTTTTTTTTTGCATGTAGTGTCTATGTCCGCCACAACAGAGCAAGAAGAGTAAGGACCCCGTGGAGGCAGGCAGGGCGCGGCCTAGCCCGGCGGGACAGAGAGTCATGCTGCTTCTTGGCGTTCTCCCGTGTGAAAGAAAGAGCTTCTGTTTGGCCTCTGCTCCACCACCGCCCTTGCTGGGTCCCTGAACTTTTGAACCAGGGCAGCGGGGCTCTTCTCAGGATGACTCTGCCCTCCACCAGCATGCCCACACAGCAAGCCGTGTCCACAGGCCACAGAGGCGTCGCTGGTTCACCGTGAGCTTTGGGGCTCAGCCCCAGCCCAGGCCAACGCCCGCACGAGGCAAAACAATCCCGCTCTTGTATAACATAGCGTATTTAAAAAGTCATTAGTGAGGACACTTGGCACCTTTAGCAGCATAGTAATTTTATGAAGGAGTCTATGTCTCCTAATTTCCATGCAAGCCACAGGAGAAACAATCAGGCAGACAGGGGAGTATGCACAAAATATTTTGATCTATGCCTTGGCCGATCTTATATGGCAAGTATTGGTTTAAAAGAGAGGTTTAGATTGCCTTCCAATCCCAAACTTAAATGTTTGCAGATATTCACTGAAATCAATAAAGTGAGAGTTCTTGATTCTGGCTCTGCGTCAGATTCCCCGTGGAATTTAAACGTGTGTGTGTGTGCACTCACGTACACACACATACACCCCACACACGCTGGGCTCTCCCCCTGGAAGTTCCACAGTTCAAAATGCTGCATAGTTCTGTCTGATGTGAAGCCTGGGCTGAGAATTACTGTGACAAAAGAAGACATAAAAATAATAGCAACTCTCAGTCCCTGGTCCTGTCTCTCGCTGTTACTGCTTTTTAATCAAAAGGGTGAGAGAGGAACATCCGTAAGAACATTAGTTCTGCAAGTGGCAGGACTTCTATTTCACGGCTCCAGGAAACATGGGTAGCCAGGATTTCCACACCAGCAGACGTAAAACATTTTTCACAAGTCCAAACCGAAATACACATGAACCCCCGCACACTCTAAGAAGGAGGAATTAGAATTTCAAGATTGTGGAACTCACATTCCGCTCACGTTCGAATACCATGAATTAATTATTGGCAATATTTTAGTAGCAAAAGAAAATCAGAATGTTGAAGATGCTTTTTTGTCTGAGACTTGAAGGAAAGCAAGTTACTTATTTTTTTTTTTTTAAAGATTTTACTTATTTATTTGACAGAGATAGAAAGTGATCACAAGTAGGCAAAGAGGCAGGCAGAGAGAGAGGGGAAGCAGGCTCTCTGCCGAGCAGAAAGCCCAATGTGGGGCTTGATCCCAGGACCCTGAGACCATGACCTGAGCCGAAGGCAGAGGCTTAACTCACTGAGCCACCCAGGTTCCCAAGCAAGTTATTTATTGAAAAATGTTAAGAAGTCATAGTCCAAACCAAATGGAAAAGTTAGTGTTTTCTATTCCACAGCATGGAATTGATCTGCAATATTATTTCCAGCGCACCCTCATTGACTGCCTTCTCCCCGAAACAGAGGGCCTTCCTCTTGCTTTCTTTGATTTGACGCTGTCAGGGTTCACCCTGTGTTCTCCTCCTTAAATATTCTTTTTCTTTCTGGTACTGTAGTGCAGGGGTGAATCTTCATACTGTTACAGATACATTCATCGTTCTGTTCACACTGGAAGCAAGTTTTGTTCTCAGCCTTTTTCATGTAATCCAACTTTACCAGTCTCATGTTCCATTATTCCAGAGTACCCTGTTCCCCTGTCTCTGTTCTGAGAAATCAGAGCTAATAATATAGATTTCCCGGGAACAAATGTGAGTTCAAAAGGATCTCTGGCAATAATGCCCAAGCTTAAAACTCAAACCTGAAAAGGCAGAATTTCAGAGTAAGAGGATCGATGCTACTTTGCAAGATAGGTCTTTCAGAAACTCTCAATCATATTTTATAAGCGTCTACTAGTCTGCTTATCCCCAAAAGTCTGATCCACTGGTCCATGGGGACCCTGGGTATCCAGAGGGGGTTGGAGGATAGGGAGGATTCAAGAATACCCCAAACTCTCAGTTTCTAGCCGAGTCCAGCAGTCCCTTCCTCCTTTGTTGAGGCTGGATTATCCAAAGCTAACCCAACAGCCTATCATTCAGCTCTTTCTCTTCTACACAAGCTTGGGCAGTTTCCCTGACAACACCTTCTCTAAAGGAAGGAATGAAAATGCAAAGCAGTCAATTTTGATTTTGCTTAACAGCGCCGACCCGAAGTCCTGCTACCTGTAAATAGCAGGGACCCTTCCCACCGTATTTTTCCATCCCTGAGTGTAATAGGGAGCTGAATTCCTGCTGTAAAAGATGATTCAAACATGCATGTACTTCCTGTTCTTAGCAAGACTCTGGACACAGGATAAGAAACGCCCGGAGTTCGTTCACGTTGCATGGATAATTTCATTCCGGTATTTCCATTTCACACGCCCTGCTTCGCTGTCTCTAAAAGTACACCTGTGTACACCAAGCCATTTGGCCCTATATTTGGTTTGGAAAGGATGGGGTTTCTATTCTTTGGAAGGAGGAGTGGAAGTTTTGTAGCAGTGGAGAGGTGGGCTTCTTATACGTGTATCAACCATATTTCAAATTACCATCTTCCATTTTGTACTGAAAATATCCAAAAAAGCGTCCTGGTATGCAGAAGTGGGAGTCAGGGTCGAAATGGATTAGTCTCTTTGGGAAAGAAGCACACGAGCTCCAGCACAGCAAAGAGAATCCACCGGACTTGCCGTCGGACAGCAGGAGTTCACTCTGCCCGCCCATGTGTGTCCTGACCATAGTCTCCTTAAGGAGGGGGTGGGGACCCAAAGAAAAACTATCGTGAGGCACAACGGTCAACTGTCGGCTGGTAACCGACACAACCCTGAAAACAGTCACTTCTCCATTGTGACAGGCATGCTATCAAAAGCCTGCAAGGAGGGGAGTAGTTATTTAAGAGGCCGGGTGGGGGGACAGCTAAAGATTCTAGATCTATTTGGAAATTGTAATTTATTTTGTCTTTGCTTTCATTTGTTCACAGGCTACAGGAAAAGGTGAATTACAAAGTCTCCGAAGGAAGACAGAGTCTTTGTTCGGTTGGGCTAGAGGCGACAGGACAAAAACCTCCTCTTTGTCAGATGGGGAGATCCGCGCTGTTAGCCCGCAAATGGCAGAGGCCCTCTGCGCTCTGTTCTCTGGGTGACCTCCTTCTGGAGGTGGAGGTGTGGTGACACTGGCCTCGGTTAGGTCCCACTAAGCTGAGGGCAAGGCAATGAGATACCGTGTTTCAGGAGGCCAGGAAAAAGAAGAAGGTGCTCTAGGTTATAACTACAAAATGCACTGAGTATTCTTGAATCCTCCCAGGGAGGAAAATGGCATTCTACGCCTGCCACCGTGCCCGCATCTCTGCGCTCCTGCACTGGTGCCTAAGCTGACTTGAGAATGAGTCCATAAAGAAGGCAGCGGCTTCCACCAGGAATGCACAGATTTTGTCTGTCATTGTGTTTCACATCTTTTGAAGAAAGGATGTCTTTTTAAGAAATTACCTCTGAGAAACAGAGTTAATTTTTAATAAATACTGTTTAAGAAACAGAAATTGTGGTTTCCATAACATTCACGACTTTGTTTTCATATGTATACATATAAAAAAATTAATCCCATTTGCTATAATCCAAAAAAACGTGTCAAGACTCTGAGGCTGCCTTACAGTTCCCATGGAAACCAAAAACGTAACCATCATGATGGAGAGACCTGTAGATTCTCAACCATTGTGCTGTTTGAAGAAGAAGAAGAATTCGATTTTTAATTTCATGAGGGAAACACATAAATAATTTTATATGAAGTTTCTTAAGACATGCTCAAATACCGTCTGATGCGTTCTTTGCTGTTTCCGGGGTAATTTTCCCCAGCAACTGCTGGCAGGGTTTTGAGAGCCAGGTTAGAAATATTTATTGAGCACCTATTATATATACAGAACACGATTCAGGGCTCCATGGGATAGGAAGGATAACACTTTATATATAATGTCTATATGTAATTAAGAAATCACAGACAGCAGTCCAAATGCTTTTATAGAACTCTATATCAGCAATAAGACATCTTAATTATATCTTGGTTGAGGGTTCCTCAGCCCATGACAGAGACCGCCAATCATATTTCCAATGGAGCTGAGTTTTAAACCAATTTTTATTAGAAATAATGATTTCTTCTTTGATTATAAAAGTGACATGTGCTAATTGTGGAACAGTTTGAAAATATTGAAAATTGCAGAAGAGAGAGTTAAAATCAGTTATAATTCTAATGCCTGTGCTTTTCAGTGTCTTCTCATCTAGTCATTTGTTTCTCTGGAGATAGAGGTATAGGCAGTTGTGACTTTGCATGATGTACAAATAACCATGCAAACTGAAACCGTGCAAAGTCATTTCAAGAGTCAATGGGGAAAATCCAATTGTTCTGTGGCCTTTAGCGTTTTTTGTCAAAACATGAAGAACTCTCTTATTGTTGGTAATAAATGTGAAGGAAAATAGAAAATAATAAGATTCATATTTAGTATGCTGTAACTTAAAATACTAGAAACATTGAAGAAGAAAATGTTTTACATTATTTTATAAAAAAAAAAAAGGAACAGAAGTAGTTTGAATAGCACTTGCCTGTTTTGCATTGTGTAACTTACAATACAGAACAATCATTTCTAAGCCTTGGCAAATTGTCATACTCTTTTCTCAATTTAGATCAGCTTCTGGTATTTTATCTTTTACACTTTCAGTGATGTGAGCTATCTTCGAGAGTTCCTTTAGTGTAAAGTTTTTGCTGTTGTTGTTTTGTTTTTTATTTTTGCCAGCACCACTTCCTCTAGGACATTTCGATCCCTTTCTTCCCAACCACTTTTCTCATTTCTGTCAGTTTTGCCTTCCCTAGATTCCTCTGGCTCCATATGAGGGGTCTTTCCAACTGTGGTAGTGTCAACATTCGTGGGCAGCTATTTCTTTTATAACTCCACTCACACTGATTAAAATTCCCCTTCCACTTTTCATTTCCTTGCTGCACTTCCATCATTGTTGACCAATTCCCTCTTTCAGCAAACCATTTTTTAAAAATGCCATGTGGTTTATCACTGGAAGACAAGGAAGCAGCGCAATCAATCACACACTCTGCTTGTCTGTATGTGAACTGAATTAACAGGTGCATAGAGACCAATGACAGACAGACTTGGAAAGAAGCGATGTGATTGGTTGCTAATCCTGATATGCCTCTGTCATTTACATGGTGATTTGTGCTCAGAATTGCTAGCAGTGAAGTGTTACTTCAGGCAGTTCCTCACAATTAATATGCTGGGGTAACTGAAATTTAAAGGGCGTTGTTGAGACACCGCTGTTATTTAACATACGGTAATGGAAATTCACACATATCAAGCTTGTGCAAAGAGTGGTCTACCTGTGTGTATATTTATTAAATTATATTTTTAACGAGTCTGAGGTCATGAATATATAATTTTGTGCCTTTTTTTTTACTTAGTATTATTCATAGGATATTAACTAGTTCCAATAACTAGTCTCCAAAAATATTATGGAATAATGTAGGCAATTTGGAAAATTGCAAGAGAATGGTTAAAATGAGAACTTTGGATTGGCAAAGGGTGACTTGCTTCCTAGTGAGAAGCAGGATAGGGAAAGGCATAGATATAAAAATTGTTTGTTGTTATATCAAGAAGATTAATTTGGCTAGAACCTAAAATCTATGTTCTACTAAAAATGACAATAATGTGTGAAAGTCCATTTTTCTGGGCTTTACAAATGATGATAGTTACAGCTAACATGGATGGAGTACTTACGACCTTCTGGGTACTTCTCAGGCATTATCTCACCTAACTTTCAACCTAAGTTGCTGTCATCCTCATCGACACACTAGGACATGGGAGCTCAGAGAGGTCGCTGAGTTTGCCCAGGTCACACAGCCGTTGTAGCACAGCCAGCAAAGAGCCCCAGGTCCTCCGAGGTCTTGCTCCCGACTGCAGGCTCCACAACATGCTTTACGACAGCATGTTTTGCCTTTTAAACAGTTCTGCATCTATTCATACCACATGTGCTGCTGGGCAGCTTGTATGGTGTGCCAGGGGCTGGTGGGGGTGCCAGGGGCTGTAATTTAGCCTGTGCCAGTAGCCAAGCAGGATCAGAAACTTGCATACTTCCAGAAGGGGTGCCTTTTTCTAATTAACACAAGGCAGGCTACTCTTGGTCCTGCTCAACAAGAACAATCCTTGCCATAACGCTCAGAATTGACAGAACAGTTAGAATTGCTCCAATCTTCCTAACCCCTGTAAAAAACCCAGGCTCACATTGGGTAAGTGATCTAGCTAAGGTGAGAAATGAATCAGTGAGATAAAGACATAGTGGAGGAAGGGACTAGATTCTGGGCTGAGCAGGTTTCATTTGAGGCAAAAGGCAACAGAGGACAGAGAGCCATGCATAAACCAGGGTACATCTTTGACTCTGACAGAGTGTAATGGGAAGCCATGGCCATTACCTAGAATAAATTGCCCTGGGCAGCTAGATGCCTTCCACCCAGAGAAATCATTTCTTTCCAGAATTTAGGTTCTTTCCTGCATTTGGAGCAGATCTTTGGAGACACCTTCATTTCCCTTGAGAGGTAAATATATAATCACTAGGATTTAAAAAGACTGAATCTGAAAGCAAATTTCCCTTCATCTCACTGCCTTCCATAATTGAACTTTATAGACCTCTTTTAATTACAGAGTTGTAATTACTGTTGTTACTATCTTGAGAGGATCCAGACCAAAGATTTTCTGTGCTTCTGAGCCACACTGTCTCTATCCTTACCTTCCAGAGAAATGCTGCCTAAAGCATACCCTTCAGATGTAAGGGGTCCATTGGAGTCTACCTTTCCTCTGTGAATTTAGCAGTTCTTCTGGGCTATACAAGCTTTATAAGAATCCTTGTTTGAAAAAAAAAAAATGGCTGAGTAAGATACAACTCAGTCTGCTTCCAAGACAGCCAAAAGATTACTAGGCATTTAAAGATGAAACACAAAATTCCAGGACACTGGCCCTGAGAAATGCAACTTGAAAAACAGGACTCTGGTCAAATGTTTGGAAAATTCTAGATACTCTACCTCCTCTTTGGAGAGTCACAGTACTCTTGCAGAATGCTTCCTCAGAGGTAAGAAATATTTTTGATTTTTACAAATTTCTTGCTTTCCATTTAGTTAGCTGAGATAAATTCAACATGAGTGAAGCCTTTTTTTATTTTTCTCATTTATCATTTATTAATATCCTGATGAATGAGAGTTCTGTGGAACAGAAATGCTGGACCATAGCCATGGATAAATTTGGGTATGAATAGTTAATTCTCTGTTTAAACTCAGAGCTATTTCCAGTTCCCAAGCCTGGGGCTGGAGGGATAGTGATAGGAAATGCACCAGGAATGGCCAAGCTCTCTTTCTGAGGAAACAACAGCAGTTTGCAAACTTCAGTGGTGTTTTGTGTGTTTGAAATGAGGAGTGTGAGGCCAGGTGGCTGAGGTTCTGTTCTCTCTCACTCTTCAACCTCAGCAGCTCTGCTATTACCTGCTTTAGATACTGAGATTTCTTATAAGGTTTCATTAGAAAAATGTAAAATGTTCCACTGGCAAGACAAAAACACAGAAATTTAAAAACCAACAATAAAAAATAAAGCAAAATGGGTAGTAGTGTTTAAAAACCCATTCATGGGGGCACCTGGGTAGTTCAGTCAAACATCTGCTTTGAGGGGCAAATGGGTGGCTCAGTGGGTTAAAGCCTCTGCCTTCGGCTCAGGTCATGATCCCAGGGTCCTGGGATCAAGCCCCACATTGGGCTCTCTGCTCTCTGGCGAGCCTGTTTCCCCCTCTCTCTCTGCCTGCCTCTCCACCTACTTGTGATCTCTGTTAAAAATAAATAAATAAATAAAAATTAAAAAAAAAATCTTAAGCAAAACAACAACAATGAAAACCATCTGCCTTGAGCTCAGGTCATGACCCCAGCCAGCGTCCTGGGATTGAGCCCAGGGTCCTGGGATAGAGCACTGCATGGGGCTCCCTGCTCAGCCGGGAGTCTGCTTCTCCAGCTCCCACTCTCCGTGCTTGTGTTCCTGTTCTCACTCTCTGTGTCAAATAAATAAATGAAATCTTAAAAACAAAACAAAACAAAACAAAACCCATTCACGAAGCCAACAAATCTAGAGGTAATAAATATTTTCTATGATATTCCATAGTCAATTAACCTCTCTGAGACTTGGTACTATGAACTGAATGTTTGGGTCTCCCTAAAATCCAAAATAACCACCCCCCCCAACCATCCCTCACAACCAAAAGACTTATGTGAAGCAGTAATCCCCAGTGTCATGGTATTGGAGGTAAGGCTTTGGGGGAGGTAATTAGGTTTAAATGAGGTCATCGAGTAGAGCCTTCATGATGGGATTAATGCCCTTAGAAGAAGAAAAAGAGACCAGAACTCTCCCTGTCCTGTGAGGTTACAGCAAGGACATGGTCATCGGCAAACCAGGAAGTGGGCCCTCACTAGATCGCAAATCTTCTGACATTTTGAACTTGGACTTCCCAGCCTCCAGAACTGTGAGAAATAAGTGCTTTTGTTTAAACCACTCAGTGGATGCGATTTTGTGATAGCATCCTGAACTAAGATACTCGGTTTTCCCATCTGTGAGATGGGAATAATAATGCTGTAAGGATCAAAAGATATTTTTGGAAGAAAAAACTCACAGCTCTATACTAGATTTAAGGTAGAAAGTGAGCAAGTAGGGGAGGATGGAAGAGAAAGTGAATACTTAGCATATTTTGGCTGCCCATCACCGGAATCCCCAACCCGTATTCTGGGGACTTCACCACTGTGTGGTTTGGGAGGAGGCTAATTGGGTGTTTGACTGGTGACTTTAATATTGGAGTGAGTGACATAGAGAACTCTGGACAGGTTAGGACTCATTTTAGTGGTGCTGGAAAACACTGTTTAGGGGCAAGAGTACAGCCAAGGCCTGTGGTCCCCAGAGAGGTGGTGCCTGAGCAAGGCTGTGTATGTGATAGGAGACTAGGGTCTGTGAGCTCCCTTTGTTTGCTATGTGGATTCCAAGTCTGATTCTCTGACCTTTTCAGAGTCTGTGAGCTTCTCTATATCCTTCTGTTTAATACCCTAAAGCTGAGATTAGTCAGAACTCTTCAAGCGAGAGCCGAGACAGGCACTGACGGTGGCATATCAGAGTTGGGGGGGGGTGGTGAAGACTACGGGTGTAAAAGCATTAAGAGATATAAGGCTCTCCACTAAAATTTGATTTAAAGGGAATGGGAAAACGAGAATCCCTGTCTGTGTCCCACCTCTGCAAATTATGGAAGATATTTCACCAGAGGTCAGCTTTCCCATCCCCCATATTTTATAATCTTCGTTCAATAATCAAGCAGAGACCTGTAGAGCACCTTTTTTATTTTAAAGTGCTCTATGTGCTTAGTTTTGTTAGTATTGAATGGAAATCCATCTCTTAAAATGTCTCAAATCAAATTAGAAGAAGACATATGACGCAGCAGAATAATACAGACAGTAGGGATCCCAGAGAACATCACACAAAAGAAGGATATGTGTGGGAAATAGTCTACTAGAATTCTTTTTTTTTTTTTTTAAGATTTTATTTATTCATTTGACAGAGAAAGAGAGATCACAAGTACACAGAGAGGCAGGCAGAGAGAGAGGAGGAAGCAGGGTCCCTGCGGAGCAGAGAGCTCGATGTGGGGCTCAATCCCAGGACCCTGAGATCATGACCTGAGCTGAAGGCAGAGCCTTAACCTACTGAGCCACCCAGGCGCCCCAGTCTGCTAGAATTATAACCCAAAGAGCCCTTGACTACTGGCGACCAGGGGAGTTAATTTCTATCTTGCTGCAAAGCTAAGCTCCGCCGTTTTCTGATGAACGCCCAGAGGAGGAATAAGAATACCACTGCCGTTAAGACTGGGCAGAAGGACCCTCACGGTTACCTTTATGGGCAGGCACAGTCGTGAATCTGGTGTCATTTGCACAGAACCCCTTAGAGATCTGGGGGTATCTCTTCCTCCTCCTCTGTGTTGCTAGAGAAGTCACCTCGCTCCACTTTTCAAATTCAATGTCAGAGGAAGCCAGCAGTGACTTGTCATGTCCAGCTTATCTGTGTACCTCTAAGAGCTTTAAAAAAAAAAAAAAAGCCTAAAACTGCTGCATGGCCTGTGATATTTTTATAAAGAATATGGGGAAAAGACAGACAGTCCCATCGCCATATTGACTTGAGACCTTATGGTAGTGAAGGGTCTCTTTTTGCAATAGCTCAGTGGCTCACGGTGCTGAGTTGCTCTGGCCAACAGAGATTACTGAAATTCTTGGCTAGTGGCTCTGCCATTGGCACCTCCAGCCTGTGGAGCCAACATATCAGATGCAGTAAAAACAATGAGATTATGGTTTGGCTGCTGCCTTATGCTGATGGCTTCTAAAGTTGTACATCGCCTGTCATCACCAGCAACAACTTGGTTGAGTTACTAAAGCCAAAAAAAAAAAAAAAAAAAAAAAAAAAAACCCAAAAAACCCCAACATAAAATCTTTCCACTGTTTTTAAACATTAGGTATACTCATAACTGGGTTGCTTTATAGTCATCTCCTTAATGACACAAGAACACCTGTTGGAGCTTGGAGGATGATGCTGTCATAGCAGCCGACAATAATGACGACAGTAATAATAAGAGTTTACTGAGCACTTACAATGTGCCAGGTAAGATGCTCTGCAAAGGCTTTCAAGCTTTAAAACTTATAACAAGCTAGATAGTGGTGCATAACTAGGAAATGTAGAGCTTGCATGTGCATCTAGGTCCTGCTGCCTCTCAGGCCTTTGCTTTTAATCCCCCTTAGCCCTGCATCAGAGGTAGACCAGAACTTTCTCCCACATGGATGAGGATCACCATGTTCCAGCAGGTGCCATGAGGTACAAGCCACCTCTCTCTCATAGTACTAAACTCAAGCTGATGCTCTCTCTGCCCACATGGCACCTTTGTCCACTTTCCCCATTTCTGTCAAAGCTATGCCAAATTGGGATCACCCTGGGGTCATCCAATCAAATTCTCTCAATCCTTTTTTGGAAAGTTTACCATGTCCACGGAGCCCAGGCCCCTCATGCTTCATCTGGATTTTGTGATAATGCCCCATAGTCACCCAGCCTCTGTCTCTCCCTTCTAGGCTGAACTATATGCCTCTGCCAGGTGAACTTTCCAGAAGGGCCTGAAACATCAGAAGTGGCATTAAATGATGAATCAGGACAGCTCTGTTCTGTCTTAGCTCTGCCACCAGGTAAGTGACACGGGGAGTCACTTCAACCCTCCGGATCTTTGGATTCCTGTAATTACCAAGGGAGGAGTTGGAATTGAAGCTCTCCGAGGTCCCATTCAGGACTGTCATTATATCAGTGCGTGAATGAGTCAGGCCTTTGCTTTTACACTTGCCTATGGATTCTGTTTGAACTCTCAAGCTGAGTGCTCAAAGCCTTATAAAAAAGTTTTCTCACACCATTTTGCAAACTAGGCATTCCTCCTATCATCGCGTATTCATTTCCAAGTCCCAGCTTTTCTTCTTGCTATCCTTGCTTCTCAAAAAGTCCAAGTCTGGTGGCGCCAGGGGAGCTCAGTGGGTTGAACGTCTCTCTCTTAGTTTTGACCCAGGTTATGGTCTCAGGGTCCTGGGATTGAGTTCAGGTTAGGCTCTGCCCTGAGTGGGGAGTGTTCTTGGGATTCTCTCTTTCCCTCTCCCCCCCCCCGCCCCTCCTCCACACTCCCCTTCTGCCTTCCCTGCACGCTCTCTCTGTCTCTCTTTCCCAAAATAAATAAGCAGATCTTCAAAGAAAGAAAGAAAGAAAGAAAAAAAGTCCATGTCCTCCCTCTTCACAATCTATACTTTACACCATCACCAAGGTTCTACTCAAGAACTATATCTTCCCCGACTGCTTTCCCGAGTGACCTCGGGCTGCAATATTTTAATTCTATACAGAATATATATACAATAGTAGGCCTTAGCCAAAGAGCCTGGACTCAAGAGCCAGCCTGCCTGGACTCAAACCCTGGCTCTACTCTTTACTAGCTGCTAGTTAGTTAATCTCTCTGTGCTTCAGTTTCACCACATGGAAAATGGAATCATAAAAGGGGCTACTTTGTAAGACTGTTGTGAGCATTCATATATGTAAGACACATATAGAGTTTCTGGCACATAGTAAATGCTATGTAATATCATCTATTATTATTACAACTAAATTTCACACACTTCAAATAACTCTTAGCACTAAATTGTTTCATGCATGTAGATATTGTCTCCCCAAGCAAATAGCAAGGATCTTCACTATTTTCTATTTTTTTTCATGTCTTTGAAAACAATTGGTTCTTAATAAATGCTTTTAATGAACATATGAATTAAGTAAATGAGTAAAAAAAGAAAATGAATGAATTACCATTCAGCCTCAACAGAGGAGAACAAGGAAGAAGTGGGTATAAAGACAAATTTTATCTAATTCTGGAGGAAAGAGCCCAAATACACTAGACTTCTTTCATGTAACACATAACAGTTTATTTAGTTTCTAAGGGTGCATATCATACCGTTACTTGCTCTGTAGGAGGATGCTAGATGAGGAAAAACAAAATGAGAACAAAAATCAATCTAATATTAGTTCTATATCGATGGGGCTTTTCAATGTTAAGGAAGAGTTGGTTCATAGGAGGTATCTAATGATGGATAATATATTTCTTCAGCTATTTGGGAAGAGGAATCACATTTATTCATTGGGATAAACCAAAAGCTCAGAAAACCACAACAATGCATACACAGGAATTAAGAAACTATAGCTCTTGTTTTTGACAACTTATTTCTTTTTCTTTTTTAACAGAAGGGGAGAGAGGCAGGCTAAGGGCAGAGGGAGAGGGAGAATCCCAAGCAGACTGACACCCAGTGCAGAGCTTGATGCAGGGCTGGAGCCCATGACCTGAGCTGACACCCAAAGTCAGATGCTCAAATGACTGAGCCACCCAGGGGCTCCAACAATATATTTCTTTAAAAAATGGTTTACTTTTACTACTAAATGCCTACATTTCAACTTGAGGAGTCTGTTTCAAATCAGTAACAGTCACCAAGTCGTGAAAAAAATATTAGCACAGAGTTGATGCCGCAGTGTCTAATTGTCCCAGTGGATGGACAGCAGAGTAAACCCCAGAGGATTGGTTCCCTGGGTGGGGGGGGGGGGGGACTCAGAGCACAGCCACCACACATCTTCTTCTAAACAAACACCCGAAGGCAGGCAGCGGACCTACACCACAACTTGGAAGCATTTTGTTTTGGCAAATAAAGACATTCATGATGGAAACCAACAGAAGCAAGACCCTGCTGCTGTAGCCACTAGCTTCTCCTTAATGTCTTGGTTTCTTTCTGAATCTTTGCAGCCAAACTCTAAGATTTGGGAATGAGAATTTTTAATGGATTTATTAACACTACATAATTCAATATATAAGAGTAAGAAATCCTCCAAAATGTATATGAGGGTCACTATGTTGAGAAATTATTATAGGATAGGAGAGAAGATGAAAAATGGGTGAGGAATAAAAGGATAAAAATGTCCTTATTTCACCAACTCATCTTTTTACTTTTGTTTTATTGTGAGTTCTAAATATGTCCAGATGAAATGTGTTTATTTGGCCTTAAAGCTTCTCAATAATGGGGCATTTCATGAATGCTAAGCAATACAGATTTCCTGTAAAGTCACCAAGCTTCCTTAAGAAGTGCTCTGGAAGGAAAATTTCTCATACGTTTGTTACATTCCTCATCACCAAGTAAAATCAAATGCCAGTGCCAAGTCAGACAGGAAGAGGGTTGTGACATCCAGTTCCACATTCCACTGAAGGTAAGATGACATACAGATTGTGTTTTTCAGACCGAGCATGCTTCTTAGGGCACTTCCTGTTTGTGAATCAGTCTCTTAGGGGATCCAGACCAAGTACGCCTTGTGTGTGTGCTGGGGCAGCAGTATGGGACGGTGGGAAGGCTTGTCATGTCTTAATGCTTTTGTACAGCCTTTGGAAGACATGTGAGGCGTAGAGCCTTAGAACAGGCTGGTTACAACGTCTGAGGTGAAAATATCACAAAACCTCAAAGGTCATAGGTTCACTAGAGCTGGGAATACAATTAATCCCTTTGCTCACCACAGGGAAGATCAGATCACCTAATGGATATACTCATCAAGTGGGATGGTCAGTGGGTCTCCATCTAAGCTGCCATGATGGACAAGGTTATTGATTTCATTCTGGTCTTCACTGATTTCTGACCTAACTCAAAAACAAACAGAAAAACGCCATAAGTCTCCTGCCCTCCCCAAAATCCCAAACATTAACTCTAATGTCCCTTTCTCCAGAACATTAGGGAATATGACAGGCCATCTGAGAATGAAAAAGACTTCCACTTTGATCAGTAGAATAACATGTTCACAGATATTTACTAAGCCCTATCTATGCTGGGTGCTTGGGATAGGCAAGTGAGTAAGATACAGTTCCTACTGTAAAGGAGCTTATAGTCTACTAAGATGAGCTTTCCTGTCTCAAGTGGAACATGTGTGGCCAGCTGAGGCTTCATATTCATAACAAGGGACTTTTTCAAAAGTCTTTCACCTGCTAGGGTTCCCATAAAATAATCTGCTACTTTATGTCTTTGGGGATTAAATTATTTTCGTACTACATATAGCTGTCTGACTCAAGCTTCACACACTTAAGGGGGGGAAAAAGTCATTTCCAGGCTAGAATGATGTACATGTTTATTTTTCTCAACTGAACTTTTCACAAGCACTGGGTAGACTCTCTGAATCTCAAAAACACAGTAGAATGTGATGTCAAGAATTTGGCAAGTACTTAGAGAAAATCAACTGAACTTTAACTTAACACTTTATTGACTCCTCACCAAATGAAGAAAGGAAGAAAAAATACAGATATATAAACTTATTGATTTATAGCTTTTAAAATATTGTCTGTTTTTCTATAATGTATTTGTTCTTCTCTAAGTGTTTCAAATAGTTACTTAGTCCATATGGAAATGCACTGTAAATGTTTCCAAACAATGAGAATTCCTCTAGCTGGGGGGAAAGAAAGAGACAGAGAGACAGAGAGAGAGAGAGAGAGAGGGAGGGAGGGAGAGAGAGAGAATGGTTATAAAACTTCCTGGAGAGGACTCACTTTGTTTAATCCCCCTCTAGGCTGTGAGTGACTTGAGGTTAAGGAATGCTTTACTCATCTTTGTCAACCGCATCTACTTCAAGGCCTAGGATATGGTAGGTGCTCCACAAATGTTTGTTGAATGAATGGATGGATGGATGGATGTCTACATCTTGAAGAAGGAGGTAATAGGTAGAGAAAGATGGGGAGAGGTTGAGGAGGAGGGAGAAACATTTATACAGCCTGGGAAGTATGGGAGGATGTGTGTTCAGGGAACAGTGGCAAGTGACACTGACAGAGTTGCATGGGAAGAGGTGGTGGCAGAGGACAGTGCAGAGTCTCTCTGCAGTCACACTGGGAAAGATATCTTTCTATTCTACCATAAGGGACAGGTTATTTCTCTGCGTTGTCTTTTATTTAGTTTTTGAAGGCCACACTAGCTCAAGCTGCATCACTACATCTCCATTTGACCCCTATATTAATTTATGGGTATAAAGAAGTATGCCTTTTGGAGGTGTCATGTGCAGCTGAGCAGTCTGTGCACTGCACAATTCCAGGGCATACCCTTTGCATGTGGTACAATGGGTCGCAGCCCTATGCTCCCTTGAACTCCATCTATGCATAATGGAATACACTTAGACATTTATAAACATGCTGAGAAATACAATATGCTGGAAGATGCTTTTAACTAACCTCTTTACTTGTTCCTGAAGACCAAGCAATTCTTCCACTTTCCCCAGTTGTGAGAGTTATATTGTAAAAACAAATGCGTGTTTTGTATGCGTGTTGCTTTCACAGTCTAACTCTCGTAATTAAAGGGCACCTGCTTGGAACCATTCCATACTGGATGGAGTTCTGAGGCTGGAATGCTTGGGTTCTAATCCCGGCTCCGCCACTCAGTGTGTAATCTTGTGCAAGCTACTTTGTTTCTCTGGGCCTCAGTTTCCCTAGTTGCAAAAACAGGAGTAATAAGAGCTCCCACCATCTAGGGTTGATGTAAGAAATAATTGAAATAATCTGTGTAAGGTGCTTAGCACAGTGATTGGAACATAGGGAGTTCTCATAGGTATTAGCAATCAGGCTGCTAAAATTATTATTATTGTCAGTACTGGACTACCAGGTTTGGCCTGCTAGGCAGAACTCCTCCTGAGCCCCTAGAACTGGGACTGCCCATCTAGGGCCTTCCCCTTTCCAATGAGCAGGAAGATATCAACATTTTTCTCAGGTTGTTTATTCCACGAGAGTTAGCCAGACCATCACAAGCTGTGGATCAATCTCTCACAAATAGACACACACACTACATGTACACACACTTCCCCTGTACTCCAAGAACTGCTGACAACAATGCTAGAGAATAAATACGTTGTGTAGGCAGCCCTCCCCATCTTTTTTTTCCAGATGAGTCTGTTCCAACATAATTGTTGGATTTGAGAAGAAAATGAGAACCGTGAGACTCAAAACATTTCATGGCTAACAGCAACAGAATGATGGTTTTTGGCAAAAGATGAGCACCAGAAGAGAGAAAGAAAACAAGTTTTGTTGTTTTTGGTGGTGGTGAGTGCGTGCATAAGTCAGACTGTAAGTAGGGTGGGAAATCTGTAAGATCTGAAAGGGACATGGAAATCAATGAGCAAGCTGATGTTGGAGGCATCTAGGGTCAGACAGACAGTTAGAGAGAGAAAACTCACTGGCAAGGTAAAGACCAGAGTCCAGCAGTAAGAAACAAGGGATCAGAACGCTTATTCTCATTTAATTTTTTACTCATTCATTTGGCAACTCGTTATGGAGTCCTGACTATGTGCTGGGATGTGTCAGATGCAGGCAATCAGTAGAGAACAAGGGACTCCCTACCTTCATGGAGCTTAGAGTCTACTGCAGACCAAAAGCACGTTCTCAGTGAGAAGCTGTATTCCAGAAGTAAGGGCAACGCATTATGGAGGGTGTGGGTAGTGCATGGTCTGATGAAGTGTTTCGGAAAAAAGCTGGTGCTTTCTGGGAACAATAGAATGCCTGGGGTGCATCGTGGGAGTGGAGCAAGATGAACGTGAAGCAGTAAACGGGAGCAATGCCATGAAGAACTTCTTAGCTTAGGTTAAAGAAGTTGGTCTTGATTTTGAGAGTACTCTGTTTTGTAAGACTTAAATATTACCCAGATCTCAAGGACTAGAATCCAGGGGCGGGAACTGAGTGGCTATTTTCTTAAAAATGACATAATACATATGAAGAAAACTCCACTGGGAATATTTGTTGGACTGTCCTTCCTCCCCTCTGTTGTCATGAGAACTGAAGGACTGTCCCTGCCTGTGGTGGAGCATTTGGCAAATCGAGCATCTTCAGCCCTTCCCAGCACCTCTCCCACTTTAGAGCAAACCTTGCAGCAGCCCACATGTTTGCTGTGGGTGAGTTTCATAAAGCTGTAAAGAAGAAAAGGAAGCCTATCATTTATTAGCTTCTAGTCGCCATGTTCCAATTCCTCAGCCTGACAAGATCCTCCAACCTCTTCCACCTGCACTCATAGAACCCCTGTGGATGGATCCTCTCTTCCAGTCAAATGAGTCTCAAGCCCTCCATGGATTGCCCTGCTTCAATGCCTCTGACTTGTCCTTTTAAGGTTTAGCCTCTCTCAAGGTATCTTATCTGTAAATTGGGGACCATCATAGCTTTATTCAGGATGCTACATGGATCATGTGTCTGAAAGTACCAAGCACAGAGCCTGGCATGAAAACATTGTTCAACACATGCAAGCAGTTGCCAATCTTAGGTTCTAGATCCTTATCCATGTGTCACTAACTTCAATACTGAAATGTTTTCAGGCCTGTGTATGAGATCAGTGTTGGGAACTGGAGTAGATTGGAGAGGGCACGACTGGCAATGAACATGCCAAGAAACAAAAACAAAAACTAAAACTACAAAAAATGAAAATGAAAACAACCAAAAAGCCATGCCTACAAGCTCATTTGGCTTAAGCCTGCTATTTACTTTTTAAAGCCCACCTTTGACTTCTGCCTCTTTACTTTAGGTTATAATATCCTTCCAGTTGTTAAAAAAAAAAAAATATCCTTCCTGTTGTAATCCTCTTCCATCTACCCTGTGCCACTTGTTTTTCACTTAGTTCATATCCTTTGTAGCATTACTGATATCTCTGCATAAATTTTTTGACCTTCAGGACTGCTATGAGAAATTGGTCAAGCTACACGTATAAAGCATTGAGTGCCCGGCACATACATTTTAGCTTTATTGTTTTTAATAATGATAATGATGACAACAGATGTCTCTTAAATTCAGAGACCAGGTCTCTAAGAGTTCCAAGAATCTCCTTCCCACTTGTTGACTTGGCGAAGAATAATATTAACAATAATAATGACTACTGCTTATTGAATGACTACATGACAGGACCTGTTCTGAGTACTATATGTGCCTTAACTCATCTCTGCTCGTGGGAACTCTCGAGGTAGGCTCAACTGGTATCAGACAATATCATATTATAGAAGTAAGACAACTGAAGCAAAAGACATGTAACTAGCCAAGTTTGGCAGTTGGAAAGTGGCAGAGTTGGGATTTGAAATGGTTGGTTCTTCATTCTCTGACCAAGTTCTGTTCATCCTTGAAGGCCCAGCTCACGTGAACCTCCTCTCCAATTTCCCATACAGAATTGGCTGAGTTACTTCATCTTCTGTACTTCTAAGCACTTTGAATATATCTCCCCTACAGCAACGTTCACATTGAACATTATTTACGGATTTATGAGTGTGTTTATGTATATGTGAGTTTCTTAAGGAAGACTCTATAAATTATTCACTGTTGCATACTTAGCATAGGGTGTGGTGCATATATGATGGGCAAAAAATATGTGCTGAAATTTAATGAACTAGAGGACCTCGGTAAAACTTGATGTTCATGATGGTGGTAGCTATGAGAGATCAAACATGGTTTAATGGAAATGTCAAATGATAAGAAACGCAGTGCTAAGTTTTTGGCTGTATGATTTTATAATATTATTATTGCTGTCGTCATTTTCTGAGTTGGAGTAGCTAAAATAAATCCTATCTAAGATGGCTCATTAATCAGAGGCCCCCAGTCCCTTTTAGTTACATGCCTTTCCACCCCATCCCTTTAGAGAAGTATCAGTTCATGGTAGATATGACTGCCCTGAGAAAGACACAGAAGAAATAAGAGATATGCTGAAACTTACACCACTTAGCAACAATTATGACTATTTCACCAGAGGTTACACAAATAAACTAGAAGAATGATTAAAGGAGCCCCACCCCAATGTGAGCCAATGATCCATATTTTATTACAACAATACCTTCTGTAGTGTTTTAAAATTTACAATCCTCTCCTTTCCATTATTTCATGATTCTTATAATTCACTGGTCTAAGCAGAACCAGCTTAGGGGAAGGAAGAGATTGCCTGATGTTATGCCAGTGGGAGATGGAATCAAGACAGGGACCTGTTTTCCATACAACATGTACAAAACACACCAAACAAGATGGTCAGAGGAACTAATTCGATATTGGGAGGTTGCTATCCCTTGTGTGCACTGATCTGTACTCTTAAGACTCTGAAGACAGGGACGATTTTGCAGATGATGAGAAATGGAAACTCTGAGAACTGGGCCAAGAGGCAATATGCTAAGGGCCCCCCCCCAAAAAAAAGAAAAGATGGGGTTCATGAGTTTCAGCATAGAGAAATGTGTTAGGTAATGCTTACTTATTGGAGACCACAGAAAGAAGCTCTGTCACAGAAGGATGTCATATGTTGAATTTCATAGGATAAAAATTTTTTTTAAATATTTTGCTTCAAAAGGAGATAAGATAGGCATGTGTAAGGTGAGAAGACAGAGGAATTTTCAGTCAGTGTGTATGGCCTTGGCCAACTACATTATATTCAATGTTCATATGTGTGCTGTGAAAGAACTCTTCTTTCTTCATGTCACTGCTAAAAGAGACATCAGATTCTTTGTGCCTGTGTCCCTCATCTCAGTTCCCTGTTCCCATCTATATTGGACTTACTGTCAACCCTACAGGAATGTGGAGAAATTTAGAAGCAGGAAATGATTAGAATGTCTCCTTTGATGCCAGCACATAAGCTTGCCTTCTATTTCCTCATGCTTTGTCCCTGTGGTTTCTGCAGACTCTCTGGACTCTGGTGTCAGAAACCCTTCCTGGGTCTTGAGCACCAAGCTTGCCCTGATCTTTGAATTATTTTTGAATTCCCTTTATCTTTCATATGCTGCCTGCCCCTTTCCCCATTGTTGACCATAGGGTTCAACGTGGACTTGCTTTGGCTTATGGTCACACTTATTTGTTGCCAACTGCCTGGTGCTGACAGGGATCTCCATTGTACATCTACTTTCTTAAACAATGTGTGATTATACCAGAAACTGACTGAAATAGGTGACGTTTTGGGACTACCTACTGATAGATTCATGTTTTCATGTTCACAAAGACACAGCTCATGTCCATGAGTTCTTGTTGGTTGAGACAGAGACACACAGAGACAGAGAAGGGAAGGGAAGGGAAGAGAAGAGAAGACAAGAGAAGAGAAGACAAGAGAAGAGAAGAGTAGAGTTGAGTTCCAGCCATCTGCAAATGAAAGATGAGGCAGAGACATAGCAATTCCAAAGTACAGCTGAATCCCATTTAAAAAATCATGTGAAAGCTCTGTATTCCTGCCATCGTGATGAAGAGGGAAAGCAAATGTCTGAAAGTTTCACAAAGCAAACATTTTGTGACCAGAAAACTTAAAGTTCTATAAAAATCTCATGAACATAGAAACAGTTTGATGGGAGCCCAGCAAGTCCATGAAGGATAGCCAGCATAGGGAGGCCACCAGAGGGAAATCCCACTCCCCTCAGCAAAGGAGCATCTGTGGGAGGAAGTCAAAGTCAGGTGGGCTCCCTTAGCTGACGCAAGAACAAAGACCTGATGCACAAGGAGTGCAGACAAAGCTGTCTTTATATTCATAGCCTGTCTTTTAGAAAATTATTTCAAGTCAATAGATAATTAACCTTAATTCTTTTCTTCCAAATTTTTTCTTTAGATTGACTCTGGACCTTAAAATTAAATTTAAGCTGTTCTCACCAATAAAGAAGAATTAATTGAAGTGTTCCTGGTAGCCCTTTTGAGTGACTGGTGGGTATTATCTCTCTAGACTTCAAAAGAGTTACTTTTAGAGGCTTCATAGTGTGATGAAAGAAATCCAAATGGCTTAAAGCAACAGGTTTACATTTTATTTTAGTAACAAAAAACCCGTATAGATCTAAAAATACACATTTTTTCTAGGGTAGTTTTAAAGATTCTATGAATATTTATATTCTGTTTTTGCACATACACTGTTCTATGCTTGGAATTCTTTGGGACAATTAACTACCCAATCCAGAAAAGGGAACTAGAAAGGCCAAGCATGAGGAAGAATTATTATACCTTTCAGTGTGAAAAGATGAAGGCCGAAGGCAGAAAGGACGGCTATTTACAAAACCACAAAGGATAGGGCAGGGAAAACACTTCAAGGACCATCCTCAAAAATTGATCAAAGGCAGCTTTTGCATAAATAAAAGAAAGCATGAAGTCACATAGTGGCTATTAATTCTCTGGAAACTATTATCCAAAGAAATGCTCCAATCAGAAAATAAAAAATAGGTGGGAGAAGATGATGAATTTAACAATAACTAACTATTGTGGGATGCTGGGAATACCTCATAGAAAGCAAACTAATCTCCCCCATCCTTTCTCCCCTGCCTAATTGTTATTCTAGAATCAGGCTATTCAGTGTGAAAGACAACCAGGCCTGGGGCCTGAACTATAAATGGGATTCTTTGGTTCTTTTAGAGAATGACAGTCTAAGCAAGTGGTCATCTGCCCTCCACCTTACCTCCTATAAGGTAAAGTGGTCCGCAATCCCGAATTTAATAACATGGGAGTAAAAAAAAAAAACACAAGACATGGGGAGTTTCTTCAGTGTCATGACTTGAATACAAAAGATCAGCATGAGAGTGATTCGGCACTAGAATCCTGGGAATTTAGTATGCCACCAGAATGTCACAAATACGGTTTATGCCTGATATATAATTCCATTCCATGGCTTCCCTGAGATCTGGCTCCTCACAATATTTGCTTTCTTATAAAGTATTTAAGAAGGGTAGGAAATTGATGATGGAGGAGAGAATACTTATTTCACCCCAAGATGTCTTCTTTTCCCCATCGCCTCCCTCTCTCCTTCTCCCTTGTCTGACATAGGCAGAGGAATCTGTGCCACAGGAATGAAATAATTCCGAGAGGTGGTTCCCTCAGAATCCCAACACCCTGGGTCACCTCATTGGCCTGTAATGCCTGCTCTCCTTCTAGAGAGTGACCAGTCCTGAGCCCCAGCAAGAGCATGTGGAAGCACCAATGGAGAACACAATAGGATTTAAGAAACCCGTAAACCCACCGGCTATTGCCTAGTCTGTCTTGGCTAGAACCTTATTCACAGAACTAATCTTTCTCAGAAATAACAAAGAGAAATGACCTCATTTATAATTCTCGGCTGCATCCATAATAAAAGTAAGAGCAAAAGTCTAGGTAGATCCAACTCTATTAGATGATAATGATGGTGATAATGATTTTTTGTGGAGGAGGGCTGGCTATTGAAGAATCACACAAAATAACATAAAAATATGAAAAAAATGAGTCTTCTATCTCTCTCCAAAAATTTACTATTAAATTTCAGATAGCTCTGTAAGCCTTTGACTCCAAATTTGTATTGAAATGGAACAAAAGGACTTCAAAGTGACAGCATTCAGCTTAGTTGATGGAAAGTTAAAAACTTTGAAATTAAAGATCTCCCTTTAAGGCCCTGGGGTTCTGAATTCAACTACATTGTCTTCTCAACCACCTTAGACATTTGTTTTAAATAAGCCTTTAGAAAGTAAACATTTTAAAAAAGGACCTCAAAACTGTTCAGACCAGCAAAATAAATACAGATTCCAGATGTTTCTCATTTTTCTACGTCACTAATTCAAAGTAAAAAATGTCTTGTTTATTGGACTTTTATTTAATCCTAATATTTTACATATCTCTCTTCTAAGAATCTCCTTTCCTATCTCTGCATCCCTTTCTCTAGCCAATGTCATCTCTGCAGTCATTTGTCATTGATGGAACTGGAACTTTGCAGCAGATACTAAGACATATTTAAACTTGGGCACAAATGAGACTTCATAATTGTATATAGCTGTTTTCTGCTTATATCTGTATCTGTAAGAAAAATCAGGGAAATTTCTTTCTGCCAAAATCTTTAAAAATTGGATATATGCAATGTTTTGTAAGTTGATTAGAGGTCAGGGAGGTCAATCACCTTTCAGGGTACCCTTCCAATCCTCTGACCTTCTGATGCCTGCCTTTGGGTCACCCAGCTGCCTTCTGGATTTTGCTTTAAGGGCTGATGGGTATTAGAGGAACTAATCTCAGATACTATTGGTGCTCTCCTAGCCCTACAGGTGGGTCTGGGGGAGGGATTTCTATACTTTACCATGTTCTTAATTTTACCTGGCTCCATGTTGGAGTTCTAGCCACGGCCAAGGAACTAAGAGAGCAGAGAGCTGAAAACAGCGAATATAATGTAGTAGGGTAGGAATCATGCAAAGGAAAGACACTTTCTCCTCCTTACATGCTTGTTTTTAATGGGATGAGGTCTAATGTGACATTCTTGAATTTATAATTCTATTGATATAATTATTTTTGATTATAGATTATATTTACTGAGGTAGGCACTGTGTAAAATGCACCTGGATTATCTTCATTCTTTCTTACAACAATACCATTTACAAATGACAAAACAGTCCTAGAGACTATAATACCTATTTGCTCATGAAATAGGCATGCTATTGAGAAGAAATCATGTATATCTTTGAAAAGGAGGGGTGTCTTAAGCAAGGGCACTTGGGGGGCAGCATTTAGCAATCATTTCAGAATGACAACATAATTCATAGGTTTAGCAGACGATTCATAGATATTCATAGGGTTACAGCAAATTATATTAAGGTTGGAGGTGAAATGGCTGCTGGGAAAGCTATTAAGACTGGCTTCTGGAATTGGAGGTAATGACTACTTACAGACCTCCGACATATCCTAAACACTACAAGAGAATACAAGCTCCTTTCGGACAACACAATCCTTTGTGAATGGCTTCAGAGGTGACAATACAACACTTCCAACCCACGTGAAAATATTAACTTGTAAAGAGAATGTCCTACAGATATTGGGTCTAAAAGGCAACCATCTTTAGAAGTTGGGCACCCTTTTACAGGTGTGTCTAGCGTGACTACAGAAGCATTCCTTCCAAAGGCTAAAAAGGGATTTAAATCAGTTAATTAGTTGACAACTTCTACTGCATACCTACTTTTGATGGAGTCCCATATTAGATAGCATTTAAATTGTCATAAAGACAGTAATTACAGGTTTTTAATGCAGTATGATTTTGTGATGCAAACTTGAGCTTGCTAAATGACTAATGAAGGGATGAACCTGCAGGAAGGAGGAAAAAAAAATCAGTGGAGAAAATAAAGGATGAGATATCAAATCCACCAAATTTCTTCAATCCAGAGGAGATATTTTATGTTCTTGCATCCACAAAGCCTGTCTAAAACAGCAATTGTCAGACTTGTGTGTGTGTGTCAGAATCACTTGGAAAGTTTGTTAAAGCACAAAGAAGGGTCAGAGAGTTTGCATTGCTGGCAAGTTCCCAGGTGGTACTGGTGCTGTTGGTCTGGGGACCACACTTTCAGAACCACCAAAACAACTGGAGATCCTGCTGGACCTTTCCCAGTCTATATTCTAGATGTTTGTCCAGAGTCAACATATCTTTGGATTTTCTAAACTTGGGTTCTTTTGAAACAAGCTTTTCAGTTTCACATTTAGTACTTCTTACCTGATGAAATTTGGTACGTTTTCAATTAGAAGAGACTTCATGGGAATAAACTGGATGTAAAGGCTGTGGAGAGAAAGATGAAGCAATCAAGAGAGGAAACAGAAAGTCCTCTATCATTATAATTCATAGTAACTTCTAGGTAGAGTAAACACCATTATCCCAAGGATATAGTCATTGTATTTTCTACATTACTTTTTATATAAATTTGCAGATAAAGAAGATCCAATTTGATCAACACAGTGACAAGTAAAAAAGGAAATGTCATGGTTTAGAATAAATTCTATTGAATAGAAGGTGATAATTATCAGAGATACAACTAAATATTCTAAACAGCAGTAATGTTTATTTTGACCCAACTATTGTTTGCCTAAGGTCAGGCATTATTATTATTATTATTATTATATATTTTTTGCATTACAAAATCTACTTCCTAATGTAATGATGTGGTCTGTTTATTTGACAATTTATTTATTTTTTGATTACTAAATAATATGTGGGACATTTTGAGAACTGTAAAGAAGTACCTGAAAGGCACATCTGCATGGGGTTTGTGAAAGTAAGTATGGAGAGAGAGCATTTTCAGTAAGAGCACTTTGTGAGTATTTTATCAGTATTTCCAAATAAAAAAGAAAATTCAATGCTTTTCTTTGGTCAGGCAGTCAATTTATACCAGAACAGGTCCCTTCACCTTAGCTTTTCGATTCCCTATCACATCAAGCTCAGTAGACTCAGGGATCCACAGGGGTATTGTTTTCACACTTCTTGATCTTCCACTGGGGCTGGCCAATTCAAAGCAAACACTATGCCCACTCCCAGGCGTACTTGTGGCTGGCCTGGCACACATGCCCAGCTGTTCTGACCCTGTAGCCTGCTCTTGACAGTGGAGATAACTTGGTCCAGTACACTGCAAAACTTGCTTGTGGTGAGGGCCATTTCTGGGCCACTCACCCTCACTTCTACACAGGGACAAAGACAGTGGTCAATCATTTCTGGAGCTACAATACTCACTCCACTTCTCCTTTCTCTACCTCTCGTTTCTGGATTAAGGCTGATTACAGCTCATGCTTCTGCTGCTTCAAATCACTCTAAGATAACCCAAGAAGGTCTGACTTGTGAATGTGAAATATGAATTTGACCTTCTCTAAGTGAGCCCACCATTCTCTTACTGCCTAAATCGATGGAGGGCTTCCTGCAGACAAAAGGTGGCTCAGAAAATTTTTCAAAGTCAAGACTTAGAAAGGACCACATCGCCTCCATTGGACTATATACATCTGACATTTTTATTCTAGAAAAGACATCATGAACTTGTTGCTATTTTACCAAAGGCTTCTTCTTAACAATTTATGGCAAGTTCGTGCTTCTCAGCCCAGCAGGGCACGGTGTCCAGAGACTTGGATTTGTTAGCTTGCCTAGACTAGAAATTCAGGAACTTCAAGACATTAAACTTATTTCTAGTATAACTAAATATTCATGTGTCAGCAAAGGCTATTCTTTTTTTTTCCCTTTATTGAAAAAAACCTGCAAGTCTTTATCAAACTTCGAAGTTGACATAAAAGAAGTATTCAATATGATTTTTGCCCTGGAATTGCTTATAATGAGGTTGGACTGTAAGGCCTGGACATGTGGAATAATTAGAAACAATGAGAGAAAGGACAGAGTTTATTTAGTGTGAACTGTGAAGTACAGACCATCCAGCTGTATGATGTCAGAGTTGGGGACAGCTTTAGTAAAAGAAGTGATTCAAGTAGATTAAAGGATGCATATGATTTATATAAAAAGATGGGTGGTCTTTCTCCCTGTTTTATTCAGAAAATGAATGCACTAGTTTATATAATTTAATACCACCCACTGATTATCTTTGCAGGGGTCTAGAAACCTCAAACTGGTCACCAGTGGGCCAAAGAACTTTTTATCTATCACTTGCAGTGTTTTGAAACATATTTGAATTAGTTGCCAACATTAGCAACTTGAATGATTTTACATTAAAGTGTGTAGATTTATATTTTTCTCTTAAAGAACATTGGACAGTCTGTTAAAACCTGGCATATATTTCTGCATGGTAACAATGAAGCAGATCTGAGTAAAATGCATCCCCATTCGATGGGACACTAACTACCCGGTCTCTACTGCCTGAACAAACCCTATTACTTCTCTCACCCGCCGTGCTCTGCTCATGTGTATCACCTACGTGGCCTCTGTGGGCATTTGAGCTTGTGAGCCCTATTGTACCTTACCAGGGCCTCCTGCACAGGGGAGGTACGACCAGTGTTCCCCTATGACCAACTCAGTCAAGGTAAGGGATCCTGTCCTCTTAGCCTTACTTTTGCAGGGTAAAGCAACTTGCACATGGAAGGACACTTGATAAAATATTGTTCTCAATCTACAGAGGAAAATATCATGGACAACACATGTGACGCGTTGAACATCCAGTTCTGCCAGTACTTGGGTGATCACAAGTCCGAACGCACATTCTAAAGTGCAGGTTACCAGGCTGGGTTTATGTTCAAGGGACAGATGTTCCATTAACTCCTTCAGTTCATTTCATGTAGGGAGATCCATGCAAAGCACAAATTTAATGTATGAAAATTTGGAATGAGATAGCAGATGAGTTGACGTTGATTATTCTATCTTTCAGAAAATGTACCTATTTAACAAAGAATTTTATTTAGACGGAGTTGTTCTTATATATTTGAAAGACGGTCAAGTTTACCTGAAGGTAGGTCTGTGTGTTCTGAAGCGGGGCAATCTATGTGACTATTTACTGTGCACAATCAATTTCTTATTGTATGCTCTGAGGAAATGTACAGAGCATCCAATGGTTGGGAAACACAAGCAGAATGTATTAGATTTAGAATGAGTTTCACACTTGTATTGAAACAGTCATTCATTTGTTCACTTGGCCATCCCAAACATGTTCATTTTTTCAGCCCAGCCCTGTGGGCTTTGTCTCGGCCCTTCCATTAACTGCTCTGTGACCTTGTCCATGTCAATTCATCTCTCCTGGTTTGGGTTCCTCAGATGAGCGAGTCATATTAAGTTATCTCTGAGGTCCCTAAAGATGAAACATGCCTCAGAGGAAGGAAATAAGTTCTCAAAGGAAGGTACCTAGACTAAAGGGAGACAATCTGTTCTGACTTAGAATTGGGCTGCAATCCTTCGCATGTAGATATCTCCATCCAGCCTGGTCAGTGCGCAGGCCAGGTATGGGGCTCTTACCCAGTTTGGAGCCACTAGTAAGGACTGCACTGGAGTTTCATATCTAGCTTCCCTTCCCCTTTGATTTGCCCTACAGTCCAATGGGAGATTCCTGGGATTTCTGGTTGTTAAATACTTAATCACTGATGCTCATGATCCCTTAAGAAGTCTTTGTTCCCTTTTTAGTTCTACCTCCTCTTGCTGACTAAGAGGATGGGGGTCCATCCTCCTTCTTTGAGGCCCCTGGGAGTGAAGAGGGGCCAACTTGCAATACCTCTTAAGATGGAAAAGTTATAGAAAACATTACCTGAAGCAGTTGAGTTGCTCACTATTTTAAGAAAAAGGAAACGGAATTCTGTGCTTTTTCCTTTTTTCTTTTTCTTTTCAAATTTCACCTTGTCTTAGCAAGGAGGGAGATTCTACTATAAAACAGTGTTGGGGAAAGGGAGCATGAAAGGACAGGCTCTCTTTATGGAATTGGAGTCTTGGGGCAGAGGCAGTGACTATAACTGTATCAGTCTTCTATTTAGAGCAGCCCCTAGAAGACGCTGGGAAGCTGTTGGCAGTGCTACCACCCTGGGCCTTATGGGTCTTTTCCTTTACACATTAAAAAAAGCAAAAGGTACTTATTATAGAATAATTATGATATCTTCAAAATATAAGTAAATCCTCCAGATTTCTACCACTCTGAGAATTATACAGTTAACATTTTGATGTATATACTCCGAGCAAATATAAACATGCATATTATGTGGAGTTAAAAAATGGGATACTATCACAAATATTCATACAAATATATATGTATGAACATACACATGTGTACATATTACATATACAAATATATTGTATATATACTCTATACATATTTATATCATGTACATTCACTGTACACACACTTTTTTTAAATAGAGGGAGACAGAGAGAGTGAGAGAGAGAGAGGGACCTCAGAGATAACTTAATATGACTCGCTCATCTGAGGAACCCAAAGCAGGAGAGATGAATTGACATGGACAAGGTCACAGAGCCAGTTAATGGAAGGGCCAAGACAAAGGGACAGAGGGAGAGGGAGAGAGAGAATCTTAAATAGACTCTATACTGATGTGAGGAGCCCAACATGGGACTTGATCCCACAACACTGAGATCATGAGCTGAGCGGAAACCAAGAGTCTGATGCTTAACCAACTGAGCCACCCAGGTGCCCCATACACACACATATTATTTTGTAAACTTCTTACTTCACTTAATATGTTACAAAATTTTTTCTACTCCAGTAAATATAGAATTTCAGATAATTGGTAGTGAATGTATTATTCTCCATTGTACTGGCATATTATAATTTATTTAACCAATCCTCTATACTTGGGCATTTAGACTTTTTCTTTCCCTATTCCTAGTGCAGTTGGTAAGAAAGATTTTTTTTTAAAGCTTCTGGAAGAATTCCACAAGACAGAAGAGGCACAAATGCCTCTTCTGTCTTGTGGAATTCTCCATGATGAAAAAGCAGTCATTCTGACATTCTGGGGACAGGAGAGAAGAAGGAGTACTGGGGAGGATCTGGGTTTCCAAGGGCCTGAAACCAGCCAGGAATCTGTATGTTAGAAAGAAAAGAATCTATTTTCTTAAGAAAATAAATTCTTAAGAAATCCCCAAGGACTTTTAAAACCAGGGCAATCTACTGTTATCCAATACTGGCCATCTATTGGACCATGCTGTGACAACTTTCTCCTGTGACAAATTGCTTTTTCTAAGAGACTTTGGGAGGGAAGTTACAATAAGTAACAGGCTATGTTACACATTTGAGTTGGCAAAGGGCAAAATGACACAAAGCTGTAGGATAAACTACATAAGTGTAGTAAAGAATGTCACGCTATTGAGGAAAGAGAATAAGAAGTACACAGTAAAGATGTTATGCCTCTGAGAGTCCTTGGCAGTGGGACATACTGAGCTTCCCTCTCCAGGGGGAAGATGGCCTGAGTCACTTTATGCTGAAGTTAGAAGGGCTTCAGGAACTTCGAGTATTTGGATATGCCCAGGCAGCTAACACAACAGTGAAATGAAAATCTTTACATGTGTATTGGCTAAATTCCAATTTACAGTGAATTCTGAATTTCCAAATTAGAAGTAAAACTTAATGTACTTTTTTATATCCTTCTCCCTGATAGCCTTTCCCTCACCCATTTTCTCTTCTTTTCGTTTATTCCTTTCTTTTCTCTGAGCTAAATAAAATACCTTTGCATTAGGTGATCCATTTATACTTGGAAAGTTACAAAAGGATCTGGAGAACAGGCTGAATCACACCTACGTAAGTCTACCTTGGTCTTCATTAGAGTCAATGAATGTTATCTGGTTGAATATTCTTCCAGATGTTCTAAGCACACATAGCACAAATGAATAAGAGCTCCTCCCTCTTTGTTTCCACAAATGGCTGCTTACTCTATGAAGAGTTTCTGGCCTGCTTTCCTCATTTAATATACCTCAGCAATCATTACATGTTCATACCCATAGAGCTGTAGCCAGCGACTGTAGCCAGTCCAAGTGAGTACGCATAACTTATCTAGCCACTCCTTTTTTGATGGGAATTAAGATTGTTTCCTCCCCTCCTCCAAAAAAATTCTCCAACAGTATTGGACATATGTTTTTTCATTATGTGTGTGTACATCTATCTATCTGATAAAGTTGTAGGAATGGAATCTATGAATCACATTGTATGTTTTTCAAATACTGATAGATATGAGAGTATCCCTTTCCTTATATGCTAATCAAAATACTGTGATTGATTTTTAAATCTTTGCCCATCTGATAACTGAAAATTTCTATCCCATCTTAATTTGCATTTTCATATTGTAAGTGAAATATAGCATTTTTGAAGACCTTTAATTCCTATTCATATGTTCATTTTTACATTGTATTATTGGTTTCTTTCCTTTTTATTCATAGGAGTTCTCTACATATTATAGAAATTAGTTCTTTTCTATATAATGTACAGTAAACATTTCACCTGCATTGACTCTTAACATTTTATGCTGTATCTCACTTAAATGTATTTCACTTAATAAGTGAAATAAGTGTATTTCACTTAAACAGAAAATTTCGTTTTTGAGTAGTTGAATTTACTGACTTTTTCTTTTATGCCTTCTTTTTATTGTTTGTAGTTTTTTGGAGGGGGGATGTCATTATTTTTTCCTTCAAAAATTAAAAAATAACAACAACTCTATTCATATTTTCTTCCAGGACATGTACAGTTGCATTTTTTTACATTTAAGTCTTTGGATCCATCTGGAACTTATTTTGGTATACTCCTCTTCTCCTCAGATTTCCCTTCTCGTATTTTAGGTTTAGGCAAGTTGCCAAGAAGTTGTGATGGCCTGTGCACAGCCCTTTCCTCTCTGGCACACTTCTTCACTGAGAGACCCAAGCAGAGAGTGAACTGCTCTGAGCCTTAGTTGAAAGGGGGAGTGGGGCATGGAGATTAGAGGAAAGTGTGACTGGGAATGGGACAGTCACAGGTGTCTTTATGCACTTCTTCCTGGAAGATTCAACAGCTTCTGGTTTAAAGTTTGGGAATGAAATTCCTGGGTGTATTCTTCAAGCCTTACTGCTTTAACCATTTTCTCTATGAATTTCTCCACAGAGGACAGAAAATGTGGAAATGAGATGGGATTAAAGAGAAAATAGTTTAGACATAAAGAAGAACTTATTGACAGAGAAGCCTACAATATCCTGGAAAGCCATGTGTCTTGAAAGATACAGTTGAACACTTGTCCTGGAATAGGAGTCCTTAAAACTCTTTATTTTTGGTTTTTCCAGCTTTCCCATCAGAAAACAGACAATTTTAATAAAGAGGTAGCATGTACATTAATATCTATAAGCCTAACACCATTAATAAAAGAGGTTGCAGAGGGTACCTGGGTGGCTCAGTTGGTTAAGCATCTGACTTTGGCTCAGGTCATGATCTCAGGGTCCTAGGATCCAAACCTGAGTCAGGTTCCGTGCTCAGTAAGGAACTTGCTTGAGATTCTCTTTCCTTCTCCCTCTGCCCATCCCTCCACTCGTACTCTCTCCCTCTCACATAAATCAGTAAAAAATAACATCAAAAGAGGTTGCAGAAATATAAACTAGCATTATCACAGATGTATTTTTGATAATTTTTGTAGCACATTTTAGAGTAAGAGTATTTCCATCTTGAAAGTTGAGGAAATTTGACAGAGACGTAGACGAGCCCTGTCTCAGTACCACATTCTACTGCTCTTGGGCAAGTTACTCAAATCTCACATAAGAGACTTGATGATAAAATCAATTAGACAATAGTAGAAAATATCCAAACCAAGAACCAGCGGCTAATATAGAGAATTTTAACCTTCTGTATCGTGACCCTCAGAAAGACATACGTTTTACACTTTGATCTAGAATGACACTTTCATATACACACAAGACTGAAATTAAAGTTACATGAAACAGTATTCATCTTTACTTCATGCATTCTGGTTTTTGTTTGCTTTTAAAGCAGGCTCTACACCCACTGCGGGGCTCAAACTCACTACACTGAGATTAAGACCTCAGCTGAGATCAAGAGTCAGATGTTCTACTAACTAAGCTATCCAGGACCCTCCTATTCTGGTATTTTCTATTTGATTCTATTTGGTTCCATTCCATCCCACCCCATTCTGTTTCTTTCTTTCTTTTTTTTTTTTTTTTTAAGATTTTATTTATTTATTTGACAGAGAGAGATCACAGTAGGCAGAGAGGCAGGCAGAGAGAGGGGAAGGGAAGCAGGCTCCCTGCTGAGCAGAAAGCCCGATGCGGGACTTGATCCCAGGACCCTGAGATCATGACCTGAGCCGAAGGCAGCGGCTCAACCCACTGAGCCACCCAGGCGCCCCCATTCTGTTTCTTTTTAAAATAGGTGGCCAAAACACACTAAAGGGATGTGTCAAGTCTTTGACCCTCAGTTTGAAGAAAACTAGGCTAAAGGAAAATGAACATTCACCTGCCACAACACATAAATTTAGGTAACAAATCATCATATATTTTATTTTTTTTTTTTTATGGTTCCATATGACCATGAATACTTTATTGTATATTATCAAATTTAATAATGAATATAATGTACTTCTTTGGACAATTTTTTTTTTTTAAATTTTTTATTTTTTATAAACATATATTTTTTATATACATATATTTTTATCCCCAGGTCTGTGAATCACCAGGTTTACACACTTCACAGCACTCACCGAATCACATACCCTCCCCAATGTCCATAATCCCACCCCCTTCTCCCCAACCCCCTCCCCCCGGCAACCCTCAGTTTGTTTTGTGAGATTAAGAGTCACTTATGGTTTGTCTCCCTCCCAATCCCATCTTGTTTCATTTATTCTTCTACCCACTTAAGCCTCCATGTTGCATCACCACTTCCTCATATCAGGGAGATCATATGATAGTTGTCTTTCTCTGCTTGACTTATTTCGCTAAGCATGATACGCTCTAGTTCCATCCATGTTGTTGCAAATGGCAAGATTTCATTTCTTTTGATGGCTGCATAGTATTCCATTGTGTATATATACCACATCTTCTTGATCCATTCATCTGTTGATGGACATCTAGGTTCTTTCCATAGTTTGGCTATTGTGGACATTGCTGCTATAAACATTCGGGTGCATGTGCCCCTTTGGATCACTACGTTTGTATCTTTAGGGTAAATACCCAATAGTGCAATTGCTGGGTCATAGGGCAGTTCTATTTTCAACATTTTGAGGAACCTCCATGCTGTTTTCCAGAGTGGCTGCACCAGCTTGCATTCCCACCAACAGTGTAGGAGGGTTCCCCTTTCTCCGCATCCTCGCCAGCATCTGTCATTTCCTGACTTGTTGATTTTAGCCATTCTGACTGGTGTGAGGTGATATCTCATTGTGGTTTTGATTTGTATTTCCCTGATGCCAAGTGATATGGAGCACTTTTTCATGTGTCTGTTGGCCATCTGGATGTCTTCTTTGCAGAAATGTCTGTTCATGTCTTCTGCCCATTTCTTGATTGGATTATTTGTTCTTTGGGTGTTGAGTTTGCTAAGTTCTTTATAGATTCTGGACACTAGTCCTTTATCTGATATGTCGTTTGCAAATATCTTCTCCCATTCTGTCAGTTGTCTTTTGATTTTGTTAACTGTTTCCTTTGCTGTGCAAAAGCTTTTGATCTTGATGAAATCCCAGTAGTTCATTTTTTCCCTTGCTTCCCTTGCCTTTTGCGTTGTTCCTAGGAAGATGTTGCTGCGGCAGAGGTCGAAGAGGTTGCTGCCCGTGTTCTCCTCAAGGATTTTGATGGATTCCTTTCGTACATTGAGGTCCTTCATCCATTTTGAGTCTATTTTTGTGTGTGGTGTAAGGAAATGGTCCAATTTCATTTTTCTGCATGTGGCTGTCCAATTTTCCCAGCACCATTTATTGAAAAGGCTGTCTTTTTTCCATTGGACATTCTTTCCTGCTTTGTCGAAGATTAGTTGACCATAGAGTTGAGGGTCTATTTCTGGGCTCTCTATTCTGTTCCATTGATCTATGTGTCTGTTTTTGTGCCAGTACCATGCTGTCTTGATGATGACAGCTTTGTAATAGAGCTTGAAGTCCGGAATTGTGATGCCACCAACGTTGGCTTTCTTTTTCAATATCCCTTTGGCTATTCGAGGTCTTTTCTGGTTCCATATAAATTTTAGAATTATTTGTTCCATTTCTTTGAAAAAGATGGATGGTACTTTGATAGGAATTGCATTAAATGTGTAGATTGCTTTAGGTAGCATAGACATTTTCACAATATTTATTCTTCCAATCCAGGAGCATGGAACATTTTTCCATTTCTTTGTGTCTTCCTCAATTTCTTTCATGAGTACTTTATAGTTTTCTGAGTATAGATTCTGTGTCTCTTTGGTTAGGTTTATTCCTAGGTATCTTATGGTTTTGGATGCAATTGTAAATGGGATTGACTCCTTAATATCTCTTTCTTCTGTCTTGCTGTTGGTGTAGAGAAATGCAACTGATTTCTGTGCATTGATTTTATATCCTGACACTTTACTGAATTCCTGTATAAGTTCTAGCAGTTTTGGAGTGGAGTCTTTTGGGTTTTCCACATATAGTATCATATCATCTGCGAAGAGTGATAATTTGACTTCTTCTTTGCCGATTTGGATGCCTTTAATTTCCTTTTGTTGTCTGATTGCTGAGGCTAGGACCTCTAGTACGATGTTGAATAGCAGTGGTGATAATGGACATCCCTGCCGTGTTCCTGACCTTAGCGGAAAAGCTTTCAGTTTTTCTCCATTGAGAATGATATTTGCGGTGGGTTTTTCATAGATGGCTTTGATGATATTGAGGTATGTGCCCTCTATCCCTACACTTTGAAGAGTTTTGATCAGGAAGGGATGTTGTACTTTGTCAAATGCTTTTTCAGCATCTATTGAGAGTATCATATGGTTCTTGTTCTTACTTTTATTGATGTGTTGTATCACATTGACTGATTTGCGGATGTTGAACCAACCTTGCAGCCCTGGAATAAATCCCACTTGGTCGTGGTGAATAATCTTTTTAATGTACTGTTGAATCCGATTGGCTAGTATTTTGTTGAGTATTTTCGCATCTGTGTTCATCAAGGATATCGGTCTATAGCTCTCTTTTTTGGTGGGATCCTTGTCTGGTTTTGGGATCAAGGTGATGCTGGCCTCATAAAATGAGTTTGGAAGTTTTCCTTCCATTTCTATTTTTTGGAACAGTTTCAGGAGAATAGGAATTAGTTCTTCTTTAAATGTTTGGTAGAATTCCCCCGGGAAGCCGTCTGGCCCTGGGCTTTTGTTTGTTTGGAGATTTTTAATGACTGTTTCAATCTCCTTACTGGTTATGGGTCTGTTCAGGCTTTCTATTTCTTCCTGGTTCAGTTGTGGTAGTTTATATGTTTCTAGGAATGCATCCATTTCTTCCAGATTGTCAAATTTATTGCCGTAGAGTTGCTCATAGTATGTTCTTATAATAGTTTGTATTTCCTTGGTGTTAGTTGTGATCTCTCCTCTTTCATTCATGATTTTATTTATTTGGGTCCTTTCTCTTTTCTTTTTGATAAGTCGGGCCAGGGGTTTATCAATTTTATTAATTCTTTCAAAGAACCAGCTCCTAGTTTCGTTGATTTGTTCTATTGTTTTTTTGGTTTCTATTTCATTGATTTCTGCTCTGATCTTTATGATTTCTCTTCTCCTGCTGGGCTTAGGGTTTCTTTCTTGTTCCTTCTCCAGCTCCTTTAGGTGTAGGGTTAGGTTGTGTACCTGAGACCTTTCTTGTTTCTTGAGAAAGGCTTGTACCGCTATATATTTTCCTCTCAGGACTGCCTTTGTTGTGTCCCACAGATTTTGAACCGTTGTATTTTCATTATCATTTGTTTCCATGATTTTTTTCAATTCTTCTTTAATTTCCCGGTTGACCCATTCATTCTTTAGAAGGATACTGTTTAGTCTCCATGTATTTGGGTTCTTTCCAAACTTCCTTTTGTGGTTGAGTTCTAGCTTTAGAGCATTGTGGTCTGAAAATATGCAGGGAATGATCCCAATCTTTTGATACCGGTTGAGTCCTGATTTAGGACCGAGGATGTGATCTATTCTGGAGAATGTACCATGTGCACTAGAGAAGAATGTGTATTCTGTTGCTTTGGGATGAAATATTCTGAATATATCTGTGATGTCCATCTGGTCCAGTGTGTCATTTAAGGCCTTTATTTCCTTGCTGATCTTTTGCTTGGATGACCTGTCCATTTCAGTGAGGGGAATATTAAAGTCCCCTACTATTATTGTATTGTTGTTTATGTGTTTCTTTGATTTTGTTATTAATTGGTTTATATAGTTGGCTGCTCCCACGTTGGGGGCATAGATATTTAAAATTGTTAAATCTTCTTGTTGGACAGACCCTTTGAGTATGATATAGTGTCCTTCCTCATCTCTTATTACAGTCTTTGGCTTAAAATCTAATTGATCTGATATAAGGATTGCCACTCCTGCTTTCTTCTGATGTCCATTAGCATGGTAAATTCTTTTCCACCCCCTCACTTTAAATCTGGAGGTGTCTTCGGGTTTAAAATGTGTTTCTTGGAGGCAACATATAGATGGGTTTTGTTTTTTTATCCATTCTGATACCCTGTGTCTTTTGACAGGGGCATTTAGCCCATTCACATTCAGGGTAACTATTGAGAGATATGAATTTAGTGCCATTGTATTGCCTGTAAGGTGACTGTTACTGTATATGGTCTCTGTTCCTTTCTGATCTACCACTTGTAGGCTCTCTCTTTGCTTAGAGGACCCCTTTCAATATTTCCTGTAGAGCTGGTTTGGTATTTGCAAATTCTTTCAGTTGTTGTTTGTCCTGGAAGCTTTTAATCTCTCCTTCTATTTTCAATGATAGCCTAGCTGGATATAGTATTCTTGGCTGCATGTTTTTCTCGTTTAGTGCTCTGAAAATATCATGCCAGCTCTTTCTGGCCTGCCAGGTCTCTGTGGATAAGTCAGCTGCCAATCTAATATTTTTACCATTGTATGTTACAGACTTCTTTTCCCGGGCTGCTTTCAGGATTTTCTCTTTGTCATTGAGACTTGTAAATTTTACTATTATGTGACGGGGTGTGGGCCTATTCTTATTTATTTTGAGGGGCATTCTCTGAACCTCCTGAATTTTGATGCTTGTTCCCTTTGCCATATTGGGGAAATTCTCCCCAATAATTCTCTCCAGTATACCTTCTGCTCCCCTCTCACTTTCTTCTTCTTCTGGAATCCCAATTATTCTAATGTTGTTTCGTCTTATGGTGTCACTTATTTCTCGAATTCTCCCCTCGTGGTCCAGTAGCTGTTTGTCCCTCTTTTGATCAGCTTCTTTATTCTCTGTCATTTGGTCTTCTATATCACTAATTCTTTCTTCTGCCTCATTTATCCTAGCAGTGAGAGCCTCCATTTTTTTTTTTTTTTTTTTTTTTTGGTATTTCTTTTTTTTTATTTTTTTTTTATTTTTTATTTTTTATTTTTTATAAACATATATTTTTTATATACATATATTTTTATCCCCAGGTCTGTGAATCACCAGGTTTACACACTTCACAGCACTCACCAAATCACATACCCTCCCCAATGTCCATAATCCCACCCCCTTCTCCCCAACCCCCTCCCCCCGGCAACCCTCAGTTTGTTTTGTGAGATTAAGAGTCACTTATGGTTTGTCTCCCTCCCAATCCCATCTTGTTTCATTTATTCTTCTACGCACTTAAGCCTCCATGAGAGCCTCCATTTTTGATTGCACCTCATTAATAGCTTTTTTGATTTCAACTTGGTTAGATTTTAGTTCTTTTATTTCTCCAGAAAGGGCTTTTATATCTCTCGAGAGGGTTTCTCTAATATCTTCCATGCCTTTTTCGAGCCCGGCTAGAACCTTGAGAATTGTCATTCTGAACTCTAGATCTGACATATTACCGATGTCTGTATTGATTAGGTCCCTAGCCTTCGGTACTGCCTCTTGTTCTTTTTTTTGTGGTGAATTTTTACGTCTTGTCATTTTGTCCAGATAAGAGTAAATGAAGGGGCAAGTAAAATACTAAAAGGGTGGCAACAACCCCAGGAAAATATGCTTTAGCCAAATTAGAAGAGATCCAAAATCGTGAGTGGGGAGAAAGGGGATAAAAAGAGGTTCAAAAAGGAAGAAAGAAAAAAGAAAAAAAAAAAAAAAAAAAGAAAAGAATTTTTTTTTAAAAAAGAAAACACCTAAGAAAAATGTAAAAAAATATATATATATATTAGATAAACTAGTAAAAAATCGTTAAAAAAGAAAAAGGTAACAGTTAAAAAAAAAAAAAATTTTACCCGAAGGCGAGAAAAAAAAAAAAAAATGAAAAAGAAAAAATTAAATTAACTGCAAGACTAAAAAAAATCACAGGAAAAAAGCCATGAGTTCCGTGCTTGGCTTTCTCCTCCTCTGGAATTCTGCTGCTCTCCTTGGTATTGAAACCGCACTCCTTGGTAGGTGAGCTTGGTCTCGGCTGGATTTCTTGTTGATCTTCTGGGGGAGGGGCCTGTTGTAGTGATTTTCAAGTGTCTTTGCCCCAGGCGGAATTACACCGCCCTTACCCGGGGCCGGGGTGAGTAATCCGCTCGGGTTTGCTTTCAGGAGCTTTTGTTCCCTGAGCGCTTTCCGTAGAGTTCCAGAGGACGGGAATACAAATGGCGGCCTCCTGGTCTCCGGCCCGGAGGAGCCGAGAGCCCAGGGCCCCACTCCTCAGTGCGCCCTCAGAGAACAGCGCCCAGTTACTCCCGTCTGCCTGACCTCCGGCCGCGCTCCGAGCTCACCGAGCCTGCGACCGGTTCAAGGTAACACGGAGCTGCGAGCTTACTGTCGGCTCTGTCTCTGTAGCCGGCTTTCCCGTTCCAATACCCGCAAGCTCTGCGACACTCAGACACCCCCGATCCTTCTGTGACCCTGCGGGACCTGAGGCCACGCTGACCCCGCGTGGGCTTCGCTCCGGTTTAGCCTCTGGAGCGATGTCCCTCCGCGGAACAGACTTTTAAAAGTCCTGATTTTGTGCGCGGTTGCTCCGCCGCTTGCCGGGAGCCGGCCCCTCCCCCCGGGGTCTATCTTCCCGTCGCTTTGGATTCACTTCTCCGCCGGTCCTACCTTTCAGAAAGTGGTTGTTTTTCTGTTTCCAGAATTGCTGTTCTTCTTCTCTTCGATCTGCCGATGGATTTTCAGGTGTTTGCAATCTTTAGATAAGCTATCTAGCTGATCTCCGGCTAGCTGAAGCAGTCTCAGCTTGCTACTTCTCCGCCATCTTGACTCCTCCCCAACAATATCATTCTTGATGTTGATCTTGATCACCTGGTTCAGGTAGTGTTTGAAAGGTTTCTCCACTATAAAGTTACACTTTCTCTTCTTTTCATACTGTATTCTTTGGGAAGAATTTACTGCACAACCCCATTTAAGGAATGTGGAGCTATGGTCCACCATCTTGAGGCCAGAGTTTCTACATAAACTATATGGAACGTCAGCATGGGACATTTGTTTGTTTGTTTCTTCTTCTTTTTTTTTTTTTTTAAAGATTTTATTTATGTATTTAACAGACAGAGATCACAAGTAGGCAGAGAGGTAGGCAGAGAGAGAAGGGGAAGCGGGCTCTCTGTTCAGCAGAAGGGAGCCTGCTTCCCTGCTGGGCAGAGAGCCCAATGCAGGGCTTGATCCAGGACCCCAGGAACATGACCCAAGCTGAAGGCAGAGGCTTTAACCCACTGAGCCACCCAGGTGCCCCGGGACATTTTTTTCTTGTCCCTTTTATTTATTCAATCATTTATTTATATCATATGGATTTATGGATATTAATTTTGGGTTATAATCCAAACACAATTTCATTTTGTTGGTCAAATGTTTCTAGCTTTGGTCAGTGGGAGCTCTTTTCAATTGGCTCCTTTATTCCTTTGACATACCCTACTGGTTATAAGTTTCTGTTTTAGTTAGCACTTCTTTTTTTTTTTTTTTTTTTTTTTTTATGGCAGCTATCAGCCTTTTTTTTTTTTTTTTAAGGTTTTATTTATTTATCAGAGAGAGAGAGGGAGAGAGTGAGCACAGGCAGACAGAATGGCAGGCAGAGGCAGAGGCAGAGGGAGAAGCAGGCTCCCTGCCAAGCAAGGAGCGGGATGTGGGACTCCATCCCAGGACGCTGGGATCATGACCTCAGCCGAAGGCAGCTGCTTAACCAACTGAGCCACCCAGGCATCCCTTAGTTAGCACTTCTTTACTGGCATTACAAGATGCTTCAGGTTCATCATATATATATATATATATATTTTTTTTCATCTTATATATTTTTGTCCTGTCCTAAAATCATCCATTTCTCCAAATATCCCTGGTTCCTTTTATTGAAGAATGGTGTTAGAAACCAAAATCTGAGCACTAGCTGTATTTACTGTTAATGAGGTTTTAGGGTGATATTTTGATGTTTGGGTGGAAGCTTACCCTCATCTTCCTTGGGGTCCTCATTGTCCTGCTTCTCCCTTCCCACTGTATAGACTCACAGTCTGGTTAACCTCATTCCATTTCTTCTCTTAGCTATTCCTTATCAGCAACTCCTTCAGGGTTAAAGCAGCATTAGAAAGAGTCACCAGGAAAACGACATAGATTTTTGTGTCTCTTAGAACTAGTTAGTAGGCATCCGCAATGGAAATTGATCCATTCTTCTACCATTAGTCAGGTATTTCTGTTCTGATGCTTTTGGCTATAGCATCAGGTATCCACCACTTAGGGAAAGTGACCTTTCCTTACGAACAGAAAACTTGGCCCAAATAGCTAAAACAATACTGAAATTGTTAGCAAGTTCAGTGATCCAACAATGTCAACCAAGAACTTCTGAACTTTCTGCCATGTTACCTTAGTCCTTGTCCTTAGACTAGGTACTCTCATGACCTCCAGATGCTTGATGCAGGTGTAGGTATCATATCTAGATACATAGAGAATCTACTTCTTGCCTTTGTAGTATGAAAAAAAAACTTTCTATAAGCCCCCAACAGACATTTTCTTATGTCTCACAGGCCCAAACTGGGTCATATCTTCACCTCTAGATCAATCATTGGTAAATTACGTGGGATTATCATATTGCTTTAAACCAAATGGAGTATATCTTTGAGGTTTCCTGCGGGATAGATACCTAAATAAAATCCGGATTCTATCAGCAGAGAAGGGGAAGATGACTACCGGGTAATTCACCAAAAATGTGTGGTAGAACAGCTGAAGCATTATTACATTCCCTGACAATCCAGATTAAGTTGGATCTCCTTGTGTGTGTGTATGTGTGTGTGTGTACACGCACACATAAATAATACACACACACACATACTTTCAGAATCATTATACATCTTCATAGCATGTCTTAACCAGGATTCATTGAAAGCAGAGCCTGAAAAAGGCTTACTTGAAGGTAATATATTTGGGGATTGATCTCAGGAAACAGAAGTGAGGGACTAGGATAATGAAATAGGGAAGGAGAAAAGCTGATAAAAAGAGATACTATTGATTTGGCCACTACTGATACTTGAACCTACTAGAATATTTTAAAGAGCCTTGCGAAAAACATCTCAAAACTGCCTATCCATGGGATAAAAGGAAGAGGCCATTAATTTATTATCTTCAGTCTCCCATTGATGAAAGGTGGCCTCATTAGTGTTAACCCCCTCCAGGCTAGATAATTGTGAGCTCTGAGTAGGTTCCCACACTTTGGCATCAGAAAAGCCCCAGGACAAGAAACAAGAAGTAGCTATGGGCTAAGGACAGACACTGTCAAATTATACCTCTGTGAGGCTAGCCAAAGGCTGTCTGGAACCTGTTGCCACAGTAGTGGTTGGGTAAGAGGTAGGGCAGAGGGTGTGAAAAAGAGGAACAAAAGGAGTATCTGATGCATAGCATTTATCCTGATTATAATTATTCACCATTTGTAGTAGTAGTTAATATAAGTCTCCCCTGCCCCAGGCTGCAAGCTCTGTAAAAACAGGAATTGTGTGTGTCTGGATTACTTCTATCCCTGTGTCCTAGCACAGTGCCTGGCACACAGTAGGCATTCACTGAAACTATAGGAAGTGAATGGACAGATGGATGGATGTCACAAAATGAAGAAAAAGGTAAGCCAATTGCCAGACCCATCATTTCATAAAGAAAGTGTCCAGTAACAAACTCAAAATCAGCTCAGCCTCCCCGGGTATGGGACCAAATCCTCTAGGGCTCCCTAGGTTCCTGAACCCTTTGAGGCATTTGGTTAGGAACAGGCTAGGTCAGAAGGAATACACTATCTAGTGTTTGGTTTGGAGAATACCTAAGGGGAGGTGTCCCTTTCTGCTGCATTCCTGAGTGTATTGATGTGGTTCAGGAGACCTACAGGAGTTCTCATTCAGACGTAGTTTCTATGGAAGAACCCTTGGATATCTGGAAGTCAGTTCCTGAGGTTTCCTCAGTCCTCCTGGAACAGTTTAGTACAGACCAGGCCCCACCAATGGGCCATGGATCTATGGTGCATAAAGTGGCCATCTGATCTGACTTGAATCTCAAGTCAGAACAGTCTCAGAGAGTACTCGCTGATTCAGGACAGACAACAGAATCGGGTGTACTCCATGGCTCACAAGTGGCCACTCCACTGAGTAACACTACTTGGGGTGCCTCTTTGTTGTGTCTCTCTTCTTATACTGGTGGATTTATTGCCCTTTGTATATTGAAATTATATGAAAAAATTTCGGAGTAGGACCGTGTCAACCTCCATGTTTCAGTCAACTCTAATACTTATGGAAGCTGAATAATAAAGATGAATAACTATTCAATACCTTCATAAAACATTTTAACCACAAAAGAAAATGTTCCAATTTCTTTCCCATGTTGATCAGGCAACACACAATCCCCTGCTTTTATCTTGGTGTAATCCTGTATGAGAACCTGTCTGATTAAGGCCATGTGTCCATCTTGCAGAGTTAAGGGCATTTATAGGAAAGAATATATTTTAACATCCATTGTACAAATGCTATTAAGACTATTACCCTGAAATGACATTTCCTGTCACTTGGCTGGGATTTGTCTGTTTTTGACAGACCTGCTTCCCTTTTAAAATGATATATAGACTTGTAACTTCAGTAGACCTCCAAGAGCAAATAAATCTGAGGGGTTTTATAATTTAGTCCCAGGAATATTTTTAGAAATGAGAAGAGCTTATTTGTAATGTGCTAGGACCTCTCTCTCTCTCTGACTGACTTGCCAATTCACTGAGTCAGGTCAAAAATTTTGGCAGCCTCCTCTCCTTGGACTGACATCACCTATGGTAATTGACCAGCAAAACTGACATCTCTGGACTTATTCCATTCACTTAGGATCTCCTGCAGGAGCCACTGAGAACCTAGGTCTGGTTTACAAGAATGACATGTTGTACCCCTTGATGATGGCAGGTACAGCCAGTCCTTTAAAGCAGTCACACCTGGCATTCAAGTATCTGTAGGCTTTCAGGCAATCTAACAGCTCACCTGCCTAAGCCAGATGCTTGAAGTTCTCAGATGGGAACTGTATGACTTGTATATGTTAGTGTTTTTGTCATACACTAATAATAAAAATAAAAATTAATAATAATGGGGCACCTGGGTGACTCAGTGGCTAAGTGTCTGACTCTTGATTTTGGTGAAGTCATGATCTCGGAGTCATTGGAGAGGGTCCCGTGTTGGGCTCCATGCTCAGCAGGGGTGGGGGGGTTGTCTGCTTGAGATTTTCTCTCTCCCTTTCCCTCTGCACCCACCTCAAATAAATAAATAAATAAATTGTACAAATGACATAAGGAACTAATGAAAATGATAAACAAATAACCCAACTAACAATGGGTGGAAGACCCACAGATGGTCAACGCTAAGTGACATATGAAAAAGATGTTCAACAGCACTCAAGATCAGGGAAATGCAAATCAAAAGTACAATAAAATGCCACTTCACACTTGTTAGAATGGCTAAAATAAAAAACACAAGAAATAATAAGTGTTGACAAGGATATAGAGAAAAGGAATGCACTGTTGGTAGGAATGCAAAACAATATGGAGGTTCTTCAAAAAATTAAAGACAGAATGTCCCTATGATCGAGTAATTGCATTACTGGGTATTTACCCCCAAATACAAAAACACTAATTCAGAGGAATACCTGTACCCCTCTGTTTACTGCAGCATCGTTTACAATATTCAAACTACAGTAGAAGCAGCCCAATGTCCATCAATAGATGAATGAGTAAAGAAGATGTGGCGTATATACACAATGGAGTATTATTCAGCCATAAAAAAGAATGAAATCCTGCCATTTACAACAATAGGGATAGAGCTACAGAGTATTTTGCTAAGCGAAACAAATTAGAGAAAGACAAATACCATGTGATGTCACTCATATGTGGGATTTAAGAAACAAAACAAATGAATAAAGGAAAAAAAAAAGAGAGATTGAGAGACAAGCCAAGAAACAGACTCTTATCTAATGGTCACCAGAGGGGAGGTGGGGGCAGTGCATGGACGAAACAGGTGATGGGGATTAAAGAGTACACTTATCATCATGAAAATAAAATAAAATAAGACAATAAACAATAGTAACAATAATAAAGAGGGCAAGAGAAACCTTTTGGAGGTGCTGGCTATGCTGATGGCCTGGATTGCAGTGATGGTTCCACAGGTGTAGAGTTATCTCCAAACTCACTATTTCATACATTAAGTGTGTGCAGCTTTTTCTATGTTAACCATCCCTCTATAAAGCGGTTTAAAAAATAAATGTAAATTAAATGAGTTGTCATTACTTTAGAATTAGGAATTTCCCATAAAAATTCACATGTTTGGCTTCATTGAGAAAATCTGACACCCCTGGGCCTGATATTGGCACATGAATGGGGCTCGGTAGTGGCTGCCCTTGGGAAAGAAGTGGGCGCTCCTGTGTGCAGACTGTCTACAGGAGGTGTCCATCAGCATCCCATTCAGTCTACTTATTCTGCAAAATCCCTACCCAGCCCCTGTTGGCAGGGAAGCCAGGTGGCACTTGTCACCGGTAACTGTCTGCCCAATCCCTAAAAACATTCCACTACTTATAGCCCCCAAGTTTCAAAGACAAATGTGTCTAGATTTACAGTGCTGAATCCACCCAAACTGGATACTGATTCTAAATCTGTGTGCAGTCCTGGGGTGATAAGTTACAGCAAAGGGGAGTCCACACAGTAAAGACCCACCTTTACCGGTAGTCACCTTAGTAAAGAATAGCTTTTTCTTTCACATGTTGATGAAAGCTCATCAACAAATTTACCTCGATGAAAGGAAATCCAACATAGAAAATTCAGAATTTATACAGAAAATAAATTAGTATATGTTCACTCATTTATTATATATGCACACACACAGAGCACCACTGTGGGCTTAGCAATATTCTAGGCACTGATCTGTTTAAACTATGACTTATATTCAATAGCATGAGAGATAATCAAATGAAGAAAAGTGGATCATAAATTCATAAGTATATTAGGATTGTGTCTCTGCATGTGTGATTTCTGATAGTTTCTATAAAGTTAGTGACAGAGGAAGCAAATATTTACACATATACTTAAAATGTATTAGCATACATTTCCATGATATATGTTAATATCCTTTATAGTATATGGATTTACTGGAGAATTTATTTATATAAAATTGATTTATTTGTATATTGTAGGCTCATTTGTATAAAGATTTTGAAGCCTAATGATTATCTGTATTTAAACAAATTTTTCTCTCCTACAATGAAACTAAATATGCCTTCAAGTCATTTTAAAAGATTATTTATAAAGATTATCTCAGCTTCAAGAAAGGCAAAAGTACTGAAGTTTAAAGAAGTATCCTAAGAACACAATCTGGGTCCACTATTTGTCTCTAGGTCAGTTACCTGTAGCAAATGGGACAAGTCTTTTACTTGGAGTAGAAAGGGCAGGGATTTAGATACAGATGCTGGGATCAGCCAAGGATGTAGTAGGGGTCAGGGATGGGCAGAAAATACTCCAGGTGTTGAAAAAAGTGCACCTTGTAGATAAACCATGATTTTAGACCATTTTAGCGGGGACAAATGGAAGTTATTCCAATAGCACTCTTTAATCCAAGGGGATCTAGCACAGAGGAATGGGCTGTGGCAAATACACTGAGTGGCACCAGGGACCAGTCAAGTGGGAGGGAATTCAAAGCATTCATTATGCATGGTCTGTGCGCCAAGTACTAAAGGATGCAATATTATTATGCATCACAGGGAGGAAACTGAGACTCAGAGAGGGAAAGGAAACCAGTATTTTGTTGAACACGGCACTGTACCATCCCGGACACGATGAAAACTGCCCAAGGTCATACAAGTAGTGAGTAGGAGAGTTGAAATTCAAATCCAGCTTTTCTGAGTTCATGGCCGGGGCTCATAACACTCGCCTTGACCACTCTGCTTCTACCTCCACATCTTGAAGCTTCTTCCCAGGAATCCACTCAAGCTGGGATTCATGGAGTGTCTCTAAGCTGCTCTTTGATGAGGCAGGTGCTGGCACAGTCTCTCAGAACCCTTTCCTGAGAGCAGCATTGACACACAGGCTCAGAAGCCATTTTCATCCACGTCAGAGAAGCAGGAGCTACCCCCTGTTATATGATACTGGCTGGCTCTGACTGCCAGCTATTTATTGAGTGAAAAGATGAACCAATACTAGGAGGACATCAGTACTTCTTTCAAAAGAAATGGTATTGGTGAACAGGTGAATTTAAGATGAGAAAGGGAAGGCATACATTCCTTGCTAAATGAACACCTCTGTGTTGATCATGTAGCTCTCCTTATTAGCAGGCGTGGCAGGAGCGCCATTCTGGGGATGGTCAGGCCAGTGGACATGTTCTGGCTGTGGGAGAGCTGATGTTTAAGCTGTCTCTAAAAGGTTTATATTCTAGCTATGGAAATACAGCACAGCTAGAAAAAAAAGGTACGTGGCGACAAAGGGCCCCAGATGGAGAGTGTCAAATGAGCTCAGGGAAGGGAACATGGTCTTTGTTGGGATATACCCTTCCACATCCCAGACCTGGCTCCCTAGGCTGATGGAGGTCTAGAACTGTCCAACCAATTCCTAAATAAGCCTTTATTGGCCTGACATGTTATACTATATGGTGATGATGTCATTAAGCAAGTCTTTCTTGATTAAGTAATAACAAAAAGCAAATTCAGCTTTGACTTCAGTTTTTTATATTCACTTTTACTTTCAAGTTTTTTGGAGGGAAGGGTACCATGCTCTTTATGCATCCACCCATCCATCCATTCACCCATCCACCCATTCATCTATACATCCACCCATCCACCCATCCTTCTACAAACCCATCCCTTCATCCATTGGTCCATCTCTAGTATATCAGACAGTGAGCTACATGAAGGGATTCTAAGACCTGGGAGGCAGTAACTCTGCCTTCAGCACACGCTTTCCCAAGGAACAACACTGCACCCACTTCTTTCCGAGTCTGCTTAACAATCATATCTGGAAATATGAATGCCTCCTAGAAAGAATGATAAGCTCTTTCGGTGGATTAACTATCATAGGCATGCATTACATCTGGTTCTCAAATGTTAATATGAATACAAATCATCTGGAGGCCATGTAAAAATGGAGATTCTGACTTAGGTCTGGGATGGCCAGAGTCTACAAATCTAATTAGCTCCAAGGAAATGCCCCAGGTCCTCGGGCTACATTTTGATAGGCTAGATTTGATAGTACATTACGATGACCTTGAGGACTTAGTAACACCAGAGTCCCTCTTCATAAATAGGAGAATCCACTTCTTTCCTGCTTCAAGGAAACATCTTTACAGAAGGGCTTCAGGCCTTCACTGAGATCTCCCTTCTCTTTCCCCACACGTCCCCTTCCAAAAATTAAGAGTGTAGCCCAGTTGCTTTTCTATTTCCAAAGGGCGTCTTCTATTCTCTCAATGGCAAGCTGTGGCTTCAGAAATCCACTGAGCATTAGAAGCACTTGAGAATAAGGAGAGAGGATCCAGAGCTAATTACCCTAAGCCTACTGGGCTATGTTGCAGATCCACAGAGGCACCTGCAATTAATTTAGATGGCTACAAGCCATGGGACACCTAGCAGCTTGTGGTGATTAAGAATGAATTAGTAACCTGTCATTTAAAGGTCCCAGGGGAAAAATGGGGACAGATGCCAGATATGTGTACATTACTTCCAGAGCTGGGCAATCATGAACATTCTCATTAATTTCTGGCAATGCTTCTTTTTAACTTTTCTGATTCTAAGTGGCACTTGTCCTTTGGAGCCACACAGACGCAACCTTACTGATGCATTCACAAATAATGAGAATTCCTTTCTTTTGAAGATCCAGAAATCTTTAGGTGTCATTCTTCCGTAGAGGGAAAGAATTGGTAGTGACCAAGAAATTGGTAATGATGTTGGTCACACATTTCATTTTTTAGTAAAAGATAATTTCATGGCAACACCTCATTAACATTTCTGTGTTTTCAGGATGAATGCTGTATGATACTTATAAACTCTGGATTGATATGCAGTTTCTAGTTCAATTGCAAAAGACCCAAGATAGTTTTTTTGAGGGCCACAGAGTGCCAACAACTCTCCAGTCTCAGAATCTTTGAGAAATGTGCCCACTCTCCAAAATGCTTACAGATGTGACTCTTTATAATAAAATCCTCTTCTTGGCAGTATTTGGCATTTCCTTGGGACCATCACAGAATTATTCAGTGTGTTATATTTAATGAGGAAGCTATAGGTGAGCACCACCATAATTAAAAACAAATCACATTTGGGTAGGACACTATACGAATGTAAGTTCCCAGGGGCAAGAAAAATGGTTCACTGAAATCACTCCATACTAATACGCACAGTGGGGCTCTCAATATATATTGCCAGAAGACGTGTTTGGTTAGGGCACACTGGACTAGGATATGAATCATGGAATGACACTCCAAGACTATTACAGAATGTGCATATGATATAAACCAGAAAAGGCTGCATTTTAACCTCTGTGACTCATGCATTACAGCTTGCGGCTTCCAGAGAAGGCTACGGATCAGGATGGCATCAGGCGCAGGCTGAACAAACTTGCAGCCAAGAGAAACAGAAGCCTGGGCTTCCCGGCAGAGACCATGATGCTCAGCATGTCATATGTTACCTTAGATAGAATTATGTAACCTGTCAGTGGTAGGTACTCTGGGGAGAGAGCGGTCTGTACCTTTTTTTTTTTTTTCCTAGCATAAATATTTAAACTTCTCCATAACATCAGAGTCACAACTTACTTTCCTGGAATGAAATTCTAAAACAAATTGATAGCCAAACATTCTGGAATTTCTATGTGCCAACAGGTTTGTTTCCATTACAGGACTCTCTGAAGTTTTTGTGTCTCTCAATTTTTTACCATGACAATGCTTCCCAAGCCTCTAAGGTCATTGTCTCTGGGGCTCTGGTTCTTGGTCCACAAGGAAGGCACCAAGAGCATGCCAGGAATACCTATCATCTGAACTGTCCATTTGAAACCTGCCTTTAAGGTGGTGGTATAATATTTTTTTCTTTTTTTGGCTAGCATTTGCTTTTGAGCACTCTTCTACCTGGGTTTCTCAAAATCAGTTCCTTCTGAAGATACCATCTCTATTTATACCTCCTTATGACGAAGGTCTTTAATGCCCTCAGAAGTGGTAAGAGCCGAAGCCCAGCCTGAGAAGGAGACATCTGCCCATGAACTGTTCTCATCTTTATTCAATGACAGGGAAGATGATTTATAGTAGACAATTGTTTGATGGTTGCCCAACACTCTCCTCATCTTACTGTACTATCTCCCCAATTTTTTGGCTGGTCAGTTATCTCCTCCCCATTAGATGCAGTCTGTGACAGGGCTCTCAAACTAGAGTCAGGCTATGTGACAGTTCACTCAGAGAAGTCTTCAGGAGTTGTGCAAGAACCACAAGAAAGGTGGTTTTTCTCTTGCCTGGTACACATGATTTCAGAAAGAACTTTCCACTTCAACAGTGGAGTCTGGAACTGCTGGGGCTGCCACATGGAGGCTGGGGATGGCAAACACACTAGAGGGCAGAAAAGAAATGAGCACCCATGACCTAGTCAGGGCCCCGCAGAAAACTGCGTTTAGAAGCAAATCTATCCCTGGATTTTGTTCTTTTGGAACCAATAACTCACTTTTTGGCTTAAAAGAATTTGGGTCAGGAATTCTACCATTTGCTACAGGAACCCCAAATGGTCAGATTTTCCTACCAACTATTTAAAATTGTTCATCATTGGGTCATCTGCCATTTATACTGAAATTCCAGTGAGCTGTCCCAAGAAAGACAAAAGGAGAGCTAACATTTTGAATTTAAATATAATCCCTTCCTCTCATTTTTTTCCACAACTTTTTTTCTTTCCTTTCTCTCCTCACATGTTTTGTCAAGCTGAAGATGCAAATAAGCACTACAATGAGTTGGTTAGGTCTTCCCTGCTTTATTTTCTGTGTCTGAGTGTATTCCCTGGCGTGCTGCCAGGGATAAATCATAGATGATTTGTCAATTTGATAAGTAAACAATGGTGAGTTAGTTGCATTGGTTTTCAATGGCACACTACTACTACTACTACTGGCTAACATTTATTGAATCCTCTCTGTATGGCAAAAACCACGTGAAGTGCTTGACAGAAACGAACTCATTCTATCTTTCAACCTGTCTGGTAGGCAGTGCTGTGCTGGTAAACAAGCTCTGAGGAATGGGGAGGTAACCCAAACTTACAGAGCTCACCAGTTTTGGGGATATAAATACTGCCATCATGGCTGACTTTAAGCAGCCAAAGGTTTAACACTGGCTGGAAAAATTCTTGCATATTTAACAATCAGCCCTTGGGAACAGTCTGAAGGATTCCTGGAGGAACCTGAATCATGGAGAGACAATGTGGCTTACTCAGATCCAGTGGTTTGTAAACCCAGATTTGTCTTCCTCCAGAGCTCACACGCTCAATCTTTCTACTCCTTCTTAACCAAGAAGCAGGTTTTCACCATTTACTTGAGTAAAGCCTATGGGAATCCAAAGGCTCTTTGAATACCTTGACATACACAAGTGAAGGTAATTCAAATAAATAGCCTTTGCACTCAGATAAATTACTGAGACCATTTATTTTTATTTTATTTTATTATTATTTTTTAAAGATTTTTTAAAATTTATTTGACAGACAGAGATCACAAGTAGGCAGAGGCAGGCAGAGAGAGAGAGAGGAGGAAGCAGGCTCCCTGCTGAGCAGAGAGCTCGATGCAGGGCTCGATCCCAGGACCCTGGGCTCATGACCTGAGCCGAAAGCAGAGGCTTTAACCCACTGAGCCACCTAGGCACCCCTAGTGAGACTATTTAAAGAGTACTTGCATTTTCCATATGTTATGGGTAAAGAGCAAGAATTTATATTAAATATGATACCTGTATCAACCTCTTTGATCGTTACTAAATTCTTCTGGCTACAGAATGTTTTGAAGATATCTATGTCTCTTCTGTCTGGCAATGCTGATGAAAAATGAACAAATTATTTAAAAAGAATGGAGCACCAATTAAGAGTGACCTATCAACATGTGGCAGCTCTAAACTCTGTCCTAATTCAAGTGTTGCCACGTTTCTTAATCAAGAAACAAACCTGTCCATAAGTTTCCAGGAAGTTTGTGTGTGGGTGTTGAGCCCATGAAACATATTGACTTATAACCATGGATTTAAAATCATAGTGTGTGTGTGCGTGTGTGTGCATGTGTGCATGCGCATATGCGTGCATAAATACCAAATATTCCCAAACTGAGGAAAATGAAGTAAATTAGAGCTGGTAAGATGTCACGCACAGTAATTTCCTTTCATTACCCATGCAGGCTTGCCTACAAAGTCTTTCTTGGCTCACAAGTAAAGGATTTTGCATATATTGTTTATTATTTCAATCTCAGCCTGAGAGCTGCAAGAAATAAACACTGGTGAACAGCAGATAATCCACAACTTTGCACAGCAGAGCTGAGTTCACTAGGTAACAGGCATGAGGGCACTTTGGAAAATTCAAGGCTTTATACAAAGGTAAGGAATTGCTACTGAATAAAAACAGTTCAAAGGTAAAATTTCTCAACCGCCCGATTTACACTCATTATGTTCAAGCTATAAATTTATAACAAAGTAGAAACTTCCCTAGCTAAAACACATAGAATAGAAAAGTTAATCACAAATGCGGTTCCAGGAACTAAAGATTTCGTATCTCAAGCAGCATCATTTTAGTTTTTAGGAAACTGGCTCCCCTCTCCATCCCCTAACAAAAATATTAAGGGGGAAAAAAGTCTCTACAGAGAATAAGATAGAATTCGTTATGTGAATATAATGTAAATTCTTGACTTGAAAGAAAACCTTCTACCATGAAGAAGTCACTTTATTTAGGTAGTATAATCCTATTGAGATTAGACTTTAAAAATAGTTCTTATCCGTTGAAGTTACATAATAAAATATTTATGGATGAAGTAATATAGTGTCTGAGATTTCCTTCAAAGTATCTGAAATGGAGAAGGGGGCAGAGGGTATAGAGAAAATGAGATTTGGCCATGTGCTGATAACAGATTGAATCTGTGCTGATTAGATACAGGGAGTCTGTTTACTAGTCAAAGAATTTTTATGTGTTTGAAGCTTTGCATAATAAAAATCTAAGAAAAACTCACCTCATATCAATATTTGAAAGATCATAGAACATTTCTAGGGCTGAATACAAGGATATGGGGGAACTTGATTGCCAAAATACCCATTATTATTGACCTTAATGACTGGTTTGTGTCCATTCTAGTCCAGTCCTCTCTCACGTTGCTGCCGGAATTTTATTTCTAAAACTTAAATTAATTCATGGAATTATCTTGCTCAAAAGACCTCTTTGGAGACCCCATCACCTAAAGGACACAGTCAGTGATTCTTTCTTTTGTAACCCCACAGCACTTTGGACTTATTCTCTCCTAGGAACCTCTTGTGTGGTATTGATCTTTATCAGCTTCCTGCTTTTATCTCCTGCAAGACTGTGAGATCCACAAGGACAGAGGACACATCTTTCTCTTTCTATTTTTAATACTTGGCACATTGTCTGGCATATGGTAAATGCTCAGTAAATTCTTGGTGAGTGGGATGAATGTGAGATACAGATTATATAAAAGTAAATGTTCAGAACAACAGAACTAGAACAGGTAGTTGTAATAATGATCAGACAGTTGGTACTTTTTTTTTTTGCTCTAGCCTTTCTGTATAGCACATGAAAACTACTTATAATCAAGGCTTCACCAGAAACCGTACATACACAAGATACTTAAGTATCTTTTAATTGAAAAAAGGCAAGGGTGAATAAAATGCATATAATTTATTAGCTGTTTTTAGATATATACACCTAAAGAAAATAGACCTATGAGGAATATACTTTCTTCAACAAATAGTATCCTGCTAATACTGTCAGTACAAGATTGTCATGCTTTAGTGTCTAATCATAATCACAAAAAATCATAATCAACTTGTGTGCTTTCCCATGGGTAACAAAAGAAAGAAATGGATTAACTGGACTTCATCAAAATTAAAAACTGTTATTCATTAAAGGACACTATCAAGGGAGTGAAAAGACAACTCAGAGGATGGGAGAAACTATTGGCAAATCATATGTCTTTTTTCTTTAGATTTTATTTAATTTATTTGAGGGAGAGAGAGAGGAAGTGCATGCACACAAGCGGGGTGAGGGGCAGAGAGGGAGGGAAGAGGAGAGAATCTCAAGCAGACTCCCCACTCAGCATGGAGCCAGACACAGGGCTCGATCTTAACCCTGAGATCATAACAAGCCAAAACCAAGAGTTGAGCACTTAAAAAACTGAGCCATGCAGACACCCCTCCAAATCATATTTTTGACAAGGGTTCAGTATACAATACAAAATGAAAGGAACTTAAACAATTCAACAATGGAAAGGCAGATAGCTTAATTAGAAAATGCAATATCTACCTACAGTGGAATATTATTCAGCCATTAAAAGGAAATGAAATTCTGATATAGTCTATCACATGGATGAACCTTTAGGACATCATGCTAAGTGAAACAAGCAGGACACAAAAGAACAAACATTGTATGATTCTACTTGTAGGACGTAGCTAGAACAGCCAGACTAGAAGAGTCAAATTCATAGACATGAAAAGTAGAATGGTGGTTACCAGGGCCTACAGGGTGTGGGGAGTTGTTGCTTAATGGGGACTGAGTTTCAGTTGGGGATGATAAGTTTTGGAGATGGGCGATAACGATGATTGCACAACAATGGGAAAGTACTTGACACCACTGAATTGTACACTTTAAAATAGTGAACCGCGTGTAAAATATATTTTCCACAATTAAGCAAAAAGAATGGAAAAAAGAAAAAAAATGAGGACAGGACCAGAATATACTTTTCTCCAAAGAAAATATACAAATGGCTAGCAAGCACATGAAAAGATGTTCAACATCATTAGTCATTGGAGAAATGCAAATCTAAACCACAATGTAATAGCACTCCACACCCACTAAGACGGCTACAGTGAGGAGCCCAGAGCATAACAAGTATTGATGAGGATGTGGAAAAAATCAGAGTATGCCTATGTTGCTAGTGGGAATGTAACATAGCACAACCAGTGTGCATAAAAGTTGGGCAGTTCCTCAATAAGATAACACAGAACTACCATGTGACCCAGTAATTCCCTTTTAAGGTATCTATCAAAAAAAAAAATTGTAAAGAAGTGTTCAAACAGAAACTTGTACACAAATGTTTATAGAGACACTGTTCACAATAACCAAATGAGGAAATAATTCAAGTGTCTATCAGTGAATGACTGAATAAAAAATATGGTATAGGGGCACCTGGGTGGCTCAGTGGGTTAAGCCTCTGCCTTTGGCTCAAGTCATGGTCTCAGGGGCCTGGGATGGAGCCCCATTGGGATTTCTGCTCAGCAGGGAGCCTGCTTCCCCCGCCCCCATCTGCCTCTCTGCCTACTTGTAATCTCTGTCTGTCAAATAAATAAATAAAATCTTTAAAAAAAAAAAGAACCAACATGGTATATCATACAGCAGAACATTATTCAGCCATAAAAAGGAACGAAGTTCATGCTACAACATAGATGAGCATACAGAACATGGTGAGTAAAAAAGCCAGATACACAAGGTCACACATATGTTTCTGTTTATAAGCTACATCCAGAAGAGTCAAATCCATAGAAACAGAAAGTAGATTAGTGATTGTCAGGGGTGGAGAAGAGGGAAGGATGTGGAGTGTCTGCTTAATGGATTTGGGCTTGCCCTCGGAGGTGATGACAATGTTTTGGAACCAGATAGCTGTGAAACACATCACTGCAAATGTACTAAATGCTACCACATTTGTAGTTTAAAATGGTTAAAGGGGGGAAAGTTTATGTATATTTCACAAAAATAAAAAATTATGCTTCCCACGTCCAACTTCCAGAGGTTCCAGTGTGGGGGTCCTGGTACATATTCTAACAAGAACCCTAGTGATCTGATGCAGGTGGTTTTGGGAAAAGTACTTCGAGGAACATTGATATTCTGTTCTACAGATATTTAAATAACTTCCACGATAAAAGCCTCCTACCACATAATTTAGCAAGGAAAATGTCTCAGAGGCGTTGCACATTACCCTCCTAAAGTTCCTACTTTCTAAGATGAAAAATTGTTAACAACTTTAAATAATACATCTCCAGGGTCTGGTTACATAACCATGTGTACAGTCTCCCTTCTCAAAACTTATTCCCATGACCTCTGGAGTCACAGTCCCGTTAATTGATCAAGGCTCATCTCCCCTATGCCCTTGAAGGATGCACATGTTTCTGCATCCTAACAAAGGATCTCCTTTGACTTCTGCTCAAATCCATACATAGTCAAGAACCTCGAAAATCTGGTGGGTGTTTTCTTTCTCAATTTCTCTCTGCCTTCCACCTCCCACCTCTATCCTGATTTAATCCCTAGAACAACCTTAGGAGATATGTACTATTTTTATTCCATTCTACTATGAAGAAAATGAATCTTAGAGTGAGTGGTTGGGTGATTTGTTCAGAATCATATAACCAGTAACAGTTAAAGTAAAAAAACAAAAACAAAAACAAAACGAACTTAATCTCTAGATCTCAAGGGTGGTGAGGGTATAAATTCCATAACAATAGAAACTTTGTGCCTTAAATAAAAAAAGAAAATAATGAGTACTGTTCTTTTCCCTGAATCCAGAAGAACACCTCAGTCAATGCTCAATGATAATTCACAATCAAAACAGCGTATAAATGATAGACAAATCTTTGAGAATATAGGAAATCTAAGAAAGAAAATCCAAGTTCAAGAATCTTGATCCGTACAGAGATATAACAGTTTGCAAATTACTAAAGTCAAGTAAAGTCACCCTGATTTGGAGGTCTGCCACCATTTTGTTCCAGGGAATCTTGTTAGGAAGCTACGGGAAACTTGTCCATGATCACTTAGAAACTGCTGGTTTAAGATACTTCACATCTATATTACAGACAGAGATTCTAAGAGTTCAGAAGGAAGGACTCCAAATTGGATTTCTTTTACTAGAGAGTTACTCTGAAATGGGAGATAATAGCTTTTGTAGTGTTTACCTTAACATATCAGCCTAAGAAATACATATCTTTGAGTGTGGTGATTTCATAAACTTTCTCTTTCATTCTTGTTTCAAAGTAAATGCATGGTATTTTAAAAATTTGCTCTGATGAGACATTTAGACACCATAGCTGGCAAGATAAAATTTTTACTTTTGAATCATTCTCCTTTAAATTTTATTCTATTGGCAGCAAAGCAATGATTTGGTTCATTTACTTATAGAATTTATAATTAATTACCTATCCTAAAAAACTAAAAATTAAATACTCAAACTATTTGCACCCTGTGGTCTAGGAGATAAAATGGAATGATGAGTATCCGGATGAATAACAAAACAGAAAATGAGCTTAGTTTCCTGGACTATAATATCTAATTTGCAAAATTTCTTTGGCTTGCATCACCTTATGTAAGCTGTTCTATTGAATTTTCACTGAGCCTCTACTCTGAGCCAGGCATTGTGCTAGATCATAGACACACAAAGACAAACCAGAGTGTTCCCTACCATGATGGTCTCATAGATTCATATGGCAATGTTTCGCTATATCTAGCAGATCTCAAAGCCCCTGGAGCAAAACCTCATCTCAGATGTTTCAGAATCCTCTAAAATATGGCTCAAAATGAAAAAAATCTCTACTTCCCAAATTTATCTCACTACACATCAACATTTTCCTTCTCTCTGGCCTGACAACTGGAACATGGATTCCAAGAATAAGACAGGAAGTATGTTACATGCCAGCAAAGCTGCAGGCCAGCCTCGTCTTTGCTTCAATTTCCCACCCCCTCCCCCCATCACTGGTCTTTCCTCTTCTCTTATCACCCCGAAACTCCAACTGAAGCACCAGAGTTGAACCCAGACTTTTAAGAGAATTCTAATTAAGAAACAAAACAAAACAAAAACAACACTGTTCTAACTATCGTCATTGATCTCAATGAAGCCCTCAGGACAGAACTGAAAGGCTCCAGGGCCCTCCTTTGTGAGGGTCAGCATGTAAAGTGCGTTTTCTGTTGCAGTGTTCCAAGCAAATATTTTTCTTGCTAGTCACTGGAACAGCTGGTCAGGGATTTCCCTGTTTTTGTTAGAGTGAATTGATTTGGCAAGAAAAAGATGAATCTTTTCAATTCCCTCTCTCCTCCCCTTTCCCTCCACTGCCTCCTCTCCCACCTTCCCCACTAACAAGCTGTACCTCAGGAAAGGTAAGAAGCTACTAAAGAGTCACACTGTGGTTATTCATCTGCAAATGACTCAGATGGCCGGGTTTTTTTTTTTTTTTTTTTTCCTGGGTTTCTTACCACCAAGTAAGGAGATTTAATGGGGGGGAAAATCCAACGTTACTGACTACACACTCAATGCCTCTGCCCTCCTAAGACAACCACATTCCATTCCAGAACTTAATTCCCCAGAAGGAGGTCAGATTGGCTATACAGATGGTATGTGCCCCACCTTCAATTTGTTCTTCCGCCCCTCACCCCACCCAAAGTTCTTAATGATAGCCATATTTCTCCAATGCTAACCCTTCATTCTTCCTTTCATTCAACAAGTAGTTGTTAAGAATCCACTATGTGCCAGATATAGTGATGAGAATTATAATAGTGAGAAAAAAGGGACAGCGGGTTACAGTCTGTTACACTGTTACACTCAAAGTGTAACACAAATAAGAGCGTACGCTGAGGTGTGTGTTGAGGAGAAACACAGTATTTGTGATGGTCTGCAGGAAAGAATCAGACCTGGACAGAGGTGAGGGGAGCAGTTCAAATCAAGAGAGCTGAGGTGCACCTGGGTGGCTCAGTGGGTTAAAGCCTGTGCCTTTGGCTCAGGTCATGATCCCAGGGTCCTGGGATGCAGTCCCGCACCCTGCTGTTTGCTCAGCAGGGAGCCTGCTTCCCTCTCTCTCTCTCTCTGCCTGCTTCTCTGCCTACTTGTGATCTCTGACTGTCAAAGAAATAAATAAAATCTTTTAATTAAAAAGAGAGAGAGAGAGAGAGAGCTGAAGGCTGAGTTAACCAGGTGGAAAATGAAGCAGAATTGGTGAGATTGAGGTAGAGGGAAGAGTTAAGGCCCTATGACAAGAAGGAGCGTGGCATAATTAGAGAAACCAAAAGAAGATCAGAAAGGGTAGAGTTCAGAGAAAGAGGGAGAGAAGAATACAAAGTGGAGCTAGAGGCACCAAAAAAACCTAGACAAACATAAAACAAATAAACAAAAAATCCTATGAGAAGTAGTAAGTGACGGGCACCTGGGTGGCTCAGCGGGGAGGTTAAAGCCTCTGCCTTCAACTCAGGCCATGATCTCAGGGTCCTGGGATCAAGCCCCACATAGGGCTCTCTGCTTAGCCGGGAGCCTGCTTCCTTTCCTCTCTCTCTGCCTGCCCGTCTGCCTACTTGTGATCTCTGTCTGTCAAATAAATACATAAAATCTCTTACAAAAAGAAGTAGTAAGTGAATTCAGCCAGGTCTCAGGATACAAGAAGAGGGTATATAATAAGTCAATTGTATTTCTACACAATAGCAGTGAACAATCCGAAAAAAATTAAGAAAACAATTTCATTTACAGTATCATCAAAAAGAATAAAACACTTAGGAATAAATTTAATTTAAAAAGTGTAACACACATTGAAAACTATACAACATGTTGAAAAAAATTAAAGAAGACCTACGTAAATGAAAAGGCATCCTATTTTCATAAATTGGAAAATTTAATCTTGGCAATACTCACCAAACTGATTTACAGATTCAGCCCAATCCCTATTAATGCCCCAGATGATTTCTTTCCAGAAATTGACAAGCCAATCCTAAGATTCATATGGAAATTCAACAAACTCGGAATACCCAAAATAATTTTTAAAAAGTTGGACAATAGAAAAAGAAAAAAACCAATCTAGACAGACTTTACACCCTCTACAAAGATTAGCTCAAAATGGATCACAGACCTAAATTTAAAATGCAGAAGTATAAAATTCCTGAAAAATAACATTGGAGACCATCTTGGGGATGGCAATGACTATTTAGACACAACATCAAAGGGATGATCCATGAAAGAAATAACTGATAAGTTGAATATCCTTAAAATTAAAAAGTTCTCCTCGTGAAGGCCATTGTCAAGAAAATGATCAAATAAGCCAAGATTGGGAGAAAATACTGGCAAAAGATAGGCCTGATAAAGGACCGTCATTTATAATATACAGAGAACTCTTAAAATTCAACAATAGAAAAATAATGAACAGCTCAATTGAAAACTGGGCAAACGACCTGAACAATATTACCAAAGAAGATTTACAGATGAAAGCATAGGAAAAGACGCTCAACATCACAAGTCATTCAGAAATTGCAAATAAAACCAACAATGAACTGCTATTGCACACCTATTAGAATGGCCCAAATCCAAAACGCTGACAACAGCAAATGCTGCCAGGATGTGCAGCAGCAGAAATTCTCTTTCACTGCTGGTGGGAACGTAAAATGTGGCAGCCACAGTGGAACAGAGTTTGGCACTTTCTTACAAAGCTAAGCATACTCCTACCATATGATCTAATGATCATACTCCTTGGTATTTACCCAAATGAGTTGAAAGCACATCTATACAAAACCCTCTACATGAATGTTTATAGCAGCTTTACTTATAATCATCCAAACTTAGAAGCAACCAAGATGTCCTTTGGTAAATGAATGGAAAAATAAACTTAGGCACATCCAGACAATGGAATATCATTCAGCCTGACATGAGCTATCAAGCCATGGAGGGACAAGGAGGAAGGCTAAATATATTGAACTAAGTGAAAGAAACCAATCTGAAAAGTCTATGTACTATATGATTTCAACTATGTGACAGTTGGGAAAAGGCAAAAACTATAAAGCCAGGAAAAAGATCAGTCATTGCCAGAGGTTGGGGGTAGGGAGGGATTAGTAAGTGGAGCACAGAGCATTTTTAGGGCAGTGAAACTCTTCTGTATGATAACATGATAGATATATGTCATTATACATTTATCTACATCAATAGAACATACACTAACAACGAACCTTCATGTAAACTACCGTTTTGGTCCTTAGGTGATAATAATGTTTCAATGTAGATTCATCAACTGTAACAATGTACTATTCTGGTGTGGGATGGTGTTAGGGAGGCTGTGCATAGATGGGACAAAAAGTATAAACAAACTCTCTGTGAACTTAAAACTGCTCTAAAAAATGAGGTCGATTATTTATTTATTTATTTAAAAGATTTTATTTATTTATTTGACAGACAGAGATCACAAGCAGGCAGAGAGGCAGGCAGAGAGAGATGGGGAAGCAGGCTCCCTGCTGAGCAGAGAGCCCAATGCGAGGCTTGATCCCAGGACCCTGAGATCACGACCTCAACCAAAGGCAGAGGCTTAACCCACTGAGCCACCCAGGGCCCCTTTCCCTCGCCCTTTTTAAAAGAATTTTAAAAATTTATTTCCTTGAGAGAGAGAGAGCAAATGAGAAAGTGAGCATGAGAGGGGGGAGTGTTGTGGGAAGAGGGAATAGCAGATTTCCCACTGAGCAGGGAGTCCTTTGTAAGGTCCAATATGGTGCTCATTCCCAGGAACCCAGGATCATGACCTGAGCCAAAGGCAAATGCTTAACTGACTAAGCCACCCAGGCACCCCTACAAGGTCTCTTTAAAAACAAAAAACAAAAAACCCACCCAAATAAATAAGAAACACCATTCTGGGGGTGCCTGGGTGGCTCAGTGGGATAAAGCCTCTGCCTTTGGCTCAGGTCATGATCCCAGGGTCCTGGGATCGAGCCCCATGTCAGGCTCTCTACTCAGCAGGAAGCCTGCTTCCTCCTCTCTCTCTGCTGACCTCTCAGCCTACTTGTGATCTGTCTGTTGAATAAATAAAATCTTAAAAAAAAAAAAAAAAGAAAAGAAACAACATTATGTATCTAAGTCCACCATGCATTCTCCCTAATACTGCTAGGCTGGTTTCTGAATGATCAAATATAGAAACTAAAATATTTCCCAAAATGCTTTTTAAATATGAGCAAAGATTGGAAAGAACATTTCTTCAAAGATGATACCTAGATGGGCCATAGACACATGATAAAACCTCAACAACATTACTCACAAAGGAAAGCAAGTCAAAACCACAAGATACCACTTCACATCTACTACGATGATAAAAACTTTAAAAACCTAATAAAAACCTAAAAAGGTAGATAATAGTAAGAGTTGACAAAGATGTACAAAAATTAGAACCCTCCTATCTTGCTGGTGTAATTTTTAAATGGGTCAGTCCCTTTGGAAAACAGATTGGTACCTCCTCAAATAATGAAACATATTGTTACTATATAACCTAAAAATTGCTCTCCAGAGAGGAAGGAAGGAAGGGAGGGAGGGAGAAGAGAAGTTATGTCCACATAAAGACATGTACATAAATGTTCATAGTGACATCACTGATAAAGGACAAAAATTGAAAATAGCCACATGTCTATCATCTGATGAATGGATAAACAATGTGTGGTGTAGCCACACAATCGAATACAATTTGGTCATAAAAGGAATGGAGCACTGACACGGCTCTAACATCGATGACCCTTGGAGACATCGTGCTAAATGAAAAAAACCAGACACAGAAGAAAGTCACCATCATATAATCACATATCATGTGATTCCATGCCTATGAAATGTGGCAAATTCAAGAGGGACAGAAAGTAGATTAGTGGCTGCTTAGATCTGAAGTGGTGGGTTTGTGATGGAAGACAAAAATGTGTGAAAATTGTGGTGACGGTTGCGCATATCTGTGGATATACTAAAAACCACTGTACTGTGTACTTGAAGGGATGAATTTTATATAAATCATATCTCATTTTTTTTTAAGTGGGGTTATAAAGGTAGGCAGATACCAGACTTTTCTAGGCTCTGGCAGCTGCAGAGGTCCTGGGCATCCCTGCCTCAGCCAAGAGATGACAGAACAGGTTCAAAATGTCCTTTCAGCATCCCGAGGGTTGGAAGAGAAAACCAAACCATCCAGAATATCTAAACTGCACAGTCCATGTGTGGTGGGGAACAGCTGGGTTTCCACTGCCTGTGGATGAATAGACCACCGCCCTGGCCTTGCCCGGAAGTGGGCTCTGTGTTTCCTCTCAAGGCTCACCCTGGGCCAGCCAGTATGACACCCAGCTGAACGACCATCCCCGGGGCCCACGCCCTCCATGGGGGAGTACCTGGCATGTGCTTCTTGTTTTATCTGGGTTCTTGTTCCTCTGTCCCGCTCAGCAGTTTTTATGGTCAGACTCGCCAGAAAGTGTAACCTTTTGGGTCATGCGAATGACATTGCTCCCAAGCTGCAGGGGAGCCCTTTGCCCAGCTGCTCTCTGCCCCACTTCCTGTGGTGGCGGATATTGATTTTTCTCATGACAAAGCAAGTATTTGCCCATTCTGGAAGGCTGAGAATTTAAATCCCCAGTTTTCAGGGAAGGATTGTGACACTGACGACCCCCTGTATGTAGGATGTGAGAGAAGGAAAAGCTGAATAAAGTGACTGCTGTGTGGGGAGAGGAGAGACTGTGATATTTATACAAACCTGACAGGTATTCAAAGCAGGAGAGGTAGAAAGGTTTTAAAAAGCAAAAGCAAGCATATCAGATTGTCCTTCCAGGAAGAAGCCAGGGTCTAGGTTCTTCTTCTTCAAAAAATGACCAGCCATCAAGACCTTACTCACTCTCCAACCACCCAGTACTGTTGGGACTGAGTACTGAGCACTGATGGTCAAAGCCTTCATCGATGGGGGTCCGGTGACCAAACCCTTCCTCTCTTCAGCTGTGATGTGGAGTGGGAGATGGCGGCATACGTGGAGGAAGTGGGTTGAAGCGTGTGGTTCAGGGAAAAGTAACCAGCTAGTAGCCTTTGAAATGAACTCGTCTCCAGCCATCTGAACTGCGTGAACAAGTCCCTGCAGGCAGACTGGCACGGGGTGTGTTCCCTGCATGCCAGCACCCTCACTGACGCACCTCTCTGGTTGTGCAAGGGGCTGGCAGAGTTGCCTCACCCATGCAGGACACCAGGCGACGCACGTCTGCAAACTGGGTTCTCTCCCGACCCACCTGGGAGCGCCGATGCTGCTGTTCCTCCTCACACTTCCCTCCTATTGGTCTCACCTCAGCTGACAGAGGTACAGGGCTGGGCCCTGAGGAAAGGAAGCTGCAAGGGAAACTGAAAACAGGGGGAGTCATGCCGGTGCGTGGAGACGCGGACACAGAGGCATGACTTCAGGCAGGGCCCAGAGGCACTGAGTGAACAAAGCCTAGAGGAGAAGGATGGTGGCCTGGGAAAGGGCGTGAACCTGGGCCCAAGGCCCTAGAAGTGTCATTTGGAGAACACGACATTTATTGACCGAGTTCAAGAGGATGTTCCTTTTTTTAAAAAGAGGGAATTAGTAGGTCTCACAAACTGGGCAGAAATATCTGGAGACAATTATCTTGATGTGTCTCATTTGGTGAACGGGCCCAAGGTCACCAACATTTGGTGAGACTGAGCAGGAGGTCAGGCAGTGTGCAAAACAGAGAGGCCACCCTGATGGCCACGCATCAGGCTCTCACAAAATGCTGGCGTCTTACTCAGACTCTGAGCTCCTGGCCTCAGGAAAAATCATTTATGCAACTCATGTAAATGTAACATGAAACTGTTTTTATCCAACATTTTATTTATTTTTTTTAAGGCAAGTTTTCTGTAAATCAAACCACCCTAAGAGATAAATTCCATAAATACAGCTGGATACTAGCCAAAGGCCCTCTGGTAGATCAGTTCCCTACCATCAACCTGCCCTTTCCCAGAAAGAACTTCAGGCTCTCTTTGAAGCACAAAGAAAACCCAGGCAGGGCTTGGCTTTGTACATGTGACATTGTGATTCCCCTAAACCTTTGCCTTTTACCTTCTCTTTGCCATTGGGTTGTACTGAGGTAAAGCTGAGAGCCATACATGCTGTGTAACCCAAGCATCTGGCAGACACAGAAGAGACAGACACAGTTCATGTTCATAAAAGACAGCCGTTTCCAAACTGTTCCAGAGGAACATTCTTCAGAGTGACCTCATAGCAGTGTTTCGGCCCTCAAAGGGCTTAATAACATTTACAGCATTTACTGCAAGCCTAATAAGAGCCAGGCAGCATGCCAGGCACTGGGTTAACAAAGATTTACAAAATGAGGTTGAGTGGGCCTGGAGATAACCTAGGGCTGAGCTCTGTCTTCTTACTGCTGTCACCGTTAGATAGCTAATTGTGGTTTTTAGGACAAAACACAATGGATGATAGAGTCTACGAAAATATGGACTACGAAAATATCAATGATGTTGATATTTCCATCTGGAAGACTCAGAAGTAAAAACTTCCTAGAGATGTTTGCTTCAAGATTAAAGGTTAAGGCTGAAGAAAATCATAAAATCTATAACTTCAGTTACGGTGTCCAGTTGTTTCTTAAAAGCAGTCAACAAGGATTTACTGAATATACACGAAAGTTCTGGAATGATTTACAGAAGCTCGGGAAGTAGTTAGAGGTATTCTCTGCTGTTATGGGCCTGAAGTCATGGTGAAGGGTACCCCCCACACACACACTCCAGCAGTCCAATAGATCGTGTAATCCCTGAATGGTACGTAGGAAGTAACAGTACAGAAAACAATAGAGGAATTGCAGGAATGAAGACTGCAGGTGTCTTCATGGAGAGCTTCATGTACCAGTAAAAAAAAATTAACAATGTGCTTGGTAAAACGGCAAGATTCCTTGGAGTAGAGAGGAAGAGAAAAGTTATTCCAGACAGTAGTAGAGGGATGGCCAGGCATCAAAGGCAAGAAGGAAAAAAGTGGGTCCAGAAAACTGTGACTTTTGCAGACTAGCCCTGGCAAAGAGGGTAGAAAGGCAGAGTATGGCTCCTATGCCTAGAAAAGTCACTTGAGCAAAGACTAAGAGCATCAGGGGTCACTTATGTTTACATATCTCATTACCCATGACCTTAACATTGATTTCTTCATTAAGGTGGGATCTGCCAGGCTTCTACGCTATAGAATAAGACAGATCAATAAATATCTTGAGGAAGATGCAACACACTTTTAAGTTTAATCACCATTATTAACATTTTCCCATAACTAAGTCTACATGATCAATGAAACAATAAGCCGAACCCTCATCTGCAGCATTTGCTGGTTTCTGCAGTGCAAACAATCCTACCATGGCAACATGAAGCTTCCAGTGTGACCCCACAAAAGGGAAGATGGTGCTGGGAAGAGATGCCCAGCAGCATGCAGCTGCATGGTGCGCCTGCCATCCCCCAGGAGCAGACAGAACAGTAATACCTCGGGAAATAATTAGAACCTGCTTGAGTTTAGTATTCATTACCTTCGTTTGGAATCTAATCTATGCAATTGCAAGTTTACACAACTTAATTTTTCAGAGTGGCTTCGTTTAACAATGGCCTCACCAAATTGCTGAAAACCTAACAGTTGGCTCTTCCTGAGCCAGTAGGCGGGGATCCAGGCATGGCAGTCTGTACGCAGGGGGCTCACCCAACGCATCGTGTCACAAAGCTGGGAGTAAGCAGTTAAATCTCTCTGAAATCCTGTGGTCTGGCATTTGTTCCAGTCACAGGAAATGTGCACTTTAGCTAGAGGAAAGAGTGAAACGGACTGTGTGCCTTCTTCGTTATGAGGTGTGGCTGCCGGATGCCTCAGCCAGGAGGGATGCCTCGGACAATCTGTGCCGAAATGCGGTGGCTAGGAAGCCAAACCCTCAGTTAGACACCTGCTGCTTGCTTGGAGAGAAAGTTCAGTTCTTTTTCTCACCCATAAGGGTAGAGCAATTGCTAAGGAGTATATAAGAAATACACAGATACAGACACAGGGACCAGATTGATAAAATGCCTGGTCCCATACCTCAGCTCTTTAGGGATGTGTATGTAAATAAAAAAAATATATAAATTTATATAAATATATTTTATAGAATTTATATATTAAAATGTCAATATATGTGTGTGTGCATTTGTATTTCACACTTCTGTAGCAGCTTTTTTTTTTTTAAAGGATTTATTTATTTAAGAGAAAGAGCATGCAAGGGGAGGGGCAGGGAGAGAAGAAGAGAGAGAATCTCAAGTAGATGCCCGCTGAGCATAGGGACCAATGTGGGGCTCGACCCCAGGACCCTGAGATCATGACTTGAGTGGAAATCAAGAGTCAGACGCTCCAGCAACTGCACCACCTACATGCCCCCGTAGCACTTGTTAAATGGGAGGAACTTTGCTATGTGCTATGTGCATATTAACTCTAATTGCCATAATCTCGAAAGACAGGTAGGTGTTATTGTTGTTGGTGTTGTCGGTGCTACTCTTTTCTTTAGGGATGTGTAAAATAGCATTGAAAAGTTAAGTGACTTGTCCAAGACCAAAAAACTAATAAATCCTTGGGATTTAAGCCCAAGGAATTTGATACCAAAATTAATGTGCTTTCAGACAGTCTGAAGTGTTAGTTTCCTTTCCCAGTTAGAGGAAAGGCATGAAAAGAAATACAAAACACCATGTTCCTCCATCTGTGGGCTGTTCCACGGATGTGTCCCACGAGACACACTGTTAACTGCTGGGTGTCTCAAAAAGAATGACTGTGCTTGTTATAGTCAGTTTCTGAATATGAGAGGAGGGATGGGTGCTTGTAGAATGGGAGAACCCTTACCACCACGTTAAAAGAGGAGAAAGCAACACCTTTTGCCCTGAAAGTTCTGCAGAGCCCTTCCTGGCAAGTGGGCATCAATGGCAGTGAGGGTGTTGACTCCGCACAACTTCTTGGTTACTCCTCCACTGACTGACTAGCTCTTCTGGAAGGTCCCTGTGCACTGACATGGTCCTGTTCTGCTCTGCTAGAAAAAAATCATAGTATATCAGAACTATCTCATGATTTCTTTTATGTTTTCAAAGTGAGGAAAAGCAGATTATCAGGGCCAGTGATTTCTAAACTTTCTAATTTTTTTTTTTGAAGCAAGAAATTTTTCATTTTCCCCAAATGCAATCTTACACAGACATTCAATATATAAAAAAGGGGAAAAAAAAGGTGAGGTAGCTGGTTGTAGCTAGGTAGGGGACCTTGGTGCTCTGCCTTTTGGGCCCTTTTTAGTGGCTTTTTAGAAATCTCCTGAAATGCGGGGTTTGGGGGGTACGGATCGAAAGTTACAGATCTAGCTAAAACTCCTCATCTTAGCTGAGGGCTTGAGAAACGGAAAGATAAAGTGATTTTCTCAAAGCCACACAGCAGACGGAGGTGAGAATCTCCCAGTTTCTGGTGCTCCTGGTGGTTTGTGTGAATTGCGTCATGGTATCAATAATGTGACTTTGGTGCTTTCTGGGGATCAGCTGGAGAGACACGACACTGGTGTCTGGAAGCCACAAAGGCACTCTCACCTCGCCACTGGCCAAAGTGGGAATTCACCTGCCCAGCAGGGCACAAGCCAGAGGGCCTAGCAACTGCTGACCTGTGGGCCTGCCCCCGAGACTTGACAAAAGGTTCCCTCGCCATTTGCGGAACAGATGCTGAGACAGAGGATCATATTTTCCTGTAATGGAAGCTCCTTTAATGGATGCCTCACCCATCTGTCTTCTCTAAGGTAGAGCAGCAGACCTCCCTCTTTATCAGGCTGGAAGGTACTGTTTTCTTTATTGTCAGGAACATAAAATACACAGGGACATTTGAATGGGCATCTTTGGAATGCACAGAGAGTAGCTTCTCAGCACAAAGCAACTGTTAAATATTTTGTAGGGTTTTCATAATTCATGAAACCTGCTATTCCATGAAGATTTTTCTAGATACCCCATCTTCTGTAGGCTGCAGAGGAAGGAGAGAGAGCTACTTTCCTCAAGGGTCTGCCTATCTGATCTATTTGCCTCATTTACCCAAATATTTACATAGGGCTATCTCTTGATGACTAACTTTCCTGTAGTGACCTGTTTCCTGCCCCAACTCTGGAGGTTTTGGAACAAGCTGTTTAGCTATTTCAGGCCCTGGTTTATCAATTCATGTGAAGGACCGGTCTGCATGTTGTCATAAGGAATACAGAGTTGATGTTTACAAACCGTGGTGATGTTCTCAGATGAAAGATGTTCAGTGAATATAAAAATACTCCTCTGTGATGAGTAATGCATGATCTTTGCCAATGAGACTATTTACATGATGGGACAGTGGCTACTATTTTAATCGTATAGAGAGCCTCATTGAAGCCTCAAAGCGCTCTCTGACACTCAATCATGGCAAATGTTACTTAACCCTCACTTTAGAGACAGAGAAGGTGAAGCACAGTAATGCATGTGCTTTATCCATGGGCAGGGGTTCAGTTTTACTGTGGAAAAGTTCTCAGGGTTGCCTCTCTTCCAGAACATTCTCCAGATTCATTCACCTTGTCCCTCTTGCCAGGCATTTTGTAAAATATCCTGAGCCAAGACATCTTCCCTGGACAACGATGGCAAAGCTCACAGGAAATCCATTAAGTCTTTATGGAGGTCCTGGAAATAGAGAGATGAGAAACATAATCCATGTTCTCGAAAGCCTTATAAATGCCCTGGGAGAGGAAGGGCAGCGAGCGAGTGGTGAGCTGAGTGCTGTGACAGCTGTGCATACAGAAGGAGAGTATCCAGGTGAAGAGTGAAAGGAGTGTAGGGACGATAGAAGAAGCCATGCTTTGTTAGTTGGCAAATGTGCTTTGTTCGTGAATCTTAATTTGGTTCCCTCAGACATGGTTGCTGGAGCAAAGATTTGAAATATTGAGAGGCTTATTCAGAAGATGAAGAGAGCACCATAAGGTGACAGGGAAGGAAAAGCAGTCATCACCATGGGCAACCAGAGCTTATTTCTGGGGAAACACGCACCTCCCAGGCATCCCTGCAAGGAGCAAGGGAGATGGGGAATTCGTGCCCCAGTTCCTATTGGCTGTGGATGGGGCCCTACTTCTGGAGGACAGTCATTCCCTGACATTTCTTGCCTATGTCATGGGTGACAAAGTAGGCTCCAGACACTAGAGGACATCTTCAAATAAAGAAGTGCTAGCTGTTGGAAGTCCTGCACATTTAGGGATAAGAGTGAGGGCGGCAAGCAAGACAGAGTGACTTCTCTACCTTTTGAAGAAAATTACTGCTTGAGTGCAAAGTACTCATTCTCTACTGTGTCTCTTTGACCGTCTGGTTATAGACTGCTATTTATCAATTACAGTTATAGAAGACAGTCCCTATGAAGAGTAGGGACAAGGCTGGGGGAGGACCAACGTATGGCTTACTACTCATACTTGTGCAGAAGACACAGCTCACTCCTCTTGTCCTGCAGGTCTCAGAAGAGACGTCTCCTCCTTAGCTTTCTTCTTGACCCCTCCTGTGTCCTCCATAGGACTCTGAGCTCACCCCTCTCACAGCACTTATAACATCCACTTGCACCTTTGTATTTACTCAACCATCTTTGAAAGACTCAGCTTTCTGAAGGCAGAATCTGTGCCTGTCAGAGAACATTGCAAGGGATGCATGTGATCTCCTCTTAAAAGGACAAACATAGGGGTGCCTGGGTGGCTCAGTCAGTCAAGCATCTGCCTTCAGTTCAGGTCATGATCCCAGGGTCCTGAGATCGAGCCCCACACCGGGCTCCCTGCTCCGTGGGGAGTCTGCTTCTCCCTTTACCCCTCTCCCTCACTCTCCCCTTCTTTTACTCTCCCTTTCTCTCTCCTTCAAATAAATGGATAAAATCTTTTAAAGAAAAGAATAAAAATAATAAATCTTTTCTATTTTATGATGTTCCCTTTAAAGCAAGCATATGGGAGTGTGTGTGAATGTGTGTCATACTCCAGAAGAAGCGTAAGATGAGCCAAAAGTAAGGAGGTCAATGCGAGGAACACAGGAGGGGACAGAAGGGGTGGGGGAGATCCACCAGGATAATACATTCTTGGGATTAAAGTTAAGCAGCAAGAAGTGTAACATCATGTGAAGGGAGAAGACTCTGAGGAGGGCACATGGCGTAATGAGCACTGAGTGTTCTATACAACTGCTGAATCACCGAAGCACCCTCTGAAATGAATAATACAGTATATGTTAATTAACTGATTTTAGATAAATAAATAAAACATTAACAAATAAAATTAAAAACAAAAACACAAGCCTGAGAGGAACGCCATGCTGTTTTCCACAGTGGCTGCACTAGCTTGTGTTCCCACAAATGGTACACAAGGAGGGTTCCTCTTTCTCCCCATCTTCATCAACATTTATCGTGCTTTTGATTTTCGCCATTCTGACAGGCATGAGGCGATATCTCATTGTGGTTTTCATTTTCATTTCCCCAATGATGAGTGATGCTGAGCATCTTTTCACCTGTTGTATCATTATATTGTACACCTGAAGCTAATGTAACACTGTGTTAACTGTACTGGAATTAAAATGAAGGAAAAATAACTAGAAAGTCATTTCCTTAAGGTACTTAAGGTAAAAAAAAATTTTTTTTCTTTTTTTTTTTTAGTTTTTATTTATTTATTTGAGAGAGAGCGAGCAAGAGAGAGCACAAGTCAAGTGAGGGGCAGGGGAGAGAGAGAAGCAGATTCCCCACTGAGCAGAGAGCCCGATGTGGGGCTCACTCCCTGGACTCTGGGATCATGACCTGAGCCAAAGGCAGATGCTTAACAGACTGAGCCACCCAGGTGCCTAGAAAAAAAAAATTTTAACTCACTTTTATCAACTCTGCTTTTAAATTTAGGTAGTTGGGGCATCTAGGTGACACAGTTGAGTGTCCAGCTCTTGGTTATGGCTTGGGTCGTGATCTCAGAGTCGTGAGGTTGAGCACCACATCAGGCTCCCCACTCAGCATGGAGTTTGCTTGGGATTCTCTCTCTCCCTCTGCCCCTCCTGCTCGTGTTGTCTCTCTCTCTCTGAAGCAAATAAATCTTTAAAAATAAATAAATACATTTAGGTAGTCAAATAGCTTGAATGAACATATTTTGTATTTAAATGCCTTTTAAATCTTTTCTGATTATGAATTTTTGCAACCTTATGGCAGAAAATTTTTTAAAATACAGAGAGGTTTCAAAATTATAGCCTTAATTCCCTGAGATAATCATTGTTTACACTGTGTTGTATTTCTGTATAATTTTTATCCAACACAGATCACATCTATACCTTATATTTTTGTAAAATGAGAAGCATACAAGAATTTGCATGTCATCGGTGCACAGGTGCCATGCTAATCTTCCTGTATTGTTGCAATCTGGGTACAAATGTTGCTGAAATATTGTACATAAAATTTTATATTACACGTTGCGTTTTCAATTTCTACTATATTTTAACTTTGCCCACAGCAGGATTTCTTTTCAGTCTGAGTCCTTCAGGCCAAATCTAATTTTCTCTAGTTGCTGGAGGAATTTCTGACATAGAAAGTATTTTCAATCCAGGGGGAAGGGCAAGCATTCTCTTTCCAAATCCCCAGGGGTACACTTGTGCAAATTTGTCAAACTTATGTTTTTAGGAAGATGCTAAGGTGTGGATGCTGTGACTGGTTTTAAATTCATGCCCCATTTCCTAGAGCACTTTTTAAAAATGTAGAAAGGAAAACAGTCATTCTCACTATAGTGCCACTACTCCCAAAACATCATGCCACAGATTTTATAACATCAATATGATGGCCAGGAACCTAAATGACAAAGCTAATTGAAAAATGTGAAATCGGGGCTCCTGGGTGGCTCAGTTATTAAGCATCAGCCTTCGGCTCAGGTCATGATCCAGAGATCATGCCCCACATCAAGCCCCACATCAGGCTCCCTGTCTCTTTCTGTCAAATAAATAAATAAAATCTTAAAAAAAAAAAAAGAAAGAAAGAAAGAAAGAAAGAAAGAAAGAAAGAAAGAAAGAAAGAAAAACATGAAAGCCTGGCTGCAGAGGCTACGTTTAAATTGGTCACCATTTTGTTCTTTCACCCTGTCCCTGCTCTCTGGATTTATGTCTTTCCATAAAAATAGCCACATGTAAAACCTGCTAAAAATGATATTGTTTGCATGTCATTCATAACCTAAACTTTTGAGGTTAAGCCAAGATTATTTTCTGGCATTTAGAAATAAGACATTTTATATATAAATCCATTTTTGATTTGATGAGTGGTCTTGGATAAATCAGTGTGAGGTGTGTTTAAGCCACTTTTAAAATCCTGCTGAAGAACAAATCTAAGGAACAACTAAACTAAGAACATCATTTTTTCACTCTGTATTTCCACGGATGAGTCATGTAAATGACCTTTAATCCTAGTACATTGAAAATGATTACTACAGTTAAAAACACTCATTCTACACTCCATAATTTCAATTGCGTGCTAAATGAGTTCTCTGCACCACTCAGAGAAAAGTCTACATACATAAATGGGCTTAAACCAGATGGGGCCAAAAATATAATTTGTCCAGAGATAAGCCCTTATGGTAAATAAATATCACTTCTGCTCTTCACAAACTGGTCTTGGTAAGTTAAAGGAAAGTAGGGAAAAAGAACTTTTGAAAGTTCTTCTCATTTCACAATGTATAATAAGCTTCCCATGTGCCAGTTACAATGCCAAGAGCCTGGGAAAGAAGGGCTCTATGTTGGACTAGCTCGTCCCTGAGTGAAGGAGTCTATGTGTTTTCTATAGAAGAGATGTGAGACTTAGACCCAAGATATATTCCAGGGGAAAAAAAGGAAAAGATGGGGCCACGGCTGGGATTGTGTCTACAAAGTACACAGAACAACTCATTGAACTTGGCATCCCTGGGAGACTAATCCATCATATCATGGCATCTCTTTAGTGAAAATTTATAATTTTCACTACACAACAGTTGGCCCCTGAGAGGCTCTTTTTGCCTCCTCCTCCTTCCTTCCCTTTTGGCTGAGCTTAAGACCTACTTCTTGGCTGGGGAACTTGAATTTAAGTTTCTTAACCTGCCCACCTCTATCAACAAATCAATGTTTTTCTTCCAAATTCTTTTCTAAATTTAAATAAAAATGACAGCAGTCCTTGTTTTTAAGGCTATATACTCTTTATTGGAAGATAAAATACATAAATATGTAAATGTCCCCTGGAGATTCAAATGCATTGTGCTTCATTTCTGAGGCATATCAGTATGATTATTAAAAGAACATTCAAGTGACACTTCCTTCAAATTATGCACTCCAGTCTTTTTTTAAAAATTTTAATTATTTTTTAAAAATTTTTAATAAACATATAATGTATTTTTATCCCCAGGGGTACAGGTCTGTGAATCGCCAGGTTTACACATTTCACAGCACTCACCATAGCACATACCCTCCCCAATGCCCATAACCCCACCACCCTCTCTTGAACCCCCTCCCCCCAGCAAACCTCAGCCTGTTTTGTGAGATTGAGTCTTTTATGGTTCGTCTCCCTCCTGATCCCATCTTCTTTCATTTTTTCTTTTCCTATCCCGCAACCCCCCATGTTGCATTTCCACTTCCTCATATCAGGGAGATCATATGATAGTTGTCTTTCTCTGATTGACTTATTTCACTAAGCATGATACCCTCTAGTTCCATCCACGTCATCGCAAATGGCAAGATTTCATTTCTTTTGATGGCTGCATAGTAGTCCATTGTATACATTATATACACCACATCTTCTTTATCCATTCATCTGTTGATGGACATCTAGGTTCTTTCCATAGTTTGACTATTGTGGACATTGCTGCTATAAACATTTAGGTATGCCTCCAATCTTATTTTAGCTCTTACATTCTATTATAGTAAAGGTACTCACTTTACTATGAATTGTACATAATATAGATACTGTGCCTCATGGTTCTACTTTAGTACATTAATGTATGTCCTTTCGTGATGTCAGTTTTTAAAATCAACCTTTTGATACTCTAGCTTACATATGGTAAAATGCACCTCTATAGGTATACACTTCCATCAGAAGTTCACTCGGGGTACAGAACATTTGCATTACCTCAAAAAGTTCCCGCCGCTCTCTTTGTAATGCTCCTCACCCGCATCCACAGATAACCACTGATCTCCTTTCTGTTACCATAGATTAGATTGATCTCTTTTGGCATTATAAAGTATGCATGTTTTTGTTCATTTTTTTTTGATCAACCTAATACTTTTGAGATTTATCTATCTTGTTGCATAAATGAATAGTCCATTCCTTTTAAGTCCTGGATTTAATTCCATTTATGGATCTAGCACACTTCGTATATTCATTTACCTCTTGGTGGGCATTTGGGTTGTTTCCAGTTTTTGGACATTAAGAATCAAGCTGCTGTGAATGTTCATATATAAATATTTGTGCAGCCTTATATTTTCATTTATATTGAGTAAAATAGCTAAGAGTGGGGTTGGGTACATTTGATTAACTTTAGAAGAAACTGCTTCTTTCCCAAAGTGGTCGCACCAGTTTACATTCCCATCAGCAGTGTATGAGAGTGCTCACTCCACATCTTACCTAATTTCAGCCATTCCAGTTGGTGTATGGTGGCATTTCATTGTAGCATATAATTTGTACCTTGCCAATGACCAATGAGGTTAAAATGTGTTTCCTCAATGAAGTAGTGTGTCAAATCTCTTGCTAATTTTTAAATTAGGTTGTCTTTTTTATTATTTAGTGATAAAACTTCTTCATACATCTGAAGACAGATCCTTTCACAGATATTGGTACTGTGAATATTTTTTTCCCCATTTTGTGCTTTGCCCTTTTCATTTTCTTAATGCTGTCTTTTGAAGAGCAGGAGTTTTGGATAATACCTTTCCTTAGAACCTGGCAGGCATATCTGTTTACAAGTAAGCTTTGCTAATGACTACAGTGAATATCTCTTAAGATGTAATACCAAGGGAAATCATGTTGCCTATTCCACAGTGACTGATAATGTGTCTGAGGCAAAGAGTCCCAGGGATTATCAAGCATAAAATTCACCAGGGGTATATCTCTCCAAATTCTGTGCTACCAGGAGTTTCTGCCTCAGTACCCATCTTCATTTCTTTCCTTTCTTCCCAACACTTCTCCACAAGAAGTCTTCCCCATTTCACAGAATGAATCAGCAGGACACAAACACTATTTCATCGCAGTGTAAGGGTCACCATGACCTCCTTGTTGCACTGGGAGAGTAATATGAAAGTTGAGTCTGCTCTAGATTTCAGGAGTGGAAATCTCTGGTATATTGACTTAAAAAACTCAACTCTCTCTTTGGCTCTCAAAATCCGAACCCCATGAGTTTGTCCTCTCTTCTAAGAAAGCTAGTGGCCTGTGTTTCATTCACTTCCTGTAGAAAATATTTGTTAAAATGTACCATATGCCACATATTGTGTCAGAAAAGCAAGAAATATCTAGTATACCACATATCAAATCTTTTAGTTTATTCTTGTGGAACAATGAGCCATCTTGACCATAGGAATTTTCTTCATTCTCCTGTGCTCAGTGCTTGGCACATAAATATTTGTTAATGTAGTTAATGTATGAATGATTGTACACACCCATGCATGAATGAAGTGTCAGAGAAAGCTGCCTTGCCTATGTTTTCTTTTTTTTTTTTAATTTTTAAATATTTATTTATTTATTTATAGATTTTTATTTATTTATTTGACAGAGAGAGAACACAAGTAGGCAGAGAGGCAGGGGGCAGGGGTAGGGGGAGCAGGCTCCCTGCTGAACAGAGAGCCTGACTCAGGGCTCTATCCTGGGACCCTGAGATCATGACCTGAGCCAAAGGCAGAGGCTTAACTCATTGAGCCACCAACACACCCCAGTTTCCTGTGTTTTCTATGAGACCAAGGTTTTCTCTAATGGGAAAGCTATAAGCAAATAGCTATGGCCATTCAAGGAAAAACCACACTATGGTAGCAGTGAAGCAATCCAGCTCTTCCAGTAACATCCTAGTTAGGAAGTCAGTCACAACTCAGAGTGGGGCTTCTACCATTTTTTTTCCTAATGGTTAAAATTTCCCAAAGTGGGAGAAAATACATGGGACCTCAGAAATGAGAAGAGTCACAAGGAAGTTAGTTTCTTCTTAGATTATATCAGATATAAGATTAATAAAAAGAAGAAAACTATCACTATAACACGTGATATTTAGTACAGTTTATAAAAGAGGTTCATATATATTTTCTTATTGGATCCTTAAAATACTCCTGGCAGGTAGCCACAAGGAGTGTCGGTACATTTCCCCATTATATAGAGTTGGAAGTGAGGTTCAGAGAATGAAAGTGTCTTGCCCAAGATTTTACAGCTACTTAGTAATGAAGTGGACTAGTTGGATTCTAATATTCTTTTTTGCTGCCCTTGGAGGATGACCCCCTTACTTGATGGGGTGCCATGGATGGTATATCTAAGTGTACATTTCTCTTTTCCTCTTGATTTTCAAATAAAATCCCTTTTTTGTGCCATGAGAGGAGGTAAATTATCCTTACTATAGTGTATCTTTATGGTACACTCTGAACAGTATTAAAGAAAGCTCAATTTTTAAAACAAAGCTTTGATACAAAGCTTCACTTAATTCCATAGGAATGAGCCCCTTGGAAATCATGACCCCGTGAACCCTCAAATTCTTTTTTCTCTACAAACACTATTTTATAAGAAATTAACTGGAACATGCAGAGAGGCTTTTTTTCTTTTACACGGATGAAACTTCCTTAATTGTTTTTATGTTCCAGTTGTCCAAGAGGAACTCCTTAGCTGAGGCACATCAGAAACTTCATTGCCTTGGTATGCTCCGAAGGACAATGGCGCTTGATAGGTATAGACAGGAACTTAGGAGGAAAGACCACAGAGCTCTTCATCACCTTTGTTCAACTCTCCAAGGAACAAAGTGAGGCAGTGCTATCTGTGAGCTATCACATCAGGACATACTGGAAAACATTCTTGTATCTGAAGAATGATTTTCAACGGCAAGCATGGCTGTGGGCGGCCATGACTGCTGTAATAGGATTCCATTGTCAGGCCACTGTTTTGTAGAAGGTAAAGTGTAAAGAAGGTAAAGGAAAATTCAAGGACAGAGGCTGGGTCATTGGACAAAATTCGAGATTCTATCTTCCCTGTCAATAGTTGAGAGCTATGATCAAGAAAAATACAATATAATCTCTTTCTCCAATAGCTATATTTCTGCATTTTAATTGGTGTCTATAATAGCTGCATGAAAGAGAAACACTCTCTTTATTAATGCTTCATTAAGAATTTTTATATTTATGTGACAATCTATATCTATATTCTTCGCTCGGAATTGAGGACTTTAGAGCTTTGATTCCAGCTGGTCGGGATTGGAAAACTCATTAATGCTGTGAGAATGACTGACAGCAAACTCCTCAGGGGAGAGATATGGTCTTATATGTATGGAAACAGTCAAACTGGATCGGTCAACTTTTATAAATAAACCACTGGAATATGTAATTTAAAGGGAGGAGAACATCAGTTACAGATTGTTTCCTTAACCGTCCCTGTTATTTCCCAGTTTCGAATTTTAGGCATTTTTCATGACAAAAATAATAATTAAAAGTATGCAACAAAGCTCCTCATTCAGTCCTTTATAACACAACATCTATCTGTAATGACAAAGGGAATTATAAATGACATTACAATTTGGAGGCAAAATTACAAGATCCTTTATAGTTAAGGCAATTGATAGCCATCTTGACCAAGTTCTAAATTTAAGTCACCATCTCTCAGTTCTGATTGGCATCAAGTTAAAACAGACAAGGAATTGTTTCCAGTGGAGAAGATTAAAATGCGATTATAAATACATCTATCTTCCTTTGCCCAGGGACTCTCCATCCCATAATACCATTTGCATAATGGGTTAGTTTGTTTGTTCCCTTTTAAATGTTAAATTTGGAACATTTTATTCTAAGTGTCATCAAAAAATAAACACATGAAGTTCTAAGCCTACAGCTTTTCCTATCTTTGAGACTAAGAATATGTCCATTTTGTCTGTATTTAAGGAAGCACAAGCACTTTCTTATATTTTTACACACCCAAGATGACAAGGATCTGAAGAGTTATGACAGACAAATACAAATACAAATATACAGACAAGTGGAAGTTAGTATTTCACCTCATTCTCAAAAGACACACACACACACACACTCACTCACTCTGCTTCTACTTGAAGGTATCTGGAGGCTCTAGTTTGTTTGTACATTGGTTTCTGGTTGCCCTACTCCTTTCCCATCTCTGATGTCTTTTCTTCCTAAGCTGTATTCTAGAGTAGACACTTGAATCGGTGCACGCTGACACTCTTTACTCCTACGGGTCCCCCATGAAAATGGGCCGTGTGTCTAACTGCCTGGATAGCAAAGAGTTAACCTAAAATCCAGTCCCTGCAAATGGAGACTCTATTATTCAACTCAAGTGGAACATGTTTTTCTTTTTTAAAGAGGGTATCTTGGGATGCATAACAGCTGAGTTTAGTCCTTAGAGGAGGGACTCCATGGCACAAAGTTGACCAGTGGTCAAACTTTTGGCAGGAGGAGAAACTTCCATGTTCTCCCAGATGTGAGCACTTTCCCCTCTGCCCAGTACGGTCTGGCTCAGAGCTAGGAGATGAAGTTAAGATGAACAGCAGCCAACATGCCCTGACGTTTAGGAGTGGTGATCAGTACAGTGACCTCCTGGAGGGTTAGAAAGTGCCACCCAGGAGTCCTTTGCATTGCAACAGTCACTACTTTGCAGCATCTCAGACACTTGGTGCTTCAAACTCTGCTGGTCTAAAGCTTCTCACATTGGATTTGTGTTAGCAACTGGCTTTTCCTCAAACTTCGCTGCCGAGGCTCTCAGTAAAGAGATTTTATGTCATTTAGTGGTAAAAATTCAGCCTCCCTGATGGTTTTCTTTAACACAGCTATTCGAGGAGGCAAGGGATGGGTCTCCTTGGAAACATCAGTAGCAACTCAGCTACTCTGTCTCCTGACAGCAATCTCCCTGTGTCATTGGCTGCCTATTTCCAGCAGCTGGTGTCCTGGCTAGAACTGAACACTGAAGACCACGCAGTAAGGAGGAGCAAATTTGTGATTAAGGTCAAGATGGGTGGTGGGAGGTAGGCCCAAGTGATAGTGGAGATTCTGTCCGACCAAGACCTTGTGTCCAGGGAGCATGAATACCTCCATTCAGGGTTCCAACAGAGGAGGGGCCCAATTATTCTAGATATGGGGGCACATCAGGGAGGTGGGGCCCAGCCATAGGGGGGGCCTGAGTGGCTCAGTGGTTTAGTATCTGACTCTTGATTTCGGCTCAAGTCATGATCTCGAGGTTGTGACATCCTTCCCCTACCTCAAGCGAGCACACGCATGTGTGCACATGGGTGCACGCACACACACACGCACACAGGCATACACATGCTCTCTCTCTCTCTCTTTAAAAATTAAAAAAAAATTTTAAAAAGATGGAGAACAGAGACCCCGCTACTGAGCAAAGGTCTTGGCAGAGATAGGCAGGTCTGAGTAGCAGGAGACAAAGGTATGTCCCAGAACCAATACTCTGAAATGGGACAAAGGCAGAGCTAAGATGTGGCTTATAAGAATAGGAGTGGGGTAGAGTACCTTGGAATTTGGGAACAAGGTGAAAGCTTCATTATCAGAACTGAATTCAGACCATGGAATGAAGAGGAATATGAGGTAAGGCTCTGTTCCCATCTGACAGCACACCCTAAGAAAAAGAGCCAAAGAGGCATTTTTCTTTTCTTTTTTTTTTTTTTCCCCCACCACCCCAAAGAGGCATTTTTCTAGGAGAGGAGGTAGGGACACCATCGTAGTTGAATCAGAGGGTCAAGGACCCAAGGTACACATGTAAATTGCTATTGGTTGATGAGAGAGAAGACAGATTAGGGGAAAAAAAAAAAGTAGTATCCACAAGAACCCTCCCCACATGTTTTGCATCTCATATTGCTTCCTTTCTCTTCTTGTCATCATAGTCTTAATAACTGCCTTTATTAACAGTTTATCTTAAAAACTGTTGAGAGGAGGATGACTTCTGAAGAATGTGCTAGGGTGAAGAAGTGCTTTGAGAATGATCCCCCTCTCTCTACTCAGCTAGATCGTGCTTAGGTCACCTCCCGGGTTAGATGACAGGCGGAGACACGTAGGGGAGGGAGGCTGAGCGTGATGTTGTATCACATACCGAGCACCTTCCATGGGCCAGGTATGAGGCAGGATACTTAACATACGTTATCTGATTTCATCCTGGCAAGGCAAGAATTATTCTTGTCATGTGCACAAATAAAGCCACTGAGGCTCAGAGAGGTTGTGTCACTTCTCTGATATCCCACAGCTGGCTCCTGCTGGCTTTCCCTCCATTATAGGAGCTGAGAAAGCTGAAATTGCCTGCTTCCAATGAGGATTACAGAGCAGAGAGGAGTGTCAGCTGGGGAAATGCCAGGGACCAGACGTGAATAAATGAGGAAGGCAGGGGATGAATAAAAGGGTGATAATAACATAGAACTTCAGATATGCCTGAGCCCAGGTAAAAAACTGAGCTACTGTTTAACTGGATGATACCCAGACCTGACTCCGGGCCATTAGAAAAAGTCCTAATGATAGATGGGTGCTCCTTAGTTTAAAAATATAGATTCAGGAAGTAGCTGAGAACATTGATTGAATGGGTACCAGTTTTCTTGGAACATAATAACTTTCGCCCCTGCCTTTGCCAGCCAGATTTTACATTGTAAAGCCAAGCAGTCATTACAAAGACCTGGCATAGGGTATTTAAAGTAGGTGTTTAGTATGTGACAGATTTGTGGATCTGGGCTGAGAAGAAGAGCCAAAGGAATCAGTTCCTCAGTATTCTCTGATGAGTAATTTACATGGCATTTTCTCGAAGGAGGTATCAGCCACCTAATATTCCTGCTGACAGAGACGGCTCTTCTCTTGGCAATCAGAATATGCAGCCTGTTTTGGTTATTGGAACCAAATGTTTTTTTAAAAGATTTTATTTATTTATTTGCCAGAGAGAGAGAGACAGAGAGAGCGCACAAGCCGGGGGAAGAAGCAGGCAGAGGGAGAAGCAGGCTCCCTGTAGGGAGCCCAAATGGAGGGTCTCCATCCCAGGACCCTGGAATCCTGTCCTGAGCTGAAGGCAGAGGCTTAATTGGCTGAGCCACCCAGGCATCCCGGAAACAACCTTTTAACCAAGAATGATCTCAACAAAGAGTGTGTCAGGGTATTGTGTTCAGACAAATGTGGGTGAGCCTGTTAAAATGCAGAGTCCCAGGCCCCCAGAATCAGGACATTCTTCAGGTGACTCTCATGCAGACGGTCCTACAGGGATACTTTGAAGAAGTCTAGCAGAGATCCCCTTCGCAGCAGCACCCACTGCATTTGTCAGAGCTGAACTGAACTGGTCAGTCCTAATTTTAAGAGTTAAAAGTAGGCCTCCCCATCTGCCCATGAATGGGCATTTTTTCCAATACATATCAGTGCCCAGTGCTAGGGAGGAACAGGTACCCATTCCCAGAGACACTGTGGCAGCCAAGAGAGGAGCCCTCTCTTGCCAACTACAGTCACCTCACCACTGAGCCCCAATCTTTGCTTTTCTTTCATTCTGGCCACATGACCAGAAGGGGGGGGTACGTTCCAGAAATAAGGGACGAAAGAGGGGACATACAGGCTGTCCTTTCTCCCAATTTTTCTCCCCACCATGGCTACTGGAGTCTACCCATTTGTGCTACATCCTGAAGACGTTAGTTCTTTTTACCCATCTTGAAAAAAAAAAAATGAACTATTACACAAACTATCAGAACAAGGTTGGGACTTCCTTGCTTAAGTCTGCTTTAAGGACAAGGATTTGCTGAGACAGAAAATTCCCCATTGGCAGGGTTGATGGATGATATGACATTGTCTCCTGGGGACCCAGTGATTTGCAGCAGCATTTCAGGCAACCCAAAATAAACCATCACTCTGCACAAGGGGTGACAAGCTTAATGTCTACACTCGTCATCATAATTCTGGTAGCAGAGCTTCCCAGACTCTAGGTTAACCCCTTTTACTTTGGCTGAAAAACCTGGAGCAGGAGCATGGGAGAGATCGTAAGATAATTGTTCTTTGGATGAGCACCTTTCATCTGACAATCTCTGAGTGCTTTATAAATATTAATTAAATTACAACAACACCTTACTATGCCTAATTATTATCTGTCCACCACCCCCAGCTCCATAACAGCCCTTTAAAGATGAAGCACTTGAAGGATAGCCTGGCTAGACTTCAATGTCTGGGCTTATCATAGAGGCAAAACCCAAACCTCAATGTTCTTCATGTCTAGAACTCTGTTAAAGAGGACTAAAATGATTGAAAGGATCACGTGATTCCCACGCACTTATACACTGTGAAGTACTACTACTAGAAGCATAAAATATGTATGTTGACTTTATCATTTAATTAGAAGAACTATTCTATTAATCTTAGTTTTTTTAAAGATTTTATTTATTTTATTTGATAGAGAGAGAGAGATCACAAGTAGGCAGAGAGGCAGGCAGAGACAGAGGGGGAAGCAGACTCCCTGCTGAGCAGAGGGCCCCATGCGGGGCTCGATCCCAGGACCCTGAGATCATGACCTGAGCCAAAGGCAGCGGCTTAATCCACTGAGCCACCCAGGCACCCCTATTAATCTTAGTTTTTAACCAATCTTTTTCCTTCTAAGAAATCTAACTTCTTACTGTTTCCATGTGTCCACCTATGAAATAGTGACTTAACGGGGTTCCCTAATCTCTTATATTATTCTATCACTCTATCATAAGCCCTAATGGCTTATGAGGTGATGTGTTCTATGACCTACAAAAAGTATTCATCTTTCCCATTAATAATGGCGTACCCTCACAATTTAAAATGTGTTATCCTCATATATCACCCAAACCTGAAGGATTTCCATGATCAAAGCTGTTACTCATATTATCAGAATCACCTTCCTCTTCATATTTCATATTAATTCATGGCCACTGCCTGTATGATACTTTTATTTGAGTCAGTCACAATCCACCCCCCTTTTTTGAAAAGCTGGTACTAATACCACCACCAGGATTTATAAGTTTAAAAAAAAAAAACACCTGTAGTTAGAGACTAAATATTGTCAGTGATTCTAAAATCTGTCCCTGCCTCTCTTCTGTTTGAGGAACATCAGCTCCTCATTTAATATGTTTACCTGGAAACAGCTGCCTGGAGGTAGTGGGCCTTCTTGGAGGGACTTGGGACAGAGTTGCAAGTGAGTAAAGCAACTAAGTTAACAGTCCTTGTCAACCCGCTCTCCAGACTCACTTTGGACTCTTGTTCGTGGAGGAGGCGGAAAGAAAGAGAAGATCCAGTCACGCCCTCCAGAGGATCCCAAGCAGAGAGGAAAGGAGAAAGGTATGGAGCAGGGCATATACACAGAAAGGTCAGAGATAATACGGTCACTGTAAAGGCCTGTGGGAAAATGGGAAAATTAGAGAGGGCAGAGAAGACGGATCCTTCAGAGTTAGCCACGAGGTACAATTGTGAAGGAAAGAAAGATTTCCAACTTCCAGATAAGACCAGCTGCAGGCATATTTGGTGGAATTGGTGGAGACATGATAGAGTATGTGTACCAAGATTTCTTCTAAGGTTCACAGAGAAAACAACGCCTGCTGCCAGTGGTAGCAACTCTTCCTACAGAGATCTCGTTTATGAGGCAAGGAAGAAACACCTACAAAGGAAGCCGCTGGTTAGAGCAAAAATCTGTAGTCATAAAGCATCCTTGGATTTTTTAGAAATCATTAAAATTCCTGAAACAAATTCCTGAAAAAAAACATATATGTAATGGGAAAACTGAGAGCGAAGGAGAAAGACCTGCACAAAAGACAGGCATGAACGCTCACTTGTTGAACACTGAGCAGCTTCGGCTGTGTGTCCATGCAGCACCCTCTTGGATGCTCTAGGCAAGGGATGTGTTTGGAGCACAAAGGAAACAAGTGAACTGCCTCTGATTGGTGACTTGGTGAATGAGCCCTGGAGTCAGAAAAATGGGTCCAAATCCTAGGTCTGCTACTCCCCAGTTGTGTGCCTGCTCTGAAGAACTCAGCTTTCTCACAGGGCTGTGGGGAGAATTAAATGAGATTTTGCATGTGAAATGCTCAGCACAGAGCCTGGCACATCACAGAGAATGCATTCAGTAAACGCCAGTGCCCATCGCCCACGTCACAGGGGCCTCCCTACTCAGGCCCAAGGCTGATTAAAAAAATAAACACCATCAGGGGTACCTGGGTAGCTCAGTGGGTTAAGCCTCTGCATTCAGCTCAGGTCATGATCTCAGGGTCCTGGGATAGAGCCTCAGGGTCTCTGCTAAGTGGGGAGCCTGCTCAGGGTCTCTGCTCAGTGGGGAGCCTGCTTCCCCCTCTCTCTCTGCCTGTCTCTCTGCCCACTTGTGATCTCTCTCTCTCTGTCAAATAAATAAGCAAAATCTTTTTAAAAACAAAACAAAACAAAACACAAAAAACCCCAGCATCCAACTTCTCTGAGCATATGCCCAAAGGAAACACTGCCTTCCCAAATGGCCACTTTGGGTGCCATGTCTGACTTGAATGTTGTTGCTCTGTTTCCACAAAATAATTCTGGACCGCCTCTGCTGGGAACGCCCTCAGGTCTTATTTAAAATATACACACATATGTTTACTGTTATTGATGGCAAATCTTGGTCCTTCTGGAGTGATTTTTTTTTTTTCCATTTAGAATTTGTCATTTAGAGCCAAATCTAATGAAGAAGGAACATAATCAAGAGGGGACAAAATTAAAGCATACAGATTGATTGATTGATTGTGTGTGTGTGTGTGTGTGTGCAGGCACACACCTTATAAATCAACCCCAAAGGCCATTCCAAGTGAGGATTTGTGTAAACATTGTGAAGAATGGTGGACAGTGATGTGACGTGCATAAACTTCCTGAACTCATTCCTTCAAGGGTGTCCTTTCATTTATTCTTGACTTTTTAAATACCATTTAACATAAAAGTCTCATTCTTTTATTATTATACATGAGCCATTGGTCTCTACTCACTTTTTCAGAAAGGGAATGCTGGGAAGGAAAGAGAAGAAAGGGCCCAGGACAGAAGAATGAGTATGGGAGGAGAGAGAAAGGCCAAAAGTGAAAGGACAAGTCGAGGCAGGGAAAATCAAACCAACTTAGAGACATCACAGAGAAATCAACCTTGTAGGCCAGAGACGTTAATTACAGTTTGCTTTTTAAGACATAACTCATGCTACTGTTTGTTTTGTGAAGGGGGAGGACTGCTTATAATGGGCCGCAATAAATTTTCCAGTTAAGGCTAAACATTTTTATAATTCTGTTCTGAGAAAGTGTGTTTATTAAAATACTTTAGCCTTGGAGAAATGGAACCATTTCTTAGAACACATATTTTACTGTTTCCTTCATATTTTGGACAATCGCTCACCACCTGTGCACTTTCTCCCCCTGGTCTCCTCAAGGCTCCCCAACAAGCAGGGGCTTGTGGGAAAGGAAGGAAGCACCAAAGAGCTCTCTTATGTGAATAACGTGATTAGCAGAAAGTATAAAGGAGGCTTCTTCCCCGGTTCACAAAGCAGATTTTCTTCACAAGCTGGCAGAGCTCCCAGACAATTTGCTCTGGGGACAGACTCTGGCTAAACTGCTGCCAGTGCCATCTCTGGGGCCTCCAGATTGATGAGCTGGGGCAGCCACAGGGAGGGAGCACTGAAGAGGCAACACCAGGCAGGGCCATCCTGGGTCACCCAGCAGGAGTCGCAGCCGCAGCCACGAGCACAGAGCGGGCGCTGTGCTCTCCCATCCACTCACTGTCCAGGCTCTCTGGCGCTGAAACAGCAACAGGAAGGGCTGAGGGGCTACAGAGGGGAGAAGCTGGCTCCAGGGTCCAAGACAGAGCCTGAAGGGTCATGATGGAAGGCAAGGAGTAGCGAAGGATGTGTGGCTCCCATCTGCCGGCCCAGGGCGCAGGCCTGTTTGGGTGCTCAGAACAACTTGGAGGGCAGAGTAACCTTGTTACTCTGCACCAAGAAAAGAGCGTCTCCTGACTTCCTGTCTGGTGCAGGGGGTCGGGTCAAGCAGCGTCTGGGGAATGATCCTGTGGCCTGGATCTTGCATTTAGCATCATCACCCCAGCAATGCCTGGCCCCTCCCCCCCCCCCCACTTCAGCTCCCCTGGGTGGTGTTGAACACCAACACACATCCTCTGGAGTACTTCAAACTGAATTGGAAATTAACAGGCGTTCTATGATCTACAGTGTGTTGGTGGGGGAAAGAGGAGGGTCATCAGCTTCTACAGCTCCTGAAGGTTTTAGCTCAGCCAGACCTGATTTCTGACGGGGAGCCTTGTAAAAATGATTTTCCCCAGTAGTAGAGTTTTAGAAAGGGTTTATGGCCTTGAGTCATTCAGGGTCACTAACTGATTTAGCCCCTGCTGTTTTCCAAATATCCTCAAAAGGATTCTTGGCTAACTTGGATATTAACAGAAAAGGGAGGGCCCTATTTGCCTCTCAGTTCTCTTAAACGTCCACCAGTGAGGCCCTGCCCTGAGGCTACTATGGAGCGGGGACCTGGTGGTGAGGGTCAGCTGGCCGGTCCACTAGCTTCGGCTTTCTTTGTTCTTTCTATTGGTGGAACAACCTTACTGGGAGTGTGTGCATGTGCATTTGTGTGTGTACACCTCACCATACAACTAATTCCTGATTAGTTCCCCCCAAATTCAGGAAATCTAGAAGAAGGTAAAGAATACCACCGACTGAGAATAGGCATGGTTGGCACGCTAGTTCCTATTCCTCGTGATTTTTTCTATGCTAGTGTTTTGAAGTGAGATTACAGTATGTGTTTATTTTTAGAACCAACATTATCACTCCACAGCAGGTCACACATTCTAGCCTTCCATGTCAGAAAGTATAGATCCATGTTAACATTTTTAATGGTTGTTTAATCATCCAGGATAAAAATGTTCTGTGCCTTCTTTCACCGACTGCTTCTAGTTAGACATTTCAGGTGTCACTCGTCACGGCTGGTCAAAATAAGGGTCTTTGCATAAATATCACAAAAATCCTTGTCAGAGCATTCCCTTAAGATGGATTCTTCAAAATGGACCTGCTGGGTCAGTTTCCATCATCTTTAAAAGCTTTGATGCACCCTGTCAAAATTTTCCTACATTGAGTATCTACCAATATTCCATCCTTCCAACAGCAAATGGAGCTGTCCATTTTCCTCCTCCATGTGGCCTTGAGGCTGGGCATGGAGAGTCTCATTCATCCTTCCCAGTCTGACGGTTATAAGTGATATCTCATTTGCTGGGGTAATTTGGCATTTGGGGCTTTTTCTTCTCCCTCTGGCACCTTCCATCATCTCTTGTGGCTCTTTTCCCACCGGCATCTCTCTCATTCAATAATAAACATTAATGGAGCACTTCCTGTAGGTTGGCACCGTACCCAACATCCATACTCCAGAAATGGCATGATTTAAGGTGTACTGGGGGCAGGAGGGCAGCTTGAGGGAGCAGGAGAGAGCTTCACAGAGGTGGCGATATTTACGATAGGTTTGATGCAATGGTGGAACAGGTTATTTAATGCAGAAGATAGAGCATAAGCGAAATCAAAGGCCAGTGAGGAGGGAGAGAGGGTGGGTGGAATGCGAGACTGAGATGGACGGGCTCTGCGTGACACTATGAAGTGGAGATTTTATTCTGTGGCAACAGCAGATACTGAAAGGAAGGATTTTTAGGGGTGACTAGTGATAAGATTTACACACAGCAAGTTAATTCTGGCAGTGGTATAAAGGAGGAAGTAAAAAAAAAAAAAAAAAAGAAAGAAAGAAAAAGAAAAAAGAAACAGAGAGGCCGAAAGACCAATTAAATGCCTGTTGCAACTGTCCGTGTGAAGAAGCTGAGAGCTGGAAAGAAGTCAGGGGCAGTGGGACAGAAGCAGAGAGTTGGCGGTGATAGGATTTTCAGGACTGGTGACTGGGTGGGGACGCAGGGGAGATGTTCAAGAAAACCTGGAGCACAGAAAGTATGAGTTCGGGCAAAAAAGAAGAGACGGATTCAATTTTGAATACGCTACAGTTAAGGTGCCCAATGGGCTTCAGATGGATAGATCCAAGGGGGAGTCTCAATATAGATTTGCGACCCTGACAGAGGCTGTGGCTGTGGCTGTAGATTTGGTGAAGCATCAGCACTCAGGATCCGCACACAGACTCTTAGGAGTCCCTCCCCTCCCCGGATCCAGGCCTGCCACCCTGTATTCAATCCTTTATCCTTGTCCTGACCCAGAAGCCCTGTTCCCTTTACCCACAGTTGCCCACATTGCTATGAAAAAGAATGCATCTAATGTAGCTGGTTCATATAAAATATTGAAAATTAAGCTATCTTATATTGCTTTTTAATGGATAAGTTTTTTTTTTTAAAAAAAGGGTATTTGTCTAACACAAAGAAATGATTCCTTATTCGTGTGGCAAATGGGCTATTTGGGGAAAAAAAAGCCTTTCTGAGCTCCCTCAAATCACACCAATAAAGCACCGTCCCCCCGTCTTGGTGTTGGGGGCTCTGCTTCCTTGCTTGAGATCCAAAATGCAAAAGCACTATCAGTTGCGGGAGGAAGGATTCCTAACTGAAGCTGGCCTTAAGACAGCTCTGCAACCTGAGACCTGCTCCCAAGGAGCCAGGTTTAAGCCCCAGGACCTGAAGAGGAACAAGGGGTGTGGTGCCATGTCATCGGCTGCTTGGCTTCCCAGCTAGAATTTGAACAGCTCAATTCAAAGGACAGACAGCTGCTGTCTAAAGTTAAATAAAAACAGAATAAAACAAATCTGGGTAATTTAGCCTGCCCTGTTCTCATCAGCCTCTCAATAAATCTTTACCTAGAAAGATGAAAAGTGCTTTTGAGAGTCATACTGGGGTAGAAATGTGTCCGTTCTCGGCTCCCATTTTTCTGTAGCTGACAACCCCAGCTTATCAACCCCACAGCAGGACGACCTCACTCTGACCCGACCAGAAATTGTTCTCTTTTCTTTTACTCCTGTCTACTTTTCTCACTGGCTCCCTTCGAGCCCTCTTGTCTTGGGATGTCAAATCAGAAGTGACTAGTGCTCTCTGGCAACAGGGTTCTGGCTGTACCCACAGGATCGGGAGCTCTCCGCCCTGCCAGCTCCTTCAAAAGCCACCCCACATCCCCCCTCGTGGTGTATCAGGAAGGAGCGTACGACAGGACACCTCCCTGACCAGCACCAGTGAGTGGACAAACTAAACCTCTATTACATCAACAATAAGGACTTGACAAGAAAGGGGATACTTCAAATAAAGCGATATTCGCTCCATAGTAAATATCACTGTTGCGGGGTGCACGACTTCCCCCTTTCCAAAGATGGATACAGTTAGCTACACGTCAAGAAATTCAAGGTTTCTAAAATACACCAGGAATCTGAGAGAGAGAGAGAGAGAGAGAGAGAGAGAGAGAGAGAGGCAGCACAGAGGACATCATTGAAATCTATCTGCTCAGTCAGGGAACCAGGAATGCAGAACATGGGGAAAAATAGCCCCTATCAAGGGCTGGAATTACACAAGATAAATCATAGCTATTGCTCTAGAATATTTCAAAAAGGCTGTTTATTTAAAATGATATAAACACCCCAAATGAGGAAACTATGCAGAAGGGAATAGGGCACGGAGAGATTCTGAATTTCCGTTCCCGATCTCTTACTCAGCAATGGCATGACTTTCGGCCCAAGTTGTTAGCGTTTGGGGGCAGATGAAATGACTTCTACTATGGAGGAGGACAAGAGAAGCTCTCTGGAGCGGCAGCACCCTTAATGACAAGCCCCCTGGATAAACCGGTACATTTCTTAAAAGCATTTATGGCAAAAATTCCTGTACCATTAAAGATCAAAATGGTCTCCTAATTATTTTTTAAAGATTATTTATTTATTTATTTGATAGACAGAGATCACAAGCAGCCAGAGAGGCAGGCAGGGAGAGAGAGGGGGGAGCAGGCTCCCCACTGAGCAGGGAGCCCGATGTGGGGCTCAGTCCCAGGACCCTGAGATCAACCTGAGCCGAAGGCAGAGACTTTAACCCACTGAGCTACCCAGGTGCCCCTGGTTTCCTAATATAAGCCAACATTTCTGAAACTGTTGACACTTTTGATAGAAATTAACCTAGAAATAGCTCCCCAAATTGTTCTCTTGACACACACACTACATGATACTACTTCTACCTTGGTTTATATCTTTAACATCCCCCCGCTCATTTCCCAAAATATGTATCCGCCCAAAACCCTTTATAAAGCGCAACTCCGGTAACATTTGGGTGGATTTTTAAAAAGATGATTGTAAACATGAGCTGCTTCTTTTTCTCACCCTACACACTTGGCACCTTCCTATGTCATAAATCTCGGTGTGGCAGCTACAGAACCAGAGTGACTATACTCTGTTGGGACCTGTGTGTTCACCCTCAGCATGGCAGGAGTCCTGCCAACGTCTTCTGAGACTCAACATGCTCTCTTGCCACTGTTTAGGCTATTATTTCACAACACATCAGAATATTTGCAATCGAACAAGCTTAGTTCAGATAGGAGAATCAAGTGAGCGCCAACTAGAAAAAAAGTACCTCCCTACACATCTGCCCTGATTGGGAAAGCTGGTCACCAGAGGAAAAGAAAGGTTCTAGAACAGTTTATGCAGTAGACCCAAAGGACTAAACACCTGAGAAAAATATACACAGACTTTGGCATGCTGCCCTGCTTTCTTCTGCATGCCAGGCCTTGTTTTCCACCCTTTTCCTGTCTCTTCTGCCTTCCCTGAGCACAGACAACTCCGAGACAGTGATTGTGAACATGGGCCGCAGAGCTAGGCAGCCTGAACTCAGGGCCTGGCTTGACCCTTAACTTGCCGGATTGCCTGCGTTTCTCTGTAACTCATTTCCCTCATCTGCAAAATGGGCTGCTTTGAGGATGAAATGACATAACAGAGTTGAAGCCTTTTGCACAATGTCCTACATATAAACTGTCCCATCTGCTCAACTCTTTGTTCCTCGTTGGACCAAAAAGAGAGTAAGCATGGATGGGTCTCTCGAAACATAAAGCAAGAGCAACTTTAGAACCGAGTTCCAGTGTCTTCCTGTGAGACTTTAAGTGCTTTATGTATAAATCACCTCACGTAATCTGTGAGGTATTTAGAAGAGATAGCATGAGATGCTTTATCCTAGTGATTCCTCAACTTGTCATTTCCTCCCTGTTTGACTCTGGCCTTGGTGGACTGCTTACCTTGGCCAGTGCAATCAGCAAATGTGACACTAGTACAGACCTCGTAAGTGCTGGCACATTAAAGCTTGTACCTCTAGAATGCAGTTGCCTCCATGTGAGAAAGCTTTGCCTCCTTAAGGATGAAAAGAGCACAGGGAGCCAGTGAGGCCCAGCTGTCCCAGCTGAGCCCAGCCCCCCGTCTTCAAGCTCTTCAAACTGAAGGTAACTGCATGAATAAGCCCGGGTAATACAGCCATTACCCTAGCTGTCAGCTCACAGCAGCATGAGAAACAGTCATCTGTTGTTTTAAGTCACCACATTTTAGGGTTGTTTGTTACTCTGCAATGACTAACTAAAGCAGAAACTGGTGAGTAGGGCGCTGCCCAACAAAAGATTCCAGGTGGCATTGCCCCTGGGACAGATGGTGGGAGAGAGACTGCAAGGGCAGTGAGGAAATTCTTTTTGGAGGCTGGAAAAAAGGCAACCCGTTTGGCTGAAACCATCAGCAAAACTGTCATCTGCAGTAATTTGTAAGGTGAAAAAATAGATCTAATAAACATGTTGGTCTGGGTAAAGAGATTTCTGAGAAGAATGCTGAAAGCACCAAGGGATAAGTTACTCTTGCACAGTAAGGTACAGGAAGGGAGAGAAATGAGTAAAAGCAGGAAGCACTGAATTTGCAAGCAGAAGTGAGAAGAAGGAGGATTCAGGATTGGGTGAGTTGGAAAGTAAAACTGTTCCTCATTTCCATTCTCATCAGCTGGCAATGGATTCTCAAAGGAAGAGACAGTCTCAGGGTAAAGACTAATCAAGGATAGGAGTGTAAGACCCTCAATTAAGACCTCAAGAGTTCTCTAGGAAGTGCTGAGTAGGCCCTCTCAACTAGACAAAGGGCTTCTAAGATTTATAGAAGCCTAATCCCAAAATAGCTCTGAGTAATCAAACTGGGCTGTCCAGTATAGGCACATGTAGCTACTGGGCACTTGAAATGTGGCTAATCTGAATTAAGATGTTCTACAAGCATAAAATATATACCTGATTTCAAGAAGCTAGCATTAAAAAATGTAAAATATCTTAATAAGATAATTAATATTGGAATGATCATATTTTGGTTATAATGAGTTAAACAAAATATATAACTAAAATCACTTTCCCCATCTTTTTTTTTTTTTTTTTTTTTTTTTTTTTTACTATTAAATGGTGACTCTTAGAATGGAAAAAAAAATACATATATGGTTCACATTTGGGGTTTGTATTGCATTTTTATTTTATTTATTTATTAATTTTTTAAAGATTTTATTTATTTATTTGATGGAGGGAGAGATCACAAGTAGGCAGAGAGACAGAAGGGGAAGCAGGCTCCCTACTGAGCAGAAAGCCCGATGTGGGGCTCGATCCCAGAACCCTGAGATCATGACCTGAGCCAAAGGCAGAGGCTTTAACCCACTGAGCCAACCAGGCACCCCTGTATTGTATTTTTATTAGACAGCACTATTGTAGAGAGGGACCAGTCCCAAAATGTACTCTGACTATGGATTATATCTAATGGAACGAACAATAATGAGATATGTAGAAAACCCATGAAGTCTTTAAATGAGTTTTATCAGATTGGAGGAATGGTTTATAATGATAGGGGATCTCTAGACTACCTAATTTCTATAGCCAGAATGTAGGGTAAGAAAGCTAATTAGCTATAAACACAAGCTATTTATTCTCAAAAAGAAAAGACATCTCAGAAGATGGAACCAAGAACCCAGAGGAGTTGAGTCAAGAGCAGAACCAGACCATAATCAAGGAACCCTGCCAGCTAGAGTAGGAGAACCTGATATCCATGAGCCTAGGTCAATTTCAGAATTGTTCTGGACAAAGTACTGCTATTTCTTCTTCCTATTACTCTATTTTTGAATGGGGATAACTACTGGAATTATCAGGTCCATGTTTCAACACTGCAGTTGGGTGTGTGATTTAGTTTACAAACAGAATTTAGAGGACATAAACAGAGTCCAAGGTTTGCTAGGATGGACAGCAAACTTGATCTCTGGTTGAAGAGGAGCTACACACAAGAAACTCTTTCTCTGTCTGGACCAGATGCAGATGACAAGATCATGGACTACAAGCCTGGTGTGGTCACTGGATAAGACTTCAGGGGTTTTAGGAGAGAGGAGTATATTTTGCATATGGGAGAAATTTAAACCATTATGGCCAGAAGGTAGACTTGATGGATTGAAATATGATCACATATTACAAATCCTCTCATGAAGAGGCAACACTTATTCCTCCTACCCTTTGAATTTGGACTGGTCTTTCTACTTGCTTCATCCAATAGAATATGGAAGAAGTGATGTTGTGCAGCTTCTGAGCCCAGAACTCAGGAAGTTCACAGCTTCTGTCCTTGTCCTACTGGTACTGGGAGAATATTGTACTGTGATAAAGCCCACAGTGAAAGGCTATATGGAGAGTCCTAGTCATCCCAACTGTTCTTATCATTCCTATTTGCAGGCCCAAACATGAGAGTATCACTCTTATTTGGGGGGTGGTTTGTTCTGCAGCAACAGATAACTGATGTCTATTTATGGTCTAACAGGGAATGAAGAGTTGAGCAGATGGTTCAGGTTTCCTGACAGAGGTGTGACTTGGGATTTCACTGCAGTTGGAATGCTGTCACCACCATGTTCTTCATTACATGAGCCTCTCCAGAGTGCTGCTCACAACATGGTAGCTGGCTTCCCTCAGAAGGAGGGACCCAAGGGAGGGAGAAAGTGACCAAAATGAAAGCCACAACATCTTTTATAACTTAATATCAGAAACACCGTACCATCACTTGTCCTGTATCCTGTTGGACACCAAGACCAACTCTGATAGGATGTGGGAAGGGACTACACAAGATACTAATCATCAGGGACAGGGATCATTAGGGGCCATCTTGGAGGCTGGCTACCACCTAAACCAACAAATGAATAAAAGTATTTCATATACTAGTCTTTAAGAATCCCTAAGAAGATAATTTTCCCATATCCTCTACTATTTCTCTATCCTATTTATTTAGTATGGGTTCTGTTTTGTTTTTTTTTTTAACAGAGAACGAGAGAGAGAGAGAGATCACAAATAGGCAGAGAGGCAGGCAGAGAGAGAGGGTGAAGCAAGCTCACCACTCAGCAGAGAGCCCAGTGCGGGGCTTAATCCCAGGACCCTGAGATCATGACCTGAGCTGAGGGCAGAGGCTTAACACTCTGAGCCACCCAAGCACTCTTATCATGGGTTCTTTACTATTTCTCTTTACTTCTCAGCTCATTCCATATCTGTCATTCCCCTCTCTAACTTTGTTAGGCCATAGCACATGGCATTCCAGGTCTTCACTACTCTGACTGGAAGCAACTGTGTGGTTATCTTGCTCAGTGTCAGTCTTCAGGTAGAAGGTTCAACGATGAGAAGAACGACACTTAAGACCAGTACTCCCAACATTTTTGGAGAAGAGAAATATAAATAAATTCAGCTCAATAATAAATAATAAATAATAATTCATTAATAACTTATAAATAAATAAATAATAATAAATTCGGCTCAATAATAAATAATAAAGAGCAGACCAGCCTGAAATGGGAGGAAAATAAGTCCTGATATTTGTTTGTTGCTGGTGACAATGTGAGGTTTCTGAGGAAGGCAGTCTGGAAATTTCTTGTAAGAGATATAAGATCTGTTTTATTATGTGGCTTAGCGATGTCCTCTTTGGAAATCACAACTTCCAAAAGGAAGAAATGAAGTTGTATTCTTTGGATCATCTCAGATGCTCAAAAACAAGGAATTGGGCTAACAGGACAGAAAACTGTTTCGTGAACAGTGGAAGGACAGTATTTAATCTCACTAACATTGAGTAGCATTTCTGAAATAAAATTATATGAGAAATGGAGTAGGGCATATGAAAGCAAACACACATTGCTAAGATCAAGGTTTGAAAAAATCAAAAGTGATACAAATAGCTAACTGTTAATTAGGACCTCGGGGGTTAACATTTTTCATGTGAACACCATTGCCACAGGAAGTCCACTGTCTGAGATGAGGAGGTAATGATCAGGCTTAATAGGAACTGATCTCCATTAATCCAAGCAGTATCCTTTAGTCTTGGTTTTCTCATCTACCAAATATGTATCATGTACCTCAGTCCCAGGATCACAAAGGTCTGAGTACACTCTGTCTACCGGAAAAGGGTTCGCAACAGATGTGACACAGTGGAGGCAGTAGGGAATAAAGGGAAGCTACCTTGGCTTTGACTTTTGCCCTACCTTTGGGTTACACTCCCACCGAGTAGCTTAACTTCTTTGAAACTTTAGTTTCTTCAACTGTAAGTGGGTCCTTCTACCTTACCAGGTTCTGTCAGGATTAAATATCATATTATATGTAGAGAGGCTAGTAGAGTACCCAGCACACAGTAGGTGATCATTCGTCTTAGTCCCCTTCTTTTCTGCTGCCTCAAACCTCCACCTCTTTCATGCTCTTCCAATAAACACACAATAATGGAAACTGTTTGAAACCAGAAATAAGCAAGTTAAGGCCAGATTTCAAAGAAGGTGATACTTCACTAACTCGTTGCCAAATCACACAATAAAAATAGCTTGTGAGAGGTCTAAGTGGATGGGTTGTGATGCATTGCTCAAGTTAACCAAAGGGCCACCCAATGGGCTTAGGGTGGAAGCTGATCTGAGAGCCCTTCCCTAGTCTCTTTGGACAAGATCCATATTACAGAAGAATTTGCCTATAGATTAAAAATAGGAAGGAGGTCAAAATGTGAAGGCACCCCTCAGAAATGAGCTTATGACATGACTTATGAATCAGGGAACCCCAGGAAAACAGCCTGGAGACTTTCCAAACTCTTCCCCAGAGTGGTTTCAAACAGGTAGGAAGAGTGGTAATTGACAAAACAAAGACCATCCCTAAAGGAACACCCCCTTTGGTTCTAGGTAGGCCCTGGGGAATATATGAGCTGAAGCCAAGGAAACGAAAAGAACTGGTTGTGATCATACCCTCATGCGTCTTAAGGCTAAAGTCTGTGTCCAAAAACACCAGCAGAGCGGAAGCAGAACACATGCTCCTTTAAAATTAAAGTCAGCCCCAAATAGCAAGGAAAGAGCAGGATGCATGGCTCCTGTTTGTAAACAAAGACTAAGATAAATGCTGGTTGCCAGACCTCAAAGGGAGGTATGACAAGCCACTTGTGAGAGAGAAGCCACAGGCCACAGAGCAATCCCTTTGGTCTCCCTGGTGGTCTCCAACAGACCTTTCCAGAGGCATCACGGAAGAGCAGGAGAGCAAAGAAGGCCAGAAAGGGGCATCTGCCTAAGCACCCTGCTCACCACTCTGCACTGTCTTCTATCGGCCAGCATTCAAGCTAAATTCCATTGCCACACTCATCACAGGCTGTGGTTAAATGCTTTGGAGTCAGACACGTAGGTCTGAACTGCTAGCAGCAAGTAAACGGTTAAGCCTCAGTATCTTGGGCTGTATGATGGGGATACCAAGAGTCTCCACCTCGTAGGTGGTTGTAAAGAATAAATGAGATCCTGTATATAAAGCTTTTAGCACACATCCAGTTCTCACGGATGTTAAGTGCTATTATTACTATTTTTGCATTGTTGTAAATTTCATCCTCTGCTTTGTTATTTCACGCATGGCAACATTTTTCACCAGAACTGGGAGCCATGCAGAGCTAAGCGACCACCGGTAACAGAACTGGACATTTTCCAGAGTGGGGGAATGGCACTATTTATAGCAACTAAGAGAAGATGCAGCCATAGGGAAGAAGGGAAAAGGAAGAGCAAGTGTGGTAATGAAGCAACGTTTACACCTTTCTGCCTTGTCTCTGGGTCTGCCTCAAATCAACTGAGGAGCCAGCCTCCACCAGCAGGATGGGGCCCAGGGCTAACAGGCAAGGAGGTTCAATCAATTTGCTGAGGGCGCAGGTGCTGTTTGCAGCTGATACATGAAGAAGAAGTTGTCCTGAGAGACACCCAAAGGGACTGAGTCCCCACTTCCACCCCACTCCTCAAGCCCACAGGGTTTTGGGGAGAAAGCCTGGCAGACAAGGCACTGCCCCTGTCTTAGAGCCTGCATGGCTCTAGGTCAAACTTCTAGCCAAGGATCAGCACCTCTCTTATACAGAAAACTCAGGATTCACAAACAGAACACAAATGTAATAGTAGTGCGCTACTATTCCTTGGCCTCAGAGAGCTGGATTTTAAGGAAGCTTGGGAATTCCTGTTTGTTTTCAACAGGGTGTCATTTCCAGCTAGAAGACAATATGGATTTTTTTAGCACATCGATATACAAGCAGTTCAGGTCACCAGGTCGCCCGAGGAGTCCAGTTAAAGTCATTGTACTAAATGTCTGTGGCTGTCTATTTGTTGGTGACACTGATAAGGGGGAGGAAAAATTTACTGAAGAAGAAACTGAGCGTGACGCGTGTAGTCCAGAGCCTAGCACAGTGCCCAGAACACAGAAAGTCCCAATTGCAGAATAAGTGGTTGCTGAGGTACATTTAAAACAAACCAGTCCATAACCTAGTACAGAAGGACAGTGTCTCCCCCCTCCCCTCCTCCTTCCCCCCATCTTCCTCCTCCTCCCCTCACCTCTCCCCAAAGCAAGCAAGAAACAATCTCAGTATTTGATCATGTTTTAAAGAGAGGTAATCACACAATGCACAAGTATTTTCTCTGAGAATTGATTCTCTGGTTGCTGACACACACGTTCAGTTTGCTTTTAAAAAGTAGACTTAAAAATTCTCATAAAACTCCATCTTGTTCTTTTCCATGTTCCCTTTATTACTGCCTTCTATCACACATGCATTATATTTGACTTTTTGCCACACTTGGGAACTGGTTATGACAAACTCTGTAACGGCTCATCATCTTCACTTTGGGTTTTTTTTTTTTTTCTAGTTTTACTAAGTTATATTCCTTATAAAGAAGTCAGTGGCCCCAAAATATATAAAAGTCTTCTTCTGTGATCCAGAGGGTGAACAAGGAACCATACTAATGTAACTGACACCTATTCACTATTTCTCAGACTCCTAAAAACTTCCTTCTAAACAGCTCATGGTACTGTCTTTCAAGAAGTCAATTGATGAGTTCTTGGAAAACTTAGAATAAAACAATGCATTAGAAGGGGGCCCATTTCTGGCCAGATCATCATCTGTGTTTTGAGGAATATTCTTAACAGAGGTGATTGTGTCTGGAGCACAGACCTTTATAAACATGCACATTACAAGTGAAAATCCAGAGAACACAGATGATATCAAACTCATCAAGACATGAGTTTCTTTCTGGCACTGACCACAATGGCTATCATATGGAACAGCCCAAGGCTCCCCCTGCCCCCAAAAGAAATCCTGAAATAGGTTCACCACCAGCAGGACCAATCCTCTCATTAGTTGAGGGTGGTTTACAGATGGAAATCGCATTATTTAAATCCTTTGGTGATTTTGCTATGTCTAATATACTGACAGTTAACATTGAACACTGCCTTAAAATTCCATTTTATGAAAAACAAAAGGTAAGAACAACCGTTCTTTTCCTACCTGCTGCTGTAGCCACCAGAAGCCAGGCTGCTGTTCCTTGAAGGGGGCAGACTCCAGAATCGAATCTTCGGCTCTCCCTCCTGGAACCAGAACCATCAAAGGAAAACTTTCAATTGCTAAGAGCAAGTAGATGGTTTGCTTCTAGCCAGTTCTTTCTTATTCCCATGGCTTGTGGAGTGCCAAAGTGGCGTGCCTATGAAAGGATGGATGTTTTGGGGGAAAGGGATTGAATTTGGGGAAAGGAGAAGAAAGAGTTCCCAAGGCAAGAGTTAGTTCATCCAATACCCTTCCTTCAAGGAGAGGAAAGCCCTCTTTTTCAGCTTTAATTTCTCATAGAAGATCTGCCACTGCATTACTCACAGGTAATTGCTACATTGCCCCTTCACAAACAGCAGACATACTTTTTGGGCCAGCCTCCAGATTCACGATGCATGCCCATACCTGTCCACAGGGATATCGCTGTGCCTGGGAAAATTGGGAGGGCAACAAGCCCGCCCAAAGGGAGGACCTTGTCTAGACTATTAATCAAGTTCTTGAGATAATATATGCCGCAAACGAAGATCAGAGGCTGGTGTGAGCCCCTCTGTCCATAGGGCATCCACCTCACTCATGGAATCACCTGGTTAGGGTTCGAACTTCTTCCAAGGAGATCAGCAGCTAGAGTTTGTCAAGCTTTGACTTGTTTCCCCAAAGAGGAAAGGAATAGCAAGGATTACTATCACAGAAGGAATGTGGTTTTCTTACTCTGGGCAGTTAATATAGGAGCGTCAAAGATGATAGATGTGCAATTACAGTTCCTTTAAGTTTAATATCATGAAATGCAGTGTTTAAGAAGGCATTTCAATGATAATCAAGTGTTATAGAAGCTTCACATTCGATTCATTCCCAGTTTTCAAGAAGGTAGATGTAACACAGTAGAGAGGACAGAACAGAAAGGCAGAAACTGGAAAATCTTGGCTCTGCTGTTTATTATTGTGCCCTTGGACAGATCATTCAATCTGGTTTCCAAAGAAGTCAAATGAGAAGACTGGGCTGGAAGATCTGCACAATAATAGAATACCACCTCTCACTTCCACATCTATCTCACCTTGTTCTTGTATCAACTCTTCTGTTCTTCTTTGGGAAGTCACCCCTTCCTCTCAGCTGGTTTGGTTGAAGTTACATCACCCCCAGGCTTCTTTAGAAGTGGGCACGTACTCGTGAATTAGAAGAACAAATACCGTGAAAATGTCTACACTACACAAAGCAAGCTACACATTTGGTGCAATTCCTATCAAAATAATACCAGCATTTTTCACAGAGCTGAAACGAACAATTCTAAAATTTGTATGTAACCAGAAAAGACCCTGAATAGCCCAAGTAATGTTGAAAAAGACCAAAGCCAGAAGCATCACAATTCCAGACTTCAAACTGTATTACAAAGCTGTTTTCATCAGGACAGAATGGTACTGGCATGAAAACAGACACATAAATCAGTGGAACAGAATAGATAACCCAGAAATAGACCCTCAACTCTATGATCAACTCATCTTTGACAAAGCAGGAAAGAATATCCAGTGGAAAAAAGACGGGCTTTTTCACAAATGGTTTTGGGAAAAATGGACAGCCACATGCAGAAGAATGAAACTGGACTACTTTCCTACACCACACACAAAAATAAGTTCAAAATGGATGAAAGACCTACATGGGAGACAGGATGTCTCCTAGAGGGGAACATAAGCACAACATCTTTGACCTCAGTCACCGGAACTTCTTACTAGACCATCTCCAGAGGCAAGGCAAACAACAGCAAAATCAAATTATTGGGGCTTCATCAAGACAAAAAGCTTCTGCACAGCAAAGGAAATAATCGACAAAACTATAAGGCAACCTATGGAATGGGAGAAGATATTTGCAAATGACATATCAGATAAAGGGCTAGTATCTAAAACCTATAAATAACTTCTCAAACTCAACTCCCAAAGAACAAATAATCCAATCAAGAAATGGGCAGAAGACATGAAAAGACATTTCTGCAAAGAACACATCCAAATGGCCAACAGACACATGAAAAAGTGTTCAACATCACTTGGCATCAGGGAAATACAAATCAAAACCACAGTGCGATACCACCTCACACCAGTCAGAATGGCTAAAATTAACAAGCCAGGAAACAAAAGATGTTGGCAAAGATGCAGATGTGTTATATTGGAATATTACTCAGCCATCAATGAAATCTTACCGTTTGCAATGACATGGATAAAATAGAGTGTATTATGCTAAGTGAAATAAGTCAGAGAAAGGCAAATACCACTTCATTTATATGTGGAATTTATATGTGGAATTTAAGAAACAAAACATTGTTGGTATAAACAATGGGAGCTGGTGCTGGCTATGGAAAACAAAGGTATGGGGAGAGATTCAATGGGGACTTCCAAGAAAGAATGCCATGGCCTTGATGATTGGTTGGAATGGATTTGGGGGCAGGTAACAATGACGGCAAGGAATGAGCCCAAGGGGATGCTCAGGGTTATGGTTAGGGTAGAAAGCCAACAGAGACTAAGAATTTGGAAGGACTGAACTGGGGGTAAGAATGGGATGTGGGATGATAAGGCAGCATTGCTCTTCAAACAAGCATGTACTGGATCTAGGGTCTATCTTGCCAAGAAAATGTCCTATCTCCTCATTAGTGTGCAGTGGGAAGGTTCCCTATAGTGGGGTCAATAGTATCTCCCCAAAACTCATATCTACTCAGGACCTCAGAAATAACCTTATTTGGAAATAAGGTCTTGCAGATACAGTTAAGATGAGGTTATACTGGAACAGTATAAATCCAATGAGTGCTGTCCTTATGAGAAAGAAGAGAGAACACAAAGAGACACAAAGAAGAAACCCGTATGAAGACACCTACATAGATTGGAGTGCTATGGCTAGTAGCAAAGGAATACAAAATTGCTAGGAGCTACCAGAAGCTAGGAAGGGGCAAAGAAGGATTCTTCCCTAGAGCCTTCAGAAAGATCATGGCCGGGGCACCTGGGTGGCTCAGTGGGTTGAGCCTCTGCCTTCAGCTCAGGTCATGATCTCAGGGCCCTGGGATTGAGTCCTGCATTGGGCTCTCTGCTCTCTCTCTCTGCCTGCCTCTCTGCCTGCTTGTGATCTCTGTCTGTCAAATAAATAAATGAAATATTTTTTAAAAATTTTTTTAAATGAAAGAAAGAAAGAGCATGGCCCTGTCAATGCCCTGACTAGAGGCTTCTAAGCCTCCAGATTTGTCAGAGACTAAATTTCTGTTGTTTTGAGCCACAGTCTGTGGCATCCCTAGAAAAATAATAAAGCCCCCAAATCCCTTTGGCACACATTTTCTTGAAATTGCACTATTAGTTTAGTTTTTTGGGGGTGGGCTTTAATCTGTTTGATTGGAAACAATGCTATATCAAGTCAGGTTCACACATTTTAGGATTCACTCATAGCAAGGCCCTGTGGAATTGGAACATGGGTCTGAAGACAGGTCTGAAGAAGGGAGGAATGTTCTTGGGATAATAAGCCAAGATAGGGTCTCACAGCAGGGTAAATCTAGAAAGTAGGGGTATTAGGTGCCACTGACATTCAATAGAATTCTGGAAAATAGAAAAATGGCTATTATTATCTCCATCTTACAGATGCAGAAACTTAAGTTTATAGACATTAGGCAATTGTGTGAAGGTTACACAGCTAATAAATGTTGGAGGTAGATATAGAAACCAGATTTTCTTAGTCCTACTCTCAGGATTTTCCATGGGACCATGAAGCCACTACCATGCTGTCTCTAGGGAATCGTCTTGGACTAAAACAAGAAAGAAAAGAAAGAAAGGAGGGAGGGAGGAAGGAAGGAAAGGAGAGAGAGGAAGAAAGAAACAAAGATTATCAGCTATTGTCACAAAGGAGTTCTTCTACACAAGTAAATTTCCTATGGCACAAATTAAAAATATTCCTGTAAATGTTTGATTTTAATCATTTCACATGGAAGTCTGCCTTCAAAAACAAATTATACTAAAATGATTTAATCTCTTCCCATAGTATGGCCATTAATCATTGCTAATACCTTTGTTACAGTGTCTTGAGTTTTCAAAAGAAAAGGGTAGAAAAGTGCAGACACAGATGGAGGCAGAGTATTTGGTGGCCCACCCAAATCTGGTCACCACACTATCCATCAAGAGAAGAATCATGCAGATAAGGGATCAAAGTTTTCATTTACTAAGTGCTAAGTACATACTAGGAAATATACTAAGTGCTTTCATATGTGTTCTCATGCAATCTTCCAACCTCCTTGTGATATAATTTTTCCCCCCAAGGGAGACAAAGAAAAAGGGAGGAAGGGGCAGAGAGAGAGGGAGAGAGAGAATCTTAAGCAAGCTCCATGCGCAGCCCACAGCCTAACGTGGAGCTCAATCTCACATCCCTGACATCATGACCTGAGCTGAAATCAAGAGTCAGATGCCCAACCGACTGAGCCACCCAGGTGCCCCATGATATCACCATTTTTAATGCCCACATTACAGATGAGGAATCTATGGTTTCGAGACCTTTTGAGACCTTCTAGCATGTATCCTTACTCTAGAAACCTGACTGGTGATGAGTACCTACATGAAATACACACCTACTGACTGAGAATTGTGTCAATAAATATCCATGTTTAAATCCAAGAGTCAAGCCAGAGTCTTTCTGTGAGAACTCATGGAAAATGTTGTTTTCAACTGGCATGGAATGCTCTCAAGTTTCTCAGCTCAAATTTCTGAAAAATAAAATAACCTTCAAACCTGCCTTGGCTAATCTAAATCTCATGTCAACACTGCGAATAAACTTTTCATGTGAGTGCACTGTGATGCAGAGGAAAGGCCCTGGGGGCATCCTTCATCTTCTGGAACTGCTGGCTGGTGAAGGCCCTCTAAGACGCACAGTCTCAGGCATCTTAAAAGCCTACTCTTCACTGATGCTCGCAAGCTTGGTTCCACTGCATTCCTCCAAGGACCACCCAGGGCATAATCTAATCATCAGTCCTTTCTCTTTGAGGACAGAAGCATCATGGGACAAACACAGGCCCAGGAAGCCTCTCACACAGGAAGCCTCTAACACACCCTATCATTGCTCAGAGGATCACTATATTTGACTAATGTCAACCAAAAACTCTCCCTCATTAGCTTCATTTCTAAGTTTCCAAATTGCTTTGCCAAGTGGTGAACACTGTACTTGGGTAAAAAGGGGGAGGACTGTGGCTATGAGAAACTGGTACCCATCATCCATTCTACTTTCTTTCTAGAAAGGCTTTCTTAGAAATCTAAGAACTATTTCCCCAGGATCCTTGCAGCCAGAATTTGGTTGGCAAATCAAAACTCCCAATTAGATGCACGTGTAGCAAATGTGAGGGAGGGACTCTTTTCCCTGCTGCCTCTACTGTTGCTTTTGGAAATAGGTGTGTGGAGGCAGGAGCTTTCTGCAGCAGTGTTCCAGCCTCCAGTCTCCAGATATGTAACTGCTGAGTGGAGTTTTCCTGATTGTTTCCCTGCTGCTCAGGGGATGTGTTCTTGAAGTCAACAGCTTGATCAGTGAACTTCTAATTGACACCCTGTTCCTGAATGCAGCAGAAGGTGGCAGAGGGGTTCCTCCCAGCAGGTGGGATTAGGAATTTATTCTGGGAGTCATCCAGGAGTCCCAACCTAGGAACCCCTCTTCCAGTCCCTCCAGCAATGTTGAGATCTTCACAAAGGGGTTTTGTCTATGGATAGTTGTGAGCTGTTCTTCCCATGAGGGGGACTGAAGTCAGGAACCACATAGTTCGCCATCTTGCTGATATCATTCTCTACATATTTATCAGATAATTCAGGCACCATGACTCCTCATGCTTTGTTCACAATCTGTAGGAGGTCAGGTTTGACTCTCCAAGAATTTAGAATATGTTTGATTCCCTGTATTACATTTCTTTTTGCTTAAGAAAGCAAAGTGGATTGTTTCCCATGACTGACACCTGACAGACGCTCTAATTCAAACACAAGTCCTGAGAGTTCCTGGATTGTTTCTAAAATTGTTCAGACCCTCATTAAAGCAGGGCTAATGCTGTTGTTTTCATTTACCTCTTACCTTAGGTCATTATTTCTGGATTTGGTGTTTAAAATAAAGGTAGACTTTTTAAACTGGCATGTTTACTCTTTCCATATATTTAACAAAGATTTATTGAATGTCTTCTACATTTGAGGCATGGTGCTAGATACCCAAAGATCAAGACAACATGGCATAATGGAAATAGCGCACCCTCCTTACAAGTAGTTGATTTCTGGTTTTGTCCTTTATTTGTGTCTTATTTGTACCCCTCAGTTAGAATGTTAAGTATCACATGAGTAGGGAGCCCCACTATCTTATTCGCAATGACTTCCCCTGTCTTTCAAAACAGTGTCTAATGAATTAAAACATGCAATAAGTATTTATTGAAAGAATGAATGAAGCTTGCAATCAAATATCCCTGAAGATTATGGCTTAAATAAAAATATTTATAAAGCAAAATATTGGTAATAATAGTAGTATTCCAGTGTGCAACTATCCTAAATACATTTAGCTTTCAAAAAAATTTTTTTAACCAGAACAGGAGGCAACATCACTAGAATCATTAAAAATCAACCAGATACTGTATGTCTCTTCAAAGTTCCTCCCTCAACTGTATCTCCCTGGTCACCAGATATAGCTGCACTGTGCTTATTTCTGTTCTTCAGACAGATTCTCCCACTTTGTAAGAATTTTTGTGGCAGGGTACCTGGGTGGTTCAGTGGGTTAAAGCCTCTGCCTTTAGCTCAGATCATGATCCCAGGATCCCGGGATCGAGGCCCGCATAGGGCTCTCTGCTCAGCGGGGAGCCTACTTCCCTTCCTCTCTCTCTCTGCCTGCCTCTCTGCCTACTTGTGATCTCTGTCAAATAAATAAATAAATAATCTTAAAAAAAAAAAAAAAGGAATTTTTGTGGCATTCCTGAAGTTTACTAGTCCCTGTGATTCTCAATGAGGGAATAAAAGGGAGTGAAAGACATAATTCCAACTCCCTGGTAAAGTCAGAGCCTGGGAACACCTACAGAGACCTTCCAGGCTGCTCTAAGGCATTTCAAGCTTTGTTCTAGAAACATGAAATGAGAAACCTCTTCACTGGCCCAGGAGGGAGTACATGGCCCACAGCCAAATGAGGGTGTGGGCTTCTGCAGTCTCCAGGACTCCATGTGCCCGGGCGGGTTCCAGAAAAAAGGGGCTGCATCCGGCCCATGTGCCATGACATAAGCCCCAGTCAACATTTCAGGCGGTCAGCAAATAGCTCTAGGGAACATCTGGATTTGAGCCCAAAATAGGTAAAGCCAGATAATTCTACTGGAGGCAGCCTCTCTTTTGTGTCATGAAAAGCACTAACCAAGTTCAGATTGTCATCTTTTGCTAGACCTGTTTTTCTTTTCTATACTGAAACAATCCCCATTCTCCAATCCCTGGAACTTCCAATTCCTTTAAAAAATAGCACGAGCTGAGGTTCCCATCACCATACTGCCCGCTTTCAGGTACACCCAAGGGAAAATGCAATTATAAAGCATGAACTGAAACAAACAAAATAAAACATAATACCAATTAGGACCAGTTCCTGGGGGGGAAAAAAGTCAGTTCTACATATGCCCTAATCTCTGTAACTGATTTATTGGCTGAATGGTCCACTCCAGAAAGCATTTGGAGGAGCCCCATGCCAGAAAACACTCTAATGCTTTCCAGTTTTCAGTCAAGTGACTGGGAGTTCTCCTCTGACTGTACATGCTTATTGTAACCTGGCCACTTTTTGGGACCCAGGATATAGCTTGTCTGCAGTATAAAAGCTACAATAAAAGCCAACTTGTACGATCAGGGAAAACATGATCTAAGGGAACTCAAACTGGAGTTCAAGTGATATTAACTTGTGAAATGTCTGTATCCTTACACCTCATACTCTTGCAAATAGTACCTAGTACTTTCATTCTTACCTGTCAAGTGCCGTATGTCTAAGAATGTAATCTGCATAGCGTTGTTTTATTTAAATGTTCATTGCATAATGATGAATCAAGGAAACACTCTCTGAAAATAAGATATTGGCCCTAGTAGGTGCTCCCTGATACCTATCCTCCCCCCAACATTTGGTCTTTACTTTTAGTATTGGATGTGGTTTCACAGGATTGTCTTTGACAACCGCACTTTCAACATACTGGTTGGAGAAACAATGCTTGACAATGGGCTATAATGTTTGCATTCACTGGGACAAAGTGAACTCCTATCCTCGCCAATAGCACACAACCCACCACGGCAACCACGACCCTCCCAGATAACATCTCATACTCACCGGGCACTGTCTTAAGCACTTAGCATGTATTATCTCTCATAAGCCTCACCATATCACTTTGTGAGTTAGATATTATTATTCCATTTTACTCCTGAGGAAGCTATAGCATAGAGAGGTTCATTCAGGGGCATGCAGCTAGACGTGCTGATGCCAGAATTTGCACCAAGGTCCTGGATAGGACAAGACATCCCAATTTATATATGTAAACACAACGCAAGCTCACTCTCAAGCACCATGTACACTAATGGAGAATATACATATGCAAAATGGATCATTACAGCCCTGGGTTTTTAAACCAAAGGTTATTTCCTAAGTCTTAATTTTCTACAGAGTAGGAATACAGATACATAATAAAGCTACAAGAACATCGAAGAGGACAGACATCCTCCTCTTCATATTCTTTCCCACTTTATTATAAGTCTTTGCTCTCCACCTGGCCATGTACTTATGGTCCTATAAGTTTCATTTTCAGTGACCTTTTCAGTTATTCAGCCTCGATTGTTCTGTAAATACATATGTCGGTATCACCCTGCATCCTGGTGTTGGGCTCAGAAAATGTAGCACCAGATCTCAAAACAGTCTTCTCTTTCATTACTCTGCTGTTTCCCCCCAGCTTGTCACTTCTTCCATAGTTTTCTGGCTGTACCCACCTCCTCATTCTGCCAGGCCCACCCTGAGTATGGCTCAGCTGAGCTGTTCTAGCAGCCTTCTCTCTGGCCTCTCTCTCTCTTCTTCATTGCTGAGCATATCACAACCCAAACTCCTCTGTCTGACTTGTAAAGCCTGCATAATCTTACTCCACCCTATCGAGTCAATTTCCTTTCCCACAAAGACCAATACATCGCTACTCAACCCGTCAGGCTGTCATCTGAGCCCACATGTCTCCACAGCTACCTGCCCACCTCAGATGACCTTTGCATTGCTCAGGTTGCTGACTCGCTAACTTTTAACCATCATTCAAAGGCCCAGCTTAGATCTCAATTGTTTAAGTAAATTTCCTTCCCTGCGGCAGCACATATGGACCATGTCTTTCTCTTACCTCCTATTACACTTACAGATCCATAATAATATAAATACTAGTAATGATGGGCTAACATCTATGAGTACTTTGTATGTACCAGGCCCTATGGGGATAAGTAGTTTTATCATTCCTGCTTTGCAGGGAAGTAAGCACAGGCACGGGGAAGGCAATACAACTCAGGTTTACACATGACATTTATCATTCAGCTCCTTTGTGTTACGGTGATCTTCCTAACACATTTCCCACTTCACTGAGACCAAAGGCTGGGATTCATATTTATTCTGTGTCTGTCCACACAACTAGTGGAGTCTGTGTGCATTGCAAGTTACCATAACTGTTGGCCCTTGGTACACATCTTTTAAATTCCTACCCTGCAAGACTTGCACCATGTTTGTACAATGCACAAATACATGCTAAAAAAAAAAAAAACAAACAAAAAAAAACAAAAAAAAAAAAACCCTTTCAAGTACAATGATGACTGGTTTGGGACAACTCATAGTCTACAAAGGGCCGTATGTGATTCTCTACTACCCTTACGATATCCATCCTCTGCATCCTCTACATGCTTGAAACATCTTAAAGACGGGAAGCCACAGGGGAGCTGTCAGCAATCAATGACAAAATTAATTAGAAGTTTTGGAGGATTAGAGGGTAGGGGAGGTTGTTAATTCCATCCTGGCCAAGAACTAGGTCTTCCGTTTTTTATTAAAAATTAGGTGGCAGGGAGATTTTCCCAAATAATCAAGTATTTGCACCACAATACTATGAATTTTCTCCAGATCTTTTTTTTCTTTTAACAACCATGGTTATTATAGATATATATAGATATATTCAGTAAAGATAAGTACCACAGTAAGGATGGGGAAAAATAATGATTTAGACTAAGCTTTAGTATTTTTTCTTTTTTCTAATTTTATTTTATTCTTTTCAGTGTTCCAGAATTCACTGTTTCTGCATCACACCCAGTGCTCCATGCAAAACGTGCCTTCCATAATATTCACCACCAGGCTCACCCAATCCTCCTCCCAAACCCTCAGTTTGTTTCTCAGAGTCCACAGTCTCTCATGGTTTGTCTCCCCTTCCGATTTCCCCCAACTCACTTCTCCTAAAGTCACAATTATTTCTTACATTCATCATAGGCAAAATTTCCAGTTTCTCATTACCTATTCTATAAAGAACATGACATGTAAAAATTCACAAGATTCCTCTTTTCCTCTCATTTCAAATCAAAGCTTCAACAAAGCCAAGACCGTAAAGAAAAAAAATTACTTAAAAATTTTTTACATTCGTTCAACTGTAGAAAAGATACAACTGTATCTCGTGAATTTCTGAGGAAACTCTCATAAGCAATAAAGAACATTTTTTTTAGCCAACGTATCAAGTGAGAAAACTTATCTCACCAAACTCAACCTACTTTTAGCTTATACTGACTACTGCTCACTTTTACTGATGCCAGCATTTTTCTTCAATTGAAAAAAAAATTAAAGAAGAAGAAAGAAAACCATTTATATATCTTGTCTCTTTATGTACTTTTTTAAAGCTTCAGCTTACCAGGATTTCCTTCATTGCCAACTGAAGCCAGATACATGGCCCATCTGATCCTATAATAATTTCAGTTTTAGGGATAAGCTGGCTTGAAGAGCATTCTCCTAGAGAAGCTGGTTTTCAGGCTAAAGCCACTTGGTCAGAGAAAACATCATCTCACATTAAATAATAACATTTTATATTTTCTCCCTAATTATAGAAAAAACATCAACTCACCGTGGAAAAGCTGGAATATATTCCCCCTTCCTCTTTTATCAGTCTTTGCTCATCTAATTTAAAGTTTTTAGACCTAAGTAAATCTTTTTTTCAACAATTGGTATTAGCTTTTGTATGCAGTTTTGTAATCATATTCAAAACCTTAAAAATTTTTTTTAAAATAATTTCCAGTTGCTCACTGCAAGTCATTCTGTACTTTTAATTGTGTGTACTCATACCAATTTACCTCTTGATCAACTGGACTGCAACTTAAAATAATTTTTTTTAAAGAAGGGGCCATGTAGGCTATATTTTCCACCTCCTGGTAAATCTAGAAATGAGTTCCTACAGTGTTTGCACATAAACATCACATTAGGTGAATATGACATTCTTGAGACACAATCTTGTCTTCTAGAACAGTCTTTTAGCCATCAGGGTTGAGAAGTCTGACTCCAGATGGATATTTGTCTCATTAATAACCTGTTAATTTCTGTCCAAATGCCTGAAAGATTCCTTAACCTGGAAACACAAACCTTTTAAAAGATACATATCTATTTGGGTCTATTAATTTTAATTTTATCTCAGATCTTTTTTGGTTCAGAAAAGATTTCTTCTGAAAGATGTTTGACCTTTGTTTCCAGTATTTTGTTCTATTTTTCATTGGAAATAAATTAAATTCTTAGATAAAATCTATGTTTCTTTCTCTCAACATTTTCGTCTTGGTCCTTCTGTTCCTTATTTTGCCTTCTACTTTGCTGGTTTGATTTCTGTAGAGTCTTCTCTATATTTACAGCCTTAAATTCCTTAGTACAGCCTTAAATTCCTCTTACACTACTATTTTGCCTGTGAAAATCATCTTTCATCCCAATCTTTCTTCTGATGGCCCCTGATTCCTATCTTATGGTGGTTCTACCTTCTCGCATCTTTTTGAGAATACCAAAAATATTTCGGTTAAAATGTTTTTCTCTTTCCTGGAGAAATTATTTCCAAATATATAATCTTGCTTCAAGTTTTAATGGAGAAGCTTCCTGTCTCTTATCCTGCAGTATTCTTTTCTTAAGTCCCCTTTGGGCATCTTTCCATCTATTCATAGACAGAAAAGAGAACAGTATGTTCAAGTCTAGCACTTGCCAACAGATAGTACTGGTGAAGAGCCTTAATATGCCCTCATTTTCCTCTTGGGCACCAGCAAAGCAGATCTCAAGGGCAAACTCACCCACACAGTACCTACCTCAGTTTTCAGGGTCTACCAGATATTTAGCGATTGCAGCTCTCTGAATGGGGTTTCTCCTGCTCTCTCTGTTATAATTTCTGACTAGGATGAAAGAGACTAAGAGGCAATCTACTGGTTTTGGGTTTTGTTTTTGTTTTTAAAGAGGGGAGTACATAAAAGATCATATGTCCTCCCAGCATGCATTGTCTTCTGCCTTCTCCTTGCCTCTTCCCTATTGTGTGTGGTACTTTATATCATGCAATTAGCCATTCAAGAACACAAAACACTCTCTGCTTGTCTCCATCTACCTCTTCCTTGGTTGTGGTCTGCTAGCCACATATTTAAGTGGATATAGAAAAAAAGAAATTGATAGTTTGGGTAGGAGGCACGACTCTGGATTTGACTCTGGCTAGCTCAGAAGACAGTTTCTTACCAGTTGGAGCATTTGCTTTCCCAGCCAGTGCAGCTCCAAGGTCCTGAAATAGTCAAGTGCAAATGATAGGGGCAAGGTACCTGTTTTTTTTTTTTTTTTTTTTTTCTCTTACAGCACCATTTGGGCTTCTCAGGTTCAATGGATGGTATGCATGTTTTATAAACCTAAGAATATGCTTCTCAACCCATCCCACTGACAATTACATTAGTAGACATTCCCTGTGGACCTCAGCGTGTGGCCTTTCTCCATCTTAAATTTACTATGTATTAGCCTTCCTTTTTTCACTTTTGGTATTGTTTCACTTTTGGTATTGTTTTATGGGTATTTTGGTGAAAAGTTTGGGAAGAAGTGTCTCAGATATCACCTGTCTCTGCTATGATGATCTGGAAAGTTTGTAAATGAAAATTTTAAATATTACTGGCTAGAATGATACAGGTAGTCTAAAATAGCATATCTATATTAGGTTCTGAATGCAACACAAGGGAAAAACAAGGACATTTTCACATGCTACTCATAGATTCATGGGACAGAAAATCCACAAATTATGCTAATAGCACCATCATGGCTCATATTTTATGTAGAGAAGCAAAGGAAGTTTCAAGGTTCAGAGTCGCCCCACCCCTTCCAGAACTTGGGAATAAGAATGTTCTCTGAAGTGGAAAGCATTATCGACTTAGAATGGGTGAAATCAGCTTCCAGCAAAAGTGACTCCTGAGATTATAGTGTTTCATGACTCTACAGCAAGGAGAACAGCTGGCCGTCCAACTGAATCTAGAAAAACAAAGTATTTCAAAGAGTTGGGTTGACCTGTCTGCACCCTTAGGGTATGAAAGTTGTTCACATAAATCAATTTATAACTAAGTAAATTACAAAGTCTCCTGACTGAGGAAATAATGTAAAAATATACAGTCTGCTTGGAATCTAGGAAAAGGGGAAGCAAAGAACAGGACTTTGTCAGTGAGTCTCTAACACTGCCTAAGAGAAAGAGCATGTTCTGGCTAGCTGAAACAAGCATTGTCATTCTTTTGGCAGGTACATCCCTATATTGGTCAGGGGCATTATCGTAACTGATGATTTGTATTTCTGAAGTCCTCTAGCTCCTTTACTCTGAGCCAGTGAGCAAGCTCTCACTTTCCACGTAAGGTTTTCCCTCATTTTAGGAAAAATCTGGGCAGGAAGGAATGTGGCTCTAATCCTAAATGGATAACAGAACCTATTTTTCCTGGAGTTCAGTGCTAACATCTTGACTCTAACCTCTTTGATATGGTGAAACAACCCATGCTATGAAAAAAACATTCCATGTGATTTTTTTTGTGGGGGGGCTTTCTTATATCCACATGTCTTCTGTGATCCCTCACTTCTTTCTAATTTAATTCTAAACTTTTGAATATGACACTGAAGATCCTTTCCAAATTTATCCTCCACCATTCCCCAACACAGGCTACTTTCCAATCTGGCCCATCTTGATGCCTTCCCAAATGCCCACACTCATTCCCTTCACCCTGCCTTTGATCATATTTTCCTTACTTAGAATTTCCTCTCTTCCTTTCCATTAACCAAAATCTCCTTGGTTCAGGGTAAGTTCAAGTCCACTCATCTCCATGAAAACCTTTTCAGCTACACCAAGCCACTGATTTCCGCATATCAGCTGTACTATGTAACATTCTCAGGCCTAACTCTTCTGTGCCAGCCCTAAATCACCAATGGTAGATTCCTCTCGAGTTTGTCACTACTCTGTCTTCTTCTGTGCTATCTAAGCTTAATGAAGTTTTATTATGTAGTATTTAACTATTTGTGTATGTGTCTAGTCTCTCACATTTCTAAGGGCAGAGAAATTTCTGAAATCCCCTCTCTATCCTCACTCTGATAATCACAGGGATGATAAGGAATAAGCACCCTAGCATTTACCTGAATTGAAGCAAAATGTAAATCAGTCCACACAGATCTGAATGTGGACAACTGTGTGTCTCTCTGCATCGAAATTGTGAGTATTCTAGGTTTTTCCTGTGTGAGACCAAATGGTACAGTGATTAAGAATCTGGTTTCTGAGAAACCTGGACTCTCATCTCTGCTTGGCTATTTTTCCTACACATTTTTCTTAGAGTCTCTAAGCCAGGATTTTCTCACCTGTAAAATGAATTCATTGGGTTTTGGTGAAGATTAAAGGAGATCGTGTAAGTGACATGTTTAGCATAGCGCCTCACATGTGGAAGGTGCTGAGTAAATGTCAACTCTTGATTAGTAAGAAGAGTTCCAAAAGGATGCCTTCATCTGCATCATTCCCTTGAGAACTCTGGATGGCTCAGAAATAAGAGAAATTGTATTATACAAGATCTTAAGGCATATTAGGATAAAAAAGTAATGAAAGCATCAAAATTATTTCCAAGACTAGGAGTATCAATCCTTAGTAATGAGTGGGAGACAAAGATGCTCCTGTTTCAGATGTGGGTGACTGGGAGCAAAAGGAAGGGATGAAGGGGTGGGGAGGAGTACTGCTCCAGAAAGGCAGAAAACTCTCTGAGATAGGGCCAAAAGCCTGGGCCCTAACCTGGGGCATCGGTCCAGAATCAGCAAGGAAGGTGCTTAGGGACATTACAGATAGTGTCTTCAAGTGAAATGAGTACTGGTTCCAACCTGTCAAATGTCCTCAGCTGAAGGTGTGTAAAACAGGAAGAACAAGACTACCTCTGAAAGTGGGAAGAGCTGTGCTCACTTACTATTCTAGGTGGTGATCAGAAGCTGTGATCACTGGAGAAAGAGTCTGTCAGGTTCTGAGGCAGCTGGTGCAGTCGAGGAGCAGTAGTAGTGGTGGCCTCAGGATGTTGGAGTTGGAATTAGCAGCAGAAACCCACAGCTGGCTAGGTAAAGATGGCCCTGCCCTGAAAGGGCTATGACTTTGAGCCAATAGAAAACTGAGAAGAGGCTGAGAGTCAGCCACATGGAAGTGTGAGGTAAGGCCAAGTCCTGATTGTCCCTCATGGGATGGCCCCAGAAGACCCTGGCTGTGAACAATTATCCAAGGCCTGGGGAAAAGGAGCAGCAGCAGGGCTGGCAGAGCCATAATCCTAGGCCCTCACATCTTCCCAGCATCTTCACGGCTGGCCTAGGTACCCTCATTAGGATGCCCTCCCAAATAATTTAACTCATTACACCTAATTTTAAAACTGTTTTCCTAAATGCTTAAGGGTATTAACTAATAAGTGGTCTGGGGTAACCATTAGGTCTTGTCATATGTAGGGGCAAATGTTCTCTTCAAGAAGCATACAGTACATTATTCTTAATTGAATCTGGTAACAGACTTCCAGCACAACCTGGGGATTAACTTGCTAAAGTGGTTAAACAAAGATTCCTGGCGCCTCAGTGCTTGAGGACTAAGAACATTTCAAAGATTTACATGACTCAAGTCAAACCAGAAACCTGGGTGAGGGGAAGAGGGCAGCTTTGAATTCTTGGCATGACTACTTCAGCTATGAGTCTAATTTCAGGTGAACTGGGGACAAGGCTCAGAAACTGAAAAGAGGGTATTTCTATAATGGCTAAAATCATCCCTGCTAAAAGCAGTTGAGTGAAACAAAAGGGGTCTCTAAAACACCCAGACATTCTGAAGTTTCACATATGTGCCTTGGTGTGTCACTTCAACCTCCGCTATGATGTATCTTAGGAAGCCCCTTTGAATCTGGTAAACTGTGTCCCTCACTTATGGGAAACATTCTTATATTATTTCTTGGGTAATTTCTGCATATACTGTTTTGTTTTATTTTGTTTTTAACTCTTCCTATTTATATGCTGGAACTCCTTGAGGGCTTCTGTTGGGTCCTTATTATTTATCTACCATTTTCCATCACTGTTGTTTTCTTGGTTTTTGTTGTTCTACCTGCTGGGGGGCAGGGTTCTCTATAATTTTCCCTTCTGAACCTTCTTTTAACATACACATTTCAAAAATTTCATCATCATATCTTCATTTTTCAAGAGCTTTTTAAAAAAGCAATAGGTGGATGCCTGGATGGCTCAGTGGGTTAAGGCCTCTGCCTTTGGCTTGGGTTGAGATCCCAGGATCCTGGGGTCAAGCCTTCCTCCTCTCTCTGCCTGCTTCTCTGCCTACTTGTGATCTCTGTCAAATGAATAAATAAAATCTTAAAAAAAAAAAAGCAATAGGTATTTTATAATGATAAAAGAAATAATTTATTAGGAAGACATAATCACAAACATGTGTGCATTTAATAACAAGATACATGAAAAAAAAAAAAACCTGACAGTATTAAGGAGTAACAGTTCCAAAATTATACCAAGAGACATTAACACCCATTAATAAGCAATTCAGAGCAAAGCAAGACATCTCCATAGACAGAGAAGATGTGAACAACAGTATTAATCACCATCTAATTGACATTTAAGGAACACAATATCTAACAGCTGCAGAATACATATTCTCTTCAAGTGCCCAAAGACCAACCATATGCTGGGCAATAAATAGGTCAATGAATGTTAAAAGGCTGAAATACAAAACATTTATTTTTTGGTCACAATGGAATTAAATAAGAAATCAATAACAATATGGTATCTAGGGATACCCCAAATGCCTGGAAATTAAACACCTTTCTAGATGTCTAAATAATTCATGAGTGAAAGAAAAAAATCACAAGGACAACTAGGAAATATTTTCAGCTAAATCAAAATGAATTAAGCTAAAATAGCTTTAAAATGTGTATGTTACATAAGGAAGAAATGTTTAAAAGTCAGAGAATGATAAAGATTACAATAGAAATTAGTGGACTAGAAAACAGGCAGATAAAATAGAAAATTATCAAAGCCAAAAGCTGGTTTTCAAAAAGATCAACAAACTTGACAAATCCCAAGCTAGACTGATTGAGAGTAAGAGAGAAAGAATATAAATTGCCAAGATGAAGAATAAAAGGGGAGTTATCACCACAGGTCCTATAGACATTTAAAGGATAAAAAGAATGATATTAAAATTTATGCTAATAAATTCAACTATTTAGATTAAATGAAAATTCTTGAAAAATACAACTTACCAAAATTGATACAAAAGAAGCAGAATATTTGAATAGCCCTTTATCTGTATAAAAATGGAATTTGTTATAAAAGTCCTTTCAAAAATAAAACACCAGGTGCAGATGATTTTAGTAGTAAATTCAAAGCATTTAGTAGTAAATTCAATGCACTTAAAGCCTTCATGGAGAAAGTAATACCAATCTTATACAAACATTTTCAGACTACAGAGGAAGAGGAAATATTGCTCGGCTTATTTTATGAGGCCAGCATAACCCTAATACCAAAATCTGACAAAAATATCACAGAAAAAAAAAATGAAGAGTATAGACTTTAGTCTTCATGAGTATAGACAAAAATTTCTTAACAAAATATTAGTAAATTAAATTCAGAAATACTTTAAAAGAATACTACATCATGTCCAAGTGGATTCTATCCCAAAATGCCAGGTTGTCTTAACACTAAAAAAAAAAAAAAAAAAAAAAAAAAAAAAACCAAGTATAATCCACCATATCAGCAGAATAAAGAAGAAAAACCATATGACCATTTTAATAGATGCAGAAAATCTATTTGAAAAGTGTAACACCTATTCATAATGGAAGAAAGAAAATATTTGTGACCCATATCAAATACTTGTATCCAAAATATATAAAGAATTCTTATAAAAATCAATAATAAGACAACGTACTTTTAAAAATGGATAAAAGATTTGAACTCTTTACAAATATGATATGCATATAACCAGGAAGCACAGGGAAAGATGCTCAAGTTCCTTATTCACCAGGCTAATGAAAACTAAAACTACAATAAAGTTTTACACACCCGTTAGAATGACTAAAATTGAAAAGCTGTCCATATCTACCACTGGTGAAGATACAGAACAGCTGGAACTCTCATAGACAACTGATGGAATGTAAAATCTTACAATCACTTTAGAAAACAGTTTGACCATTTCTTGGAAGGTTAAATATGTACCTATCATACAACCAGCTATTCCACCCTTAGATATTTACCAAAGAGAAATGATAGTATGTCTACACAAAGATGTGTATTTTCATTGCAACTTTTCTGTAATTGCCCAAAACTAGAAATGTCCAGATATCTATCCATATTGTGACTGGATAAACAGATTGTGGATATCCATATGATGTAATACTACCCAATCAAAGGGGAAAAAACTATCAATACATGCAGCAACATCAATGATTCTAAAATCATCATGCTGAGCAAAAGAAGCCAGATACCACCAAAAAAGAGTACTTGTAGGACTCCATTTACTTAGAATTCTAGAAAGTGAAAGTTAATTTGTAGTTTCAGTTAAAAAAAAAAATCATGGTTACCTGAAGATGGATATAGATGGGGAATGGGAGTACAAAGGGGTGTGAGGATGGAATGGAAGAAGATATTTGCAAATGACACTACAGACAAAGGGCTGATATCCAAGATCTATGAAGAACTTCTCAAACTCAACACCCAAAAGACAGATAATCACGTCAAAAAAAGGGTGGAAGATATGAACAGACACTTCTCCAAAGAAGAGATACAGATTGACAGACAGATAATGGTTGACAGACAGATAAGTTCATCATCCTTACCGTCAGGGAAATTCAAAACAAAACCATATTGAGATACCACCTTACACCAGTTAGAATGGCAAAAATTAGCAAGGCAAGACAACAAATGTTGAAGGGGATGTGGAGAATGGGGAACCTTCTTACACTGTTGGTAGGAATCAAGTTGGTGCAGCCACTTTGGAAAACAGTGTGGAGATTCCTCAAAAATTAAAAATAGAGCTACCCTATGACCTGGCAATTTCACTCCTGGGTATTTATCCCAAGATACAGATGTAGTGAAAAGAAGGGCCATCTGCACCCCAAAGTTCATAGCAGCAATGTCCACAATAGCCAAACTGTGGAAAGAGCCGAGATGCCCTTCAACAGACAAATGGATAAAGATGTGGTCCATATATACAATGGAATATTACTCAGCCATCAGAAAAGATGAATACCCAACTTTTGTATCAACATGGACGGGACTGGAGGAGATTATGCTAAGTTAAATAAATCAAGTAGAAAAAGTCAGTTATCATATGGTTTTACTTACTTGTGGAACATAAGGAATAGCATGGAGGACATTAGGAGAAGGAAGGGAAAATTGAAGAGGTGAAATCGGAGGGGGAGATGAACCATGAAAGACTATGGACTCTGAGAAACAAACCTAGGATTTTAGAGTGGGGAATGGGTTGGCCCTGTGATGGGTATTAAGGGGGGCAGGTATTGCATGGAGCCCTGGGTGTTATACATAAACAATGAATCTTGGAACACTACATCAAAACCTAATGATGTACTGCATGGTGACAAATATTACACAATTAAAAAAATTTTTAAAAAGGGGGGTGTGAGGAAATTTGGGGTAATGATAGAAACATATTTTCTTGATCATCACAACAGATTTGTGTGTGCATACAAATGTCAAAACTAATCAAATTTTATATTTTAATATATGTAGTTTATAGTTAATCAGTTATAGTTTAATATATTTTGAATTCAATATATAATAGTTAAATATATTTTAAAACAATGAAAACAAAACCAGAAACATCTATTCTCATGGTTCATCTCCCCCTCCAATTTCCCCCAACTCCCTTCTCCTCTCCATCTCCCCATGTCCTCCATGTTATTACTTATGCTCCCAAATAAGTGAAACTGTATGATAATTGACTCTCTCTGCTTGATTTATTTCACTCAGCATAATCTCTTCTAGTCCCGTCCATGTTAATACAAAAATTGGGTATTCATCCTTTCTGATGGAAGCATAATACTCCATAGTATACAAGGACCATATCTTCTTTATCCATTCATCTGTTGAAGGGCATCTTGGTTCTTTCCACAGTTTGGTGACTGTGACCATTGCTGATATGAACATTGGGGTACAGATGGCCCTTTTTTTCACTACATCTGTATCTTTGGGGTAAATGCCCAATAGTGCAATTGCAAGTCATAAGGAAGCTCTATTTTTAATTTCTTAAGGAATCTCCACACTGTTTTCCAAAGTGGCTGCACCAACTTGCATTCCCACCAACAGTGTAAGAGGGTTCCCCTTTTTCCACATCCTCTCCAACACTTGTTGTTTACTGTCTTGTTGATTTTGGCCATTCTAACTGGTGTAAGGTGGTATCTCAATGTGGTTTTGATACTGAGTAATTCTTTCAATTTCTGGTGGTTCTTGGTTGATTGGGAGTTTTGCCTATGTGGCAGGGAATTAGTTTGATATTACAGGTAGATTTCATCTTTGGGTGATCTAGCAGAGATCCAGCTTTTTTTGTAGGAGGATTCCTAAATTTGTTTCTGCAAGCCAAGTCTCTTGAGCTTGTCCATTTCCCTAAAGAGGAATCCTCCAGCTTCCTGCTTTAGGTGTGTAAGCCTGGCTGCCAGCAGTGGGGGGCTACATTGGATAGGAAACTTTATCATTCAGTATGCAGCTCTTCCTTCCTGTTTATGGACCCCCCTACCTCACTACCTCCCTATGTCCTACCTGAAGCCCCCACACCCTGAGTCCTTCGGATCGCACCCCTTGAGGTAGGATTCCTGCCTTTGACTGTGATGGGGAAGGCCAGTTACAAGGTGAAGGAACAGAGTAGTTTTTGCTAACCCAGTTCACCAATTTTCAGCTCTACCTTCAACCCTGCTGACAGGAAAACTGGACTCTTAACTTCTCCAGTCCTCCTCAGGTTCTCCAGCACATATTACTTGGCTTTCAGCACACATTCCACTTTCTCTGTTCAAAGTTAGATATCACTGCATCTGTTTTCTGTCTTCCCAAAATTTATCTTCTCATTGCCTATTGTCTCTTCTGTTCTCCTTGTGCTGGGTTCACAGAGACTATATTCTTTTACAGCCAGTAAAGTTGAGGTTTTAGTCAGAGCAGAGATAAATAGGGGTATAATTGTTCTCAACTAAAGCCCTGGGAAGAAAATGAAGACTGTATTTTAATAATGAAATACAAAAGGCTATTGTGGGCAACCAAATCATGTATCTTCTGGGAAGGCCTGCAATGTGCCCAGTGGAGTTGTTGGTTGTTAGAAGCCCTGAAGCCAGTCTATAAGCATCAGGCCTCACAGACACTCCTCGCCAATCCCTATTTTAAGGCCATTATTCAGAGTTGCTGGCACTGTCAACACCATGTCTTATTTCAGTTTTTCCCTAGTGCCTCCCAGGACCTTTCTTGTGGATTCATTCTGGGCATTTATTTTTAATGTGGAAACAGCGTGGCCTTTAGAGGCAAAAGAAACAAATACTTTCAGTCAAGAGAGTAGTGTTATTTAGTAAACAGCTAACAGAATGGAATTGAGAACACTCATGAAGAAAAGAGCTAGCTGAAATGCAGTAGGAAAAGTTGCCATTTTCATGTTTCCAACTTGCCCCAAACCAGGGAATCCTGGAAGCAGTGCATAGCTGAAATACATATATATACATGGAAAATATTAATTTCATTTCTATAATACTCTAGCAAGGTAGGTTAGTACTATCATATTTTATAGACAAAGAACTGAAGCCACCAAGTGATGAAGCTACTTGCCCAATGTCACTAACAAGTCATGGCACAGATGGGACTGGAACTCTTGGCCTCTGGGTTTTTAGTTTGTTTCTTCTTCTATGAATCATCCTTTACATTTTTTTTTTTTTTTAAAGAGACTTGACTTATTGGTCCTCACCATTCCATTTCCAAAGAAGGTTACACTGACAGACCAAATGCAGAATGGCCCAAGACCAAGCTTTTCCTCATCTATGGGCACATTGTTCTGATGAAGCAATTCAGAAAACACACACACTCATATCTAGCAGTAACCCTCGCTCTCTCATACCAGGAACCGGGTAGGCAGGGTTCATCTGGTCTCAATGAACACTTGCTGCACAGAAGCCCTGAAGAAGGGGAAAGCCCCAGCCCTAAAGCCCCAGACTCACGAAGGTTCTACCTCCTCCAAGAGCCTGTCCAAGCAGGCACATGACCAAGGAAAGCCATACCAAGGGAAGAACTGCTGAGTGAGATAATCTGTACCCCTATCACGCTTACAGGGCTCCTACCTGTGCATTAGTTCGTTCGCACTCACAACCACCCCATGAGGCAGGTATTCTTAACATCATTCCACCTACAGAAGACACAAGGACCCTGAGGTTCAGTGATATCACATGATTCTTTGGATCACACAGCTAAGGAATAGCACAGCCAGGCCCAGAGTCCAAGTCACCTGGACCCACACCCTATGCTCTTCTCTAACATTCCACAGGAAAAAGTCTGTGACAAGGGATCCATTGCTTTGAGACCCTCCCTTCCTTCCTTCCTCTTTTTTTCCCCCCTTCCTTCCTTTTTTAACAGAATTTCTTCCCATGAACTTTATCATAAGAATAGGAACAGCTAATATTTATTGAGTGTCTGCTGTGTTCAGGAGTTGTGTGTGGTGGATACCTTACATGGGGTTTCTCTTTACTGTTATTATCTCCAATATGTAGATGAAAAAGCTGGGGCACTGAGAGGGAAGCAACTCAAACTAGGTCACCAGCTACTAAAATGCAGAGTCTAGGATTTAAACCCAGGCAGTCTAGCTTAAGAGTCAACACTTCAACTCATTACCACCTTCTTTTCCTTTAATGCAAAACAAGAAGGAAAAAAAAAGAAAGAAAGAAAGCTTGATTCTTACATTGACCAGGAAACTGGTGGTAGGCAGAGTTTTTAGGAAAACACAGTTCTCACATGTTCAGGCCTCACTAGTTTCAACCCTTGACTGGTGAGATTTCTTCATCCTATCAAACATCTTAAAAGCTCTGATCTCTGTTATTGGGGATAAGAACACAAATTAGTTTTTAAGCTAAACTCTGTGGACACAACTGGCAAAAGGTTTCAGAGATGGGAAGCTTTTTGACACCGTTCATTACTTCCTCTGGGAAGAAACAGAGGCAGTGGCAGCATCTAATCATAATTCCACTGTCTCAAACCAGGCCAGTCCAGTGGTCAGGTACCTTGCTGCATTCCGAGGGTAAAAATAAAACAGTAAGCAGTTCTAATTCCTGGACCAAGAAATTTCTCACAGAAATTCTTTGAACAATACCTGTCCCAATTGTTGAAACAGGTGTGCTTTATCTTTCTGGGAAAGGTTTTCATAGATCTTGTGTGGCTTAACTTAAATACATGTGTTTGTTGTCAAAATTTGCTAATCCCGTTGGTTTCCCATAAGAAGGGGGGGAATCACTATACAGCATTGGGGGACTTTGGGTCTATCAAAAGGAAATTTCATCAAGGGGGTTCCACTAGCTTTCGCACAAACTGTATGGGGAAGGACTTGTTTCCTCACCATTTATCATGAACAAATGCTTCCACTGTAAATAATAATAATAATATTAATAATTATTATAGTTATAATAATTATAATAAACTACTAGAAAAATACAGAGTGAAAAAGAAGCATACAATATACGTGCCCAATTTTTTAACATAAAATCATTTTATCATATTGTCATAAGGTTTTTAAATGTTTCATTCTCAATTTCTATACTAATCAACATCTCTAGGACCTATGCCAATCGGAGGACTCTACTTTGAATAGCCTCAGTTTATAATGTGTGAAAGAAACATACCAAGCAGGGCACCTGGGTGGCTCAGTCAGTTAAGGGTCCAACTCTTGGTTTCAGCTCAGGTCTTGATCTCAGGGTCATGAGATTGAGCCCTGCACTGGTTTCTGCACTCATTGCAGAGTCTGCTAGAGATTCTTTCTCTCTCTCCCTCTATCCCTCCCACTTGTGCTCACTTGCTCTCTCTAAAATGAATAAATAAATCTAAGGGGGGAGAAAAGAGAAACATACCAATTGTTTTTACTATAATTTTTTTGATTTCTTAAAGTTAACTCATTATTTTCATGAAGGTAGTTGGATATGTGGGGGCCCACATCCCTTACTGGCTACAAAGCTCTGCATTGCTGCTTCTAGAAAGCTTTTTAATAATATGTATCAAGAGCCATAAAATACTCACATTCCTGACCCAGTAATTACATGTCTATGAGTCTACCCTAAGGAAATAATAGCACTTAGGCACAGAGGTGTTAATTGCAGGCTTATTAAAAAATAGCCAACCTTGGAAATAGCATAAAGTCCCCAAATAGGGGGAATCGTGGAGCAAATTATGTTCCATGCTGCCCAGAGAAGTTTCTCTCATGTGACAGACTAGGCCAAGGTCCCCTATGTATGTCCCACCACGGTCCACCTGTGCTTCCTTTGTGTCACTCACTAGTAGGACTTCAACACTTACGATGGTTTCTGGCACATAGTATCTGCTCAATAAATGCAGACTGAGTGGAGGAAAACAGTATGTACGAATGGACTGGATGACTTGGAGAGATTCTCGTGATATGACATAAAGTGAAAATATTAGGAGTTAAATTAACAGAAAAACAAGAGTAGCTAAGCTCCTCCTAAGTAAACCATTTTATGCCATTTAGCAAGAACTTGTTAGAATAGTGTCGGGAAAACTAAAGCACTATAGAGAAGCATTAGCCGAGACTTATAAAAATGGAGAAGATATGTGCTACGGGGTGTGCTGTGAATTGGGTAAGACTGATGAATCACATACGCTATATGTTAATTAAAAAATATTCAAGTCAGCAATTGCTTTTTTAAGGTATGTCTGAAATAAGGAAAAAAGCAAGGGACTTTGCTTGGGAGGGTTGGTGCAGTGTTCATGGAGGGAAGAGAGAAAGGAGAAGTGCCCGTTTGACTTTTCTATTCAACAAGGGAGCCCAGTCTTCAACCTAAAGAGGGCAGAACAATGCAGAGGGAATTTCAGTTCCAGATAGGCATGAGCTAGTGGCCTCAACAATCCGAACCTGTATGAATTAGATTCCAGGGCCTAAAGGAATTGCAGAGTCACTGACAGTGATTATAGGAAGCGATTATAGAGATTATAGGAAGCACCAAAAAATAAAATAACAGAATGCTGAGGACGATGCAGGATTTTTGGAGAAAATAATGTTTTCTCTTTGTTGCTTTAGAGACCAAAGGAAAAACCAGAGGATTTCAGTTGGAGGTAAATGGACATAAGGGTCAACATAAGGGGAAAACCCTTCAACCAGTTACAGACACCATTCAGTGAATGCTTCCCTGTGCTGCCTTGTATGCCCCAGGCACTCCGTGACCTGACAGAGATGATGGGGAAGGACTGGGCTGGGGTGTTTATAGAAGACCTCTGCCATCCTTGCTAACTCAAGCTATCTCATTCTCTCTGGCATCCCAAGGCACAAAGTCACGGCCATGATTTCAAAACCCGTAAGCTGGAGTATTTCTATAAGACACTCCCCTCGTTTCCATCTCCCGCCCTCTGTGCAGCTTAAAACAGCTGCAGACTTCTCACGAAAAAGACCAAGAGTACATCAAAGCATGGGAATCAGAAGGCAACCAGGGGGATGGTTGCTCAGGGAAAAACTGGAGAGTACACAATCTACCCTTTGCTCACCCCAATAGCAGTTCAACCAAGAAAGTCAGGATTCAGACTAGAACACAGTCCAGGTTCCCTTTCAGTTCTTTTTTTCTCCACCTTGTTTATCTTCTAGTTTTCCTAATTATAAATCATCAATCATCCAATTGGTTCTGGAATTGCATCACTAATGGTCTGGAAAGATAGTACTGTGGTATTGACGGGGTTTAGAAAGACCAGGAAAAACTGTCTCCCAAACTTCAAAGGATTTACTCTTTTAAAACACACCAAAAAGCCTGAGAGATAGCAAGCAGTTTAGACTAAAGACACCAAACAGCTTGAAGATAAGATACATAATCTCAGAACCTTCTATGGAAGCTGTGAAAATGCTATCAGGATCATCTCCAAAAAATGCAATTTACTGTGAAAGTCTAATCAGTCATTTGGCAAACATTTCCCTGGACAGATAAGAGATTAGAGCGGGTGAGGGGAGATAGCAGAGGGGCTTTGCAAGAAACAGGGGCAATTAATTACTGGTATCGATTGCTCCTATCATAACAATACAGCTCTCTTCCCTCTTCAAAAATTATTAAAAATTAGGACATAGGAAACAAAATAGGTCAAAGAGCAAACAGCTGAATTTCAAAACAAAGGACTCAAGTTAGTCCTATGGAATGCAAGTCTGCTTTTTACCCACTTTATCTGGCCCACATTCCAAGACATCTTAGAAAGGTTACTAAACAAACAATCATGTCAGAAGCCAAGCATATCTCAGAGCAAGCACAGACTGAGTTCTCAAGGTCTTCTTCTATACCGGAGCCCATGATTCACTGAACATTCCGGATTTCATCCATTTGTTCCATATTAATAAACATTTGTTCTATGTCAAGGCACTCATGCCTTTTATAAATCAGCCATTTTACCCTATTAAAAGCTCCCAAAAAGGTTCTTTTTTTATTCACAGATTAAGCCCTTCATTGGAGCTATGGTAGAATTTTTCCAACTCCCCACACTGGGACCCACTGTAGGACCAGGGTGTCTTATAAAGCACAATTTACTGGTGCTGTTTAAGAATGATGGATGTTTAGGGGTGCCTGGGTGGCTCAGTGGGTTAAAGCCTCTGCCTTTGGCTCAAGTCATGATCTCAGGTTCCTGGGATTGAGCCCTGCATCGAGCTCTCTGCTCATAGGGGTGCCTGCTTCCCCCCCCACCCCCGCCTGCCTCTCTGCCTACTTGTGATCTCTCTCTCTCTCTCCTGTCATATAAATAAATAAATTAATTAATTAATAAAATCAATCTTAAAAAAAAAAAAGGATGGATGTTTAGAAAGTGTGCAAGGAACATCTCTTTGACACTGTGCTACATCATTAGCTTCAAACGGACAATAAGGGTCCCAAATGGCTCTCACAGATGTAGTACAAAACAAAAGACCTGGAATCACAGGGACTTGTAGCTTCTCGAATTTGCTTTTTACAAAAATGCTTTGTTGACCACACACCCACCTTTCTTTTTCTCTTTTTTTTTTTTTTTTTAAAGATTTTATGTATTTCTTTAGAGAGAGAAAAAGTATGTGAACAGGGGAGGGGCAGAAGGAGAGGGAAAGAGAGACTCTCTAGCAGACTCCATACTAAGTGAGGAGCCCAATGTGGGGCTTGATCTCACGACCCTGAAATTATGACCAGAGGCAAAAATCAAGAGTTAAATGGACATTTAACCAACTGGGCCATCCAGGCACCCAAAAAACCCCCTTTATGCCAGGTTTTATTTTTTTATCTATTCATCATACACTTGGATGATTTACAGTTTTTTTTTTTTTTTTTAATTGTCTCTGAAGGTTTTCAATCATCCTTATAGTAAAAACTCTTAAATACGTGAAGGTTGCAAAGGAGCTGAGGTGGCTCATTTTTGCAGTTTTTGCAAAAAACTGCTACTTTTCAGAGTGGAACAGAAAGCATGATGGACTTCCCCTTGAGCAAACAGCCCCCCTCCCTCCAGGAAAAAAATCCAGCCACAAGTCCTCATACAACAAGACGAGTGGGATTGGCAGAGGCCCACTGGGCCACAGAGGGCAGGATGGGCTGGAGCTCTGACATCCAGGCGGCCTGCAGAGAGGGTGAGTCAGTGAGAACAGGCAGGAAAGAGGGAGAGGAGGAGAGGAAAGACCTGATGGGGAGGGAAGGAAGCACCAGGTGTCCTAGGACAGATGATCTGGAGCTCAGTCCCATAGGCCAAAGACTGGACAAACTGGCTGAATCAAGGCAGGCAAGAAGGCCAGAGTTCAGTGGGGTCAGGCACCTGGGGCACATCCCATGACTCCAGGAGCCTGGGGAACCAAGAGTCAGAGAGCCTGGGTCTCAAGTCGGGGGCTGTGTCTGTCCCACCCACCTTGTGCCATAGCGGCCACCTTATAGCAGGTCGTTAGGGTAAGAAAGAAAGGGATGGAAGGCATTCAGAAGCTCAAGCCAGGAGGTCTGGTTATTTAGGGGCTAAGAACAACCAGAAAGTTTGGGCAACAGCAAAATGACATGAAACTGAGTCAACATCCCTGGAAAATACCGGATACTTCTCCCCAGTTAGATAAGTGGGAAGTGAGTTCATGGCCCAAGGCAGGAAGGAGGCAACAGAACAGGAAGAGAAGTGAGAGGAGGAAGAGGGAAAGGGAAGAATAATTTTTTATTTTTGCTAGTTATTCATGGAAGCCTCTTTTTTTCTATCACTTATTTCCCAAAAGGCTCTTGATAAAGACACTTGCGATTAAAAAAAAAAAAATCACATTAGCATGACTCTACTCCAGGCTAGACTCAGACCTTATCTAGGAGTGGCTTATGCAATCTATGAAGAGATGCTCCCCTAAGATGATGAACTAGTCGGAAATAAACTCCACACCCAGAGCCCCTGCAAATCCAGTGCTTCCAAAGCTTTTTACCCAGGAGCTGCCACCCTCCTTGATCCTTAGTGCTCAGGTCTACAGGCACAGTCAACCCACTACATCAGCCTGTTTCCTGCTCGTCCAGACAACAGCTGGCAGATCAGGCCCAGGCCCAGGCCCAGGCCCGAGATCTAGCCTGAATTTTGATTCCTCATCTCCCCCCACTAAGGCAAGGCCCCTGCAGATCCTGAACTTCGCCTTTTCCATCTTTGCGTTGATCTGGCCCTGAGAAAGCGGCCCAGTGATGGCAACGGAGAGCTCGCATCAGCACTTGGCTTCTCCTTTAACTCCCACAAATCCTGTGAATCTCAACACTGAGCCTGTTAGTTCCTGAAGCGGTTGTCTGCTGGGCATTCCCTGCTCCTGCACCCCAGCTAAATCACCCGGCCCTTTAGAAAAGGTAAACAGCTCATCAAGATGATACAGATGAACAGAGGTAGGGCTCAGAGCTAAGAATGCTGGCACAGTGTCAGGGGCAGGCTACCTCTCAGCGGATAAATATGCATTTCAGAAAATTTCAAAACTCTTCTGCAAATGCAAGAACTTATAAAACATAGTATACAGGCTCAAGAAGGTTATGGGTTTTAAAAATTCAGCTCAGGCTATCACCACAATGACCACAGCCAGTCAGGCATAATTATAAAAAAGATCCATCATGGGGATGCTCGGGTGGCTCAGTTGTTAAGCCTCTGCCTTTGGGCTCAGGTTGTGATACCAGCGTCCTGGGATCAAGCCCCGTATCCTGGCTCCCTGCTCAGCGGGAAGACTGCTTCTTCCTCTTCTACTCCCCCTGCTTCTGTTCCCTCTCTCACTGTGTCTCTCTCTGTCAAATCCATAAAATCTTAAAAAAAAAAAAAAAAAAAAAAAAGATCTGTAATGGTGCCTTTAAAAAAAAAAAAAATTACATCTTTGGGGACTGGTAGAAGGAGCTAGAACAGTATGACTCAAGCTGTGTTCTCCGGAAGACTGGCATCTTGGGATGTGAATTAGTGTGCCTTGACAAAATAGTTCACGATCCCATTAGTTTAGGATGCATCCTCTGTATCCCCCTCTTGGTATTCCCAGTGCATTTAAGCTATTTCAAGCTCTATAATGTAAAGAAACCCCTTACATCTGATTTGACCTAATCTTTTCTAATCTTACCTGACCACTGTTCTCTTTGTCTAGAGTATACCTATTCATTCTGAGGACTGTTTGGGAAATTCTGAGCCAGATTTAGTTCATGGGTTTATTTAACTCCTGATTTTTAAAATTCAATTTAATTTAATTTGATTTGATTCAATTGCTAGCTAGAGTGAAGCAGGGCACTGGCTTTACCCAGTTCAGCAGATAATCGTAAACCTTCTGTCCTTGGAACTTCTCTGACATGAGCCCTGCATGGAAGTGCATCTTTATTCAGTGCGTTTTTTTTTTTTTTCTTTTAATTTCCAGAATTTAAGAAGAGGATGGGAAAGTAGTTACAACACTTCAAAAAGCCTTCCTCTGAGTGGGAGCTCTCACTGCTCATGAAGAATTTGTGTCCAAAAGCACATCATTTGGGGAGTCAGAACATCCCAGGCCCCAGCTGGAAGAGGTCCTAGAGGTTGGCCAATCGATGTGGTCATCTCCTAACCAGAAAGCAGCCTTGGGAGGATTGGCAGCCACCAAGACCACAAGCTACTCAGTGGTGAAGCAGGGATTAGAACCCAGATCTTTTGGTGCCCCTGCCAGGAAGTTTTTCCTGTCCTGGAAGCATCAGCTTTTCTCAGAAAGGAAGAGATCCATCCTCTTCATCCTGAAAACCACAGTGGAAAGACAAGAAGGAGCTATGCCACAATGCGAACACTGCTTGACAAAGAGATGACATTTTGGTCTTAATTCCATTTTTCTGCATTGGCCAAAACATCTCCAAAGGGAATCTACTGCTTTTATGCCAGAAAACAACATTCCTTTAAAAACGAAGGGGAAAAAAAAGCAGAAGGTAAAGTAAAGAACGTACCCTGGAAAGCATCCTCTACGTGGTTCCTAGGGGTTGATCAAAATAAGCAGAACTAATAAAACGCCATGGCATTTCCCTGTGCTGGGGAGGCACCAGGCTGTGAGCAAGGATGACTCACGGAGGCAGTGGGGAGACCCCCCCACTAGCTGCCCATGGGCCAGCAGCTCTCCCTCAGAGGCCCTACGTTGCTGTGTCTTCACCCACAGACTGGCAAGGAGCAGAGCCCTGCTTCCCTGCCTATGGTCATTTCCTCTTCAAGCCCGTGTCTCGAGATGGGCTTTGAATGACTCCTCGATGATTTCCAAGTTCACATTCACCGAGCACACAAATCTAATTAGAAAAATTTTTTTCACTTTGTTTTTTTCCTGTACTTTTACTCTGGCCTCCCATCTAGTAGAAACTTCTCTTCAGCCCGACGTGGTCTGAACACAATACTTTTAGAGATTTAACCCCTGTCTTGGAGATTTTATTTGACAGAGAGAAAAAGAGACACAGCGAGAGAGGGAACACAAGCAGGGGGAGTGGTAGCAGGCTTGGTGAGCAGAGAGCCCAATGTGGGGCTCGATCCCAGGATGCTGGGACCATGACCAGAGCCGAAGGCAGACGCATAACCGACTGAGCCACCTAGGCATCCCATTCGTAAATTGTTTATTTATAAAGCACATAGGTATGTGTTTGTATGTGTGTATTTGCCTTCGTGCTTTCAGGCTGCTATACAGAAATATTAGAGACTGGGAGGCGTATAGACAATAGCCATTTATTTCTCACAGTTTTGGAGCCTGAGAAGTCCAAGATCATAGCTCCAGAAGATTCTGTATCTAGAGAAGGCCCACCTCCTAGATGCATGTCTTTTTGCTGTGACCTCACATGATGGAAGGGGCAAGGGAGCTCTCTGGGGTCTCTTCCATAAAGGCACTAGTCCCATTCAGGAGGATGCCCCCTCATAATGTAAGCACCTCCCAAAGGCCCCGCCTCCTCCTACCATCACAATGGGGACAGGGTTTCAACATATGGGGAAGAACGCAAACTTCCAGTGTCCAGCAGTACGCATGTGTGCTATTTGAGCTTGACTCAGATTCTTTAGTGCTAAAGGGAATGACTGGATAATCCTTTCAGCCAAATAACATGCATTCAGTCACTTCTGGAATCTCTGTTCACTGAAGCTTTCCAAAAACTGTTAAGTCCACTGTTATCTGAAAATACCCTGAATCTTTAGAGAAGCATCATTCTTCAATGTAGCAACTTGGGTAGGTCTTCAGAGCCACTCTCATTCGCTTTGTTATATGCCTCCCCATTCCCAGGCTGTCACTCCTTCCTGCCTTCAACACTACTCTAACCTGCCTTCCCTCCCAGTCCCAGAGGGTGTGGTGTCCCTCCCTCCCTTGCTTAGCCAATGGCCAACGGCTATAGCGTTTCATCTCCCTGTGGGCACTGATCCATTAATTACTTCTCTTGGTCACTGTATCTTTAATTTTCTTCTTCTTACCAATTTTTCCCTCTCAGTTTATAAGCTTTATATGTTTACTTTGTAACTTTATAAGCTTTATAAGTTTATCCAGTTTTCACCCATCTTTTTTTTTTTAAAGGTTTTATTTATTCACTTAAGAGAGATCACAAGTAGGCAGAGAGGGGGGGGTGGAGAGAAACAGGCTCCCCACCCAGCAGAGAGCCCAATGCAGCACTAGATCCCAGGACCCCGAGACCATGACCTGAGCCGCAGGCCAAGGCCCAACTCACTGAGCCACCAAAGCGCCCCCAGTTTTCACCCATCTTAAAGAGAATGGCTCCCCCTTGACCACACATGGTGTTCTGGCTATTGCCCTTCCCTCAAGTTTCTTGGGTGGTGAGACTGTCCTCACTGTCTCCATTTTCTCAGTTCACATCTACTCCTCCCCAGGATTATCCTGGCCTCTACCCATGAAATCACTAAGAAGGTTGAAGAGAAGGCCAACAATGACGAGGCCATCCTTTCTCGTCATCGTCCTGGACACGAATTGCTCATGAGCATGACAATGGCTCAGGCCTCCAGATCCTCTCTGCTCACTTGGCTTCCAAGACTGCACAGTTCGTCTGTTCTTACACTCCTTGGACTGTTCCTTCTTGGTCAGTTTCACTCTCCATCTGAGCTAGCTGTCCCTCCTGTGCACGTCCCAATCGCTCTCCATGGTGGACCCAGATGATCAATTCGCACCTCAGTCTTTCTTCCCTTCTGGGTCATGAGCTTCCCAGGAGCGGATCCAGGGCTCCCCTCACCTTGATGTCCATAGTCTCTAGGACAATGCCTGGCATGAGGTAGACAGTAATTCATGGAACTTTTCCATTTGGGATGCAAACTGGTTAGCTGGTAGGTCAGATCCAGTCCACGGTCACCTGGTTTATTTGAACCATATGAGAGCTATTTTTGAAAAATATCAGTGTTTAAAAATCAGGAGACCTCATGTAAAAATCTGAAGATTTTGGAATTTCTTAAGAAGTTTAACTATCTGGAAACATTAGGTTCAGGTTTTTCTGTGGTACTGACCTCATTCACTCTCAGCCTACATCACTCCTGGACCCTGGAGGGAGCTGGCTCCCTCATTTGTGGGGCAGGCTCTTCATTTGTGCCCAAAGAGGTGTCTGGGGGTGGGGGGACTTTTTGATTGGGCTGCACCTGAAGGAGCGGCCAGAGGCTGTCCAAAGCAGGCACATGGTTGTTTTTGCTTAAAGAGTGAAGAAATGGTCAGAGACAGCCTTGGTTGTCCTAGAACAATTTAGGGTGAGCAAGAAGTCAATCATAGCCAGTAACTTCTGCTCTGGTTTCCTGTCTTTCTAGATTTCCATTAGTATCAAAATCATTATACCATAGATCCTAGTTCAATTTTTAAAATTCAAAACATTTCATCTCAAATTTCCTTCCATATCTTTTCCCCTAGGGAGCTGTAAGGAAAGATGATAGTGACATTATCATCTCCAAATTCACGCTGTCACCACTGCTCTCTCATTTAATGCCTAACCTCACCTCTGGGACAATAAGTCACAGGGTCTTGGCACAAGACATTAAGGTTTATAAGTATACTACTGAATTTTCACCCCAAGTATGATTGTTTTCACCCAAAACAGACGACAATCACATGCACAAAGACATATCAAGAGCTTTCTACATCTGAAGTGTTAACAGCCTTATGAATTTTAATGGTTCAGAATAAGTTTATTTTTCACCACAGGCCCAGATGGAAATCGCTGCCATCCGGAGTAGCTGAAATCCCTGGGTGAGATAAAGCAAAAGATTTCTAGGCAGAGGAAATCAAGATTGGACCTACTGGTGTTGCCATCTGTTCCTCCGAGCTGACCTGAGAACTGGGAGGCTCCCTCAGGGCCTGAAGGATCATCCAGCTGTAGTTTTATGTTTTACTTGGATTGCATTCTGCATTGCATGACTGTCCCTGAATTCCAGGCTTGCCAATCATCCTACAAGGTCTGCTCCTATTAGACACCTCTACTATATGCTTTTTAAGACATACTGACTTCCTTATAACTGACTCTAATTATAATAATTTGATGACTTTTGGGGGGATCACTGTGTGTACTGCTAATCATGCCCACATCCAGGTTTCAGATCAGGGATGACAGAGCCTCTGACCATTTTAGAGGGCCTGTTCTGGGAGAGCAGGCTGGTGTTTTCTTTGCTGCTTTGGAATTGTTCTCTTGGAGCAAGCAACAAGCAGGAGAAGATGTGCCTTAGTCTGATAATCACAGAAACTGTGAAGGAGAAGTTCATTGTACTCTGAAATGCCTTTTTATTGGGTAGAATCTCCAAATCAGCAGCCACACGCCCTTTGGTAGAACTGCCCTGAAGACGGGTATTTGTGTTCTCCACGAGAACCTCCCACTGAACAATGGCCAGATGCCAGGCCCTGAATGCCACAGGGAGAGACTCACCCTTCCCACTCTCCCTAATCACCTTGCCAAAAACACCCTGGGAAACTCCCTCTGAAGTCATGCATATCTTTTCTGGACTGTGACCCTGCCTGGGCATGACTGTGGTCATCAGCAGCTGGGTACGGCAAGTAAGGGGCAGACATCTGTTCCAGAAAGATGGCACGGACAGCTTGTCCTTCTAATGAGGCTTCAAAAGTGGCGGCTCTGATTTAAGCACAGCAGCAGGGATCTCTGAGGGCAGACTGCATACACTGTTGGCCTACACCTTGTCCCACTTACCTGCTGCCTGCGATGACAGACCGTGACTAGTCTGAACAAGCCTTCTGAGACTTACTGAACTCCTTTTTCTGGATGGTAACCTTCCTTCATGTGTTTCTCGGTGGGACAGAATGTCAAGAATATACCTACATCAAACTGGGGTGAGGTAACCCAATTCAAAAGTGTTTTTTTTTTTTTTTCCTGAGGCTTGTAACCTGGCATTATGTCTCATTTCCTGCCCCAATTTTGTTGCATAAGCAGGATGATATTTGGGAGTTCCTGTTTGAAAAAGAGAGCCTGGCTTGGCCATGGTTGGTAGACAAGCCTGCCCTGTGCTCCTGTCTGGCCAACCTTGCCCCTTACAGAGAGAGGGGGTATAGTCCAACGGGTCCCGTATGTCATTACCGTGAGCAGGGAGCTCTCACGGTTCCTCTTTCCCTGCCAACAGATAACCAATTTGTATTTTAGCATGTATTTATACCTTGGATTGAATAAGAAGACCAAGCCAATGATAACCCCTCAGATATGCCAACCAATTAATTTCAGCAAACACTTACTGCTCACTAGCTGTGTCCCAGACACTAAAGTAAGATAGAATACATACAGTCCTTGACCTCAAGGAGTTCACAGATTCACTGTGTGGAATTGGACACACACGCACACACACAGCTAAACTCAGGTTAGCAAACTAAACTATGGAGGTAAATATTCCAAAAGCAACCCAGAGATATATAGCAATGAAAATTTTTTTTACACAGTTAAATACATATGAAGAATAAAGAACGTCTAACATATATCTATTTGGAAATCCAGAAAGAGCTCCTTCTGGATAGAGGGAATAATGAAAAGGCAATATTTAAAGAGATAATAGCTAAGGATTTTCCAAACATCAGGAATACTGAAATCTTCCAAATAGAATAAATAAAAGGAAAGGTGCAAATAATCCCATTATAATAGAATAAATCCCAATATAATAGAATAAATAAAAGGAAAGGTGCAAATAATCCCATTATAATGAGATCTCTGGAGAGATAATCTCAAAAACATCAGTATGAAGGAAGGGCAATCAAAAGGAAGCTAGCCTCCCTACAGCGATATTGGAAGCCAGAAAAAACAGGGAAGTAATATCTTCAAGTAGTACATAACTGTCAACCTAGCATTATAAGCCCTCAAAACAATAATAAAACAATTTTGGCTGTGATAAGAATTGTAATAGAGTTATAAATAAGGTGATCTGAGAAAGCTAAGGAAGGAAAAATCAATTCTGCATGATAGTAGTAGCATTGAGGGGTGGTGAATGGAATAAATGGTATTTAACTAGATTTGGATCCTGACAGATAGTAGGATTTAGATAGCTGGGGGATAGGTATGCAAGGCAGTGAGCTATAGGATCCTTTGTTCAAATGAGGAAAAGGCCCTACCTCTAAGTCCATGAGGTTCCACGCACAGTGCCCAAAATGCAGGCTGGAAGCACTAGGGCTGGAATGCCAGCCCTCCCTTGATTCTTCAGCCCTCCCTTGATCCCTCACCAAATACATGGGTGTCTTGATGTCCTGTAGAGAGGTTCTCTAAACAGAGCATCTGAGTAAAGTCCTCTAGAGGTATACATGGATGTTCTAGAATGTTCAGATGATAGAAAATAATGGAAAGTCTCTAGTTTCTGCAAACAGTACAGAAAGAACACTTCTCATGGGGCGCCTGGGTGGCTCAGTGGGTTAAGCCGCTGCCTTCGGCTCAGGTCATGATCTCAGAGTCCTGGGATCGAGCCCCGCATCGGGCTCTCTGCTCAGCAGGGAGCCTGCTTCCTCCTCTCTCACTCTCTGCCTGCCTCTCTGCCTACTTGTGATCTCTCTCTGTCAAATAAATAAATAAAATTAAAAAAAAAAAAAAGAACACTTCTTCCTGGTGTTCAATCTTGTGCATGGATTATGCAAAAGAATACCTATCTCTGTGAGCAGAAGAGACAACAAAATGAGAAAGCTAATTCAGAGTTTCAAGGCTATGGGCCATTCTAGAATACAATGTATGTGATTTCCAAGGGACCTATCAGAATTCTGAGCCTAAGGAGGTCAAGCTCAGTCATACAAGTTCCTCTGCTTCTCCTCATGCCCTGACAAGGCCTTGCGGTTGCTCCCTACAGTCCCTGTGGGCACTCTGTTCATCCATACTTTGCTGCTCCATACCAGGGGAAATGCAATGAGTTAGAAGCTACCATAAATCCTTTCTACCCTCCTTGCAAGTCCTGGGTCTCTGCCCCATTTGCCTAGTCATATGGGGACAGAGTATTAAAAAAAACAACAAACAAACACTGGAGGAGCCAACTACCTTTTTCAAAAGTACTTCTTTACAGGCAGTGTAAAATTTCCAGTCCTATGTCAATGACCAGAGCCTGCCCAAACTCTCCCAGGAACACAGGCTCACGACATACTTCCCTAAGATGGCCCTTCTCTCCAAGGAGTCAAGTATCATTTCCTCCATATATTTGTCTTCCCCTCAGTCTTTTCATTAAGGGAATGCTCCACAATCATCTTAATACTTTTAGGATTTGGCACAGTGCCTGCACTCATGCCAGTCTGAGGTTTAATCCCTCTATAGCCTTTACTTGAGGGTGAGGACCATTGCTCATTGACAAAATCCACAGGGTCCGAGGCACTATTGGAAACATAGTAGATTCTCACTAAATTATTTCTGAAAGAATAAGTAAAGTTATAACTGTGTTGCATGGCTTCTAGACCATCTAATTCAATTTTCTTTGGATATGCCCCAGACTCAGAAAACCATGAAATCCAGAACCAAAGCAGGCAACCCCAACCTCCACATATAGGAGTACAGAGAAGCACTGGTCTACTCTAGCAATAGCATTTCTGCTCTTTTCTTTTTTTTTTTTTTTTTAAGATTTTATTTATTTATTTGACAGACAGAGAGCACAAGTAGGCAGAGAGGCAGGCAAAGAGAGAGGAAGGGAAGCAGGCTCCCTGCTGAGCAGAGAGCCCGATGTGGGGCTCAATCCCAGAACCCTGGGATCATGACCTGAGCCGAAGGCAGAGGCTTTAACCCACTGAGCCATCCAGGTGCCCCGCATTTTCTACTCTTTTCTTCCTTATATTATTCCTTTGGGTAGCAATGGCCTCTAAGTCAATTTTCAAGCCCATCTCTACTCGTTCCTCTTTCACGGGGTAAATTTTCCCAAAGACAGAAATGAGAAGCAAGTACATTGGGAAAACCACCCCAGTCACTCCCGTGATCCCTCCCTCTACCACTGCCCTGACTCAAGTCTCTGCTGCTGTGCAGATCCCGTTTTTTTCCCCAGAAAACGTAAGCATGTCAGGAAAACTGACCATATTCTACAACTCGGGACACAGTGTAAAGCACACAGCTGATTTCTGTGAGACAATGTGGAAATTAAGACTGAGCTCTGCAAGACTGAGACCTGACTGAGTCTGAATCTTCACACAATTACTCGGTTCTGTGGCAGTGGGTAAATACCAAACCTCTCAATGTTCTTGCCCCAGTATCTCTAAAATGGAGGTAGTGATGTTATCTGCTACATTAGGACTGGTGTGAAGAGTAAATGAGAAAATATGTTACAAATATCTAGTATGGGGGCACCTGGGTGGCTCAGTGGGTTAAACCTCTGCCTTAGGCTCAGGTCATGATCTTGGGGTCCTGGGATCAAGCCCCACATTGGGCTCTCTGCTGAGCAAGGAGCCTGCTTCCCCCCCACCCCGCCCCGCCTGCCTCTCTGCCTACTTGTGATCCCTCTCTCTCAAATAAATAAATAAATAAATATCTTTTAAAAACCCGCAAATTTCTGGTATGTAGTAAATATAAGAATTGCTCACTATCATAATAATCACTATTTAATACATATTTATTGAGTTAATTATGCACAAATGCAAAATCACAGCACTGGACGATCCTTTGCTAGGTACATACTTCTTCATATCAATAGAAAGCATGTATAGAACCTTCTTTGAGCAAGCTGCTGAGTGTACAGAGGCAAAGAGCACCTGAGATGATGTCACCTGGGAAGCTATTCTTTTCTCACCTTCTCCCTATTATGTTTGAAGCTGCAAGGAGTCTCTAAGGAGGCATTAGTTAGCAGGTGTCAAAAAATCTTTTTTAAGCAAGTCCCTTAATCCTTGTGGGTCTATTTTCTACATTTCAAAAACCAGATGATTGGGTTAGTTGATCTTTAAGGCTCCTTCAAGCTCTCACTGTGTAGAATTTTATAATCATGGGGGGTTGGTGGTTTGTTAAAAACTCTCACCTCCATTTCAGCAGATTTTTTTTGCCCCATTCTCCTTCTCATGGGCTTGCGGCTTTCCTATAAGCATACAGGGGACTCATTTTTGAGGTCACAGAAGAGGAAGCATCCAAACCCCTCAACCTAGACCCCACCACTGGCTTTGATGACCAAGTGGAGAGGGAGGAGAACTCTCTGCAGACCCAGGAAGCTGGCATATGATTCTCCATGAGGTAGGTGGGCCTGAGGGCTCTCTGGGGGGCCCAGCTGTAATCCTCACACAAATCAGCCTGGCTATGGGGACACGCAAATCAGATGGGAAATAAAGAGATACTTTCAGGCTGGCACCTAAGGAAGGAGCCGCCCAGATTCTCACTGTTTCACACAATAGTCCAGCTTCTTCTGGCAGGAAGCAAAGCTGTGCAGAGACTCACTGAAGCTTGATAGTCAATTGGATGGCCACAGACCCTCACCTTCTTCCTAGGTCCATTAAACTGAAAAATAAATAGTCAACGTTGAGCTACCTCCAGGCTCCTGATGTAGTTCAATGATCATTACATTATCTCTGAAGCTTTCAAGCACAGTGCATTGTGGTGGTGGTGGGGGGGGGGTTACTTAAAGGGAACATCTTTGAGGAGTGGCTTTATCTGAGGCCAGATGGGAATGGACCAGGCTGTGGGCTCCCTAGAAAATGACACTGACAGCTGTGAGGACTCAAACATGAAAATGCCTCCACACCCCAGCAGTTGCACAGGGGGGTTTGCTAAAGCAAATTAGAAAAATTTTTAGAAATCTGGAGAACAAAACTCTAAGGTAGACTGGGGTTCAGCAACACTTTGCCAGAGCCAAAGGAGAAGCTGGCTCTTATCCTCACCACCTGACGGAGAAAGGGACTCTGAAGTACTTAACCCAGATGGGCTATGAGTCCAAATTCCCTTGCTCTCTCCCATTCTTCATCAGCCCCACAAACGCAGGCTGGCATTTTATGAAATAACTGACCACTTATATTGCTAAAATGGAATTGTAACATATTACCCAGGAAAAACTGAGCAGGAAACTGAGAGGAAAAACTGAATTGAGGCATAATCCCAAATCATATCATGGCAACCCTGTAAAACAAACAACTCTTGGTCCGTCAACATGGGAATATGCCTCTCCCCTCCCTGGCCTCTGCCAGTCCTCAAGAGGACACTCAAGGGGGTCTGATGGCCACAAAATGATCATTAAGTCCCTTGATGGTGGGACCAGCACTGACAAGGAAAAATATTCTGTCAGATAAAAACTCACAGCTTGAAGGGGATGACACATTTTCTTCCCTCTCCTCCCTAAACATTCACACACGAAGCTTTCTCCGTGAAAGCAATCATCTTTGCTATTCTCTGCTAGTGGGAGGTAAGGCAGGCTCTAGCATTCTGGAAAATGTGGAAGAAATGCTTCCCTGTTTGTTTTCTAAGGGGGAGACTGCTTCCAAGGAATTCAGGAGAGAGATTTTGCATGGTTTCTTTTGAAAGATGGGGACAGAAGTCCTATCAAGACAGGCTTTTGGAAGAGAAGGGCGAGGCATGATGTGCACATAGAAAAACCAACTACTGGTATGTCATTTGGAGCTTCAGACTCATCAGGTCCACAAGGGCTACAGAGGCACTGCAAACTGGTAAAGGTGCAGCCTTTGGTTTCACACAACACAGGTTTTTATGTTCATTATATTTTTGGAGGCAAAAGTCCGTGCAGCTTTTGGCAGTCACAAAGCTTGCCATATGCTGAGAATGAGGGTTGAATTACATGCTGCCTAATCCTTTGGTGTATCACAGCTGAGTCACATGCATTTTGACACTCAGAGGATATAAATAGAAAGATCTGGGGAGAAGAAATAAGAAATCCATATCTTGGATTCTTCCAAACTCTTCTTGCTAGCATGTGCCATTTTTCCTAGCAGTCTTGGCTGCGATAAAACAAAGTCAGAAGAAGAATCTTTGTTCAAACTTTTGAATATCTTTGACACCCTGGATTGGGAGGGTTTGGTTGAACGAGCCAAGCATGCTTTATTTCTTAGAACTAGGTAGAATATCCTAAGCCAGGGGTGGGGAGAAGGGAGAAAAGCTCATGGGCAATGGGCATCAGCTTGAAGTCCTAGGGAGCTAATCCCATTCTGGTGCTTTCATGAGCTCATTAGTATGGGCAAGCCAGAGTCACACAGAGATTCCTACACCAGGAGTTCAAGCTCAGAACGCATCAAGGTAAAAGGCCAGATACTGCTAATTTTTCTCTTTTGTACTCTGTGGTTTCCTGACAAAATGATGCATGACTTTGTCCACTTTCTTGCTGTTCTTTTGAGGTGAAACATAAAGTTTCACCATGTTTTATACCAAACTAATTACACTAGAGAAGTCGGGCATAGAGTTACCCTGAAGGAGGCTGCCCCAGAGGAGGGACAATTGACCAGCAACACTTAGTTACAAGCCACAGAAATTAAGTGACCTGGGATAGTCAACACGTCAAATATGTCAACAAATATTTCTTTAGCAGTCACTAGAATAGTGTAAATTTAAAAGGCGGACTTCCTGCCCTGGGGAGCTTATAACATGCGTTGGGGTGGGAGGAGGAAGAGATAAATATTTAACAACTCGAAGACAGTGAAACTTGAGGCAAGTAAGGCCAGAGGCTATCTAGGAGTTTACCGGAGTGAAATCACAGGCAGAAAAAGAAAAAAAAAAAAAAAACCTCAACGGATCTCTAGTCTCTTATGTGGAAGTCTCAAGATTAGTCTTTCTTTCTGGATGTCTAATTAACTAGTACTATACTTGGCAATTGCTAAAATTATTACTTCTCCAGGTATAGAAACCCTTGATACAGCTTAGAAAAAAAAGAGGAGCCTGTGTGTTTGTGTGTGTGTTTGAGTGTCTGTGTGTGTGAGAGAGAGAGAGCAAGAGAGAATGAGGGAGAGAAGAAAAAGGAAAGGAAGGGAAAGGTGGGAAAAGGAGAGAGAGGAGGATTAGGAGGGAAAGAAAGAATAAGAGAAAGTAAAGGAGGGGAGGAAGATAACTGAGGGAAGAAGAGATAACCAACTTAGGTCATTGCTCCCCCAAACCAAAACACTAAGCACTTTAAGCCAATATCAGAATTATTAGTCACTGCCATCCACACATGCTTTTAGGTTATCTAAATGCATGAGAAGCCTTTAATGTGCTTTACAGAACAAGCTAAATTAAAATGATTCTTGCACCTGGAGCCACGGGACTCCCCCTGGGTTGTCTGATGCAGGAAGTTCTGAGCACTCACACAGGGAGAAGACAGCAAGCCTGCCTCAGGGCAGGGCCTCAAGAACCCTGACTTTTCAGGTGCTCAGAAAGAGAACAGAGAAGTGTGCATCTGAGTGGATAGAGATAGGAAAGATTAATTATGCCACTAAGTAGTATATAATTATCAGGCACATTTAATGCAGTGTATATTTATGGTAATTTTCTAAAGCAATTTTACATTATTAAATTATTCCCACAACTAAGATTTTTTAAATTTTTTTTTCAAATTCAATAGTTCTACAAGGAGCTCCATGTACCTTCTTTGAAGATTTTATTTATTTTATTTGAGAGAGAGCATGTACGAGCAAGGTAGAGGGACAGAGGGGGAGGGAGAAAATCTCAAGCAGACTTCCCCCTGAGCAGGGAGCCTGATGCAGGTCTCCATCTTGGGCCCTGAGGTCATGACCTGAGCTGAAACCAAGAGTCAGATGCCCAACCAACTGAGCCACCCAGGAGACCCTCCACATACCTTCTTTACCTTAATTCCACCACCAATATAGGAGAAGGGGCAGATTATATCAAAGCTCTAAGCATACTGGATTAAATTCAGACATTCATAGTCTCTTGCTCGCTCTCTCTAGTGTGCTGGAGTGTGCGCGCTCTCTCTCTCTCTCAGTTTCTCATAGTGCTATGATGATACAGGGAGTAAAATTGGATCAGTGTCTCCAGAACAGGGATATTTCAGTTCAACTCCCTTCCTTAAATAAAAAAAATAAAATTTTAAAAGAATGGAACACAGAAACATAAACTCTGCCATAATGAAACTAGAAGACAGATGACAGCCACAACTCTAGACCATAGGCTCTGAGGAATGGATGCCGTGAGAGTGGCATTAGGACCTGAGGAGAGAGGTAAGGATGGACATGTCCGTCATGGGACATTGAGGTCTCCAAGAGGGTAGAGTGGCCCAGTGATCTCACTGAAGTGTCAGGAGTTAGGAACATGGGCAGGGCCAGAAGTTCCCCTGAGTCTTATTCCAGACTGTAGAGCAGAAGCAAAAGATATGGGGAGAAGCAAAAAGCAAAAGAGATGTGGAGAGAAGCAAAAGATGCCACTAAACGTCTAAAATGTGCAGGACCTCCCTTTCAGTGATCCAACCCAACATGTTAACAGTTGCAGAGTTGAGAAGCCCTGTGCTATTCCCCAGATAGCACAGGATCCAGGGAAGCCTGGAGCCATATGCACCTCTTGCTGGCCTGGAAAGGGAGATTTTGGATCCCTGAGCAGAGCTTTACCCCTGAGGGTGTTCTCAGGACTCAGTGTATTTGATGGGAAGTCTTTTGAAACAACATACTTAAACTGACGTGGCTGCTACCCCGACTTCATTCCCTACCACCATAACATAATAGTTCTTTAGTAAACAACTGGCTTGGGGAGAAAAGCCTCTATTCAAAATTAAGATGATCAAAAGGAAATCGACATGCAAAAAACTTGAAAGCCATTGATTTCGAGCCTGAGGTTTAAAATTTGAAAGACCTGGGCTCCAACACTTCAGAAGTCTTCCTGGCAGCTCTGTGAGAAAATAACTAGCTTTTATCAAAGGTTGAGCCTAATGAGAGGCAATCGTCAGGGGTTGGCCAAGAGAAACAAGTTTTCTCGGAAGCCTCGCCATTTGAAGAGCTCCTGTTTGTGGCCAGGTTCGCTGAATCTGCAGGTTGTCACATAGAGTCTCTGCCTCTAGCCGAGGAATCTGTGGGGATGTCTTCCTAGGTCTGAAGACAGGAGAGCAGGATGCAAATGCCGAAGCTGCCTTTATAGCTGTGTTTTTGTTTTTGTTTTCTGCTCCGGAATGCTTGAGATCAACTCTGTGGTTCAAGAATGTCCCTTTTAAATGTCCCCCCAAGAACTTTCCAGTAAACCTGAGTCATCAAAATGCAGTCCAAATATGTGTGGAGGCCTGCCTGATGCCCAGTTTGAAAGGCTGTTAAGAGCCAGTTTCAGGTGACTCCAGTCTATAAGCTCACTGCAGGGAAAAAAGGGTTGGCCCTTTCATTCGAGTTATCTCTGAAAACCAACTCTTTCCCATGTTGCCTCAACTGCAGGCTTGTTTCATGTTGATTCTTTTGAGCCTCCATGACAGACAAGGAAAAAAAGTCACCAACTGTAGGGTAAGAGGTAATAAGGAAAAACCCAAATTCTAATGCGCAGCCTACATACTGAGAATTATAATCTTTTTTATTAACATATAATGTATTACTAGTTTCAGGGGTACAGGTCTATGATTCATCAGTCTTACACAATTCACAGCATTCACCATAGCACATACCCTCCTCAATGTCCATCATCTAGCCACCCCACCCCCCCAATCCCTCTCCACTCCAGCAACCCTCAGTTTGTTTCCTGTAGTTAAGAGTCTCTCATGGTTTGTCTCCCTCTCTGGTTTCATCTTGTTTCATTTTTCCCCTCACTTCTCCCCCATGGCCCCCACCCGGCCTTCGAATTCCTCATATCAGTGAGATTATATGATGATTGTCTTTCTCCAGTTGACTTATTTCACTTAGCATAATACCCTCTAGTTCCATCCACATCATTGCAAATGGCAAGATTTCATTTTTTGATGGCTGCATAAGTATCTATATCTATATAAATATAGATATAGATATATCTCACATCTTCTTTACCCATTCATCTGTTGATGGACATCTAGGGTCTTCCACAGTTTGGCTGTTATAGACATTGCTGCTATAAACATTGGGGAGCACATACCCCTTTGGATCACTACATTTGTATCTTTGGGGTAAATACCCAGTAGTGTGATTGCTGGGTCATAGGGTAGCTCTATTTTCCACTTTTCAAGAAACCTCTATACTGTTTTCCAGAGTGGCTACACCAGCTTGCATTCCCACCAACAATGTAAGAGGGTTTCCTTGTCCCTGCATCCTCTCCAACATCTGTCATTTCCTGATTGGTTAATTTTAGCCATTCTAAGTGGTGTGAGGTAGTATCTCATTGTGGTTTTGATTTGTATTTCCCAGATGCCAAGTGATGTTGAGCACTTTTTCATGTGTCTGTTGGCCATCTGGATGTCTTCCTTGCAGAAATGTCTGTTCATCTCTTCTACCCATTTCTTGATTGGATGATTTGTTCTTTGGGTGTTGCGTTTGATAAGTTTTGCATAGATTTTGGATACTAGCCCTTTATCTGATATGTTGTTTGCAAATATCTTCTCTCATTCTGTCAGTTGTCTGAGAATAATTTTTTTAAAAAACATTTACCAGATACCTACTCTATGCCAAGCATAGACCTGGTGATCACACCTATGTCACATTTTGACATCCTAAAATTTGGACATTCTACAGGTTGGTGTTGACTCCTGGTCACATCACTTGGTCTCTGACCTTCACCAAGTTACTTTACCTTTCCGGGCCTTAGTTTCCTCACTTGGAAAATAGGAGTGAATTCTTATTTTATTGAGTTATTCTGCTTGACACTTCACACTGTTGACTTAACGATGGCAAATGACTGTTGCTTTATTTACTTTTTTCATTGTGATAAGACATACATATCATAGAATTTGCTATGTTAACCTTTTTAAGTGTATGGTTCAGGGATATTAAGTACATTCACATTGTTGTGCAACTAATCACCACCATCTACTTCCAGAACTCTTTCCATCATTCTGAAGTGAAACTCTGTACCAATTAAACAGTAACTTCCCATTCCCTCTTCCCCCAATCCCTGGCAACCACCATTCTACTATCTGTCTTTATGGATCTGACTACTCTAGATACTTTATATAAGTGAAATTATACAGTATTTGTCCTATTTTGTCTGGCTTTTTTTCCCCCTGCAAGTACAAGTTCATTTGTTTAGTTGTATGACCTATAGCCACTTTTTGATACCATTCTGCTTCTACAAAGCATCTTAAGCAAAATGTCAGTTCTCCGGGACTTTCTAACAATGGCCTACTTCATTCACAACTCTTCCATGAGAAAAGTGCTAAAAATGCATGCCGGAAAGGTTCAGGTCACCATCCTGGGAAATATGATCCAACTGATTGGTCTAACACACCACTCTGATATTTAGAGTAAGGATCATAACCCACACTTCCAGCTTTACCTAACTAAATTAAAGTGAAACCCAGGCCATCTGAATCCTCAAATAAACAATTGCTTATGGGTGTATCTTCTGGATCATTGAAGATTTAGATGCATAAGGATCAAAACTTTAAACAATAAAAAAGAAAATCTTCCTTAAATGAATTATATACTTCCCTGTATTTTTTTTTAACGGAGTATATAAAACAGTTTAAGGTTTACTTCATGATTCAGGATCATTACAGCTAATATCAATTATCATATATGCTTCAATACATTGATGGCCTTAGGATCTACTGATGTTTGTTGACTCTTAATCCATACACTAAATAGCCCTGGAGCACTATTTTTTTTTTTAATTTTTTGTTTACATTAATTAATAGGGGTTTTTTCCTTACTTAATTCCTTGTTATAACCTCTCTACCCAGGTCCTTCCTCAAACATTACTGTCATTGCCAAGAGTAGATTAAAATTTGTAGGGGATTGAAAACCATGCTATTGAGCAGGGGGGACGGGAGAGCTTTTTAAGAATACAAAATGACAAATACAAAATCAGATTCCAAGTTGGAGAGTGGGAGTACTCCTGGAAGACATCCTGCTCTGGGTCAGCTACCAATGATTTAACGATACACGGAAGTGACTGTAAAATATACAAATATATTCCAATAAACCCTAATTTACTTCAGTTAGCTGGAGCTCAAAAACGCCTGCAGCCACTCCAGCGCCATGTAACAGGAGGTGAAAGGTGCTGGAGGGCAAGTCAGAGTGGCAACAGGCAGTCCCAACCAATTGTGGCCGAAATTACCTTCACAAATTTCACAAAACCTTAAGATCTGGTGAACACATTTCTGGGGTTGCTTACTACAGATCTGCCTCTGTAGTGATCAGATGTAGTACTACTCTCTTCTTGCCTATTATGAGCTAAAAAACCAGACAGAGCTTGAACCAGAGCTATGTATGAAGAAAGAATGAATGGGCTCTGAATTAAGATTAAGGGCATCTCCTTGGAATAAAGTATAAGGACTTCCGTGCATAAAAGTTGAGACATGAGCATAAAATTGTCTCTGGTTTATCTCTTATTTCTAGCTGTGTTTCACCAGGTGAGGAAAAATGAACCAGTCTTTTTTTTTAGGGTCTTTTTTTTTTTTAAGGATATTCTCTTAGGATGATTAACTTTTCATATAATTGAGGTTAAAGTAAACATGACTGTATGTGGCTGGTATTCTTTTCAGTTGTAAAAATTCAAGACTTGGCCTCTTAAGGTTTCTAATAAAAGGCAAAAACGGTTACTTATGTCTCCTCTTATTCCTCTTTAGCCAGCTTTTTCTTTTTAATTTTTTTATTTTGAAATACATTAACAAAAGTTGTAAAAATAGTTCAGAGTTCCCTGATCTCCTTCAGCCAGCTTCCCTAACATTCCCATCTCACATAACCATACTACAGTGATCAAACCAGAAAATCACCATTCATATACTACTACTCACTAATATTCAGATCAGTGGGCAAATGGCAAAATTCAAATAAGATCTTGTTCAGGATCTACTCCTGGATTCCATGGGTGTTGCACCTAGTTGTCACATCTAAGTCTCTTCTAATCTGTGACACTTCCTTATCATTTTCTGTCTTTCATCGTCTGGACACTTTTGAAGTGTATTGGTCAGTTATTGGTGGCATGTCCTTCTATTTTCATTCATTTGATGATTTCTCATAATCACTTTTTTTTTTTTTTTTTTTTTTTTTTTGTAGAAAACCACAGAGGTTATTTTATGCCCTTCCCAATGTACCATGTCAAGAGGTACACACATCCCTACATCATTACTGGTGGTGGAAATTTTGGTGATTCTGTTATGATAGTGGCAGACAGATTTTTCTACTCTAAAGACATTATTTTTCCTTTGTGAATCTTTAGGAGTAAAACTTTGAGACTAGTCCAGTAATCTTTACTTCTTAATGGAATTCTTAGTCCTTATTTCTCTCCATAAAAACACACTTGCCAACCTTGTGTATGGTAATTGTGTACAGTTATTTTTGACTTCAGTGTTATAGTACATACTCAAAATAGAGTTTTCCTGTAGTTTCGTTGGTATCCTAACCAGGCTCAGTGATCTGGTTATTCAAGGCTATGGTTATTTTTAGGTTTCCTGTGTCAATAAAAACTGCTTTTGTAAATGCTTTAGAGCAATCCATGTATTTCGTGTAGAAATCATGAAGTTAATAATTAACATGGGCCCCAAGGGTCTTCAAATTTGAGTTCCAGGCTTTAGTACTCATGTTTCATCCTGGGAAAAGTCATTGAACTCACCATTCACAAAGGTCAAAGCAGAGGAATGACCTCAGGACTGCCAGTTTTGTGTTCCAGATCATCGTAAATTCCTTTACCCTTTTGTTTGCAGAAGAAAAATGGAATTTTCCCACATTTCATCTGAATTAATCACATTTAACAGCTCTTGGGGGAGCTGTTAAAATCACAAGTTTCCCTTAACTGCCTAGGGATCTACTCCTGAGGTATTATCTATGTGCATGTGGTCAGGCCTGAAAGGGAGCTGGGTTTCATTCACCGGTGGGCACACCTTTACCAAAGGCAGCATTTCTGCCATTCTCTGTCTTTCCAATGTTGGATCATTAAGAACTGATCAATTTGAATGAAACTGCCATTACTGTGTCTTAATTTCAATATTTTCTGCTCTATCTTGTCTTCTTTTGATATTCTAAATCAGAAGAGTTGATGTTATTTTAATTTAGCACCATTATCAAATTAAACAAGGGAGTATCTTACTTTGGTAATACCCTCCAGGGATGGAAGGGAAGTAAGGTAGTATAAGCCTTATTCAGATCACATAGCTTCTAGGCACCCTCACAAAGCAGGTGCATTTGAAAGGCATACTTCCTTTCCACATAAGTAATCCCACCAAGAAATCCACACTGACATCTAAAAATAAGCCTGCTTGCATATGACCTCTATTTGTTATTAGATGAGATTAAGAAAAATTAAGCCATCCTCAGGGTTCCCTTTACTCCGAACTGCTAATAAATCCATCTATAATTTGGAAAAAATAGATAAGGGGAAAATAGCTAACAGTCTATCACAGACATCAGGTAAAATTCAAGGTCTTGCTTGTATTACAGCTATATTTCTGTACACGTCAATCTATGATCCTTCGGTTAAAGACCATGAACTATAAACTCAAGTTCACTTTTCACTGCAACATTGGTTAAGAAAGAGAAGCTACGAATGCAGGCATTAATCATCTCAAAAACCTTTGGCATGTGTGATGATTTCTCTGAATTTGGTATAAAAGAAAATGTTTTGAGCTTTTCATTTTCTATGCTAGCTGGTATTACTGCTAAGTTTTCCATAGCCCTTTGAGGAGAGACAGAGTGAGTTGGAAGCATGTTAATATTGTTTCATAGAAGTCTCTTGGAGCCCCTGGCATACCAAAATTGTTCAATGTTGAGTGAAACAGAGAGTCTATTTTAGAAGGATTGCCAGCTTGAGTGACCATTTTTCTATTGGTAAACTTTGAAAATCCCTTATCTGAGGCAATAACTTAACCATTAATAAGAAAAACACGGGCTCCTTCTCTAATTCTACAGTGCCCTTGTTGAACTTGGCGAATCACAGGTATGATGGCTCAACGCCCACTAAACCATTCCAACACCATTCTGGGTTAGACATTGAAAACAATAATCTCAATTGTGTGTGTGTGCCTGTGTGTGTCTCCCTCTATCTATCTATATACATACACACACCTATATGTCAGCATGTACATATTCTCAAACACACACACACACACACACACGAGCTGTTTTCTGCATGCGTCCATACTCTATACATGAATAGCAATGTCCTTACTAGCATAATAAAAGTCTCTTTCAGTTCTTCTCTCTCTTCAGTTCCCGTTTCAGAGCCACACCACAGACTCTTTGTGCTCTAAGTTCACAGGAAGCATCCCAAGCATTCTCACAAGTCCTGTGGCTTGGCTTATGCAGCTGGGAATAAAAGGTCCCTTGAATACAGATGGCAATGTTACATTCTAACAGCTGCCACCCAAGGGTAGTGAACCCCTGCAGTTCATGTTTTGTAGCACTACTTTCTGTGCCAAGGGAAAGATAAGAGAAATGTTCTTACTGGGGACTCCTTTTGGTCTGATTTATGAGAGGAAGGAACAATTCTTTTGATGATTCCCTGTGGCATGCAAAATGTTTGACTTTGATTTTAGTTCCCAGGAATACGTGAGCTTCTATACAAGGTCATGTGTGAATTTTGAAGCTAAAAGAATTGGGAAATGGTTCCAATTCACATGGAGATAGCACTTTTCAGGTTTTAGAACCGATCCACAACTATCATGTGTACCCTCAGCAGCCATGGGTTAGATCCTCTGCTATTAATGGATACCAGAAAAGAACATTTGGGTAAGGTCACCAGGGCTTAGCCAGAGCTGGAGGAAGTGAGTGACTATATTTACAGTCCTAGAATGAAGCCTATTTCAGCTTTCCACACAAAGGACGCTTTCTTTCAGCTTTTAACATGTCACTAAGGCGAGATGGGTAGGTTCTGAGGACTCACAGAGGGATTTGTTGCCAAATTGTAAATCCAAATTCACATATCATAAATTTCATGACTCTATCCCTCATTCTACCAGAACAGCCTATGGCACGGAAAGTCTTCGGCCTGGTATAATCACACTAAATACAAAGCATCTACAGAATTTCACGGAATGAAAGAATGGATATTGAGCTTTTTTTTTTTTCTTTCCTCTTGAACTTTGTGCATTTAAAACAGGCATGCATACTCAGGAAGCTAAGTGACAGAGGAAGTTCCTAGTGGCGTAGACACAGAGCTTTTCATCCCTAGCTGGTGGGTATAAACCTAGACTGAGTCTGTGGTGATCAAGAGTAGATTGATGGGTTATATGGGTTTTTTTGTGAAAACAGTACCTTCCGGTTGATAGTTACTATTCCACACATCATTACACTGACTGTCACAAAATCCCACAAGTGAAAGGGAACTTGGAGACAATGTAGTCTAACTTCCTCATTTTACAAATATCAAAAATAAGACTGGGAAAGATATATGACTCACTGAAGGTCATGAAAGCCAGGGATGTCAAAGCTGGGAATAAAGTCAAGGTTTCCTGATTCATATTCCAGTGTTTGGTCTCTTTAAACATCTATGACACTTTGTTGAATGGTATGAATTATTTCTCTGAAATGCATAAGATGTCTTTTTGCCACATAAAGTAGTTTACTTAGGTGGAAAATGAAGCAAATATTGTATAACGTGTGAATAGGGGCTGGGGGAAAAACAGCATTTGTAGTGACCCAGCGGGAACTATTTCTGAATGGCCACACTGCACATTAGAGTCACCTGGGGGAGAGTTTTGGTTATCCAGTGTGCTGCAACAAACTATCACAAAACTCAGGAGTGGAAGACAACAGTCATTTTCTTGGATTTCACAGTTTTGAGGGACAGGAATTTGAGAGAGGCTTGACCCAGTGATTCTTCTATTCCATGTGGCATGGAACTAGAATGACTTGGTGGTATTTAGCTGGCAACTGGACTGGCAGTTCGGAGGATGAAAAATGGCTTCACTCACTTGTTTGATTCATTGAGGGAATATAAGGGAGTCTGGACTCAGCCAGTCTCTCTCTTCCCATGCAGTCACTGGGGATCTCTACATAGTTTTTTTACATGGTAGCTCAGCATTCAGGAATAGATAGAAACTGACATTGCTTTTAAAAACTAGGCCCAGAGCTGGCCTGATTTTGTTTCTGTCATTCTCTATCAGTCAGAGTGGTCATAGACAACCCAAACCCAAAGGGAGAGGAAATAGATCCCATCTCTTGGTGGGGGGAGTATCAAAGGCTTTGTGGCCATCTTTAATCTACCACAACCCATCCTCTAACTACTAATTATTTCTATTCCTCCCACATACAATACACACTCCCTCTTACCCATGACCTCCAAGAGCTTTATCTCATTAAAGCAACAGGCTGAGATTGGAGATCTTTTAAATCATGTTTAAGGAACAATATGGTTACTCAGATGTGATTCTCTCCATCTAAAGACCTGTCAGCCAAAAAGCCAAGTTTCCTATCTTATATACCCAACATAAATGATCACACTGAAATAGAAAATCACAGGAGACATTCAAATTCAGAAGTGGGAAGAAGGACAATAAGACCCACAGAGAAGTACCTTGTCCATAAGTATGAAATACAATTGGCCACAAGTCACGAATTCCTTGAATGGGTCCTGATTTAACTGGATCTGGAGTAGAGCCCACATACTGGTATTTTGCACTGGCTCCCCAGGTGATTCGAATGGGGAGACAGAGCTGGAAGGACTGACCTAGGGAGTTCATCTGGCATTTTTAGTGTGGAAAAAAGGGGAAATACTTGAAAAGTTTAAGTGTGCTCTCATTTCTGGCAGCATCTCATCTTTTATAAAAATGCAGATTTCTGCCCTCAGACTAGATCTACCAAACTCAAAATCCTTGTAATAAGCCTGCCACCTTCTCCAATGATTTCCATGCTATTAAAAGTTTAAACCCATTGGATTTACCTCTTTATAAAGCCAACTATATTTTGTAATTTTTTTTCTTTTTTTTTAATTTATTTTTTATAAACATATAATATATTTTTATCCCCAGGGGTACAGGTCTGTGAATCACCAGGTTTACACACTTCACAGCACTCACCATAGCACATACCCTCCCCAATGTCCATAACCCCACCCCCTTCTCCCAAACCCCCTCCCCCCAGCAACCCTCAGTTTGTTTTGTGAGATTAAGAGTCATTTATGTTTTGTCTCCCTCCCAATCCCATCTTCTTTCATTTTTTCTTTTCCTATCCCCCAAACCCCCCATGTTGCATCTCCACTTCCTCATATCAGGGAGATCATATGATAGTTGTCTTTCTCTGATTGACTTACTTCGCTAAGCATGATACCCTCTAGTTCCATCCATGTCATCACAAATGGCAAGATTTTGTTTCTTTTGATGGCTGCATAGTATTCCATTGTGTATATATACCACATTTTTTTTTAAACCACATCTTCTTTATCCATTCATCTGTAGATGGGCATCTAGGTTCTTTCCATAGTTTGGCTATTGTAGACACTGCAGCTATAAACAGTTGGGTGCACGTGCCACTTTGGATCACTACGTTTGTATCTTTGGGGTAAATACCCAGTAGTGCAATCGCTGGGTCATAGGGTAATTCTATTTTCAACATTTTGAGGAACCTCCATGCTGTTTTCCAAAGTGGTTGCACCAACTTGCATTCCCACCAACAGTGTAGGAGGGTTCCCCTTTCTCCGCATCCTCGCCACATCCCTGCTGTGTTCCTGACCTTAGCGGAAAAGCTTTCAGTTTTTCTCCATTGAGAATGGTATTTGCAGTGGGTTTTTCATAGATGGATTTGATGATATTGAGGTATGTGCCCCCTATCCCTGCACTTTGAAGAGTTTTGATCAGGAAGGGATGCTGTACTTTGTCAAATGCTTTTTCAGCACCTATTGAGAGTATCATATGGTTCTTGTTCTTTCTTTTATTAATGTGTAGTATCACATTGATTGATTTGCAAATGTTGAACCAACCTTGCAGCCCTGGAATAAATCCCACTTGGTCATGGTGAATAATCCTTTTAATGTACTGTTGAATCCTATTGGCTAGTATTTTAGTGAGAATTTTAGCATCTGTGTTTATCAAGGATATTGGTCTGTAGTTCTCTTTTTTGATGGGATCCTTGTCTGGTTTTGGGATCAAGATGATGCTGGCCTCATAAAATGAGTTTGGAAGTTTTCCTTCCATGTCTACTTTTTGGAACAGTTTCAGGAGAATAGGAATTATTTCTTCTTTAAATGTTTGATAGAATTCCCCTGGGAAGCCGTCTGGCCCTGGGCTTTTGTTTGTTTGGAGATTTTTAATGACTGTTTCAATCTCCTTACTGGTTATGGGTCCGTTCAGGCTTTCTATTTCTTCCTGATTCAGTTGTGGTAGTTTATATGTCTCTAGGAATGTATCCATTTCTTCCAGATTGTTAAATTTGTTGGCATAAAGTTGCTCATAGTATGTTCTTATAATTGTCTGTATTTCTTTGGTGTTAGTTGTGATCTCTCTTCTTTCATTAATGATTTTATTTATTTGGGTCCTTTCTCTTTTTTTTTTTATTAAGTCTGGCCAGGGGTTTATCAATCTTATTATTTCAAAGAGCCAGCTCCTAGTTTCGTTGATTTGTTCTATTGCTTTTTTGGTTTCTATTTCATTGATTTCTGCTCTGATCTTTATGATTTCTCTTCTCCTGCTGGTTTTAGGGTTTCTTTCTTGTTCTTTCTCCAGCTCCTTTAGGTTTAGGGGTAGGTTGTGTACCTGAGACCTTTCTTGTTTCTTGAGAAAGGCTTGAAACCCTATACTCTCAGGACTGCCTTTGTTGTGTCCCACAGATTTTGAACCGTTGTGTTTTCATTATCATTTGTTTCCACGAATTTTTTCAATTCTTCTTTAATTTCCTGGTTGACCCATTCATTCTTTAGAAGGATGCTGTTTAGTCTCCATATATTTGGGTTCTTTCCAAATTTCCTCTTGTGATTGAGTTCTAGCTTCAGAGAATTGTGGTCTGAAAATATGCAGGGAATGATCCCAATCTTTTGATACTGGTTGAAACCTGATTTAGGACCGAGGATGTGATCTATTCTGGAGAATGTTCTATGTGCACTAGAGAAGAATGTGTATTCTGTTGCTTTGGGATGAAATGTTCTGAATATATCTGTGATGTCCATCTGGTCCAGTGTGTCATTTAAGGCCTTTATTTCCTTGTTGATCTTTTGCTTGGATGATCTGTCCATTTCAGTGAGGGGAGTGTTAAAGTCCCCTACTATTATTGTATTGTTGTTGATGTGTTTCTTTGATTTTGTTATTAATTGGTTTATATAGTTGGCTGCTCCCACGTTAGAGGCATAGATATTTAAAATTGTTAGATCTTCTTGTTGGACAGACCCTTTGAGTATGATATAGTGTCCTTCCTCATCTCTTATTATAGTCTTTGGCTTAAAATATAATTGATCTGATATAAGGATTGCCACTCCTGCTTTCTTCTGATTTCCATTAGCATGGTAAATTCTTTTCCACCCCCTCACTCTAAATCTGGAGGTGTCTTCAGGTTTAAAATGAGTTTCTTGTAGGCAACATATAGATGGTTTTTGTTTTTTTATTCATTCTGATTACCCTGTGTCTTTTGATTGGGGCATTTAGCCCATTAACATTCAGGGTAACTATTGAGAGATATGAATTTAGTGCCATTGTATTGCCTATAAGGTGACTGTTACTGTATCTTGTCTCTGTTCCTTTTTGATCTACTACTTTTAGGCTCTCTCTTTGCTTAGAGGACCCCTTTCAATATTTTCTGTAGAGCTGGTTTGGTGCTTGCAAATTCTTTCAGTTTTTGTTTGTCCTGGAGGCTTTTTATCTCTCCTTCTATTTTCAATGATAGCCTCGCTGGATATAGTATTCTTGGCTGCATGTTTTTCTCGTTTAGTGCTCTGAATATATCATGCCAGCTCTTTCTGGCCTGCCAGGTCTCTGTGGATAAGTCTGCTGCCAATCTAATATTTTTACCATTGTATGTTACAGACTTCTTTTCCTGGGCTGCTTTCAGGATTTTCTCTTTGTCACTAAGACTTGTAAATTTTACTATTAGGTGATGGGGTGTGGGACTATTCTTATTGATTTTGAGGGGGGTTCTCTGCACCTCCTGGATTTTGAGACTTGTTCCCTTTGCCATATTGGGGAAATTCTCTCCAATAATTCTCTCCAATATACCTTCTGCTCCCCTCTCTCTTTCTTCTTCTTCTGGAATCCCAATTATTCTAATGTTGTTTTGTCTTATGGTATCACTTATCTAATTCTCCCCTCATGGTCCAGTAGCTGTTTGTCCCTCTTTTGCTCAGCTTCTTTATTCTCTGTCATTTGGTCTTCTATATCGCTAACTCTTTCTTCTTCCTCATTTATCCTAGCAGTGAGAGCCTCCATTTCTTATTGCACCTCATTAATAGCTTTTCTGATTTCAAGTTGGTTAGATTTTAGTTCTTTTATTTCTCCAGAAAGGGCTTTTATATCTCCCAAGAGGGTTTCCCTAATATCTTCCATGCCTTTTTTGAGCTCGGCTAGAACCTTGAGAATCGTCATTCTGAACTCTAGATCTGACATATTACCAATGTCTGTATTGATTAGGTCCCTAGCCTTTGGTACTTCCTCTTGTTCTTTTTTTTGTGGTGAATTTTTCCGCCTTGTCATTTTGTCCAGATAAGAGTGTATGAAGGAGCAAGTAAAATACTAAAAGGGTGCCAACAACCCCAGGAAAATATGCTTTAACCAAATCAGAAGAGATCCCAAATCGTGAGGGGGGAGAAAGGGGGTAAAAAGAGGTTCAGAAAGGACAAAAAAGAAAAGAAACAATTAAAAAAAGAAAACAAGAAATATATATATATACATATATACATATATGTATACATATATATATACATATATACATATACATATATATATATTTCTTGTTTTCTTTAACTTTTTAAACAAGCTTATCTAATATATATATCTAATATATATATAGATAGATAGATAGATATATAGATATATATATTAGATAAGCTTGTTTAAAAAGTTAAAAAAGAAAAGGGTAAAAGTTTAAAAAAATTTAGCAGAAGAGAAAAAAAGAAAAAAATTGAAAAAGAAGAAAAAATTAAATTAACTGCAAGACTGAAGAATCATGGGGAGAAAGCCATGAGTTCTGTGCTTGGCTTTCTCCTCCTCTGGAATTCCACTGCTCTCCTTGGTATTGAAACCGCACTCCTTGGTAGGTGAACTTGGTCCTGGCTGGATTTCTTGTTGATCTTCTGGGGGAGGGGCCTGGTGTAGTGATTCTCAAGTGTCTTTGCTCCAGGCAGAATTGCGCCACCCTGACCAGGGGCTGGGCTGAGTAATCCACTTGGGTTTGCTTTCAGGAGCTTTTGTCCCCTGAGCGCTTTCCATAGAGTTCTGGAGGACGGGAATGAAAATGGCAGCCTCCTGATCTCCAGCCCGGAGGAGCCGAGAGCCCGGGGCCCCACTCCTCAGTGCGCCCTCAGAGAACAGCGCCCAATTTTTCCTGTCTCCTTGGCCTCCGGCCGTGCTCCGAGTTCACCAAGCCTGCGACCAGTTCAAGGTAACCCCGAGCTGGGAGCTCACTCCTCGGCTCCTTCTCTGTAGCCGGCTTTCCCGTTCTAATACCTGTAAGCTCTGCGACACTAGGTCATCCCCGGTCCTTCTGTGACCCTGCGGGACCTGAGGCCATGCTGACCCCGCGTGGGCTTCACCCCGGTTTAGCCTCTCCAACGATGTCCCTCAGCGGAACAGACTTTTAAAAGTCCTGATTTTGTGCTCCGTTGCTCCGCCGCTTGCCGGGAGCCGGCCCCTCCCCCTGGGGTCTATCTTCCCGTCGCTTTGGATTCACTTCACCGCCAGTCCTACCTTTCAGAAAGTGGTTGATTTTCTGTTTCTAGAATTACTGTTCTTCTTCTCTTCAATCTCCCGTTGGATTTGTAGGTGTTTGCAATCTTTAGATAAGCTATCTAGCTGCTCTCCTGCTAGCTAAAGTAGTCTCAGCCTGCTACTTCTTTGCCATCTTGACTCCTCTCCCATTTTGTAATTTTTTAAAAGAATGTGGTGATGTTGCACATCCTGCAGTGGGTGATAAATGTTTAACAACCAGATCTTCAGGAAAGAAAAATGCTGTATTTGTAGTGAATGCCAATTTCTCTGGTGTAAATATGCCCGCAGTGGTTATTTCATGTGCAACATGACATCACAAACTTGCAAAATTCCTGAACATATAAAATGACCTTTCATGAGACAGCACTAGCTGACTCTAGTGTACCATGGCTCACATTTGACATGAAGTGAAAAACCACAGTGACAACACAGGACCAGAAGCTTCAAAGGAAGGCTATCTTGAATAAAAATTCTGGTTCTGCAACTTATTTGTTGCATGACCCTGGACAAGTTAGTTTTCTAAGTCCCAAGTTTTGCATAAGTAAAGTGGAGACAATAATACCACTTTAATGGGTTAAGTTTCCCTCTTTTTCCCAATCATGTATTCCCAAAGCACTCCATATTTCCTCTATTACAAGACATTCCATATTCACACTGACTTAATCACCTGCCTTCTTCACACTACTGCGAGCTACATAAAGCAGAGCCCTTCCTTGCTTTTGGACTCCTATCTCCAGTGATCAGCAAAGTTCCTGGGATTATAGGAAGGGCTCAATAATCACATGTTGACCAAATAAAGGACATTATGTGTCTATTCTTCCCTTCTTCACCCATGGCAGACATTAATAACAAATCATAATACTTGGCTACTAGATGACAAGTTATTTCAGAAAATGGCACTGTAGGGAGCCACTACCCAATAAGCTGGAACTAGCACTTCCCATGAACCTATTTTCCACCTTGTCATAAACTCTGCCAATAAAGGATCCTGAGCCTAAAAAAAAAAAAAAAAAAAAAAAAAAATAGAGCAACCAGGGCTCAGAAACCAACTACATTAACTGCTCTGCTGAAAAAGAAAATCATGTTTTATAATTTGGATAGGACTTGGACGGTAAGGCCTGAAGAGGAGAGGAAAAAGAAGATAAAGGAATAACTGGTAACTATTCCATCCTCCAGAAGAGTAATTCCAATCCACATCCAATTATCCTGTGGTGATTTTGGTCTCAGCCAAATTTGGCTCTATCAGCTCTAAGCTAAGATAGTGGGATGAAACAAGGGGACATGAAGCCAGGCACCAGATCTATCCCTGACACCAGCCTCTGAGCTCAGGTCCCCATGGCCAGTACAGGGTCCACAGGGGAATGTAGCAGAGAAGCCTTGCACCTCAAGAGAAAGCTCTCCGGAGGAGACAAGCCCCCTTTCATAAAAGAGCGATAATGGCCCTAAACGATGGAATTCTTATCTGTTCTGCAGCCACATTTCACAGTACCTGGCATCTCTTTTCCTACTTAGTGTAGCTTATCTGCTTTAGAGATTATATACCATGTGTACCATCGCTCAGGAAATACTGAATTTTCAAATTTCCTAGGCACTGCGTAAATAAAGTGCAACACACACACACACACACACACACAAACACACACACACCTTTGTATTGAGGAGTTTGCAATCTGCTTAGGAAAAACAGCACTTATATAAACAACCGCATGTAAGGTTGAAAGTGATGTTTTATTAAAGAACTTCCCAAATAATCTTCAGAGAATTCCAAGAGAATGGGATCTAATTCCAGCTGACGGCAGGAATGGGGGCTTGGAGTTGGTAGGAGAAGGCAGAGGGAGTACAGGTGACAGAATCACATGGGCACATGGGTAGGTCAACAGAGAGTGAAGGACGCAGCTGAGATGCGGACTGAGTAGGTAGAGGGAATGGCAGGGGATGTGGTTGAAAAAATCAGGAAATCTTAAATGCCAGGCTAAGGTACAAGACAGGTAAAAGATTTTTAAACATGAAAAGTGATAGTTACGGGGTGCCTGGGTGGCTCAGTGGGTTAAAGCCTCTGCTTTCGGCTCAGGTCATGATCCCAGGGTCCTGGGATCGAGCCCTGCATCAGGCTCCCTGCTCCACAGAGGAGCCTGCTTTCCTTCCTCTCTCTCTGCCTGCCTCTCTGCCTAGTTGTGATCTCTGTCTGTCAAATAAATTAAAAAAAAAAAAAAAAGAAAAGTGATAGTTATGACAAATGCGTCAGTAAAAGACACCAGGCAGTAATGAGTCACAAAGATAGCAGAGGAGACAATTATAATAATCTAGAAATGAGGGTTTGATTTTAAGCAAGAGAGTTCACAGACTTCAGACCGGATTTGGAGAGCGAGCGAAAAAGTCTATATGAATCTGAAGTTCAGGGACCAGGTGGCAGGAAAAACCATCCGTCCATTCATCACATAATCATTACACGCTTGCTCTGTGCCAGGCATGGCTCTCAAGAGTACTTAGTACTGAATAAAACATATACAATCCTGCCTTATGGAGTCTATAATCTAGTCAGGAATTCAGAGCACAGACAATGGAAAGATAAAGCACCCAATATCCCAAGTGGTGAGCTCAGATGAGAGGATCACCTGCATGGAGGCAACAGGGGAAGAAGTGCATGAGGTGGGGAGTGCTCCGGGGAGGGATGGAAGGGTCATCAGCACATATGACATTGGAACTGGACACACAGAACCCTGGGGTGGGTGTGCAGAGTCAGTTCTGGGAGTTCTGAGGGGCCATGGGGTCCAGTGTGTGAGCTGAGGAACAGGATCAAGGTGACAGAGGATAGAGAGCTGCTAATAGACAAGTTCATGGGGGGATACTGGAGGTGAAGATACTTGGAGAGGGCACAAGACCAGGGCAGGGAATGAGGTCAAGCAGCAGCATCTAGTTCAGCCTCACCATCTACTGCACCAGAGCCAGGGGAAGCACTGCTTGGCACCAGCAAGAGCAAAGGATAGAGAGCCTCAGGCAATAAAAGGAGGAAGGGGCAGGGCCAGATGCTGCCCAGGCTAAAGTGGACACAGATGGCTCTGGTGGTGAGGGACGTGAGCTGGAATTCCCTATTTCAGCTGTTTTGTATGAAAGCTAGTCCTGCCCAACTCCAAATGCATGATGTGTTCACAGAAAATGCTGACCTTTTGTTCTCCCATGAGTGAGCAGAGCAGGGATAGAGAAGGGAGTTGTTCTGGAGAAATCTACCACTACATTAAAGGTTCAAAAAGGCTAGGAGTATGATGACAGCTGCTTTTTCTCACACTTTTCTTTCCTGTTCTTGGAGACACACTTTTCCCATAAGCTTTACTGATTGTTGCTAAAGAACAACACAACACACGCAAACTTTTAAATCTGGAAGAAAAAGAAATAGAAATTCCTCTTTGGCACAGCGCTTTTGACGACAAACAAAGCCATGAGGAGGAATTTAACGGCGTGACACGTGTGGGACTCCCTGAAGAGGAGGCGTACCAAAAGTCAAGTATCTTTAAAAGAGATCATTTCTGGAATATATTTGGGGAGCCACAGAAGGCTAACAGAAATGGTTGCCTTTTTCTTTTTTTTTAAGATTTTATTTATTTATTTGAGAGAGAGAGAGAATGAGAGAGAGCATAAGAGGGAAGAGGTCAGAGGGAGAAGCAGACTCCCACTGAGCAGAAAGCTTGATGTGGGACTCGATCCTGTGACCCAGGATCATGACCTGAGCCTAAGGCAGCTCAGCCAACTGAGCCACCCAGGCGCCCCCAGTGATGGTTGCCTCTGCCTTTCAATGGAAGCACCCTGATGCACAGATTGTGATTTCCATACAACGCAGATTAAGAATCTGAACTTAAATGATACCGTCACATTTTTTACTTTCATTGTGCTATCGGAAATTCTTATAGAAACTGGAGAAAACAATGTCACTAAGTACTTAGCTGGTCTGTATCCACATGTGGACTTGGGGGGTTTGTCTCAGTTCATAAAATATCTTAAAACCGTAACACCTTATTTTAAGCTGATAACAACTTAAATTTCAATTCCAAAGAATTCCTAAACTTTACATTTTACTTCTCCTCCCCCTCACAATTTAGGTTATCACTGTTACAATCTACATATTTTTCATATTGTGTAACTAATAACAGATTCTTGTAGTTATGGTTATTTTTACTACATTCATGAATGTAAGCAAATTATGCACTACCCATTACCATATCACAAAATCTAACTTTGACTACATATTTTCCATTACCAGTGAGTATTTATGATGTTAATCTGTGGGGGCTCGCGGGGAGGAGGAATATGGTCAGCGTATAGCTGCTCCTCTTAAGTTTCTACTGTGGTCTTTCTTGGTCTCTGTGGTAATAGGGGATGCTTCTGCTTTACCTCCATGTTCTAGGATGCTACCTTGTTCATGGATAGTTATTAGTCATTGTTCTTGTGAGGGGAGTGAAGTCAGGAATGACCTATGTCGCCATCTTGAAGACATCCTCTCCGCACAGCTCCTGTCCCCCTATGAAGCAAAAATGTTCTGTTTCCATATATTTTCTGAAGTCTAATCAGTAACTTTAACTACTGTTCTTTCCCATCCCAGAGGATGAGAGAGAATGCAGCAGTCTTTATCTTCAACACTTCATCAAGGTTTACTTACCTTATTAATAAAATCAAGCACTATGCAGTTTGTACCCAATCAATGGCTACCCAATTTTTCAACTTCTAAACAATATGAAATAGAATTTACTGATGTAAATTGTCAAAAGATAACCTGAGGCATAGTAAAAATTTCAAGAGTTTATATGAGCAAAAATCAATTCCAGCAGGGCAGCACCGAACCAGAATTGGTTAGGAGCACTCTACCAACAGAAGCTCAATGAAGAACTTTACAGAGAAAGGGCAGAAGCAAAGTAAGGAAATTATTGACTGGCTCTATGTTTAAGTCAAGTTGGCTGTTTGTGATTGCTTGTCCTCAGCTTTCAATGCCATAACTTTGAGGCATTTACGGGCTTAGGTTTTGGTTTGCTTATATAGGCCACCAGGCATTAGAGTTACCTCAAACTAACAGCCCCCTTGCTTAATTACTTTAACCATACATAATGCTAAAATGTAATACTCTTTCACTCACACATTATTTCACATAAACAAGTTCTTTCCCTAATTACATTGGAAACATTTTATACTCAAGGGTTATACATTTTACTTTTTAAGTTTTCCTATATCAAGCCCCAAGAGAGTGCTAGATCATTTTTACGCAGGGAAGTAGCCCAGTTCTCCAGATGTAAGTAAACTTATCACTAAATCTTTAAGAAGTAGCTAATGAGAACAAAAAAGGAGGGCAAAGAAGTTAAACTGGTAAAATTGGTGAAGCAGTCACCTCTCCTCCCCCATTGCTGATATGAAAAAAAGGGGAGGGGCTTTGTCAGAACCATCCTCTAGTTCATTAAGATGGTAGGGACAAAATACAGAACCTTCAAAAGAGGCCTAGGATACAGTAGGATAAGTGATTTTCAGAAGATTCTGAAAAAGATGTGTTTAACGATCTGGAAGGGGTGTCCACTAAGAAGTGAAGAGGAAAAGAAGGAAAGTTTCTCTCAAGTGGAAGGAAAGTCAGCCACCTCGGGTGCTCAGTTCGTACTCCAGGACAAATGCTTGTGGTCCTACTAAGTAGTAGAAGGGGCCTGGTCTCAAGGTCCACATGCAAGAAGAGTTATAGTAGAGGTGATAAGCAGTCCCCTCCATGGCAGGTGGACTTTCCAGGCCAGGAGGGCTGCTGGGCATGGCTTCTTCACACTGCAGTAGCCATGTTGTGGCCAGATAAGGAAATAGCCACTGAGGCACCACATTGAGATATGAAACTTGGAGACTTGCAAAGATGTGAGGAGGAGGAAATTCCTTGGAATGATTGGTTTATCTTGATCTTATAAAGTGACCTATCCTGAAACTCAAGGGACTAATCAGGTCAGGATAAGCTAAACTTCAGAATTTCAGTGGCCTATCATAACAAAAGCTTCTCGGCCACTCATACCACAGTTTCCAAAGCAGGTTGGCCACGGGCTCTGCCTGCCGTGTTCACTCAGGCAGCAAGGCTGATAAAGGGTTCATCTCCCCACACACTTCAAAGCTCACCCAATGCTGGGAAGGGAATTATAGGAACTGTATACTGGCTCGTATATGTTCCTCCTGGAAGTGATGCATGTCACTTTTGCTCACATCTCATTGGTCAAGGTAAATCATGTGGCCAAAGCTAATTTTAGAAGGGCAGTGAGTACAGTCCTATCACATGGTGGCAGGAGTGGGGAGCTATTTGTGAACAACAGTAATGAACCCACTGATACCATGGAAAATACCAGTTTCCCCCCAAAGCATTGACCTACCTTTTCAGCATGGTGAAAATCTTTTCTCCAGAAGTGTAATGAAAACTGATTGCCTGCTTGATTTCATACCACCATTGACTATCACCAAATATTAAATGAAAAGATTTGGATTTAAAACATGTTTTAATCTTATTCGTAAATTTTACTACAATAAATGGTTAAATTGTAAATTCTCCTTAACTAATTCTTCCCAGAACTCTCTAAGTAGGTAGCCCTCTTGTCCACTCTCATTTTATCCTGTAATTCCCTTCATAGACTTTACCAACATTTGTAACTACTCATTTTTCTATGTACTCATTTGTTTAAAAATTTTCAATAAGTAATATTGGTGTAAATCTTGTCCTAATTACAGAAGATCTAAAATATAAAAATATCACTCTCTAAATATCACTCTCTAAATTTGCCATCCTTAGGGGCACCTGGGTGGCTCAGTGGGTTAAAGCCTCTGCCTTCAGCTCAGGTCATGATCCCAGGGTCCTGGGATCGAGCCCCGCATCGGGCTCTCTGCTCAGCAGAGAGCCTGCTTCCTCCTCTCTCTCTGACTGCATCTCCACGTACTTGTGATCTCTGCCTGTCAAATAAATAAATAAAATCTCTAAAGTTGGAAAAGAGAAGGAGGATTCAAAAAAAAAAAAAAAAATTGCCATCCTTGGCTCATTACATACTGGTAGAGTACTCAATAAATCATGATTACTACCAGGCTGATGAGGATAGTAAATATAAGGGAAAACAGTTTTCTAAGGCCATTTCATGGAAAAACAAACAGAATTATGTATGTCGCTGAAACCTGAATTATTCACTAAATGAATTAGTTTATGATGAACTTGAGTTACTTAAAAAAAAAAAAATAAAAAGTTTTACACTCAATATCCTCCTGTAAAGGGTACAAGAATAGACTGTGGTCATCCAGGTGCTGCAGACCCAGCAAAATCTCTCCGTTCCCTATAGTGACTAGAAGTATCAAAAGAATATTGGGGAGCATGGGTGGCTCAGTTAGTTAAGCATCGGACTCTTGACTTCAGCTCAGATCATGATCTCAGGGTAATGACCACATTCAGGGAAAAGCCTGCTTGAGAGTCTCTCTCCCTCCTCCACTGCCCTTCCCCTGACTTTCAAATAAACAAATAAATCTTAAAAAAAAAAATTAAAATACAGAAAACCCACATCAGCCCTGGAAAGCAGGAAAGAGTATCATCAAGACTTCATTGAATTTCTAATGGGTTGCAGATAGAAGCAAATTAAAGGAAAGCCCTGGGTGGTGACTTGGAAACTTCCTTCTTGAAAAGAAGAAATAAGTGAAGGGAACTTGTACCCAAATGTTCATAGCAACATTACTCATACTAGCCAAAAGACAGAAACAGTTCAAGTGTCCATTAACAGACAAACGGATAAACAAAATGTAGTATTCATAAAATGAAATATTATTTGACCATAAAGAAAATGAAGTATTGATACATGCTAAGCATGGGTGAACTTTTAAAACACTATGCTAAGTGAAAGAGGCCATTCACTATGTGACTCCATTCATGTGAAAAGTCCAGAATAGGGAAATCTATGGACATGGAAAGTAAATTAGTTGTTGCTTTAGAAATTGGTGGGGGGAAGAGGGGAAAATAGCTAAAGGGTACATGTTTCTTTTTGAGATGATGAAAATGTTTTAAAACTGGCAGTAGTGACAGTTGCACATCTCTATGCATAGACTAAAAATCATGGAATTCTATATCTTAAATGGGTAAAGTACATGGTATACAAATTATATTTTAACAAAGTTGTTAAAAATTAAGGAGGAAGGGAAGGGAGCCTCAAGAAACCTTAGCGATACTTCTAAGTCTGGCTGAGGGTAAAAGGCAGCTGTAGGATAGATGAAGCCAGCTCCCTTGAAACCTTCCTGATGCAGATGAAGAGCATTCGACAGCAACTACACAGAAGGCCTGGGGCCAAGTACAGCCAGAGCAAAGAGGAAGCGTACCAATCCAGGCTACCTCTCTAACGCTGTGGAACTCTTTCTGATGTGTAGGCAAGAGGCAGGGCAGAAGGCTGGGCCAAAGAGCAAACAATGTTCAGAAGCTGGCTTCTTGTGCAGTTGCTTTAAAAAACAGGGCAGAAACTACTGGAAAGAGTCTCACTTGGGATTGACCATGGCCTGAGTCTTTGGCCACTATTTAACAGTCTTTAGCTAGTGTATGATGACACAGATGTGTTACCTCCATTCACACAGTCCCCTGGTTTGTGATCAGAGAAGAGGTTTCTAATGATAGCCAGGCTCTAAGGGATCTTTGGCTACATAATTTTCCCAAACCCTTAGTAAACGTCTAATGTGTTTGTTTTGAGGAAGTTCTGCATGTCAATAATCATACCTAAATCTCTTTCCTACTCATAATTCCCAAACCTAATTTATTTTTTCCCACTCTTTCTCAATTTAATGGTGGCAATTTGGGGAAGCTGGGAGGAAATACCACACCTTTAAGGAGTTCTTTGCCTTGGACTGAGTCTTGAAGGGCTTTAACTCCTCAAAATCGTCTTTCAACTTTTGAGCCCAAAGGCAATCAGCTTTTCCTACTTAAAAGCACCTAAGTTCTAGTCTCTGTTTTCTTCTTTTCTTTCAAGCCAGGCAGTTATTACTTGGTATTTTTGCTAAAACCTTACAAAATGTAGCCCCTGTCAACTACCACCCAGTACTCACATTCTTTTAGTCAATTTCTTCTCATAGAACTAAGAGCTCAGTGCCCACTCCCCAGCTATAAAAACAGTACGATATGGTTTAGCTTGGGGTTATGGTAGAACCCTCTTTCTTTACCATTTCTTGCATTCATACACGCTAGCTGTCATGACATTTGCATCTGAGTGGCTTTACATAGCCCAAATTTATTTCTCTCTCATATATAGTCCGGTGGGCAGTAGTGGGGCTCTGCTCCACGTAGTAATTCGGGGACTCAGACTATAGAGCCTGCCATTTCAGCTGTGGTTTACAAGGCTGCCGTGGAAGGGGCACCTGGGTGGCTCAATGGGTTAAAGCCTCTGCCTTCAGCTCAGGTCATGATCCCAGAGTCCTGGGATCAAGCCCCATATCGGGCTCTCTGCTCAGCGGGGAGCCTGCTTCCTCCTCCTCCTCTCTCTCTCTCTCTCTCTGCCTGCCTCTCTGCCTACTTGTGATCTGTCAAATAAATAAATAAATAAATCTTAAAAAAAAAAAAAAAACAAGGCTGCCGTGGAAATTGTCTGCAGATCAGATAGAGCTAAGGGGTCATGGCTTTGAAGTGCAAGAACTTCACTGTCACCATATTCTGTTAGAACTCAAGTCACGTGCCCACGCTGACACCAAGGGAAACTGCAAATCCAGCAAGAGAACCAAAGGGGCACAGAGATGGCTACACAGTGTGTGAACTCATCCTATTAATTCCAGAGATTTTCAGATAGGTCTCAATGAAAATATTGGCAAAATCTCTAGATTTTCAATAAGAGACAGTTAAATTGAAAAAGAAAAGTGATACAGAAAAGTTCAAAGAGACAAGGGTGACTACAGACATATCAAAAAAGTATACATACAAAAAGAAAGCAAGGGGGCCTTCCTAGCATCAGATTAAAGGTAACAAGGCAATTGAAATTAAACAGAAAAAGCACTTGAGGAAGTGATCTGCATCAGACTCTATAAAGTGATAACTGGCAGTGTAAGAAAAAAGATGGTCCGATGTATTATACTAGTAAAGTGTTCAACAGTCTGCGTTTTTGTTCCTGGTAGATGAGGAAGCCAAAAACAAAGATATGGGGTATTTGAACAATGTATTGAATAAAGTTAAACCAAAAATCACTCCCTTAAGTAACTGTTGGTCTAAATGATCAAAACCATTGTGTGATTTATATTCTTTAGGCCTCAGGGAACAGAGACTCACTCAAACGATCAGTCTGTGGGTGGTTGAACTGGCGGATGGACTTGTAATACACGGAGTACCAGGGAAGTGGAATCTAACAGAAACACACCAACAGGAGCAAAGCTAGAATTGGGGGTCCTCCAGCATAGGCAGGAGGTGACCTAAGCAAGGGGCTGGCAGACTCACCATGTGGCTCTTGCTTTAGTTCTCCAGCATGAACCAACTCAGCTGTCTTCCACGGGCTGTTTCTTCCTGCACTCCACCAACTGGCGTCCTCTCTCTCCGTATCTTGCCTTTATCTCACAGTTTCTGCTTTTTTAATGAATGTGCTAATTGCTTTTATAACCTCTCCATTCCTGCACTTCAAGAGGGCTTCCATATTGTTCCTCGGGCTGTCTCTAACTCTGAGGATTTTTTAGTTCAAATTCTTAAGAAATGGAATCTCATTAACTAGCACATCCTTTGTTTAGGAGACCCCACCTTCAGTCCCTGGCTGGCCTGTGGACTCTCGGGGGCCCCTAAGTACTCCGCACCCAATAAGCAAAGAGAGAGGAGAGTATAAAACTGGATGCCTGAATGCTGCCCTTTCTGAAAAGACAGGGGCAGACTGCAAACTGGATAATAATTTGTTTAATGAACAAATGAAGAAACTGCTAGGATCAGGCGTTTGGCTAGATGATATACACATTGTCTGCGACACCTATAAAATACCATGCCGTTTTCCAAAATTCACATTTACAGACATGGAGTGATATAATGGTGATTTAAAATATCCGATTGCAAAACAGGATTATTCTGTTCTCTGAAAAATAAAGTATTTGTATGCATAAGAAAAAAAATCCAATAAGATATATGAAATACGAAAATGTTCAGTCATGGTATTCTCTCGGTAGCAGGTTTGGGGTAATTTTAATTTCTTCCTAAATCTTTCTGAAGTGTCTGCACATATCTAATATTAAGTTTACACTGGTATTTTTTTTTTTTTACAATCAGGATAATAAAGCTATTTTTATTATGGGATGGGAAGCCTTAAAATATGCATACCTTTTGACCTAGTAGTAAATCCATTTCAAAGAACTTCTCCTAAGAGAATAATTGGAGTTATGCTCAAACATATTTTTATAAGAACACTTAAAGGGTTCTCCCGCCCTTTCTAAAAGGAGAAGCTATTTAACCTTTCAAGGCTCCACAGTTTGTCTATAAATGTGGCTGAAAAATGAGCCTTTACATTTCCTTGACTGGTCTGAAGAAAATTCAGTAAAACAAGCTAACCACTGGTTTTGAGACCAAATAACCTAAAGATATAAGCGAGAATACCCCCATGGCATGGTCAGGGAAACAGACTCAGTGAATGCTTGATTCTTTACAGAGAAAAGCAATTTTTCTCATGCCAGTATCAGGAAGACACTTCTTTTTCCAGATATCAAGTATTCCTAAGCTTTTTTTGTTATGAAAATTCGTTTTGGAAAAGAATTTGAAACTAATTTTTTCAAAAGCATAAAAGACACATAACAACAATGTGATTCTCCACTGTATACTTAATACAAATTCCTCCTCCCTCCATCCCAAGATGTGTATCAGAAAGCTTGAGATGTGACCCATGATCAGCATTTTAACAAGCATGCCAGATGAATTTTATGGCAGTGGTTTTAAGATGACACTGTGAGAAATACTGCCTTAACATGCTGTCTCAAGCACAGACATTTACATTTTAACAAGAACCAAAGCCTCAGCTTAGAGGAATGAAGTTGATATCAATTTCTGGCAGCATAGTGGAGAAAAAAAAAAAACACAAAAATCCTGCATAAGATGTCTTTTAGCATCTTTTTAAACTGTTCAGAGAGCAAGACTTTTCTCTGAGACAAAAAAAAAAAAAAAAAAAAAAAAACCAACCAAGAAGCCAGGAGAACCAGAGCATATAGGTTCACTTTTGCCCTGAAGGATTTGTCAAACCCAGGGGAAACTAAGCATTAGTTCTTATCCACAAAGGGGTTCAGGGTAGAAGAGACAAAGTTCTTTACAGAAAGATAGCGGGGATTCTAAATAAGAGATCTCCACTGACGCTGGGGTTCATCAGGGCTCCTCAGTTAAGTAGCCTAGGGAAAAAAAACTGCCCTCATTGCTGGATAGTGTGAAGAAAAGTACCTTCCTCAAACTGTGGGGATGGTCGGAAGGAGAAAATGTCCCCTTGGGATATCCTTAACCACAAGCCATATTTTATGTGGCTTATGCTATCTAGGTCATCCCAAATGTCTTAAGGTGAATATTGGGATTAAAGCGGTTTGGGGTTAGTAGTTGACCAGGAGCCAGACAGAAGCAAAGAGAAAATTCTCTGGGATGGAAACTATTTTGGGGGCACCTGGCTGACTCAGTCAGTAGAACATGCGACTCTTGATCAGGGTCATGAGTTCAAGCCCTAACTTGAAAATTAAAAAAAAAAAAAAAAAAAAAAAAAGCCACACAGGAAACCATTTTTGACCCACATGCAAAAAACTGGCAAAGATAGTTTTCAAAATATGGGCTCATATAAAAATCCCTCCTATATATACAAATAGAGAAGATGTCAATATCATACTATCCTACTGTATCGACAAATCCTGATGGCTTGGTCTTTAACATATAAGCACAATTTCACCATCTCCATCTTCACCTCCCTCACCCTAGTTCAAATTATCATTATCTGTCACCTGTATTATATGTTTGGGCTCACAATTTTAGATATATGTGAACAAAGAATTCTAAAGCATGATCTTAAAATGATTTTACAAAAGCATCAAAAATGTAGAGCTATACATCCAACCAAAAAAAAAAAAAAAATGTGCAAGGCCTCCATAGGAAAAATTATAAATCGTTATTTCAAAGATAAAAAATAAATAAATATAAAGCTAAGATCACATTATGAATTGGTCAATTCAATACTGTAAAGAGGCCATTATCCTAAAACCTATAAGTCTGATGCAGTAAAAATCAAAACCTCAAAAGATTTACTTTAAATTTTCCCTTTTGTGTGTGTGTATATGTATGTATGTGTGTGTGTATATATATATATACACACAGCTTGTCTAGTTATATACATATACATGTATATAACATGTATACATAGAGTGTATACATATATACATACATGTCTAGTTATATACATATACATGTATATAACATGTATACAGTTATATACATATACATGTATATGTATATAACTAGACAAGCTGTATTTAAAATACATGTGGGAAAAGGAACCAATAGTACTGAGGGTCATCTTGATAAAAAAAATTGGGCTGGAAGTAGAAGAATGTCCCCAATCAGATGTCAAGAATTATTACATAGCTATATCAATTAAAACACTGGAATATGAATCAGGGATAAATCAGAACTGAGTGCACCTGTTGTTTATGGCAGAGAGGGATCACAGAACAGAAAAGAAAGGATGGACTTTTAAAAAAAATGGTCCTGGAGTATTTGGTTACCCATAAGGAAAACCAATCAAATGGCATCTCTTCTTCACAGCTTATGTGAAAATCAATTCCAGGTAAATTAGGAAGACTCATGTGAGAAAGACAATACTTTAACATTATAGAAAAAAATAGGAGACTATCTTTATGATTGTGAGAGAGAAAAACAGGATGCTAAAAAGCATCAGCCATAAAGAAAAGCCTTGGCAAATACAACTATATTAAGTACTTCCATGTATTGAAGGACACCAAAAAGAAAATAAAGATGTAAGCCATCAACCAGAAGAAGGTATTTGTGACAAATACAACAGATAAAAATTTAATGTCCAGACTACATAAAGAAATTTTACAAATTTAAAAAAAAAGAAAAACAGTCAAAGCTTGAACAAACATTAGTATACAGAAAATATACTAATGAACTTGGAAATAGTAGCTTACCTATAGTAAGAAAAATGCAAATTAAAACTACAGTACAGTAGTATTTCATGCCTACCAGAAAACCAAAAATTAAAAATTCCTATTTTCAACAGGAAAATAGGGACTACAGTTTTCTCTGAAGGGGGAAGAGCCTGCAAAGGACTTTAAGGATAATGACAAATTATTTTTCAAACCAGATGCTTGGTATCATTATTTATTTTATCTTATACATGTTTTGTATACTAGTTTATCTTTCATTTGAAACCACTTTCTGCTATGATACACTCTTCAACAAAGTGAATCTCTATTAGGGTATTTCAAATTTTATAAGCAATTAGGAGAAAGATTTAAAAGGGATTTAGGGCATCTGGGTGGCTCAGTCAGTTAAGCATCTGTCCTGGGCTTAGGTCATGATGCCAGGATTCTGGGATGGAGTGCCCCCCCACCAACCCTGCTCAGCCTGAAGTCTGCTTCTCCCGCCTCCCCTCTCCCTCTCCCTCCCCACTCCCAACTTGTGCTCTCTTGTGCCCTCTCTCAAATAAGTGCTCTCTCTCAAATAAATAGCATCTTAAATAAATAAATAAAAGGGACTCAGAGAACCTTCTTGTCCCCCCAGCCTATGGGCACGAGGAAGGTCTGCCTTGCCAGAGACAGTTCTCTCCCTCTTTTTAAAACCCGGAGTTCAGATACACTCTCCCACTCTCCTACCGCCTTTTGCATTCTTGCATTCTTTCCAAGGCTATAGCGGCCCATTTTACTCCAGTCTTTTTAAATGAACACAGTTTACCCGTGCAAGTTTGCCAAACACAGATGTAAGTGCCATTTAGCCTCAGCAGAATTTACCCAGACCTCAACCACTGAGTTTTCTGGTTACTCAAAGGCCCTCATTTTGGCCCCATTCCTTGGCTCCTGCCTTTTGCTCAGCTCAAGTGTGGGTAACCTGGCTGGGCCACGTGTTTTGGCCCCGCCTCCTGCATTCCCCCCAGCCCCAGCCTGGTTGTCAGACATTCATCCTCAGGCCTCATGACCCAGTGACCTCCACAGACAAACACCCTCAAAAGGAATAAGTCCAACCCCATCAGGCGCCTGCATCACCACCCCAAATACTGTGGGAAGGAAGTGTGAAGAGAGCAGCTGCTTCAAAAATCACTCAAATATAGTGATTTCGTATTAGTCTCACTCGTGTACCTCTGCCAGTGTTCCCCATTCCAGCCCTGTTGACATTAGCAAATTGAATATGACCACTGGATGTTCCAAACAACGGAAAAACTCTCTGGAGAAACTGATGACTGTTTTACTGTTGGCGTGAGCTTAGGGTAGGGCAGGCATTCCAGAGAAGCCCTCCAAGACACCACCTGATCTGATCCTCTTACTCTCAGAGTTCAAGATGTTCCTCACTGAGGGACCTTGCGTTTTACAGACTACTGCCCAAGGAACTTGTTGCTACAACAAAAACTCCCAAACCATGGAAACTGTTTGTAGCTGGCCAAACCCAAAGCGCAACTATATACAAAGTCTAAAAAATCAAGTTGCCTTAATCTTGCATTTTTGGCTTATTTTGCCTGGCCACATCCTCAAACCAAATGGGTTGAATTACTGGATGAGAAATAAATTTCATCCGTGGGAACTGTTGCTATTGTCACAGAAAACAAAGGGAAGGGGCTTCCCTGCCATGTCTTGGAGGAGGTGAAGTCACTGTTTTAGGATCAAAGGTAAAACTGACGTTCCCGCCACAGACAGAAGAGTGAAGCTGGTTGCTTAACTAGATTCCCTGTTAAAAGGTCTCTCATTATTTTCAATTCTCTTTTAAGAAACCATGTCCAGGGAAGCTTTTCTAAAAAAGTTTGAAAACATGAATTTAAAGTGTTTAAGATGCATACAATTTTACTCAGTAGTGCCAGTTCTGGAAATAATTAGGAAAGTGCCCCCAAAGAATTATCTGCATGGAAAGTTAATGCTGTATCACTTTTAACAGTGAGGAGAAACGAAAACAAAAATAAAAAGACAACTTTAGATGCCCCACACAGGAAACTGGCTAAATAAATTACTGTATGGAAGACTCCTTGCAAAGCTCTACAGGTCCCTGGAGTAACCGTAACTCTCTCTTCTTTACATAATCTTATTGTCGAATGCCCCATCATGCCGAGTGCAGGCAGCAGGCTCTCCTGAGTTAACCCACACACTTACACTCCCACTAGGTGAGTCGTATGCTCACCAGGAATCAGTTGTGTTCGTTCCCAAACCTGTTTATGCTAATCGTTTTGATTATAATTATGTAATTTGATTAAGTAGTAGGTACATCAATGAAATGACAAAAAGATTTTTATTTCTCCAAACTCTGGACTGAATGTTTTTAAAAAGACTGGATTGTGGCGCCTGGGTGGCTCAGTGGGTTAAAGCCTCTGCCTTTGGCTAAGGTCATAATCTCAGGGTCCTGGGATCGAGCCTCGAATCAGGCTCTCTGCTCAGCAGGAAGCCTACTTCCCCCTTTTTCTCTCTGACTGCCTCTCTACCTACTTGTGATCTCTCTCTCTCTGTCAAATAAAGAAATAAAATCTTTTAAAAAGACTGGATTAAGTAAGCTGCCAAAACAAAACAACAAAAATAAAAACAAAAAAACATTGAATTAAGTGACAACAGACAGCTGTAAAATATTAAGGGAGAAACTGTCATGATGCCAAAGGCTTTTTTTTCTGGATTGGCAAATATATTTTCACCTAAAATACATGGCTTAGGATAGGTTTTAAGTTAAAAGGTTTCAGGGGCACCTGGGAGGCACAGTGGGTTAAGCCTCTGCCTTCAGGCAAGGTCATGATCTCAGGGTCCTGGGATGGAGCCCTGCATTGGGCTCTCTGCTTAGCGGGGAGCCTGCTTCCCTCCCCCCTCTCTGCCTGGCTCTGTGCCTACTTGTGATCTCTCTCTCTCTCTGTCAAATAAGTAAATAAAATAAATTTTAAAAAGATTTCAGTTACTCTGATCAAGTTGGAGTGGACAGAATCTACTAGAAAATGATATGGTAGAGTATTAGTCAGCTATTACAAATGAGTATGCAGAAGAGTAGGTGATAAAATGGAAAAACATTTGTGGTACATTTAGTAATAGGTACAGCAAATAAGTCATAGAAGAATATATTAAATATGATCATGATTTCATTTAAAAGTATACATTTATGCATAAGAAAAACTCTAACAGACATATTCTAAAATGGTACCAGTGATCATCTCTGGGTGGTCACTCTGGGAAGGTGTGGCTGGCTATGGGATATCATGAAGGCCATATTTAGCAGTCTACAGGGGGATGGAGGAAGGTAAACAAAACAGAGAAGTCTGACAAAATAAAAGATGCAAAGGGATTACTAACAGCTTTCTGCTTCCATTTTCATTGCTTAGTGATGGGTTCCAGCATTTTTCTGAGGCCTGGGAACATTCTTGGCTATGGTTCCCTAAGACACCCATATTACTAATTCCTCATTTTTGCTTAAGCTAGTTTTCCTAAACTTGGTTTCTGTTACAGCAGCAAAGAATTTGCTAATAAATAGACTTACTTTTAAAAACAAGGGCACACACCTAAAATTTGGGTTATCTCGGTCTCTGAGAGTTCATTAATAATACCATGCCCCCGATGCACCATTATGAGGGAAAGGTCCGTTCCCTCATAAGCGTTCATCTTGAATCTGACCAGAAAAACCTAAGAAAGTGTGAAAGCCCTTCTCAAGGTCTGGAAGAACCACCCAGGATGCCCCCAGCAACTTGAGAGCAGGGCCTATGGCTTGTCAAGATGGGACCAAAGCACTGACCAATGTCATGGGTCCTTGTTTGACACCAATAGTTCATCCTCATTACATGGGATAGGCATGTTGCCCTGGGCCTAGGATTGAGGCTCTCTGTAGTTAGCCTCGGTTGGGCTTAACTGACCCATCTGAACTTCACTAGGAATATAATAAGCTGAGTGAATTCAGTATTTTCCTTGAGAGTTGTCCTTGGGGCTTCTCCAGCAGAACGAATGGGGGACCTTATTCAATGCTGACTCCTGGACCTCACTCCAGGCCTACTGAATCAACTCAGCTGTATTTTTATAAGCTTTTAGCAGGAGTCTGCTGTGCATTAAAGTTTGAGAACCACCGTGCAACCAAAGAACATTACCTCATCTCTCAGGTGTGACTCTATGTCATTAACTGGATTCTGCCCCTGGTTCTGACTTCAATTTGCTCTGCGATCTTAGGCAAAACCATTAACCTCCCTGGACTTCAGTTTCCTCATCTATAACCTGGATGGGGTTGGAGAAAAGATTATCCAAGATCCCTCCAATGTGAAATACTTCAATTTCTATGTTGTACGTGATCTTTTTTTATTTGAAATGTGCCTAAAGTCACTTCAGGCTCACAGGGGGGCTTCAATTGTTGACCGATTGCTAAATAGCAGGTATAAATATATGTAGTACCTAGCAGACTTGAAAATAACAAAGAATTAACTACATACATGTAGAATTTCAGAGTTTCTGTTCTTTGTCCTAAAATGGCAGTTTCCTTCTGATTCAGCTTAAGTCCTTAGATCATTAGGACAAGAAGATATTTGGCCATTTTCTACCAGAAGATATGAGGCAGGATAGAAGAATGATATTAGGGGTTTTCACCCTGGTTTTAGAAAACCACTTCCAAGGTGAGCCAACATTAGGACCAGGGTTAAGGGTGGGAAGGGGTTGTGTGATTTATTCATCAGGTAGAATGGTTCCAGTCCAAATTCAACATTGTAAAGGGAAAAGATTGATACCCAGAGAAACAAACGACTGATTGAAGGTCAGCCCACCAGTGTCAGAACTCTGTCATCCTGACTCCTTGTCCAAGGGCCTTGATATATCATACCACCAAAAGCCCAGTTCCAGGGTTACCAGAATTTTCCTGGGGATTCAGGGCTTTCCAGCATCAGAAAGGTACCACTTGAAAAACTGTTGTTTCCTGGGTAAACAACAGCCAAGAATGGGCTAGTAACATTTTCTTTCCTGTGAATATAGGGAAGATCATGTAATATTTCCCTTTCTAGGTCATCTTCCAAGCCCCCAAGTATGTAGAGCAAAGGCTTTTTAAGTTAACCCCATCTGGTTATCTCTATCTGCATACAGTGGTTTACACAGAATGACAGGGCTCCAACTCTGCTGCAAAATACCGATTAAGGTATTTTGGGCACACAGACCTTGCCCACAGACCGAAGAGCTGCGCGGCAGGTGGAGAGATACCTGCCCTCCTGTTAGGGGTTCAACACTGTCCCTTATTAGGTGACTTTCTGATCTCGGGCTCCTGCCCAATCTCCCTCCAGAGCTCCGTGTATCCCAAAAAGGATAAACTTCAGTGCCTTATACAAAACTGAGCTCCTCTTTCCTTCCTCAAGTTTGCTCAGCTTTTGTGTTTATTTCTCTTTCAAGGCAGCTTCGTCTTCCTATCAGAGATTTGAGGTTGTAGAGACAGCTTTGAGGGTCTCCTCTTCCTCCAAGCAAGCATTGGGAGCAGCAAGAGTAATAAGAGCAGTAACAACAACCCTTGTCATTGGCTATCACGAGAGTCGACCGTACGCACATACAGCGCCGGGGCCTTACTACATTACCTCACAACGGCGCCATGAGTATGATCCCCATTTTCACCTCAGAGAAGGTAAAGAAGCTGCCCAAGGACACACAACTAGAGACTCAGGGTGCTGGTACAAAACCCAGGTGGGTCTCAAAAGCCCCAGTGTCCCACTCTGCTGCCATGCCTCCCTACTCTTCCTTCATCTGTCCCTAAAATTCAACCCTACCTCTTCCCAGGCCATGGGGACCCTTCCTCACACCTATCCCAGCTTCTGGTCTTTCTTTGTTTCAGTCTATCCTTAAAGTGGCAGCCAGAGATATCTTTTAAAAAAATTGCTCTGTGAGTTCTTTCCCTGCTCCACCATCCTCCACAGCTCCCCATTTCCTCCTCAGGAAAGTAAAACTTTCTTATGTGGGCATTAATACTTTCCATAGTGTGGACCCAAGTCCCTTTCTAACCTTAATGTCACATTAGCCTGTTTTTTTTGTTTTGTTTTGTTTTTAAAGATTTTATTTATTTATTTGACAGAGATCACAAGCAGGCAGAGAGGCAGGCGGGGCCGGAGGGGGGGGGAAGCAGGCTCCCCGCTGAGCAGAGAGCCCAATGAGGGGCTCAATCCCAGGACCCTGGGATCATGACCTGAGCTGAAGGCAGAGGCTTTAACCCACTGAGCCACCCAGGTGCCCCTAGCCTGTTTTTGTTTTTTAAAGATTTTATTTACTTATTTATGTTTATTTTTTATATTTTATTTTATATTTATTTATTTACTTGAGAGAAAGAGCACATGAGGGAGGGGAGGGGCAGAGGGACAAGGAAAAGCAGACTCCGCACTGAGCAGGGAACGTGATGTGGGGCTTCACTCCAGGATCCCAAGATCATGACCTGAACCGAGGTCAGACGCTTAACTGACTGAACCACCCAGCTGTCCCACATTACTCTGTTTTTTTAAAAAAAAATTAAAATAGAGTTGACATATTAGTTTCAGGGGTACAGCGGTGATTTGACCATTCTATACATGATTTTGTGCTCACCACAGAAGTCTAGGTACACTCTCTCACCAAGGTTATTACAATATTATCAGCTCTATTCCTGTGCTGCACTTTTTTCCCCATAACTTACTTTATAACCAAAAGTTGGTACCTCTTAAATCTCACATGACTCTTGCCTACGCACCCAGGGTTTCACTTTCGAGTCTCAGGGCTTGCACCAAACTCCTATGACATCGGGCCACCACTCTCCCTGTTCTACTGTCTCCATACGCTGAAATTCTTTCCTGCTGGACAGCATGGCCAGTGTGCCACCTTCTCCTGGCAGTCTTCCTCAGCTCCCCACCAGCAGCAACTGCATCCTCTGCTGACCTCCATCAGCCTTTGTTTGAATCCTTCTATTGCCTTCTGTATCCTTCACCGGTTGGACCTTTGGGCATATGTCTCAATTCTCTATTAGACCATAACATTGTGAGGCATAAACTGAGTTTTCTATTTTATCTCCCATGGAGCTTCATTCAGTCCCCACCTGTAGACAGCACCGTCTTAGTACCCTGAATCTACCACCTTCCAGCTGCGTGACCTCAGGCAGGTTGCTCAAGCTTTCTGTGCCTATTACTTCATCTCTAAAGCACAATGATCATGTCTCCTAAATTCTACAGGAATCAAATGATCTCATAGAATTAAGTGAGCTAATAAATGTAAGAGCTAGAATAGTGCCTGGTATACAGAGGGCATTCATTAAATGTCAGTTATTATTAGTTCTATATGTATGCATCAGCACTTATAAAATACCGACTTCTACTTTACATGTTTTATGTAAGCTGGCTTCACCAATCAACTAAATTCTGGTTACTAATTATCATGGTAAAATATATTAATAATAAGATAGCTATTCATTGATACCCTAATTCTAACATATCATTCTTATTTTACTTAAATAAAGTACTTATTAGATATATCACTATTATGTGAAACTAGCATAAAATTTCAAACCCTTGTAAAATCTGTTCGAATTACTAATGGTCTATAATCAAGAAATAATTGCTAACTCAACAGAGCAACATTCCCTGAACATTTGAAGCATAAAAAGAAAAAACAAATTCAATTCTTTCCTATTCCCCTGTATTTTGCCTTATGCAATAAAACCTCACAACTCTACCTAAGTTGATTCAACAATTTCACTGATTTTGACAAGAGCTGACCTAAAGTTTATTCTGGGAGAATCAATCAATATAAGTAGAACTGGAATAAAAATTCTAAGAAAACAGAAAAGAGAAAAATTCTCTTAGGTAGATAAAAACACTTTGGGACCACCTAGTTAAAGATTGATAACTTGACTGGATTTGAAGCACTTGGCGGGGTGGGGGTGGACATGATAAGGCTATCATGATGGCATTATTTCAGATTATTCATCAGGATCAATTCAAGGAGAAACAACACTTTAGAGCCTAACTCTGATAACAGCAGGTACTCAAAAATAATAAACTTATACTTTGGAAACAATATTCTAAGGATCAGATATGTTTCTAACTCAGACTAGTATCCCAATTTTTAATCTAGATTAGTGAGATTTCACTAGTCCTAGATGTACCCAAACTGAAAGATCTAGTACATCCAGATGGTGGCTAATGTCTACCACAGAGGAAAGTACTAGAGTTAATGTTTATTGAGCACTTACTATTTTCAAGTAACTAGGAGGGATGAAAGAGTAAATAGTTCCTCAAAGTGGCAGCCCCACAGACTAGTGTGGGAAATGCACAAAGATAGGTTGATATTAATACAGTTAATACATTGCAGAAGGAAGCTTTGTGTGAGGAAGACGGAAGAGGGAGTGGTTAATTCTGACTCAGGGAATGAAGGAAGAGTAAGGTTTCCAAGAGCAGAGCTGGGGCCAGGGCATCAGCAGACAAAAGCACATGAGCAAGGGCAGACACAGAGGAAAAGGGCTTGCCCAGGGAGCAATGAGCAGTTTGCAGTGAGTCGAGGGTGTGCCTATTTGGGGTGGGGACAAGCAAAAGTGTGGGAAACAGAACCTGAGAACGGGGCTATGGCCACGCTGTGTAGAGACTTAGTGACCATATCCAGGAGCTGGGCCTTTATTTAGTAAGCACTGAGGAGCAATTGACATTTTTTAAGCCAAGCAGTGAGCAGACCTAGATTTGGGGCATTCTCTTAGGCAGCAGTGGGTAGGACGGGTTAGAGTTAGGAAAACCTAGAGACTGGTGAGAAGGTGCTGGGGTCCACTGTTCCTGATTGGGACTCTTATACCCAATCTTCCAGTTTACTTGCTGTCTTCAGAGAGAATTATTAGCCTGTAAGATATGACTTTTTGAAACTAAAAAAGTATAAACTAGGCTCATCATTATTCCTTTGTTTCAAAAAGCTGGTTATCAGATGTTTTAGTGCCCTTTTCATAATCTAAGAACTTCTAGTGAGTAGTTAATGTGCAAAAAAGATATACAGATTGCTCAGTTTATAAATGTTGGCCATTTTAATTGACATTGGTGTGACATGTCCAATGTGCCTTTAATATATAGATGATGAGAAGATGTTCTTAAGAGAAATTGTCTATCTATACATAGCTAACATTCTTGAGTAAGATGCTAAGAGCACTCCACCACCAGGAATAGAACTAAAGAAAATTAGTTCTGCCTTGTCTACAGACCATGACTTCTACCTTGAGGCAGTGTGCCCTGAAATGAACACCCACTTCCGCTGGTGTGCCTGGGAGGGATCCTGGGTGGAGGAGCACAGTTTGACTGATTGTTCTTCTTATCTCTGGATGGCCCAACAGTTTAAACATAGGACCAACATCTCTACCTCATGAGCAAGAAAACCGACCAAAGATTTAAAATGACCAGTTTTGAGATACACACCTCATCAGTTCTAAAGCTAAGAGAAAATCTTCATCTTTAGAATTCTTGTTGGATGTCTCCTGGTACATATACAACTTTCTCCTAAGGTCATTTGCCTCTTTATATCCTAGAAAAAAATTCCGTGTTCAGTTGCTTCCAAACTTTCTCCCAGGACTTCACACTTTTAAATATATCAAACATAACCAATTTATTAGCAAAGCAAATTACAAAGTATAATGCATTGGTGCCCTCACTTTTGAAGGAAGGCAAAAAAAAAAAGATTACTATGTAAAAGTTGTTTTTCTCCCCCTATACAAATCATCACTACATAAAACATATACTTTGCAAGTATTTCAAAATTTCTGAAAACTTCACATCTCTTGCCTCAAACTCTAAGTCTGAACCTGCCTATAATATTGTGGGGCTGGGGAGAGGCATCTGAACTAACTTGTTAATACTTAACTGCCCCTCCTATAGCAGAAGCCCTGGATACCTTTAAAAAAGGGGGCCTGAAGCAGTGCCCTGCAATGGGAAAACTCTCTCGGGATGTGTGCACTCCATCCTTTGCTTGAAACTCCTTATTTTGGCTCAGTTTCCTTCCTGGTAGACACCTAGAACCACCCAAATCTTTCATATTGACGACTCCCTGGGAAGCCTGCCTATGATCCAGCCTCCTGCTGCAGATAAGATATAATCTCCCAGACCGTACTCTGCTCGTCACTGACTAACCCAAGGGCCAGCTCTTCCCAGGTCCAACCCCTTCTAGAAGGGGGAGTTGCAAACAGTCACAGCAAAGGATAAACCCTCCCAGCTCTACACATGATGTGGCTTAACACTTCGTCTTCACTAGAGGAACACATAATAGCCACTTCAGCACAACTATAACTAGAAAACTGGATTTGCATATTAAAAAAAAGGAGGTGGTTGGAGCTAACTGATGAGTAAGACCCTTGTAGCTTGCCAAGTTACCTATTAGCGTCCAACTTGTCCCACTGGCTGGCCGACTAACTTGGCCTATGGGTTCCCCCAGTGCAAGATTCTCATGACTCACCTGAACTTTTACAATTCAGAGAGCTGGACCTGCTACCTGGAAAGTTTTCCGACAAGCAGGATGTCAATTTGTGAGACCGAGAGCTGCCTTTACCCCTGGATGTGTCCGCGTGCTAGACGCGGAGACAGAACTCAGGCAGATGGTGGTTCCGCAATCATTAACTTTGGGCAGCTGTGTTCAGCCACCACGAGCTCCCTGGCAACACGCGCCCCACAAGCCCACGGATTATACCGATAAATAGTACAAGACCGCTCACAGGTTGTAGGCCACGGAACACATGTTTAATTTCTTCGGGGTGGGGAGGGGAGAAAGAGAAATTTGACAAATACCTCATTTCTTGCTGTATAACCAGATGGTTATGAATCATGTAAAAAATCCTTTCCACCTCCATGAACAAATATTTCGTGTTATTTACAAGCTAATGGTACATTGGTGACTGTGTAAGTGCGTAAGAGATGTCTGGGCCACGGAACAGAGTTCTCAAGTATGCAGAGAAATACAGAACCTTAAAAAAAAAAATCTTTATCTTCCAGGTGTTCTGAGTCATGTTTATTAAATAGTTATTGACAACCCAACAACGACGACGGCGGGTATTCAAGTGCAATACACAGCACTGTCCTGGAGAAAGGAGGTTTTCCAGAAGTGGGAACCCATCTTTTTCACTGTGGTTTCACCCTCTTATTTAAAAACAAGAAACATTTAGTGATGGCTTTGGAAAGAGAAGATGAATGTTTTTTTGAAGGGGAGAAAGGGAAGGTGGTGGGAGGGAAGGAAGCAAAGAACTGGAGGGTTCTCTGCCAGCCAAGGTGCCTGAGAGCTATGAACAAAGCTAGGAAATGCTGGAGCTTTCTGTACCACCTCTGCCTCTCCCTGGGGCGGAGAGCAGGCCCTCAGGCTCCCAGCCTCTGAGGGGACGCGTCACCCTCCAGCACAATCTGGCACAGAGCGAGCGGCTCTGGCGTTGTCCTCTTTGGCCTCCTGACAAGAATGTTCGCTCACAGATCCCCAGTTATCCTGAGTCCATCTGGTGCGTCGTGAGGCTCAAAAACAAATGTGGGAGCCTCCCCTCCTCCCGCACCCACCCTCTCTCTCAGGCTCTGACCTGCTTTCCTGAGCACTCGGGGTGAAGCCCGGACTTGTCCCAAGGAGGTTGCTCCGGAAGGGAGCCTCTAAGCGCACAGTGCAGTGCCTCTGCCCCTCAGCCCGCCCCAGGGGCCAAATGAATCAGCCTGCAGTCCCTGACAAACCGCATTGGAACACCACTCGGTCTCACAGATCCTCCATCCTGGACACTCGCCCCACACTGCTTGGTTCTTATTCCAGTCAGAGACTCGATTTTACCGAAGGACGAGGCTCCGCAAGGTCGGCAGCTCGCTGTTGCTCTCACAGAAGAGCTGGGAGGAGATACCAAGGGCGGGGGTTTCCTTTTTATTTTTATTTTTTTAAGATTTTATTTCTTTGTCATTTGTCAGAGAGAGAGAGAGAGAGAGCAGAAGCAGGCATTGTGGCAGGCAGAGGCAGAGAGAGAAGCAGGCTCCCTGCTGAGCAAGGAGCCCGATGTGGGACTTGATCCCAGGACCCTGGGATCATAACCTGAGCCGAAGGCAACAGCTTAACCGACTGAGCCACCCAGGTGTCCCAGGGGTTTCCTTTTTAATGTTCTGCCATCGGAAGGCTAGGTTTAGATTAGAACCAACTTTAACCCAGCTACTCTTCAAGGAAAAATAAAGCCAGGGAGTTTGGGGCATCATGAGGGGAAAAGGAAACATCAGTCAGCGTTTTATGTCACCAAACAGACACCTTTTCTGACACAGGTGTGACAGTCCAATACAATAGCATGCCATCTGCACCAACTGGCTTGACCTGAAAGGCGGGTTCAAATGCCAAGGTGGCTGGGGGAGGGGGAGGGCCCCGGAAGAGGAGAGAGGGGAGAAGTTCCTACACTTTCTCAGGGCAAGAGTCTGGCACCTCAGTCTTTCCTGAACAATAGAGTCACTGTGTAAGTCCCACATCACCCAGGGAAGGAGAAAGCCAGGAGGCCCCACGCTTTGTAACCCACACTGCTTCTTCCTCGTTTCCTCACTGATTCCTCACTCTGGGGCCTAAGGATGGGCTGCGCTTGATGTCCAGTTATAGTAACTGTCCACACGTCCTCTCCTCAATTTCACTCCATGGCAGGAAGTAGCCAGAGTGCCACTGGAGGCTCTCTGTGTCTGGATTTTATGACAAAAGAGGATTTATAAACAGAACTTAAGAGCTTTCCTGAGAAAGAAGAATCAGCCTCTCTTCAGGCAGGAGCCAGGGAATTATTTGCACGCCAAGCAAATAGCTCTCAAGCTAACAGTAAATGACTCTGGGGACGTGTCATTCACGGACCCTGGGAATTCACCAAAGACACCTCTGGAATTTGAAAATTGCTGTTAATGACATTAAATTGTGAGGGTTACAGATTCTTCCAGAAAGGGATGATCATTAGAAATGTATGGGGTCAAATGAGGTTCTGATGAACAGGCCCTACCAGTCTGAATTGTTTTTCTTATGTCCCTTAAAATGATCTGAGAATTCATACACTCAAGCTAACTGTAAGTCAGGCCAATATTATGAAGTGAAGTTAAAACCTATGCTCTTTTCACCTCCCCCTTAACAGTATATACTGCATTGGTCTGGTGCTTGAAACACCTACCACAGGTTATTGCTTTGGGCTGAAACATTTACATATGTAAGAGTCTTCCCTCAAAATGAAAATAGGCTGGGAAGGGACAGCACATCAAGCCATTATGGGCTGAATTTTGTCCTCCCCCAAATTTGGATGTAGAAGTCCTCGCCCCCCATATTTCAAATGTGACTGGGGCTTAGAGATTGGGTCTTTAAAGAGAGAGTTCAGTTAAAATTAGGTCATTAAGGCAGGCCTTATCCAACGTGACTGGTGTCATTATAAGAGTAAATTAAGACACAGACATGAGGGGCTCCTCGGTGGCTTAGTCGGTTAAGTGTCTGCTTTCAGCTCAGGTCATGATCCCAGGGTCCTGGGATGGAGCCCCACACTGGGCTCCCTGCTCAGTGGGGAGTCTGCTTCTCCCTCTCCCTCTGCCTGCCTCTCCTGTGCTTCTGCACTCTCTCTCTCTCTGTCAAATAAATAAAATCTTTAAAGGAAAAAAAAAAGACACAGACATGTACAGAGGAAAGACCAGGTAAAGACACTGGAAGAAGGCGGCCACCTCTCAGCCAGAAAGAGAAGTCTCAGAGGAAAACACCTTGATCTTGGACGTCTAGCCTCCAGAACTGTGAGAAAATAAATTTCTATTATTTAAGCCGCACAGTTTGTGGGTCTTTCTTATGGAGGCCCTAGAAAACTAAGACACAGGCTATTTCCACTTAAACATGAATTACTGATAGTAGAAAAAAAGCAAGCTCTGTAAGTTCTACAGGAACAGAGATGGCAAACCAGTCATGGCCCTTGGAGGGACGTGGGTCACAGTGTTTAAGAGCTTGAACTTTGAAATATGCACTAGCTATGGTAACCTAGGTAAGCTACTTAACCTCTCCAAACTTTAGTGGTTCATCCATGATGTGGGGATTATAACTGGACCCACCTTATGAAAGTCTTAAGATTAAATAAAATACAGAGCAAGTGCACAGTGTTTGCAACATGGTGAGTCCTTGTGTACTGGAATTATGATAACTCAAGAGGGGCCAGGAGCAGATATCTGAGAATGGAACTCGGTGGAGCCTGGGGTGGGAAGTTGACAGAAGAGTGGTGCACCAGAGAGTTGAGAGCCCTGGATCAGCCCTAGCCCTACAGCTGATAGGGTTTGAGAAATGACTTTTCCACTCTGATCCTCGGTCTCTTCATCTATACAGTGAGAGGGCTGGGCTACATACCAAAAAATTTAAGGGAAGAGGGAGCTGATAGCCACCTCAATCTCTTCTCAAAGTGGTCCTGGAAGGAAGAAGTTCTTTATTCTTCCTTTCCACAGATGTCAGTAACAGATCAACTTTAGAGTTGGGGGGCGGGAGGTGTAAGTGTAAGTTTTTACTTTACTATACTTTACTCCTGTTTTTGTTCCACCAAATTCCTATCCCTGTAGCACGTACCATGATTGGCAAGTGATCTCAGGACTCTGGAGCAGCCCCCAGACCCTTATCCATTGACCTTCATTTGAGTCTCCTCTCTAAACTTTCCTATCCAGGAAACCAAGATTTCCACATCCCAGGGCAACATTCCCCTTGGTCCTGGGAAAGCAGAAGAGCATGCATGGCTTAGACCTTGTGTTACTATGAATAAATACACAGAATTTGTCCTGGCGATGAATTCTCTGCCAACATCAGAACTCAGGAGCCTTAATCACAAAATGACTGCATTTAGTTGATGAGAATTGACGAAGCTTTAATCAGAGCACGCATGTAGGCAGTCCTTGCTCTGTGCCTACCAGCTGTCAAGATACTGTGCTAAGTGAACACAGGAAGAAATAAGACACCATTCTTGCTTGGAGGGAAATTCACAGAGTATTAGATAGTTAAAAAAGAGTCCATCATCTTACCATGCTCCTTATATCAAATGAGCCATGGTATACTGCTATCAAATACTGATATAAGCCATCATGAAAATAATTAAATTTCCTTACCTTCCAGAGGCACCAACTGAACATTTCTCACCTATTCACGAAAGACATAGAGCACTTCTCCAGATTCTAGGACTCAGACACATTGCTAATAACAGGATACTTCTCAAGTCTGGGGAGCCAGAAAGATCCAGGCCCCCCGCACACTACTTGGGCATAATGTTATGAATGGATCTATAAATCAACAGAAAGATTTGTGCCCTTCAGGTATCTGGTCAAAACAAGTACTTGAAATATGACTCTGCTATAATCTGGCACCCAAGCTGAGCCCATTACTAGAATTAACAGGACTGGAAAACATCAAAAGGAGGGAACTAACAGGTAAATCCCTACTGAGTGGATATTGGGCATAGAAGTAACTTAAAAAGAGTGGTTATAAAATGGGAACACAGTATTCTAATTCCAGAGTCCATGAGTCTTACACACTTGTGCATAGTCTGTAAGCCATGCTTCTCATTGCCTTGATTACCAAAGGAAGAAGGAGGATTGAAGACCCTCAGAAAGTTCCACCCCAGTCTTTAAACACCGTTTGAATGGAGAGTAAGGGACACATTCCCATTTTACAAGGTAAAGTTTAAAGATTACATGGATGACCTTCATTGCCACTTGTCCTGTGGTTATGAAAAAATCAGCAGCCCTATGTATCTCAGAAGGAAACTAATGCAACGCTTAACATTACAGAGAGCAAGAAAGTGCCAGAGCAAGAGAAGAAGGAGGGAAAGGAAGGGAAGAGGGGGAGGGAGGGAAGGGAGAGAAAGAGAAAGGAAATGCACTATAAAATGTGGTATTTGTCAAGCTCTGTCAATAAACTGACCTGTGTGCATACAGATGAACCTGGCTGGCTTGACAATGAAGACTCCAGCATAGAACTTCTTGGAAGATTCCCCATGCAACAGGGATCCCAAGGCTCTCTGGTGAATGGACTGCTCCAAGAAGGATGCATGATCAAATACTTCCCGCAGCCAGAAACCACTCAGAGCTGCCTCACAAATCCTACTTATATACTATAATGAGTTGTGAAGAATATGCTTTACTTTAATTCTTGACTACACAGATCATGTAAATGCCTAAATGCATGAAAAGACTCATGAGATATGGCTTTAAAATATATTTTTAGATTAAAGGTTTTCCAAAGCTGGAAAGTTTCAAACTTGCAAGTAGGTTTCTTATGAGAAAATGAAAATAGAATGCATCCAAAAAAGTGGGTCTGTATAGTAGTGAAAAACAGTCCTTTCTGCTTTGCATATTTAAAAATATGCACAGTCAGTGGAAGGAAGGTGCTGTTTTTAAGGAAAGAATAGCGAACACTAATGGGTGATGTTTATTGAGCATTTACTATGCACATTTGCTCTTCCCAACAATTCATGAAGCAGGTATCATTTCCCTATTTTACAGATGGAGGCAATTGAGAAATAGCAACATTAAATCCCCTAACCAAGGTCACAGGATTAGGAGGCGATGAATGATAACTAAGACCTGGAGCAGCCCGACCCTAGCACCCATTCTTGCAGCTATCACATCGCATTGTCTCCCTACAAGGAAACCATCTTAACTTTCCATAATGTCCTGAAATGAGCAGCGATTCATCTACTTTGGAGTAACTGAAGTATTTATGGTGCAACAAACTCTCTTTTACTTTTTTCTACGCCTCCAGGATTTCCAAAGTTTGGCCTCTTGTCAGCTGCTCAGCAGAGGAGGAACCTGGAACCTTCCATCCATTGTATCTTCTCTCTAGCTGGCGCTAAGAACTGCCTCATCCTGCAGGCTCGCCTCAGCTACTAAAACCCACCTACTCCCTCCCACACCAAGGAGGGAGCTGTCTGGAGAGCCACCACAAGTCTGATGAGTGCTGAAGAGGATAGTGTCCTCAGGCAAAGAGGTGCCCACTAAACATTCTCCCAAGAAATCTGGGGTCATGGGACCCCCTGGCCACTGCAGAAAGGAACAGACAGAGCTTTTCCACCCACAGATGATATACATGTGGAAGAATTATCTTTCAAGCATGAATGAAGCACATGTAAGATCTCAACCTTTCTGTCATCTCTGTCAGTTGTGGTCTTAAAGATGGGCTAATGACCCACTTGCTCATTCTCTTGGCTAGCAACCTGGGGGACATTCATCAACATTTCATGCTGTGTAAGGGATGAGAAAGTAAGTCAGACTTCAGGCTACCAAAAGTATGGCATCCTGGTAAACAACCGAGTTGGAAGGAGGATAAACAAATTCCATCAGACGGGAACATTGTCTTGTTGACTGCCTACTCCTCCATGAATGTCGATAAGCGCAGGGGGGCCACGGAGGAAGTGTAGGAGGAATGAAACTATTCCCCGCTCTAGAAAAGTACCATGTGATGCTCACCTAAGCCTCAGGTGCCCCCTCGTTCTCAAGGTCTCATTAATTCCATCTTAGGTGAGTGAGATTTACACTTGTCTAGTAGCATTGATGTAGCACTCAGCCGGTTTGCTGTCAGCTTCTCTTAACTATATACCTAAGGTCAGGAAGGAGAGTGGTTACACATTTGTTATCTATGGCTACATAGAAACCATCCCAAAACATAGAAACTTAAAACAATGGCAATCATTTAGTTGCTCACGATTCCGTCATTTGGTCAGGATCCAGTGGGGACAGTTGGTCTCTACTCCGTATTATGTCAGCTGTGGCAGCTCAACTGGGCCTGGGTGGCCCACTTCCAAGACGGCTCACTCACAAGGCTGGCAAGTTAGAGCTGGCTGTGAGTTGGGATCTCAGTGAGGGCTGTTGGCCAGGGCCTTGGTGCTCCTCTACCTAGGCCTACCCACATGGCTGCTTGCGCTTTTTCATAGTATGGCAGCTGGCTTCCAAGACCAAATATTCCAAGAAAACAAGCCCTAATATCAAAGCACTTCTCAGACTTTCACTTGTAGTACACTTGCTAATGTCCCATTGGTCAAAGACAGTTAGTTCCATGACCAAGTCTAGAGTCAACGTAAGAGGGAGCTTCACGAGAATATGATTACTGGAAGTCATGGGGCATTGTTAGGTTACCAAAGTGACAGCCTACCACAGAGTATGATCATTTTTGTTTCCATTAGCAGAGAAAAATTGAACATCGATGTTATTCATCCGCTTGCATATGTTTTGTTAGCCAGAAACATGATATTAATCATTTCCCAAGTTTTTAATTGGCTTAGGAAAACCATCAGGAAACAAACAAACTCTATGAGAGGGAAAAAAAGTGCCCTGCATATATAAAATCAGGAAAACAGAAGTTCTTATTTTAAAAAACTAAACTATCTTGTAACCACAGGAAAGTAAGGGGTAGGCATGTGACTGGGGAGGGGGGGAATGATTGCCTAAACTATGGCATGTTGGTTGGCAAAAAACACACATGACATAAAGGACACACAAATTTCATAAGTAATAGAAATGTCACAAGTTAATAAAGCCTCTTGAAGAAATAACAAAGACTTTTCAGGTAAAGCCAGAGAAACAAAAGCAAGAAAATAGTTCAATTTCATAAGCAGCATTTCAAGTGGACTTTTAAAGGTTTATTAATTTGACCAATATTCCATGTTTTTATCAGTGATGAGATTATTAAAATAGGGAAATGACTAATACTTTAAAGGACTAGACCAGAATTTAAATTAACTTAATAAATAGAAGAAGTTAAGAACTAAAAGTACAACTTCCATCTTTGTTAACTACCATTAATGGTTTTTGAACCGTTACATTGTTCCAAGTTTATATTACAAACTCTGTGTATATTTGTCTTCACAAAAACTTAAGCCACAGAGTTTTAGTCACTTGTTCGAGGTCACACAGTTGGTTAGTGTGGGAGACAGGATCTTAGCCTGATCTGTCTGCTTAATCAATTTGTTAGATAACAGGGGTTTTTTTTGTTATGTAAGTGGATATGTAATGTAAAATATGTAAATGGAAATTGTTTTTCATTGACTCTATGAAAATGGAAAAATGTATTCCTATAGGGGAAAAAGGCACTGACTAAAAATGCAATAAAACCATCACTTGGAAGAATTTTGAAAAAAGAAATTTTTAAGAAAATGATAGTAACTCTTAAAGTAATTAACCAAATCAAATACTGAATGTTTAAATATCAAATTATGAACATGCTTCACTGTGGCTAGATGTATATGAGAGTCTTTTAAAAGCAATAAGCTGCTACTTTCTTTATTCCAAGTATTCTCTTTTAAGCCCCCCAAAAGGGGGTGCCTGGGTGGCTCAGTCATTTAAGCTTATGCCTTCCACTCAGGTCATGATCCCAGAATCCTGGGATCAAGCCTACTTCTCCCCCTCCTCCCCCCTCTCCTGCTTGTGCTCTCTGTCGGTCTCTTTGTCTCTGTCTCTGTCTCTGTCTGTCTGTCTCTCTCTCTCAAATAAATAAAATCTTAAAAAAAAAAAAAAAGTGTCCAAAAAGTTATAAATAAAATACCAAATTCCGGTCAAAAACTTGAAAATAATTTGTGCTGTAAAGTCTTTATCTTAGCTTATTTGCTTACTTCCAATGGGTCCCTCCCCAGTTTTTTATTAACTGGGGATTCTGCTGTGCTTGGGCCAAAAATACTAATATGCTGCACTTAATTGGTCCAGTTGCTTGACATGCTTTTTAAATTTCTGATGCTAAAAAAAAAAGAACTCATTTTTATGTTTTTCCTTAGAACAAAAAGGGTATGTATGGAGATTGACCATTACTGCAGTAACAACAGAAGCTCTATTAGACATGATTAAAAGCCCTGGCTTCCTAATTTATTGCTTTCTTTTTACTAAACTTGGCATTTCTTCACAGCAAGGAAAATGACTCAATAGTGCTATAGAATTACCGTGGACCACAGCCCTAGGGCATATAAGCAGGGGGAGAACATACAGGACCATGGGGCAGGTCCTCCAGTTCATTTTTCTCAGAGCTCTGTTAGAATTAAAAGTCCAATTTTGGACTCAGTAATTTAGACAAGTAGTGGGAAGCTTGGAAAACATCCAGAAAAAGAGTTGGGAAAATTATTAAAAGGCCAAGGAAACAGATCTTATGAGAAAGCGAAAAGAACTAGGGCTATTTATTCCAAAAAAGAGATGCTTACAGTGAGATTAAAGATCTGTCTTCACGTCTGGGTCAAACTATTAGAGGAGTGGCAGTGGCCCCTGTGAAAGGACGTCAGGCTCAAAATGAGTTTGTCTGTATAAGCTGGAATATTCTAGAACAGACTGCTGAGAAGAGGACTGACTAAAAACAAACAAACAAAACAAACAAGCAAACAAAACCAGGCTAGAAGCATCTTTTTATAGTGTTGCCCAAGATTAGGTTTCTACTTAGCCATCAGCAGCAGGATTGGGTCTGTTTCTGGGACACTGATTATTCAGAGTGCTGTGAGATTCGGAGGCTAGGCTAGAAAAGTAAGACCTCTGGCTCCATGGCCCCTTGTTTTGTTTTCAGTGGACTCTTTCAGTGCAACACTGAAATACTAATGTTACCATTAGTATTTGCTAATGGTAACATTCTCTCAGTAGACCACCCAGGGTCCGCGAAGGCATTCAGGTTCCAGATTCAAGCAGCCATAAGCCGAAACTCCATCCCTACCATTTTATCAATTCGCAAATTCTTGTTTCTCCAAACTCTGTTTCCTCAACGGTTGGATGAGGATACTACTACTTGAACTTAATTTAGTATTTACTGCATTGCACAATCTACTGCAAGTGCATTCTGAATGCCGGGCACTTTAGATCCCAATACAACAGGTATGTGTTGTCGTCCCCATTATATAAATGAGGAAACTGAGGCCCTGGAAGGTTCTATGCGTGCTAACTAAGACATAAGGCGACGGAGATGTGGAGCCAGAACTGGAACTTCGTCTCTTTCTGGCTGCATCTCCTGCGATGGGGAAGGGGAGAGGAGAAACAAGAGGACTCCCTCAGGGCAAAGCCAGGGTTCACACAGAAAGCTACCAAGCGCAGGGCGATGAGTGAGTTGCACCACCAGGGCCTGGCACCTAGAACCTGTCATCATTTCTGGGTGCCATTAAAAAGACGTTTCCAGGAGTTAGCCGTGAGCACGTTGCATGAAACCCACTGTGATGGGTGTGTTACAAGGAGGAGAGAGGGCTGCTTACTTCCTCAGACCTAAACGCTCTATATCTTAAGTAGATTTCTAAGGGTACAGAAATAACTCTCTCTGCTCCTGACACTTAGGAAGTCTTGAGTGTCACCTGATTTCTGCTTCTTCCCAACTTGTGCCAGCATGCCTCTCTGTACCTACAAATAGCTTTCTATTCATTTAAAGTCTACAGGTAGAAACAGAGCAATTCTGACTCACCGTTAGGCAGTTCCAACCCGGTGCTATTTGCCTTTCCTCACCCCATCACCAAGTTAATGGGTTGCATTAACGGTGATATTTATAGACAACGGATTGAACCCAACGGCAGCAGCGATGCCCATCCCATTTAGAAAGAGCCTTTTCACTGCGATTTTCACACTGGCAGTTCTGCTATTTCCCCATGGCCCTGATCCCAAAGTGTTTGCCAAATAGTACCTGTGTTTCTTTCCCTTGCATGTAAGAAGTTTTTGGCCATAGGGTTGGAAGGAAGAATGGGTAATAGAAGAACATCCACGATAGTGTCCCTGATGTCTTATATCCTGGTTTTTACATCCTGTCACCCTTGGAATAAAATAAGAAGTTGTTCTCCGGCCTGCGGAGCTCTTCATGATCTGCCTCTCCTCCAGCACACACTCAAATACAGACGCGTATGTACCAACTCCCGTCTCTCTGCCCCTCAGTCACTGAGCTCCAGCCACTGTGGCCTCTTTTTAGCTTTTGAAACACAGTTAGCACATGCCTGCCTCAGGACCTTTGTACTTACTTTTCAGGTGCCTGGAACTCCCTTCCCTTATGTAGCCTTATGACTGACACCTACGTGTAGTTCAAGTCTCTGCTCACATGTTAACTGAACAAAGTGAACTTCCCTGGCCATCCTATCTGAAACAGCACCTTCAGTCATTCTTTATCCCTTTATTCTGCTTTATTTTTCTTTCTAGTGCTTATCTATTTGGCATTATATTGTCATTTGACTACATACACGCACACACTCAAATGGAAGCTCTATGAGGGTAGGTATCTGTTCACTGCTATAGCCCTAGCACCTAGAAGAAATCCAGACCCATAATAAGGTGTATGACAGATAGCGACTGAATGATTAGCCTCACAATTGCTTTGTGAGGCTAAACTAACTTTTAAGGTATAATAAAGACTTTAAAAGTTCTGTGTATCTAGTATCAGCCAGCCTCACAGGATATTAAAACCAGGAATTTCAATTTTTAAATCAAAAAATTTATTGGTATAAGAGTAGCCTCTGAAAAAATATTGCTTCTCTTGACGTAGAAGGAAAATAAATTGATACAGGTAAGGAGAGCAAAGGGAGAGAGAGAAATAAAGAGGCTGAAAGATCTAATTGAGTACTGTATCTAGTTAATGAGAGAATTGTTTTAATTGAAGGCAGAAGCTAGACCTCTTGCTGTTTTGAACAACATCCAGATCTTAAGCTTATACAGAAACATTCCAAACAGTGCTAAATTTCAAGGCAGGGTGTTTCATAAGTCATTACAAACACACTGAAAAAGATAGTTGGTGGGCCAGAAAAGAGACATTTAAATCTAGTGTTTTACACTAGAAGAAGGAGAGCTCACAGCTTTAGAAGTCAATAGAAAAATATAACGAATAGAAAAACATAAGGATATAGAAATAGAAAGAGAAAATATAAGAAAGCAGAGCTCACTGCTTTAGAAGTCAATAGAAAAATAGAAGGGCTAGAACCCACATTCTCCCGCTGGCTGATTTTCTCCCAAAGGTGATTATTTCCTCCAGTTGCCTTGTCCTCTAGGCTTTAACATTCACAAATTGTCATTTCTTTTCCGAAGGGAAATTCGTTTTCATCTCTGAACCTAAGCCAGCATTTGCCAAACCGCATTCTTCATAATATGTAAGGTGTTTACAGATGTTCTCAAATTAATATAGAATAGGTATATAGTACATTATAGACCTTTAAGAGAGAGAGAAAGATAGACTGTTGGCTTCCTAAACTTAACGATTTATAAAGCAGGAAAGACCCTGAGAAGCCATGCAAAACAGAAATTGTGTATCTTTGTATAGCTCCATACTTCTAGAATTTATGTGCCCAAAGAAAATTAGGGTTTTTTTTTTCTTAGAATTTTCTCACAGACACAATTGCAAAAATATCTCCATTTTTGTATCTATACACACACAAGATAATCACTTACGCACTGACCCTACATTGTTTGTATATGAACAGAAATATACAAAAAGATTACATATCATAGGTATACACTTATGTTGCAGGACGTGCAGTTTATCTAGCCAATTGGGGGAATGGTCATGTGACGTGATGGTAGACTAAGCGCTCCCGCAGAACTAAAGTTGCAGTTAGCTGGCAGGAAAGAAAACAGGGCAGCAGGTAGAGCATGCACACTATTTAATCCTTTGCCTAGCTCCTATATTCTAGGAACTGCTTCTACCCTCTCCCCCACTGCCCCAGGGGTTGCAGGAGGAAGCACCATGTCTCTGTGCTCTGGGGAGGCCCTGCCCACACAGCTGTAGTAGACCAGGACATGGGGTGGGCTCTCTGTTAACCCTGGCCAATTAATTTTGGATCCAAGACAGAAAGACCTTAAGAAAAAAGAATAAACGTGGCATTAAAAGAGATGCTGAGACAAGAGCTGGAGAGAAAGGGAGGTACTCTTGGAGAATCCCACCCGCCCCCCACTCTCCCCGAGGTTCAGCTGGATCCCTGACTTGGGATTTCCCTCCAACCCACCAGTACATTCTCTCCCTTCTCCTTTCATCTTACTATTTTTGCTAGAATCGGTTTGGGCTCCTTCCTGGCAGGCTAATACACATCAGTCTTACCAACCTACTTGTAATAAATGCTTTCAAATTTCCGACTGTTTTCTAGAAGTTCTTCACGTTACTCATAGATCATACTTCGCTTGTTAAATCTCTCTCTCTCTTTTTAAGGACCTCTTAAGCTTTTTTCTGAGGAAAGTATTTCAGGTAATTTATTCTTTTTAGTACACAAGTTATTTAGCTGTGTTAAAGCCCATTGTTGTTGTGGCTACATTTCAAAAACATAACTCCAGATGGAAATCTATGTTTTGGTTGGTGAGGGCGGAGAGTATCAGAGAGTAATTAATAATCTAACTTGATGGGGGCGCCTGGGTGGCTCAGTGGGTTAGGCCTCTGCTTTCAGCTCAGGTCATGATCTCAGGGTCCTGGGATCGAGACCCAAATCGGGCTCCCTGTTCAACAGGGAGTCTGCTCCCCACCTCCAGCCTGCCTCTCTGCCTAATTGTGATATCTCTCTCAAATAAATAAATAATAAAATCTTTTTAAAAATAATAATCTAACTTGATGGTAACCATTCACCTTAAACAGATTTTAAAATTGGTTCCCTATAAATGAGGCCAACACAAAAGAGCTCTTGAATAAGCAAATAAGCTTAGTGGGACAATTATGGAAGGATTCAAACCTACAAGGAATCAGAGAATTACAAACTAAAATAAGGCATCAATTTCTATCAGCAAAATTATACATATACGCAGGCACACACACATATGGATGCTTCCTTTGGGGAATAATCTGGGAGTATATACAAAATGTTATATAAATGCACATTCCCTTTCATCCTCAGTGCAACTTCTAAGAAAATGGGAAAAATATTACATATGAAAAGATTACATTCTTAAATATGTGAAATACTATTATTTTTAACAGTAAAAAATGGAAACAAGAAACTAATGTTCAGCTAGAAGGGAATAAATAGGTATAGTATAGTATATTTAATTGATAAATTGTTATCCAATAACTAAAGTGATAGTTAGGAGATAGATAGGTGACTATGTAGGCAATTAAAAATTATTAACTTTGTATTAAGAGCAGTCCAACCTTGCATGTATGGGATATTTACAACTTTGTAGAAAGAAGTGTATTTTTTAAAGTCTAAAAGAAATATTCCAATTTGCTTAGACTGATTTATTAAATGGTAATATATCTACTTTTCAGTATTTTTAAACTGTGATTGTATTATTTTTCTAATTTTACATCTTCTAAATGAAGTAAGCCTAGAAAACCATCATACTTCAAGAAACCAAATTTTGATACTAATATTCAGCCAACTTGATTTAAAGACTCAGGAGAATCTTTGAAAAAGCATCTGTGAGAAATGTAATTAAATTACTGATCTAGATCTTGTATGAGTCCTAGAAAAAGTGTTATAGTAGAGAATATTAAAGCAGGGTACACAGTGTTTTAGAAGCTGTGCATTGAGAAAATATTTTTAAGTGTTCACCAATGCAATTCTTAGGTGTGGTAATATAGTACTCCATATAGACATGGGTATTAGATTATTTCATTTTTATAAATTATACTGTTAAATTTCCTTCTGAGAAAAAACAAACATGCCACTTCATGTTATAAATTTAAACATCTACTCTTTTGCATATTATTACTATATTAGACTTTATTCATGTACATGAGAAAGACCACTTTGAAAGACATACAGGGGAGTTACTATTCTGTTGATACTGCTATTACTGCTATGTGCTGTGATTGAAATTTAACATTCTGAGGACAAACTTTGTGCTCCCCCACCACTCTAAGAAAACTCTCCCTACCCCGCCAAATATCATTACTTAACCTCCCTTTGCCAAAGGCGATGAATGGTTTTTTTTTTTCCTCACCATCAGCATGGAGTCATCTATAGCATTTGGCAACATCATTCGTTTTTTAATTATGTTGTATTTCAGGTGTTCTGTGTACTTTCAAGTATGATCTCACTTAAACCTCACAACAACTCTATGAGCAGATACTTTTGACAGACCTCTTTTAAAGACGGGGGAGCTGAAGCGTACACAGATTAAGTTGGCCAAGACAACCCAGCTAGTTAAGTTGTGGGATCTGAGTTTGCATTCAGCCAATACTATTTGAAAGTCCATGCCCTTGTCCAACAAAGAATCCAGGTCAACACATCCAAGCTGCTGTACTACCTGGAGTGACTTCCTGTTGCATGAGGTCCTATGTGTCCTTTGCTACTTTCTTGGTGCTGTTTCTCATGAGTCCCAACTGATGCATAAGCCCAGGGCCTAGTCCTGGAGTTAAAGATCATTTTCATGACAATGAAGGCCCAGCCTGTCTCTGAAAAAACACCTGTAAAACGTTCATTTTTTTTCATGTTCATGTTCATGTTCACGTTCACATTCATGTTCATATTCATGAACACCCCATGTTCAACCAATGGTATAATTGTTACTGTTTTATTATATGAACATAGTGCTGTATACTCTTGAAAGTGCTTCAGTGCATTTTTTTATACTCAAACTCTTCATGTTCAAGATCAAGTTTATTATATTTCTCCCCAACAACTTTCGGCCTCCCTATTCTTTCAGGTCATTATCTTCCTCCCGTCCTCAAACCCGAATCATCTTTAACTCCTCTTTCCTCCTTAGTCTCCACATTTGATCTGCTACATGCTCCTATAGGTTCCACTTTCACCAAGCCTTGGGGCTCCTCCCGTCCTTTCCATTTTCCCAAAAGGCAACTAACCTTCAATGGCTCCCTACAGCTACCCATTAAGTGCAACTTCCTGAGTCAAACACTCAGATTTATGTCTTCAGCCTACCTTTCAGCATTAATTCAAGTTAATCCACTATGTGTATCCTATACTCATTCACATTAGACAGCGTTTATACTCCTCTTTAAGCAAAGGGAACCACTGGGGTTTTAGACAGATTAAATCACACACATTTTGTCAGTGTCAGACATTTCTTAATGGGTGACTTCAGAGTAATTTGACCTTCGAATCCCTAACAACATCTTGAAAATATCAGCTAAGATTATCTCATCAAAACAACAACAACAAAAAACCCCAGTATATCATGTAACTATTCTCCATAGTCAAATTCACAAAGGAATCCCCATATTTTAACCCAGAGAGCTGCTCCTTCCATCCCACATAG